>NC_143014.1:311297142-311897142 GCF_055824585.1 Amblyomma mixtum
ACCATCTCAAGTGAGTGCATTAAGTTCTGGTGATAAGGATCCCATATTGATGTTGCGTATTCGAGTTTCGGCAGAATGAGTGTTTTGTGCAGTAAAAGCTTCAGAGATGAAGGTACTTTGCCAAAGTTACGGCGCAAATATCCAAGAGTTTTGTTGGCATTGTTAATGACATGTGTAACCCAGGTAAGGTCACTAGTAATGTCAACACCGAGGTATTACGTATAAGAGGGTACAGAGTCTAGAGACAAGCCATTGAGGTAATAAGAGGACAAGTTATTAGTCACTCGAGACACACACATGAATTTGCACTTGTTAACATTAAGGTCCATTAGCAAGATTTACACCAGGTTGAGATGGAGTCGAGGTCGTATGGAAGCCTCAGTATGTCGTCATCGCATGTTATTTCCCTGAATATTACGCAGTCGTTGCCGAATAAATGAATGTGAGATGACATGCAGGAGGGTAGGTCGTTAATTTAAATAAGGAAAATAAGCGAACCGAGCACAGAGCCCTGCGGAACACCGGGTGAACAACACTCGGGTCCGAAGTAAGGTCATTAATGGAAGAGAACTGCTGTCGGTTTGTAAGAAAAGCTTCAAGCCAGGTTAAGATCTTTGGGTCGAGGCTAAGTTTCTGCAATTTGTATAGTAGCAAGCTATGCTATACTTTATCAAACGCTTTCGCGAAATCTATGAACACACAGTCAGCTAGGGAATAACGATCAAGAATAACATGCAACTTGTTAGTAAAGGATACAAGTTGGAATTGACACGAGTATGATTTACGGAATCTGTGTTGAAATCGCGAGAAGAGTTCGATTCTAGGAAGTTTGCTAGGTTAGAAAACAGGATGTGTTCAAGGAGTTTACAGGGAATGCTGGTGAGAGAAATTGGCCGGTAGTTTAGTGGAAAATGCTTGTTACCTGATTTAAGGAGTGGAATCACCTTCCCGACCTTCCATGCGGCAGGTAGCGAACCCTGATCAAGTGACTGCTGAAAATTTTTGTTAGTGTGACGGAAGAATCAACACTTGTATTTTTGGGAAATTTAGCATTGGTTATAGTCGCAGCCCAGAGCAGCGGATATTTTTAGTGCGTTCAATAGCTGTGCTACACCATCAAGGTCTATTGTGACAGGGTACATGGGCGTATAACTAAATGACAGTGTGTTAGGAAGCAAGGGATTGGCGGTGATCGAAAAATTGGAACTGAAAACGTCGTTTAACACGGAAGGTTGCAGTTCGGCGGGAATTGTAGTTCCAGTATTGGCGACATGAGATATGATGTCGCTATCGATCGGGTTAATGGTCCGCCAAAACTTTCGCAGATCAGTGGATAGCATGGACGGAAGGTTAACTTGTACAAATGTGTTCTTCGCCTATTCTAGCGCTGTAATGTATTCACGTAACGCGGTTTTATAAGCATTCCATCGGTCAGAGTGAGAAGAATGATTCGCAAGTTTGTACATACGCTTTTTCCTGTTTGACAACCGCTTGATGTTAGTGTTGTACCAGGGAGCTGTGCTGTTAAAGCCTTAATTTTCCCCACGAACGTACAGTGGTGAGCAGCCTTGTCTAGAGCGCTCGGGCGGTGCACTTCCTTGCAAACAAATCCAGATTTTGTGGCAGCCTCTAGGGTCCAGCTGCAACGCTTGCACGTAAGTAGCGCCAGATAGCCTCGTAAACAAAGCAGGCACGAAAACTTTGCCCTGTAATGAGGGGCTGCTCTCTAATTTCGGTTTTTGTTACCAAGTGCGCACTGCTCAAACGCTCTAGACAAGGCTGCTCACCACTGTACAAGTCTCAATTCGACTGAACGCTGCGATCGATAAAGCCGCCCAAGAAAGTGTCCAGGAATACACACAGCTCACTGTTTATGGCGTCGAAGTTGGCCTTATAGTAGTTATAAATTGTTTTCGTTTCTCCACATTTTTCGACCGATAGATGCAAATTTCAAAGGCTATGTATGAGGGTATGGTCGCTCAAGCATGGCAGTGATGTTCGAAACGAAAGAAGGTTGCGTTGTAAGGACTAGGTCAAGCGCATATGAAACAGGATCTGTAATTCTAGTAGCTTCTTTTACAAGTTGTGTAAGAGAGAAGAAAGAACATAAGTCAAGGAAGTATTTTGGTAATGTAGAGCAGGGATTAATGGTAATGGGGTCGGTGTCCCATGCAATGTTTGGAATATTAAAGTCGCCAAGTAAGAACATAGGCGATGAAGGGTGCCGGGATGCAACAAGATTGATTGTATCATGCAGTTCGTTCACGAAGTTAGAAGAATCAGTTGGAGGACGGTAACAAACTCCAATCACAATTTTCTGGTTATTAAAAACGGTGTTAGCCCAAATTAACTCTAAGGAACTGGGAACCTGGATGCATTGTGACTATAAGTCTTTATTAATGGCTAAGATAACACCACCTCCATTTATAGTAGTGCGGTCGCAACGATAAAAGGAAAACCTGCGGGCTGTCGGGAAGAGTTCCCAGTCTTTAAATTGAGGTCGAAGCCAGGTCTCAGTTTACACAATAATGTCAGCGTCAATAGTATCAACTGCAGAGGCTAGTTCGTTACGCTTGCTAAGAATGCTACGTATGTTACAAAACACTGCATGTTTAACGGGCGTGTTCCACTTCCCCTCACGTTTTCCTATCTTGCATCATGTGATGATGCTTCATCGTGGCAAGCATCTGTTCTCTGTGGCGTGGCAGACTCGACTGTGCTATCAGTGACAGCTGTGTTATCATGAGACGGCGCTCCGCCGTGGAAAGCGTCTGTTTTCGCTGCCATTGTAATCTCAACTATCCTATCTGTGGCGGCATTGTCCCAGAAAATGGTTGTAGCGCCGAAACAGACAACACACAGAAAGCTAGACGGGACAGGCGCATGTTCCGTCTGTCCCGTCTAGCTTTCTGTGTTGTCTGTTTCGGTGCTACAACCATTTTCTGGAAACATGCACCAACTAGCCCCCCCAACAAGTATTACTCGGCATTGTACGAGTATAATTTCTCGTTCACTGTCATTTTATTCTAGCGTAAGTGAAAACTAGGAGTGCCTGGCAGACTTTTCTCGAATTCAACCAGCTTAGTTTTGACAGTACGCGTTCCGGGGGAAAAATCTTTGGACACTGTTACAAGCTTGTCTTTAAGTTTACTGCGTGTCGAAAGTACACGTTCTTTCAGTTTGAAGTTGCTGAACTGGACTGATGGGGCGGCATTTTGAGGGACAATACTGGCCGAGGCGATGTGCGCGTTCTATTGATAAGTCTGATAGATTGTCGATGATGCCTGTTAGGGTTTCTTTCACACTTTCTTCAGTTTCATTCCAAGATTCACGTGGATCCGGAATGCCTCGAAAAAGCAGATAATTGCGCCGTGATCTGTCCTCAAGTTCATCGAAACGAGATTACAAAGAATCATGCTGCGTTGACAGGGCTTGTAAGGAATCTTGGATGTGAGTCGCTTTTTCATCAAACTGGTCTAGCGTAGCTTAAAGTGCGACTGAGGTGTCCACTGTCCCAGGGGGCTAGTTATGTGCCTTTCCTTTGCTTTCGAAGCTTAAGATCATTTGAAGGTCAATTTTGCACAGTCCGCGATTGAAGCCCGAGGTCCCGTAGTGAAGCTTTCACATCACAAAAAAATGAGAAAGCTGGTCGGTGGGGGTGAAGAGCAGGGCCCGAGACTACATTGCTGGCAGTCGGTCCTCCGGCGCCCAAAGCACCCAAGCGATCGGTGAAGCTGAGCTTCAGCGAATGAACAAGGCCAACTCCGCAGTGCCTCCGTTCCTTCTGACGAAGGCTCCGGTGCCAACGCAGCGGCATGTAAGATTGGGCACCCCAGCCTCTGCAACATGTACTCATTACATGTAATTCTTGAATATATCCGTTTTGTTCCCAACAAACCCAAAACCTCCTCAAAATCTCCCAAAAATAGCCCATCAGGACATTTGGAATCGCCCCAGGAGGTGCTCATTTTTCACGAACGCATCCAAAAAACGTCCCCACAATTAGCAATGACCAAAAAGTTGTGCGTCCAATGGAAAGCCCCAAAAGTTTAATGTTCGATTTCTCGGCTCTGGTTCAATAAAATTATTCCTCCTTCTTCATGCAGCCTGCAGACATCCAAGCGCACATATGTGCCAAATTTCAGGCACATAATTACGTTACAGTGGCGTAATGCACCTGTCCACTCGCGTGAATGCGTGCTGGCTCGGCCGTTCTGCACTTATCCGTTTAAGTGATGGTGGTATTGAAAACTCTATTTGGAACTGGGAAGTTAGGGACACGTAGGTCCTTGGGCCCCCGCACGGCCCCACTGCACTCAAACGTTCATGTCTCGGAAGCTCATGACACTGGCAGCACGGCCTGCAGTGATGGTTTGCTTGGCCGGGTCCTCGGAGCACAGTAGGGTCTCCCATGCTCCCCAAGTGGTAAGGTGATCCAGGCCCCGCGGGGGAGGATCCGCCGGGCAGAGGGAAAGGATATGGTCGAGAGTGGCTTTGGGGTGGTGGCAGAGGTTACAGGAGGGGTTTGTGTGGACTTCGTGATAGCGCGAGCGTATATAAGGGGAGGTAAAGTGCGTGTTTGGAGCCGCCTCCAAAGTGTGTTATGATAATTGTCGAGGGAGGGATGGGTAGGGGGGTAGAGCCGACGCTCGGCTTTGTAGTGCTGTGTCATTTCACTGAATGAGTGCATGCGCTCCCGCGAGAACCCCAGATCGAAGGCCGCCGGTGCCCGGTTGAGAGAACGTCGGGCTAAAGCGTTGGCGGCCTCGTTTCCGGGATTCCCTGGTGGGCAGGCACCCATATAAGCTCTACGTGGCGGGGCGGGTGTGCGGCGAGGGAGTTCAGTATGCGAAATGCAGGGATGTGAACCCTCCCGCGGGCAAAACTTAGAATCCCTCCCTCTGACCGATTGCCACCCTTCACGTATCCCCTGCTGCCACTTCGGAAGAGGCCGAAGAGGCCGCCATTGCCCTGGTCATCACATGCACTGAAGCCCGATATATACTATCTGATTCTAAAACTGCCGTTCACGTGAAATGTCGTATAGTCGGATACAACCTAAAAAAACAGCACTTGCTAACACTGGGCCGCAGTCCGCGGCGCCCTGTATTACTCCGCTGGCCAATCGCGACTGTAAACGAAATCAGATTTTTAATGTTTGACTGTATCAAACAATCCACGTCTCAAAGTTCTAGAGCTCATAATTTTATTATTGTGATAAGCTTCTTGTTTAGGTAACAAGAAACGTTTAAGCAGCGGACTACTTTCTTGTCGTGGAGGAATTCTGTGCACGGAGGCTGAATGTGGGCGGAGCTTCTCTGCAGACTTGTTGTATCCGACTATAGCATTTTACACACAAGAGAAATATGAATTCAAAAAGTCACCTGAACCTGCCCATCAGTCAACCACGATCCGTGGTACGTACGATTAAGATCCGAATTTCCAGTGCCAGGTGGGGATGTCCGTAGGGCATCCCTTCGGACGTCAATATCCGGATATACGCATCGGAGATTCGGTGTACGTCCGAGGGACATCGTTATCCGATGGCTGGCGGATATCCGCGGATGGATGTCCGACGAGTATCCGTGAATATCCCTCTAGGGATATGAACTTACGATGTCATATACATATTTTGTTTTTCCACACAAAAAAAATTCAAAGAAATTCTATTTTGCAAGTGACAGAATTCAGCCGATCAAATTTCTATCCCGGCAATTTGTTTAATATTCGGATTAATCAATTATAATAACTCGAATATGGTGCTGATATGAAAGAACCTGAATTAAACTAATTGCGTGACTTTGTGGCACGAAGGAAAAAAAACTAGGAGGGAGCACGACGTCACGCGCTCAGCCTCTGCAAGCCATCCTCCTCTGACGTCGCTGCCGAGGGCCCTTTTGCGCACGGACTCTTGGGAAATAGGCCCTCCACAGTTACCAGACTGCCAACCAGCTTGGATCGCGGGGCTTTTTAGTGAACGTCCATGCTCCGCTGTAGCGCAGAAGCGCAACGCCTGTCTTGCAGCTTTGGCGGAATGCGTTCCGAGCTCGAGGTTTTCTGAAGGCTCCGCGTCTCAACACTTCTGTTGATTACACTCTCGAGTTTTTGGCTGCACTGCAGAAAACTGCCGGTAAACTTTTCATCAAAGGGCTCGTCGGTGGGCACTGCGCATTTGTACTAACGTCGCTGTACGCTATACGTGTACGGTACTCCAGTACCGACGTGAAGAGGCGTTTTCATGGTCTTGCTAGAAATACAAATTGCTCATGCCCGCTTTTAATGGCGCTAGAATTCAGAATTTTTCCCAGCGGCGTGCGGCCGCGACCTCGTCACTGTTCAACTACATGTGGTTCATAAAGAGGATGGAAAAGAATTCCTTTCGTCGTTATACACACATACGGAGCTTTTATTTCAGCCCATACTATAAGCGGAGAACTCGAGAATAGGCGAGGAAAAAGAGCCTCTGAAAAAGGGTGTAGTGGCTTCCAGAGCGCTAACGGCGGACGAACGTGTTTAACGAGCGCTCCGGCGCGTTTCGCAAGATTCTATTTCTCGGGCAGGCGGACTCCGGCCTGCCCATGGGCCCGCCATTCTCCGCTATTCGCGAGGCACAAGTCGCGCCGAATATGGACGAGCACATACGCGGTTCCGGCTTGAAATGCAGAAGTAAAGTATTTCTCTCTCTCGCTGTCGAGAGAGAGTGCCGGCGGCTTTACGTCTGCCCCTGTGCGGGGTCCCCCAGCCCTCGGTGTTAGCTTGTTTGTCGGTTTCGGCGCCGATGCTCGGAGATGACTCGGTGCTGTGGGCTCACGCAGTTGCTCGAGAACTGGCTGCCCTTGTCGGAAGAGGACGGCAGATACCGTCCTATAGAATAATGCAGCTTTCGTTACTGCGACCTGACAGGCGCTGCCATTAGTGGCAGTAGCAAGAGTTTTCTGTTTGTGATTGTGATGAGGCCCCCAGGACGGCATTAATTCTTCCGTACGGATGCTGTATCCCGGCACGCAGCATTTCATGGCGCAGCTCAGACGACCCAGCCGCACTTCGCGAAACACACGGTCGCACTGAGGCACTGGCCTCTCAGCACATACAAGTCTCCAAGCTCCATGGCCTGTGTGCGCTTCTCAAATTTCGAGCGCAGCCGTGTTGGTCGTGACACAACACAGCGAGAGAGCAAAACCGAAACCGAAATCCGGCTAAGAGCTACCGCTGCCTTGTCACGTGAGGGCAGCGCCATTTCCCATTACGTTTTCCCTGATATTTTATGACTATAGGGTAACTAAGGGTTTGGCAATGCGCAGCCATGCGGCATCGCCCGCTTTCGAGAGTCCCCGATCGCAGCGCCGTCAGAAACGGGTGGATCTCCACGGCGTTCGAGCGTTTTCGAGCGGTCGAATTTTTTCGCCGAAATCGTTGTCGGCCGACTCGATCTGTAAACGAAAACAAATATTTATGCACCAGGCACTCGGTGCATCGCAAGTTACCAATTCCGTTTGCAGACGCCAAGAGCAGCGCCATAAAAATTATATCAACCCGTTCAAGAGCAGACGACAGGAGCGCCGGCGCTTCGTTCGCCATTGGCAGGGACAGAGTACCTCCCGCGCTCTGCTCAGTCTCTTTTGATGCACTGTAATTATGCTAAAGCGACCATAGCCTAACCCTAGGAGCATAGACTCTATGAGGAAGATACCCTACATGATGTGCCCCTAGCACCAGTAGTGACCCGCTCTCTAGAGTATTCGATCGCATCGCCGGCAATACCGACGCGGCGTTTGGTTACCGTTTCGTAAGCAGACGCATTTTTTCAACAGTGTCACCACTGATTGTAGAAACAAAAAGTATCCTATCCTATCATGCTATCCTACGAGTGATCCAAGAGGTCGCTACCAAGAGCAGCTCTGCGAGTAGCGACAGAACGGTACATCACCCTGCCATGGACGCCGATCGAACTGTCGAGGACACTGCGCGGGATGATAAGCAGCAACAAGAGATGTCTGATTTGTACGCATTGTTTGTTGACCTACCCGAGCGGCTGGACCAGCATCGAGTTGCGGAGTCTATTCTCGACGGGCACACAACCCCAGAAGGCGCACAAGCGCACTCCACAAGCTTCCTAGGGGATCCTCGCCTCGAAGTGGAGAGCCTGGATACCGTGGAATTTTCGGACACTACTCATGCGGTTCAAGACCATGACTACGTTTCCCAGCCTACCACTTTTGAAGCCACTGCTCCATGGGCGCAGACCGGGCCGGTGAGTTCAAAACTGGAGTCGGTACTTGGGGGCAGCGGTGGGGAGGGAAGAGGGGGGTTACGGTCGCTCCCAGTGCGCTTCAGGAAGAAGGGTGGCAAAGCGCCGAGGGGAAGTTGTGTTAGTTAACTCCTGCGATGCTCAAAACGAGGCTCAACAAGCGTTTAAATTCAGTGACGGCGCCAAGGGTACGCGACGGGCAGCGGCCAAAATAGTCACGCAGGCACCATGCCTACGCAAAAATTAATTCTCCGCGCCTCCCCTGTAAAAAATTTTCGGCCCCCGCTCCCAGTTAAGTATTATTAAGGAGAATATTTTTGCCCATTTCAGGACTTAAAAGCGTCGCAGTCCTGCTATCACAGAAATAGTTAAATAACGTGATCATGTCAACAGAGCAGGACGCTGCTGATTGGTTTAAGGGGGTTTAACGTCCCAAAGCGACTCAGGCTATGAGGGACGCGTAGTGAAGGGCTCCAGAAATTTCGACCACCTGGGCCCGGGTTCCTTAACCCTTTATGGGACAGCGGGATAATGGCGTCCCACTTTTCCGCATTGATTGTAAAACATTTTATTCGCCGGGAAGAGCTTGGCAAGAGGTCGCGTTAAGTGGTCGAGAGTACATAGCCCTCGACGACTTTGTCAGCCCACTCCACCGCCAAAACTTGCGTTCTGGGGTCAGAGCTAGCCAGCACGGTCTCCCACCGCTCGAGAGAAGGAGCTGTAACTAGATCACCCGGAGGTGGCTCTATTTTGCAGTCCAACAGGATGTGATCGTAGGTAGCACGTTGGCCACAGTGTTTGCAGTTTGGGTTGTAAAGATCTGGATAAATGCGCGCGAGGAGTGATGGGGTGCGTATCGATCTCGTCTGTAGACGACGCCACGTAACCTCTTGTTCTTTACTAAGTCTTTTGTCTGGAGGGGGGAAAATTCTCCTCTCTAGTTTAAAATGATTGGTGAGATCATGATATGTGATCATGGAGTCCTTCGTGAAATTCAGGGAGCCAGACTCATCCACTGCCCGGTCGACGAAACCTCGGGCTTTATTGTGGGCTGCCTCGTTCCCCGGATTCCCCGAATGGGCTGGGACCCATATCAATTCGGAATAATTTGGTGAGAATTTGGTTGCGTTAAGGATTCTAAGGGAGGTGTTTGTAATTCGCCCTTTAGCGAAATTATTGATACCCATTTTGGAATCGCTGAAGATGATGCTTCCTTGGGTATGCGCTAGGGCGAGGGCTATAGCCGCCTCTTCTGCCGTTTCAGAGGATTTCGTTTTGATTGTCGCCGAGACGATGTGGTCACCATTCTCGTTCACAACCACAATTGCAAAGGCATTGGTATTTTTGTATTCTGCTGCATCTACATAAAGTGTTCCAGCGCACTGTCTGTATTTGTTATGTAAGGCTTTGGCTCGTGCTTGTCTTCTACCCTCATGGTGTAAGGGGTGCATGTTTTTGGGGAGTGGTTTAAGTCTACTTTAGCATCAGCTTGAAAAAATGTGTGTAATTTAAATCTCGCGGTAATTCCACACTTTCAGACACTTTGCGCCATCTCTACGGCACTTTAGAAAGCTTGTAATATGTTTTTGACACGCTCTCAACAGATGGCAGCACACTTTTGTGTTGTTTTTCCCAGCGCTCCAAAACTGACCACAGTGTTTTGTTGTATGTGATTTTCGTCGCTTTACTGCACAAGTTCTTTATGAAGGGTAAGTGTAAAAAGTTTATTTTTTACTGGTAACACATTCTAGAGCAAATCTACCTGTATTTTGTGCACCGTATTCTCCAAGTTTCATTGAAAATTTGAGCAACGCGTTGTTCAGCGCGTTTTCGAAGCGTACATCGCTAAGCCTGCTACTACCTCTACGTTCCCTGGCTGATTTCGCTTTGCATACATAGCTAGGAGGCAATATTTTGACATCGACTATTTTTTTTTCACAGGGAGGTCACTTTCAGTCGAGGAGGCGGTGGAGCTCATTTTCAGCCTTCCAGACGACCCTATCCAGAGTGATGTAGAAATAAGTAGTGATGAAGAGTTCGTCCCCGTGCTTGCCCCTGTGGATAGCGAAGGATCTTGTGATGATATTGAGGAACCTTCAACAAGCACAGGAAAGAAAAAGAAGAAATCTTATGTGAAGAAAAAGCCTCAAAAACGAAAAAGGCGCATAACTTCTCCACAGCCAGAAGACGAAGTGGCGCAAGTGAGAGATGATGGCACGGAAGCAAGTCCCGATCATTGGTCTACTATCCCGCCAACTATTTCTCGACCTCGCCGTGTGTGCGAGCCGCAGTATTCTGAGAAGCTCACTGCCACATCCAGGCCATCGGAGGCATTCCAGCTGTACTTTGATGATGAAGTTCTGGACATGATAGTGGTCGAGACAAACCGCCACGCAAGCCAGCGCGCTAGGAAAGGCTGGCGTGCGATTACAAAAGATGAGCTGAAAGCTTACTTGGGGCTCCTTATCCTCATGAGCATCAACCCATCAACCCATTTGTACCTCTACTGGAGCAGCGACCCATTCTTCAATGTCACAGAGGTTTCAAGTGTCATGAGCTTCAAGCGATTTCAAGCTATTACGAATTGCCTGCATCTCAATGATGACGAGAAAATAAAGCGCAGGAATGAAGAAGGGTTCGATCGTTTAGCCAAAGTACGGCCACTAGTCGATGCGATGAACAGGCGCTTTCTGTACGAGTACAAGCCATCTAATCACCAAGCAATTGACGAAAGCATGGTCCGATTCAAAGGCCGTTCTGCACTAAAGCAGTATGCACCAATGAAGCCCATAAAAAGAGGGTATAAAGTATGGTGCCGAGCTGATTCTGCTACTGGATACCTTTGTGAATTTCAAATATATGAGGGAAGGTCCACAGAACGCGAACCTGGCCTTACATTAGGCGAGCATGTTGTTTTGTCCCTTTCAAACAACGTCGATGCTGAAACTGAGCTTTTCTTCGACAACTTTTTTTCGTCCACAAGGCTCATGGAGAAGTTGTCTGAGAGAAACATCGATGCCGCAGGCACAGTTCGTTCCAACCGGAAAGATCTTCCGAAAGAAGTCATGAATTCCCGGCAACTGAAGAGGGGAGAATATGTTTGGCGAGCAAAGGAGCAGGTTTCTGCTTATCAGTGGCGTGACAACCGGAATGTAACAATGCTCTCAAACTTTCATGACCCATCAGAAGTTGTGGAAGTGAAGCGCACACTTTCGAATGGCTGCAAGATAGGCGTCTCATGCCCTAGAGTCGTTGCGGACTATAATAAGTACATGGGAGGTGTTGATCGCTTTGATCAGAAACGCAACGCTTACATCGCTGACAGAAGGTCGAAAAAGGGTTGGCACAGGCTGTTTTATTATATATTGGATGCAGCTGTTGTGAATTCCTTTATTCAATACTGCCACAACAAGCCTGTGGAGTACTTGTGGTTTCGTTTGATGCTTGGGCGAGAACTAGTCGGGGGCCAGACATTCAAGTCCAGGAGAGGAACGCCGGCCTTCAAATACAAAAAAAGCGGTCGCAAGAGTGGACAAAAAATGATGGGTGTGCCACATCAAGTCCGTTTTCAAGAGAACGAACATCATCCCATAAAGGTTCTTGGCAGAAGGAGGTGCCGGTGGTGTTCCACTAAAGAAAAAGAAGTGAGAACGGCATTTGTATGCCGAAAGTGCGAAGTGCCTCTTTGTGCAGCTTGTTTTCTGCCATTCCATAATGAAAAGTGAGATGTTTTCGCTAGTTTGGCTTGAATTCTTCTTTCATATCGAAATAAAATGTGTTATTTGAGGACATTGCAGTTTATGTAACGTTCTGGCTTGCGCCTAGTGGGGCGGGGTCGTGCTACTTTTCAGTGAAGGTATTCAAGTGCAGAACACAATTATCAGCGTAAATGCACTTGAGATAAAATAAATTAAGCAGTTATGCATGTGGCTTGACAACTGAATATAATTTGTTGAAAATAAAAAAAATATATACTTGAATATGCCAGTGGGACAATAGTGTCCCACTTTGAAAAGTGACTCATAGTGGCAGTGGGACACTTATGTCCCACTTTTATTATGAAAACTATATGGTGGAAAATGATAATTCCTTTTGTTTCCAGTGTAAAAGGAGCCGCACATTTCGATATTTCGATCAAATTGCATGTAATATCCGCAGGCACCTTTTGTCTCATAAAGGGTTAACGTGCACTGACATCGCACAGTACACGGGTATCTAGAATTTCGCCTCCACCTAAATTCAGCCGCCGCGGCCGGGATCGAACCCGCGTCATTCGGGCCAGCAGCCGAGCGCCATTACTACTGAGCCACCGCGGCGGCGCAGGACGCTGCTGAGTACGCTCAGCATTTGTGTGCAGTAAAATTTGTTCATAGTGCTTACTGGTACTATAATTTGGAGAACTTTATTGAGTACGCCCTGTATTTGGCCATTGTGCCTAGAATACATTGGCACTATAATTTGGCTACTGAGATGTGTTGCCATAAAGGTGGCCACAGCTGTTCCAAGAATGTGGAGCTCTCGATCTGGAGTCGGCATATTTACTCTACGCAGGAGTACTCTGGCTTCAGGACCCCTACCCCGCCTCCTGCCTGGATCCCGGACAACACAACTGCTGACTATGATCCTCAGTGGAACATGGTTGACGAGGAGAAAGTGGAAAACCTGCTGGAGCATCTGGCGTTGCTGGCTGCTGAGAGACCTCGTGGCTGGACGGTTCCGGAGGCTATTGCCTACATCGAGGAAACTCCAAGCTGCACAGGATGTGTCGAAGAATTCACTGCGCAGCTAACTGACAGGGAAGGTTTGTTAATGCTTACTGAGGACTACCTGATAAATGCCATGGGCATGAGCTTAGAGATGGTTCTCAAAGTATGCGACGTGGTGAGGACGTGGTGAGGTCACTGATAGAAAACCCGGCATAAGTTTTGCGACCAGTTTAACATCACCTGCATCAAGACATGGCCACCAACCTTGGAGCAGGATATCAGCAATACTTCATGTGTGACCCACAGAGACTTGGATGGAGCAGGACATCAGCATGCCTTCATGTCTAACCCATGGAGATTGCAGGGCTACAAAATTCTAATCATTTGCACTGTGTCAGCACTTGCTCCACCGTTTTCGCCAAAATAAACAGGTTTGTTTTGCATTTGTCTTCTTTCTAACACTGCTCGTCGATATTGGCTAGTATAGGCAACGGGCGAACGTAACTCCGGGGCCGACGGAGGCGCCTCTCGCGGCGAGCAGCGCACCGGAGACAGGATACGCTCGCCGTCGCACGCATTGGCAGTCACCTCCGCATGCCATCTGATCGCCGCGGCTGGGCTGCGTACTCTTTTTGCGAAGAATGCCGGGGTCAAATACGAATTGTTGCGTGGTCGGCCGCAACAGCACACATGGAAATTCGCCCGGGACCCGCTTTTACAGTTTCCCAAGCAAGCCATACGAACTGCGCCGACGTGATCGCTGGATCGCGCTTGGTTTGGGTTTGGGTTGAAGTGCATTCAGTAAATACTTTCAGGTCATGAATGGCAGGTTACCATCATCCCTCAAGAAGAAAGCATATAACAGCTGTATCTTACTGGTACTCGCCTTTGGGAAGAAATATGGAGGCTAAGAAAAGAGTTCAACTTCAATTGAGAACCTTGCAGAGAGCTATGGAACGAAAACCTGCAGGTGTAACATTAAGAGATGGGAAGCATGCTGAATGGGCCGCGGAACAAATGCGAGTTAATTACATACTAGTCAAAATCAAGAAAAAATGGTCAGGTCAGTTAATCTGAAGGCAAGATAACATGGTCCATAAAGGTGACAGAGTGGATTCCAAGGGAAGGCAAGTGTAGCAGTGGGCAGACGACATTAGGAAGATTTCAGAGATCAAATGGATGATGCTGGCATAGGACTGGGTTAATGGGAGTAATATGGGAGAGTCCTTTGCCCTGCAGTGGGGTAGTCAGGCTGGTGATTGTGATGTTGAAAAGATGTGAGGTGATAATCGCATGCAAGCTGTATTGTGCCGCTGACGGTTGGGAGTGCATTGGTTCAACAATTATTTCTTGTAAAATACTTTATTGCATGTTTGAACTATCTTTCATACATTGTCATGTCCAACATTTGTGCACTCGTGTAGTGCTTTCAGATAATGTTCAAAATAAAAGCTTCTGAGTTTCGGCACTGCTGCTGCCAAGAACTCATCATTCCTTGCAACAGGAATTGTCACTGAGTCTGCATTGGAATACACAAAAAAATGACACATTTCAAGGCCTAAGACATGCAGACACACTTGAATCTGTGTGTAGTACTGATGGTGTTTCTTCAGCTGCAGCTCTCTCTCGCCAACTAAATACTTAAGCAAAGGCTTCTCTATTACTTTCTTCTGACGTCGACTAAATGGACACTTTATTTCTAGAAGAATGGCTTCCGCTTCATTATTTCTGGAAGGTAAATTTGTTTTGTTACATAAGGGCAAATGTCTTCAGGCCATTTACATGAATCCTGAATGTGGCATCAGGACTATATGCAGTCATGCCTCTTGAGGCCACTTTCCTGAATATGCCATCAGGGCTACACGCCAGCCATGGCTCTTCAGGCTTCACAACAAGCCCGAACTGGGTAACCTTTACATTGTATTGACACTCAAACGCCACACGTGCTCTTGGCTCCTTTGCCAGCCCATAGAGCACAGCAGGGCCTCTGAAGGGAGTCTCTGTTACAATTTTTTTTTGCTCGTTCATAGAGCTGTGCATCACAACATGTAAGAATCCTGTGTGCCTGGAAAAGCAAGCATATGCACAAAAATCATCAGCTGCGGCTGAATACAGTTGATCCCCCATTAAAATCAAACGTGAACCAAAGGCACTTTTTACGTACTTTGTTAATCAGTTGTTTTTGTTCTTGATCCAAAAGATTTTTGTGAGCTCTCATTTCCTTACGTAATAAATTATTAGTTACTCTAAATAGATAAGCTTACAGTTTTACACAAGCATTGCTCACTTTCATACAGGTGTATCTGAAAAAATAAATTTTAGTAATGAATAAAATTGTGGACAAAGCACAAAACAAAGAATGAGGGATGTGACGCATCAATTTGCTTGCCAGTGTTTCGACAAGGGGAGATAAGTCCTGTTGCCAAAACATGGCAAGCAAGCTCAAGGTCCCCTCCATAGTTCACTAGGTTTCGGTCTGTGTCGAATTCCGTACTCCTTTCTTCTCGTCTGCAATATATAGATAACGGCGAATTACCTTTGTTGCAGTGATTCTCGGGAATCTCTCATTCTTCCATTCGCTTCTGTCATGTAATGCCCGAGTCGACAAAGCAGCAACATCATCAGGTTGCAGAGATGCGTTCAGGTCTCTCTCCCAGTCTGAGAGCCTAGGTAGGTTGAAGTACAGAGAAAGTGGGAAGGCACCCCAAATTATTGCAGCTCTCTCAACATCAATGCTGCATGCTGTTAGAAGCGTTACCAAAGGGACGGATGCAGCGCTGCATGTGTAAAAAGACAAATGGAGAGGTAGCAGTGTTATGTTAAAAGTGGAGGTATTGCATGGGGGGGGGGGGTCGTTGTCACGCCGCTGCACTGAGTGCAGCTGGCCCTAGTGACGCCTTTGGCAGCTGTTTTCTCTTGGATAACTAAAATGTACAGCTAAGGTAACGAAGATTACAAAAGAACGAAGCACAAACCTGTTCGGGAAGCAAACTGCTTCAAGAACTAATTTGCTGTCAGTGCGAGTTTTGACAACATAACTGTGGAACTTCCTCCGGTCCCTCTCCCACTGAAAAAGCTTTAGAGGCTGATCTGAGAAAAATGCGATAGGTGTGAAAGCCGATTCTTCAATAATGCCGGCTTCTGCACGAAGCATATCTGTTAGCGGGCATTCGATGTCACCAAAAAACTGCAGCACATGTGTGACTGGAAAGCTTTGGGCACGCACTGAAAAATTATAAAAAAAAGAACAGCATCAGGAGCGTTTGCAGAGGATTATGTTATTTCTTGACGCCTCTGGTAAAGCTTCAACGTTTGATTACAGGGATAAACAAAGCTCCAAAAACCCACCTCTCTCCTTTTTGGGTGCGCCAACTGTCGAATGCTTGGGGTACACTTTTTTTGCCGATGGAACGCGCCAGGATCTCGCCGCGCTGGTCCTCGATTCTCCCGTAGTGTTTTGCACGAAGAGCGCGACAGCCGCCGCATGCTTACACTTCCCCACGACACCGGCACGACAGTCGCAACGTGCTGCGATGATTCTCCTGCTGTTGTCAATCTGAAATAACAATGAGAGATGCGAGCCAGAAAAATACAAGCGATGACCAGACGTAGCTTACCTCGATCTCCACGCTCTTCGGCGGCGCGTTGATTTTAGTCTGCGCCATGTATTTGCCCCTTATTTCGGAGCCGCTTGAAAGCACGATCTCTTTCACGTTGTGCACGTGACCGGCTTCAAGCAAAAGCTTGCCCTTTTTCAAGTTCGCTCCTCGGAAGAAGAAATTCAAATCGTCCAAATCGCGAAATGCCGCCGATATAACTATCGGCACGCTTTCCACCGCCATTCTACCAGCCTCGCACAAGGCTGCCATGTCGTCTGCTACGGCGGAGCAATCCTGCTATATGTTCCCCGCCTGCCCGCCAGATGGCGCTGGTTGTTCAGCGATCGTGGCGGCTACTGACGACTGCCCATTGCCTATATCCAGTTCCAGAGCAACTGGAACTGAGTCACAAGGTGACATACCTGATAAACGAAGCATTGTTGGAATGAACGCATGGGTTACTGGCAATGGGCACATCGAGGTCTGTGGTCATTAAAGGGACTGACATATTAATTACTGACTGCAACACGTGTCATGAGATTATATTCGAAAAGAAAGTACCATAATGTAAGACATGGAGCAGTGCGATATCGGAGGAAACAAAAATATATAATTTTAATTTGGCATTGAAAAACGCCTAAGAGCGGTGAAACCATGCCATTATTGGCGTACCCACCACGTGACCGTATCTCCGTGAAGTTTACTGCTACCTCTTCAGGTTGACTGTCAATGTCAGTAGCTACCTGGTCATCATGCATCAGAGCAGGAGAAACTGTGACCTGGGCTATGTACCTGATCCTGAAAGTTGAGCAGTTCATTTCTGGTAGTAGAATTTGAGTTTCTTCCGTGTGCTCTTCCTGCTGTACATGACATTTACTAGCAGGACTGTTGTCGGCAAACTTATCAATACGAGATATGCTTGCTTCAACTTCTGCATTGATTTCCTTCCTTTGCCTTTTCCATGAAGTTCTGCACCGGAACACCTAATCATATTGCTTGTGGATAGCTATATGTGCGACTAGCTAGCTGCTATGCACAAGTTTTTGAGACTCATTCTGGAAACAAAGAAAAGTGCCACAAACAATTATTACGCACAATTAGAAGAAACAGTCCACACTGTGCACTTCAGCTAGTGTACACCATACCACGATTCTGATAAAGTCACGGACAGGTCAGTGTCGACATCCTTCTGGCATTAAAACAGTGCCGCAAGACTGACAAGGCAATAGAGTTGCAGAAATGTGGAAGCCAGCTTCCTTGCATCAGAAAATTCCTTCACCATGGGCACCGGACTGATTTTTAGAGAAGAAATAAGGTACATCTCTAAAGAGTTCTACTCTCTGAGAAACGCTGAGCGTGTCCTTCGCGTTCCTGCTCTGTGCTACCATTGCATTTAAGGTATTAAGATGAAAAAATTACAACTGGTCCTAGCTGGGACCAGTTCAACTGTGTTATGGAATAATTCCCAGCTGGGACCAGCTGACAATGGGTCCCAGCTGCCCAGTTGGGACCCACTGCCAGTTGGTCCCAATTGGGAATTACTCCATAACCCAGTTCAACTGGTCCCAACAGCTGGGACCCATTGCAAACTTGTTTTCGCCACAGTGCACCAAGGCTGGTCAAAAGCCGCTCAAAAGGCAGGCAGTGACCCTCCAGTCAGCACATACTGCCCACAGCATGGAAAGTGTCAA
Organism: Amblyomma mixtum; assembly: GCF_055824585.1. NCBI lineage: Eukaryota > Metazoa > Arthropoda > Arachnida > Ixodida > Ixodidae > Amblyomma > Amblyomma mixtum. Next base: position 311,315,387 of record NC_143014.1, read on the forward strand.
AACTATTTATTAGCATGCACTTAGGTGCTTCCAAGCTTCCTGAGGAGAGGTTTTTTCACATCCTAAATCTTCTCTGTCAGGAGTCCCGGGATGATGGCCACAGTCCCTTCCACATCCACGCCTTTTTGGGAGCCCCACTGCCAGACTGTATCTAAAAATTACAGAAAAAAAAATTTTAAAGTCAACGTGCACATTATGCAGCAGTCTTGCTCGTGTATGCCTTCCCAAACTAAATAGTTGGGAAGGGCAGCAACATGAGACAATGCAAAATTCCAGCCCTACATTCCACAAAAATTGTCACACAAGGTGCAAATGCAGCCGCGAGTTACAAATACCATTGGAATCGCCTGCTGTGTGAAATTTTACAGAGGAAAGAGAAAATGAGATTGTAGAACATTAAAAAATACTATATGCAAGGATATCTAATCTGTTATGGCTATCAATGTACGATACAGCATGCCTGGTAAAAGGGCCAAATAATTCAAAATAAACAGCCATTAAAAGAGTAGAAAACTGAGCTAGTTGGTTCATGCTTCTTGAAGTAGTGAGCAATCACAGTCATACATTCCCCGACTAGTGCACTGCTCAGCAGACAGTTAGCACTTAAATTGGTTGAAAATTTAGCTCAAGATCAGCACTGACCCTTTCTGAGGCCATTCACAATTATGCAGGACTTCAGACACCATTAAGCGCAGACTGTTAGATCTGTGTGAAGACACGTACAATTATTCCCTGTAGCAAACAGTGTATGAAGAACCAGAAAATATTAAGACTTCAAATCTGCTTTAGAACTCTCCCATTACCTTCAATCACGGCAATCTTTTCGGGTGTCTGGGCCTGCTTTGCTGGCTGCCTCAGGGCTCTTTTGGTGGGTGCCACAGAGCCACTAACTCAGCGTTGAGCCAGCACCTCACCAGTCCTAATGGCCAGGGATCAATGGTCTTTACAGACCAATTTTGTCTTCTTTGAACCCACCACAACGCCTTTTGTTAGGTGAAACTATCAAAGAAATGCAACATAAAGTAGCACAAGTTTTGAAGGACTGTTACAATTATCAGTCATGAGTTAACAAGTGGTCCGTAAAGGCAAAAAATTTGCCTTGCTCAGTATGGGTTGACCATGTATAACATCGCACATGTACAGCAATGTGAGCCGGCATGGTGGCTAAGTGGTTAATTAAGGCACTAAGCTGCCGAGCCAGAGGACCTGGGGTCGGTCCCAGCTGCTAACACAATTTGATGGAGACGAAATGCAGAACTTGCCCGTGTATTGTCAGTACATCCAGAGCCCTTCACTATGGTCATGTATCACTACGAGATGTTAAGCCCCATGATTTGCAATTTATTTCTGCAATTTGCATGCCAATATAACTGAGTACATGTTGACTTAGCAAGGTATCTAACAGAAGTATCAATTATACTGAAGACAAAAGCTTGTCATCATAAACATCCTGTAAAGGCTTTCATTTCAGCTGTGAGTTATCAGTTGAGATGAGTCAGTTTGTTTTTCCACATTTCCCATTCTTGCGCTCACCAAAGCAAACATACACAGAATTCAATGCCTGTCAGTATGACCTGTACTGTCACAATTGCTAGACCACTGTTCATAGCATTACTGAGACACAACAGAATTTCCCTTTATATGCCTTTTTAATGAAGCACAAGAAACTTGCATACCCAGGCTACATACGGTAACAGCAGACATACACATCTGGAAGAAAATTATTTTGGTAGCAGCTCCAATAACTGCACACTGCAGAGGTCAGAAATGTATATGTTCATATAGAAGCTCTTCATATGAGCAAAGTGACTCATCATCACCTGATAAGCTTGACGTTGAGTACCACCTTTTCCGGCTCTAAGAATGCAAAATAAACAATCAAGTAACATACTTTGTGCCATCTGCCCTACAATTACTGATATGTTGCATACCTGCCCCTGGAAGGATGAATCAGAAGGCGACACTTCCTTCTTCTGTGTACTGTTCAAGTGCTTCTGCAAGATTGCATTATAAGCAGCAGCACTCCAACTGCTGGCTTTCACTTGCTTCTATTTGGTAGCAACCTAGCGCAAAGAGGGGGCACATCAAGCACTACAGAATAGAAGAGAATTGTAGGAGTGAGCTGAGGCTATTGAATATTGTGATCATTACATGGGGCTTGCATTCCACTGCAGCTGGTGAGCATACCTGCTTTTCCTTTTGGCTTTGACTTGGCACCAAGTCTTTCGGACCTTCTTGAACTCTGATTTTGGGCATCGTTACTCTTTGCGCCGACATTCTTTCAGCGAGGGCATCACAGGTTTCTGCGCAAATTGTGAAACAGATGAAATATATTATGACCTACCAAAAACGCTAACAGAAGCAGCCACGGCAGTGCGGCTGGCGGGATGCACCAAAATTAAGCTAACTAGTGTGCACACACATCTGCACTAGATTTAATCTCACGCCACGGGAAGCAGCAACGAAAACACGCCAACCTAAATAAAACAGACCAGGTCTTTTGCTTCATATTTGCTTGGCCCACGTAATCCACTTCCATGTCCGTGTTTTTGCAGCCTACACGTATTTTTCTATTCCGATCACAATATGCCCTTAATTTCACTTCTCTAGTATATGTAAAGGAATTAATACCATTAAGCCTGCTTTGGCTTCGTCGGACCAGCGCTACACGTGTTTGACACCCTATCGCAGCGCGAATTAAGTTCTTGCTGGTGCTGGCTGCTGCGCTTCACTAAAATAACAATCCGCTCAGGCAATTACTCGAACGCCAAAGCGCGCTGAATGTCTGATTCTGTCTATGCCAGTACGATAGACACGTCACATAGTGTGTACAGTACATGGTGTTTACATTCCAAACGTGGGCTATGGGGAACGCAATAGTGGAGAGCTCGGACTGATTTACACTACCTTGGATAGTTGAGCGTGCACTGGCATCGCACAGTACAAAAGCGTTTTTGCATTTCTTAAAAGAAATGCCGCCGCAGGCGGGATTCGCGATTTTAGAATCAGTAACCGAACGCCAAGCCACTGTCAGAGTGCCGGGTCTTGACACAGGGTTAAAACTTACCGGCTAATAAGAGAACCTGCGCCGACGTAGTAGCCGGTGTCTTCTCCGTCCCCTTCTTTGTCTGTCAAGAAGACTGAGTAGACAGACTTGTCGAAATCCTCTGTCGTCGGGCGAGTCTTCAATATCGGACGCTGGCACCACGTGCGGCAACATGGGGCAACGAATGGGGCAAACATGGGGCAAAGAATCTAAAACATACCTACTGCTCAGAATGTATTAGGCATGGAGGAAGGAAAAAGAGAGGAGAGGCCGTCACGTGACATTTTGTGAAGCCGGAAACTAGCTCGGCGCCATCTTGTCCGGGCTGACGTCATCGCATAAGTCCCGCCCTCGACTACTGCGCGCGCGTTTCAAAGCCAACGAAGGAGCGTGCTACCGCAGGGGCACAGATCCCCGCGCTGGTGGCGCTTGGCTGCTTACCGGCCGGTTTAGGGCGCCCTATGCCGGTGTTCGTCAGCGGAAAAGTTAATAAAGCGGAAATACCCGTGTGAGACAGAAGGCTACTTTCAGTTACTGCTTCGTACTGCGTCGTCTCCGCGCCGTCTCCAACTGCTCGGCCCTGGTCATAGTTAGTAGCAGCCGAGAAAAATACTTATCTCAGCTCTTGCAAGCGCGGGAAGTGACCTTCGCTTTCAATTACTGCGGTGGCCCATCTTGCGGTGGTTATCTGCGGTGGCCCCCCTTTGGCAACGCCCGTCCCTGGACTCTGAAGTTGAAGCCTGCATTCGATGAAACTAGTATACTTGCTTGTTTAGCTCAGCGCTCGAAATTAGCCTTCACCGGGTGAGGTGAAGGACACGCGAGAAACGTGGGCCCCTCGTCGCGCGAAACCACACGACGGTTACCGATGCCCGGGAAGGGCATTCGTCCGGTATCGAAAATCGCCTCCCTGTTCCTCAACTCTTGTAAGCACGGGAAGTGACCGTCGCTTTCAATTACTGCGGTGGGCGAAGGACAACTAAGCACACGCGAGAAATGCGGGCCCCTAGCCGCGCGAATTCCACACGAGCAGTGGTGTAGCCAGAAATTTTGTTCGAGGGGGGCACATGTTTTATTTATTTATTGGAAACGAAAATAATGGAAACGAAAATAAATGTGGAAACGAAATGTGGAAACGAAAATAAGAGTGCCCATTTATTCTTCACCGTCGCACGGCGTATGGCACTCCTTTTAATTCTAGGCACAGTTCACCCCATATTAACAGACCTTTTTACGTCCGTTTACTTTTTAATCCTTTGCATTCTCCTCAGATGAAGGTATCGCGAAAGTAAAAAGTGCTTTTTTTTAAAAGGACCTGCAGCCGAGCGCAGGTTTGCGTATGGGGTTGAAGTTTTGACAAATGTCATTTGTTTGCAGTTGATGACTTTGTTATAGAGCAGAAGCTTTTGTGTTGTTGTATATGATGTGAAGATATTGTAAATAGCCACGTTTTTTCGTGCGAGTTGTTTTTTGTGAGAAAATAAATGTTTTTTACAAATGAAGTTTTCGGCATCCTGTGTGCATTCGTATCTTTATGTAGATATTGCAGTGAACAAAACTAACCCTTCGTCTTTATTAAAGAAAAAAATCTCTAAGGTATTGTTTAAGCGCAGGGTCTCTTTCTTTTCATTTTTACCGGCGGCGTATAACAGGGGCGTGCAAGCATGCAAAGCGAACGCAGCGGCTTCCTTTAAAATTTCGCCCTCCACCGATGTCATGGCCCCCGCTGCTCACACAAGCGCAATCGCGAAAAACGAAAATAGTTACACTAACACCAGTGACGATCACTAGAGCGTTGCAAGAGCACGCCTAATAGCAACGAGGTTTCACTGCCGATGGAAACGGGAGCGCGAATGGCACACGCACACTGCACGCACAGCTGGGACGCGAAACGTCCGCGCAATACGCCGACGACCTCTCTAGCGCACGGCGTATTGAATCACTGGTAAACGAACAGCGCGAGTGCTCCTCAGTAAGCAGCGGCGGTCTCCCGACGGCTCCGAGCAGTGACGCAGTTGACGAAATGCCCGTGCGATCGTGGTCGAGCACGTTGAAATCAATGCACGCAACAACTAGAGTTTTGCAGCGAATTCCGCCTGAGATATGAGTGAACGGCGCCAACGTAAGCTTGTGAGCACGATCAAAAACAAACTCGAGCAGTTGAGAAAAGTACGCCGCACCGCAACTGCTACGCCGCGGTCGTCTGCTACCGCCCGGCTTGCAAGCAGCAACTACGACGCCGTTGCTAAGCTGCCCGGACTAGGTGGCCTCCCGATCGCGAAAAAAACCACGTGATTTCCTCCACATTTTTCTCCCGTGGTGTTGTGTGGAAAGGGCCTCTCCTCTCTTTTTCCTTCCTCCATGGTATTAGGAAAATCACTAGACCCAACTACACACAGACAATTCACAATCGTAGCCAGTGCGGCCAGTGACAGCGATGGCGATGGCTACCGCTGGTTATGTTCAAGTTTCAACGCGGTTGCACGACACCAGACAAAATGCGAGATGTCGCACCAAATGTGCAAAAAAAAACAATATAACTACTTTTGGTATTTTTCGTGAGGTTTTGCAGCAACCGTATAAAGATACTTGTTAGAATATGCTTAGAAATTGTACTTTTTGGGGAGACATCGGCGAAATCCACAGCCGCATCAACATCAACATCAACATTGGCTGTGAAAACCAGATTTTTTTACCCTCGCACGCAGGCTGCGGACGCGCGCCTACTCTCGACACCAGTCGCCATCTGTCGGCGCGCGCGGCCCGAGGGACTGCGGGTCGCGCCGGCGCCGCGCGTACAACGCATGTTTCCGTGTTCGCTTCTGCCGTTGTGCTTCATCAGCTAACGTATGAGGGTGTGTGCTGTGCGTCACTACTCACATTTTCCCTCTTCCAGACAGTACTGCGGTTATCTTGCGCGCAGTTACTCGTTAACGTGACATCCGAGGGTAGTCGACCAGGTAGTGTACGGACTGGAAACCGGCACTTCTAAGCAGATTTCTGCGCTGTACTCGTGTCGTTTGTTGTCGCCTTTTACGTGCGATATCATCTATGATAATTTTATGCATCAGAATGTAGATCTACTGATTTGACTCAGTGGAGTATAGTAACTGGATAGGCGAGCTGCAGACTGAAGGTTGTCCCGACGGAGCGCGTGTTTTCGATCACCAGTACGTGTTCGGCATCCTTGCGCTGAGCTTGCTCTTGTTCCCATTAAACACATTTCATGACACGATTGTAAGCACGACCGCTACCGATTTCAGCTGCTTTTTCCGCACGCATGTCAGAGGGATCTGGGGGGTAAAGGTTTATCTATAGTATCTTTCTGCTGTTGGTATCTACACTAGCTTGGTTTGGTTTATTAAGGTTTTACGTCCCAAAGCGACTCAGGCTATGAGGGACGCCGTAGTGAAGGGCTCCGGAAATTTCGACCACCTGGGGTTCTTTAACGTGCACTGACATCGCACAGTACACGGGCCTCTAGAATTTCACCTCCATCGAAATTCGGCCGCCGCGGCCGTGATTGAGCCCGCGTCTTTTGGGCCAGAGCCGAGAGCCGTAACCACTGAGCCACCGCAGCGGTGCGGTATCTACCTTATTCATAGGAAAATACTATGCGCGATTTCATTACATTTTCTACACTTAGCCAAACGGCTACGCAACGCTCTCACACGCGGCGAGAGCTCCTGAATAAAATAACGCGACTTCGAACCTCAGAATTAGTGAAAGCTGGATTAGCTGCTCATATCTATTCAAGCTTTGATAAATTAAGCGAAAGTACGTTTTTATGCACCAGGTTGCATAAACCATGACAAAATTTGTTTTCTGTTGGCACTGCGACTCAGTTGAGCTCACAGGTGTAATTTGTTGATAACTGGCGCGGTGACAAGAAGGCCCTGTTTGTGGAGGGGGGCTTTATGGCCGGCCGGCAGGAAGGAATAAGAGTGCATGGGAATTGGAACTGCATGCTAGCCGCACATCTAATGCTTGATATTGAACAAAAATTTTCTTTGCGGTGGAGCACCAAGACGGAATTCGATATAAGCACGAGCGCGTTCTAAGCGCCGGCACAATTAATCTGAATGTCAAACTAAATGTCATTAAAATACGTCAATGTTATCGCTTTGATAACGTAAATACTTCCTGCAACACAGCCACGCAGCGGAAGTATGCTCGACAATGTTTTTTTAGCGCCCGAAGCGCGGCTTTATGCAGGCGCGGCCGCGGAACTGCCGCAGCCCCGCAGTCCCCAAAGAAACGCCCGCACCGCGGCGCGCCAGTCGGCGCAAAATGGCCGCGCCCTGGAGAGGCTCAAAAATCTGGTCTATAGTGTACTAGAATTAGGAATTAGGAGTAGTGGGGCGAGTGAAGCTCCGCGCCACCGGAGCGCGTGAAGCAGGCGGCGCCGAAATCTCGGGCCGCCACGCGGCGGCGCTGCTGCGCCTTTCACTTGGCAGCCCCCTCGTACTCCGGAGCTCGCTTCGATAGGCGCCGGCTTGTTACACGGGGAGCGCGCTCTGCCTTGGAGTGCATTTTTAGTGTGTCATGCTCTGTTATGCTGTTTAACATAGGTGTAATTCCCTAAATTCCATTGTCAGAAGACAATTCAGTGCACCCCGTGACTTTCTCCAGGAAACAGATAGGGGTCATCCACTGGCCGTACGAGAAACGGAACACTGCGCGGCAATCTTAGCACGTGCACGCATCTACGTAGGGTACGCGAGCTGGTTTCGACAAGATCGTCGTGGGCAAGCGTTTTTCCTCCGTACGTCATCTCTGCTGCGCTGTGCAGCCCATGTTATGACGAGATGAGCAAACCTCGGCGGAGGAACTATTGTTTTGCTCCTGGATGTAGGACCGGCTACAGTGGATGCTCCGAAGTTATCATTATTCGGGGTTCCTGAAGACGAAGCAAGGCGCCGCACATGGCAGCGCAACTTGCACCGTGCGGACAAGCCTCTAGAAATGACGGATGCCGTGTGTGAGCTGCATTTTGAAGATAAGTACATATTAAAAGACTATGTGCATATCCTCAACGGCAAGGAGGTGCGCATACCACGTGGCAAGCCATCTCTTTCGCCAGATGCAGAACCAACAATTTTGCCCAACCCCAAAGACAGTCGATGAGCTTCTTGCTCAAGGTAAACTAGACCAGGCTGAGACTTCTCTCGTTAAGGTGCCACCTGAAAATGACCAACACTTGCCACTAGTGGTCCAAAAGAGTAACTCAAGACTTATTTAATATATGGCAGGGTACGTGGCCATAAAATGTGTCTTGAGACTTAACTGTGCATCTTGCAAAGACTTTCTTTTCGTGGAACCAAATGAGGCAGCAGTGCACCATCTCCCATCCGAGTATACAAAACATTGTGACGTGGGTGGACTTTTATACCGCTCGAAAGATTTGTACTGCTTCGTCGTCGAATTGGAAAATTTATTTACAGAATGCTTCAGCCCCGGAGAATTGCACGCCAACAGCATCTCCGACGTGATATCGCTTGTGAGGCAAACATTCATTCATTCTAATGCTGCTGGGCGCAGCGTACACAAGGAAGAGATCAGCATGAAGGTGGTCTCTTTCTATGTCCTTACGCGCTTGCACTTTCTCGTCAAAGGACTGAACAGCGAAAATAGCGCAAAGCGAAAGAGACAAACTTGCTAAGCTGAGCAGGAGTGTGTAAAATTTGCGGCAGTCAGTTTCACCAATGCAGCTTTGCGTTTTCTCGGAAATATTTGCGAATTACTGCAAATAAAGCCATTTTGTATACATTTCCGATGCAATCAGGCTTTTCACATGCCTATGCTTCATCATCTGTACCATGGTGGCAAAATAAAATTTGAATATATGACCTACAGTGAACGCTCGCCAGCCATAAGTCGCACGGAACGTTTATGACTTTACAAGAGAGGACTATCTGCCTTTCTTCCATAAATGTCTGATGTAAGATTAAACCTCGTAGAGCCCGAATAACTTGAAGAGCATACCTGCCTAATCACCAGCTACTCGCCGAGCTGCTGCGAGCGAGCGCGCGCTTGCCAGGTGAAGGGAGCGGCAGCGCCATCTGTCGGCGTCGGCGCAAACAGCTTCAGCCCGCCGCCTTCCCTCGACCCACTACTCCTAATTCTAGTACACTATAGTGAAAACCATAGAGTTTCTTACTACTACTCAAGAAACTCTATGGTGAAAACAACCAAACGTCGTTTGACATTGCGGAGAGAAATCTCCATGAAGACGAGGAAGACTCCAAAATAGGCTAGGACACTTTCGGAGGTTTTTCTCCCTAAGGACTGCCCGACACAAAGGGAAAGCCACATATCCTAATCCGAATAGCCGCGCGGTGAAGTGTGCTCCGTGCATGGGTTATTTTGATTGTTTTGATGCATGTTTTGATGTCTGCTTTGCGATCTGTTCTGATCTCCTAGTCGCGTTATCGAAACAGCATAATGCGGCCTCACAAACGATACCTCGACTCCACACCGAGCCGATCATGAAGTGTGTGGGGTACTCAAGATTTCGGACGTGAAGATTGATTTCATGTTTTGGCTGGGCCAACCCTCATCATTTCTGATAAAAATGAAATGCAACGGGGACAATTGTTTAATAAGGTGCGCACTTTTTTCATGCCATTGACGAAGTGGCCACATCTAGACTTCCAAGGCAATGTTGCTGTCTAGAGTCGAGATGATTTTTTACTGCCTGTTACTGTATGCTGTTTTGCAGTGAATATGGTCTTTGTTTGCATATATGCTATAAAATCAAACTTTCACTAATGATAAACTCTGCTATATCAATTTTGAAATAAATCTTGGTTTACAGTTTTTCCTTTCAGATGTGAATTGTTGCATGTCCAGTGTGCATAATTTCTGCCTGCTTTTTGATGCTCGATCTATTGCAAGATCTGAAAAGGTGTCTTTAAACACAGGTGATCAATAACAGGATTGAGGTAATAGTCGGGACAAACCACGTTTTTAACTTAAATCAAAATGCAGTTATGCGGATTTGAGTTGGGGCCAGTTGGCCCCAACTGCAGGCTAGTTGGCCCCAACTCCAGGCCAGTTGGTCCCAACTCCAGGCCAGTTGGCCCCAACTTGGACCAACTGATCCCAGCTGAAACCAGTTAGAACCAATTGAAACCAGCTAGATTTTTTTCATCTGCTTCATGAGAGGGAATGCAACAAAGCCGAGCCAAGCATTCTTTACAGCAAAGGCGAGGCAGGAAAGGGTAGACAGACTGTACCCATGCCATGAGGAGTGCACGTGCATGAGGCTCACAATGGAAATCTCTAGCGCTGCACCAAACTTCTAGCCGCAGGAAGAGCCACACCGCCACAGTGAGGTGTTTTTGCTTCACAGAAAAGCTGACTTCTATATTTCTGCACCCCGCAGCCATATGCAATCAGTTTTTTTTCTGTTTTGCTGCTTTGATAGCCCTATTTTAATACCCGTTTCATACCTACAGAAGAAAAAGCAGTAAATGATTATCTCAGATTCTTCTTCCTTTTCTTCTAGTCCATTAATTTGTTCAGTGACGTCATGAAGCGACTGATTACACTCACGTTTATCCCATACAATATTAATGTCCCTTGAACAGCTGGTCGCTGGGGGAGCGTGCCCACAAAGAATACATCAGCCAGAACTGGGCACCAATCCAGGCACTCACGGCAAGAAAAGGATCAAGGGAGTGTCACTCTCACGCGTCACGCACGACATGTCATGAGTCGCGTTGGGCGCTAGTCACGCGAAGAATGTGTGCTGACAGCAGACATTTTTCGAGCCTTAAGAGCCACGTTGCTGCAGTGCTCGAAGACATCGGTGAAGTCCCTCACTGCCCCCAACTCGGGCAACGCGACATGTCCCAGCACTCTGCTGAACCAGCACTGGCGGCACTGTCGGCGCTCAGAGACTAACGTGCGCCCTTGGCGCTGCTGCGGAGCAGTTTTTCAAGCCAGGTGTGGCGCGCAAGCTGGCGGTGGTACCCGAGCGCGGGGCGACCCTGTTCTGCAGCTGCTGTTGTGTGCCGTGCTGGGATGAAGCGGCATGAAGCCTTCAGGTTCGGGTTGGAGGGGCCACGGCCACAGTGCAACCATAAAAGGAGGTACTACGTGCACTCTTGGCGCGGTTGTGGCCAGCGTTCACCTCACCGGCTCGACGGAGAAAATTGCGCTCTTCGCCGAGCCTTCGAAACGCCGTTGCGATTTTGCACACACCAACCTTCTCGCCATTCTCCATCAGTGTGAGAACGAATGACGACAAATATGATCGCGCTGGTCAACGTGGAAAACGGATCGCTTGTAGCCGCAGTCGACGTCGGGCAAGCCGTGGTGGTCGTCGTCTGCTTTAGGCCACGCTGCACTGCTGGCGTGATTATTTACTTGAAGCTGAGGATGTGTCTTGCCAGCAGCACTTCAAGCACAAAACATTGACGTGACAGGCCCTGTGCCAATGCTGCACCTCATGTACATTCCGCTATTTACATTTATTGGACATTACTTAATTGTGCTTCCGCTTCATCAACTATTTTATTTTTTTATCGTCTCAACATGTAAATGATAACTATATACGTATATTTCCCAAAAGTTTACCTAAATTTCTTCACCCACTATTATTAACTTAACACTAAGCACCGATTTCTTAAACGTTTGTTCCACTTTTTTTTCCTTTTCCCAACTAGTCTCTCAACCGACAAGAATTACTAATACCACTGCAAACACGCTGGACTTAATACTGACTACCCATCCCGATATGGCCTCAGAAATCACTTACTTACCTGGTCTCAGCGACCATCTATCGCTCTCATTTGACATTTGCATCGTTACTCCCCCAGCTGAGAAGATTTCTAAACACATCCGCGACTATAAAAAAGCTGATTTTCAGGCCATTAACAGGGAACTCGCCAAATTTCTCGATTATTATTGCAACGGGTTTGATGACCGCTCTGTCGATACTAACTGGAATCTATTCGTTACCAAAGTTAAAGAACTAACAGATACATACATACCATTACGGACAATCTGTTCCCACTCGAGAGCCCCGTGGTACAACTCCTATCTTAAACGACTGTCCAATCGAAAAAAACGTTTTTACAGAGTTGCGAAAAGGTCTGGTAGTAACGCAAAATGGGAGGCGTACCGCGAAGCTAATGACGTTTACGTAACTGCACTTAAAAGCACAAAAATAATTTTCTTCACAATACACTTCCTAGCATTCTTTCCACTGATCCTAAAAAGTTCTGGCGCATTGTCAACCCCAGCCACAGCGATACCATTAACTTATTAGACGAGAATGGCCTTGCCATCCCAGATACAGAATGCCCAGCGGTACTGAACTCCACATTGTGTAATAACTTTGTTCATTGTACTAACACCATTTTTCCACAAGCGCAGACTTACAACTACATAACTATGGATCCCATTTGCATCGAAGCTTGCGGTATTGAGAAGATTATTGAATCCCTTAAACCATGCTCCAGTCCAGGTACTGACTTAATCAACGCGAAATTTCTTAAGGGTTCTCAAACTTACTCTTCATTGCTGCTTTGCAAGATATTTCAACAGTCCCTCGACACCGGTGCTCTGCCTGCTGACTGGACGGTCGGGAAGGTGGTCCCAATCCATAAATCAGGTAACAAGAATTCACCCCTTAACTACCGTCCCATATCTTTGACAAGTATTCCATGTAAAGTATTGGAGCACATATTATACACAGGTATCGCGAACTTCCTGGAGTCAAATTCATTTTTTACAGACATGCAGCACGGTTTTCGTAAGCGACTGTCTTGCGAAACTCAGTTAGCATCATTTACGCATAAACTTAATCTCATCCTTGATCGCCGCTCAACAGCTGACTGCGTCTTCCTCGACTTCGCAAAAGCCTTCGAAAAGGTATGCCACAAATTACTACTTTTTAAGCTAAGCAAACTAAACCTTGATCCGAGGCTTTTTTCCTGGCTCGAATATTTCCTTTGCAACCGCACTCAGTTCGTAACTGCTAACAATGCCACCTCTCCATCAACCCCCGTCCATTCTGGAGTGCCACAGGGATCCGTCTTAGGCCCTCTTTTATTTCTTATTTACATTAATAACCTACCTTCTTGCGTAACCTCTAACTTACACTTATTCGCTGATGACTGCGTAATTTTTCGCGAAATTAACGACACTAACGACGTATGCGCTCTACAGAATGATCTATCTGCTATATCTGCATGGTGCAACTTATGGTTAATGCAACTTAATTCTTCTAAATGCAAAGTTTTACGTGTCTCCCGCACATCATCTACTACAGGTGCATATTGTCTAAATAATACCATACTGGAGGCCGTCACGTCATATCGCTACCTCGGAGTTCATATATCTTCCACTCTAAATTGGTCGCTCCATATTAACGTCATAATTAACAACGCTAACAGCATGCTAGGCTACCTACACCGGAATTTCTCCAATTCCTCTACCTCCCTAAAACTCATGTTATATAAAACCCTTGTCCGTAGTAAACTAGAATACGCATCTGCAATTTGGGACCCCAGCTACGCAAATTCAATTAATGCACTCGAGCTTGTACAAAATAACGCCTCCCGTTTCATCCTACTTAACTTCAATCGTACTGCAAGTGTCACCTCCATGAAAAATACGCTCAACCTCCCACCCTTAGCCTCCCGTCGAAAATTCTCACGGTTATGTTTATTTCATAAAATTTTTTACAACTGTCCCAATCTACGCGATGAATTGATATCTCCTCCGTCTTTCATCTCTCCACGGCTAGATCACGTTCACAAGGTCGGTATAACTTCGCACGAAACGAAAGCTTGTTCTCAGTCGTTCATTCCCCGTACATCAGCAGATTGGAACCACCTTCCCGGATCGACAGCCTGCATTCAAGACACCCTGCGCTTCCGTAACAATTTAGCTAACATTGTATACTAAGGCTCACAACAAATGTACTTATCATTCTCCATTTCCTTTGTTTACTTTAGTTTCCTTTGTTTGTTCTCTTACCTTGCACTTACATATTATGCTTACTTCTTTTACTGAATTGTATAACCAGTATGTTGAATTTTGTAATTGTATGTTGAATTTTTGTTTTTGTTCACTTTCTGTAATTTGTAACCACTCCCCTCTGAAATGCCTTTGGCCCTGAGGGTATCAATAATAAATAAATAAACTAGGTGCTTTTCTTCGATGTGTGGCCGATATTTACTGGAATACTGTTTTTCAAATAAATACAGGATTTGTCCAGAAACAAGTCTCCCTGAATTATATGGGGATGTCCTTAAAATGGGAGGTGAGCCATTATAAATGAAGGTGGCCTGGCAGGATAGCTAGTCTTGCATGATGGGAAGCATCAATCACTAGGGAAAAATATGCATATACGAACAACAAAGCACTTTGCATGGTGCATCGTGTTGCCTAAACCGCAAGATTCTAAACATTCTAAAACATTGAGGGCTGTTAGCACTAAGGTGCTAATAAATTTGGCCACCCAAGACTGCAAAACACAAACCCAAGGTAAAAGAGAAACTGCCAGCTAGACTTGAATGACCTACTGTCACAAAGAAAGGTCTGCGATGCCCACCTGGAGGCACTGTTACTGCTGCTTTGTAAGAAGACCCTTTTGGTGATATATTGACCCAAATTCATAAGTAGCTGTCAATTAAGATTAAATTGATTGTGTAATTGAAGGGTGTAATATACTCCAACAGTAGAAAGCAAATATTGCAAGAGGCAATTTTACTTGTGGAACTGCCATCAGCATTAGCCTGACTACGCCCACTCCAGGACAAAGGCCTCACCAATGTCCTTCCAATTAACCCGGTCCTGTTCAGGCTGGCAACCTACCACTCGACCTCGCCATAGAACTTGCTGCTGATGCGTCTGTGGCGCTGGTAGTGCTTTGCCTCCACGTTGTCATACCACAAGTCTTGCAGTATGCAGCAGTCAATTTAATAGCACACCTCCTGTGCTTCTGGCCTGCCATGTTTTTTGAGCAAGATATCAGAAAAGAAACCTCAAAGTTGCGAAAAACATGGCACCTACGTGCAACGCTGTTTGCAACTCTTTTTATCGTTTCTCTATGCCAGAACAGATACGCAATAGCTCAGTATCTTCACTTCAAACTCATAATCTCATAGTCTCAATCTGTCACCTAGGTTTGCTAGTAATTTACGCAGGCTATCACCAAATATTGCACCACCTGCAATTCCACACCAATCACTAAAGTGCAAGTGTAGTACATACCAGGTATTGAGCGCTGGTCAACAGCAGAACAAGCATCCCACAAGCATAGCGCCCATAAATCTTGCATGGTAATCAGTAAAAAAAATGTTAGCTAGCTCTTTTTTTACCAGAAAAAAGAAGTAATAGAATGTTGACCTTTTAATTTTTTAGATTCTGCATCAAAGCCATCGCACAAGTGACACTATGTCGAATTTATTTGAGGCCTATGGGGGCACAGCAGCAACGGTCAGACTGGGCATCCTGCAGAGTTGAAGATGTTCTCCATCAAATGCACAGGGGACGATCAGCCAAAAAGCCGGCACCGTGAATGATTCACTTACATGAAAACAAAGCACCCAGCCACATCTTGGTCCTCTGCACGAAAGTTCGCGTGCACAGAATTTAAACATCCACGGGTTCAAGCTTAGCACGAGCCAAAACGTCCCCTTAGCAGTACCAATGCAGCGAGCACACAGCAGCGATTGAGGAACAGTAGCTCGCCACAAGAGAATAAGTCTCCATGTTCACAAAGCAGCCTTTGGCACATAATAGGAAATCACATCTGCATATATGAAAATAAGCCAGGTGTAATTTTCCAGTTCGCACAAAATAAATGTTCACATTTCAAACATCTCGACCTGTTATTAAGGGTTAGACATTTGGGTTTAAATTGACAAAAAAATGAAAACCGATAACAAATGTCCGGTGCCAAATTTTTCCAAATTTGGTTTTAAGCAAAAATGCAGTGTCCACGACAAGCATTCCAAAGCTGGCTAACAAGTGTGGAACCCTGGGTGCGGTGAGGTGGTGGTACGATAGGATTAAGCAGCAGAATAGTGTATTTTGAGATAACGCTCCGTTACATTACACGCCTTGATCTGCAGAGCGGGAGGCTCAACAGCCTCACAAAACATCTGCAAGAATGGCACTGTTCACTGTCATTGCTTGCCTACGGTAGTGACTTGGTTAAGCAGGTTTCTCCACAGTGCATGTTAGGATACTGAGATATTGCTGTGAAACTACGGGTAAGAGTCATGAAAAAGTGTTATGTTCTAGCTATCATGACGGTTCGGCAGTACCTCAGTCGCTGACTTCAGCAGGCCCACCACGTGACTTACCGTTCTCTTGCTCGACCCAATGGTACATACCAACGATCGCATGGCAAACTTTCTATTGGCAGTCCACCTCCACTGCTGCTTTTGTCTGCTCATTGCATTGCTTAGCGTTGTTATTTTTTAAACTGCATTAGTATTTTCTTCTACAAGCACAGCTCGAAACACAACCATTTGTGTGTTAATTGTAAATGAATGCTTGGATGATAAAAAGCGGCAAAGCATCACTTTTGACCACACAGGAGAGCCACAATATATCAATGATAAAACCCGGTCATTTATCTGTAGCAAATATTTGCCGGAAAAAATTAATCAGAAACTGCATTCAAACAAACAAAAAACTCTGTCCAATTTATAAAAAATTTTTCAAAACTGAAAAGTCCAACCTCAAGATATAATGGAGCAATTTTAATTACCAAAGGCATCCTCTGGGCCAAACTTTTCAATTGCAGCATTCCTTGATCGTGGTGACATATAAAACTCTGTTTTGACAAAGTAAATCTGGTGCAAAGCAAAAGGCTGGTCTGATTTTATAGACAAGGAGCACATCAACAACAATTTCACTGATTGCTTTCACCGGTTTAGCACTCTTGTGATCTTTAATACAGTTAGAAGTATGTACACAAACAATAGCCACTGCACCGAGACTGCTTGCAAACAAACAAAAAAGGAAAGACTGATAACTAAGGCTTAATACACTTGAAACAACATATGTACAAACAGAAACAGAATAACCCTATCTTTCTGCAACAAAGTTGAGGCATTTTGTGGCATGCATGAAGCTCTTTAGCAACTTATATTAATCTGAACTTTGATCACCCACTTTGAAGCTTGTGCCCTGCTAGTCGATCAAGCTCTACACTGCAGTGAAGAACCTGCCATCACAGTTTTGCCTGAGTGCGAACAATGCACTCCAAATTTATCTATCAGAAGCCTGCTCTGTGTAGCAGCGTACAGGAAAATGAGTCTGTGTATCTTTGTGTATGTGCATACGTGTAGTGCTCCTGTCTTGGAGACCACAACCAAGACAATGACCACAGATCGCAGCAGAATAACAGCTACAGTGAAACCTGTTAGTGGCTAACTCAAGAAACCATAGTACATTCTATACTGCGTACATACGTATGTTAGAGCTATCAATGTAGACATGGACAATCAATGTAGACCTATGACATGGAAAATCATGGTTCATTTACAATGCATGACATCTGCTGCAAAGGTCATTTGTATGCTCTCACAATGCAAAGTTTATTGATATTACCATTCCAATTCAATGAGTTCGGGGACTCATTCACATTCACTTTTAAACATGATTTATAGCACAAATGCATACGAAAATGTAAACTTTAATAGACATTGTTCCTCTATCGACATCATTTAACAAACACTGATCATAGAGTACTGAAAAAAAAATACCCTGAGTCATACCACCACTCAGCGTTGTGTCCCCATGCCTGCCCCGGAGCCATGTCACAGCCTCCATTCAATATATGGGCTGCAGCTACTATTGTTCTGTCAGGGATCATAAGCTTTTTTTCCCCAGCATAAACAAACTATTCAGGGCTTCAATAACTGTGTTCACTTCAACAGTGGCACATCTGCTATCGACCACATATTGTTTACGTTCAGTAACCAGCACTTCCGTTTTCATCTTGGGCTCATCAAATTTGTCTCAGGTTCTGCTCGAACTAGTTTTTTTTGCTCATCTAATAATTTTTAGAGAACAACAAAACAGCCAAACATGAGCTTCAACACACAGTTAGGATCATATAAAATTGATATGAAAACCTTTCATTATCATGCACATATTGCGTTTACCATGCACGCTGTCAATGTCACCACGCTGTCAATGTCACCAAAAATGGCATTTTTTGCTACGTGACAATACACAGAGACAGCCAAAATTATGATGGGTGAACTACATGCTGCAGAAATTATTTAATTTATATTTTAGCCAGGGTATTAAATTTATCAATGTGCAAATTCATCAACAGGCAGAACCTGATTGCCATAGGCTTAAAAGCAATTTGTGCTGGAATCTAGTTCACAAAATTGTTAGATGCCAAAAATAATTGTTAAATTTTATTCGATCAAAAATCTGTTTGGAAAGACAGTTTTTCTCCATGTTTACTTGAAAGTTATTACCTGTTTGGTTTCACTGCCCTTCCTATTGGGAGAGGCGTGCCACTTAACCGCTGTGCCAGGAGTGGTATGAGGACTGTAAGGCATCTCCGAATGTAAAGTAGAGAATGACCAAGTACGCATATATGAGCCTTAACTCATTATGGCTATCCGAACAACTTCCATTGATTAACAATGGACCTGAACACCTTAACCAAAGTGAACCCGAAGTGCTATAGCGCACTAATTCACATTTGGCTGAACTACGCATACCGATCATTTTCTTTTAATCTATATTCTAACAACATATCTGCCAATTGTATTGATCTATCTATTAACGCGATTTCTTTAAGGGCCTTGTTGTCCAGAAGAGCCTTGCGTTGACATTGTGAACGAAAAATCACGAGCATGACTCTGGCAGGTGGTGCACAGAGAGCAGTCTAAAAGGCAGGTGGGCCACCTAGGTAATGTGACCTTGTGACATCATCACAACCTGCCCATCAGATAGTTTGCAGACTGCCCACCATGGCAGGTGGGAGTTAAATTAATGATTGGTCGCTCAGGAGGAGCAACCTGGATTGCACAACGCCTACCGCAGGGAGCACCTGCCACCAACCAACCAACTCAACCATCTATCTACTATTAAGTGACGCTGAAACTCTTTTTGTCCATGAAGCTTAATGACTGCATTTTCCCTTTGCTGCGATGCTTCTGTTGTTGTTGTTGTTAACCTTGTAGAATGGCACATGCCCACAGAAGGGAATCGGACAAGGATTGGGGTGCACAGAGAGTTTTTTTGACGAGCTTTTTTCATAGACAAAAACAAAATGATTGCTGAGGAAGAGAAAAGTAAACATAAAACAAAAACACCGAAATGAAACGCAGGAGATGGACACCGTGTGATTTCCAGCCGAGGGATTAAAAAAAGATGAAGAAAACAAAAAGATCATACTATTTTTTTTAAAATCTTGGTTGGGTGACCGATTAGATTCGAGTAAGACATTTTGAATGGTGGTAAACAAAGAGCTGTGGCTGTATCCAAGTATGGTGGCGCCCCAAGCAACAATATGATCGGGCTCCTCATACTAAGGCTAAGCTGTTGCAGTGCCTTCTCTAAAAACTCTTGTATCATCATAGAGAAGTGGCGTCAAAGCAACAAGAAATGGTCTGTTGATTCTTGTTCACCACAGAATGAGCAGACGGGAGAAAGCGCCAAACCAGACCTGTGCAAATAAAAATTTAAGGATGGGATCTGGCAGTGCAGCCTAGTTAGAGAGACCTCAAGCTGCCGTGAATGACATGATTTCCTGCTCCAGGAATACTCAAAATGCAGGAAATCATCAGATCTTGAAATAGATTCCGATGTCAAGCTTAGCAAAATACTTCTCTGAATCCTCCCTGTTAAGATGTACACTGTAGCCGGGAGGATAGGTAGCATGGGGCATTGAGGGGCATATTTGCCAGGCTATAAGCAACTCACTGACTGTCACACTGCTATGACCTGGTACCCATATCATATGTAAAAGGCTCAAATGGGGATGGAGTAATGATAAGAAGGTGTTTAGGACTGAAGAATCTATAGCCGAAGCAAGATACAAGCACAAAGAAAAAGACTGTAATGACAGCCACTGCAGAGGAAGATGGGTCAAGTATGCGAAGAGCAAGCACCACTGCCAGAAACTCCGCTTGTGAAACTGAGGTGAAATCTGGAACGCCACAGAGAAACACCAATCTAGGCGCGGGCAATAAGTTCCCACCCCTGCCTTTTCATCACATTCGGAGGCGTCAGTAGCAATCGTTATGTTAATAGGTAGGCTTTGTAAATGGTCTTCTAATAACTCATTTAAAATGCGGGGTGGTAAATGCTTAGCATTCTTGGGGAAAACGTCATTATAAACAATTTTCACGGAAGACCGACTGCTTTGTGTCGGAAGTGTGTTAGACAGGAGTATATATAAAGGTTGAAGTAATTAACAATTTTGTACCAGTACTACCTGCGGGGCATGAAATCGAGGCCAGTGGGCTCCAAAAAAGGAGGTTGGCTGCAATAAAAAAGGACAAGGAGCGGTGAAAACTTGATTCATATATCCCGAGGTACGCTTGAACAGTGAGAAATTAAGATCTAGATAATAAAGGTGGAATTCGTGGTTCAAGGTAAAGTAAATTGTTTGCTACAAATCTGGGAAGGCCAATGCATAATCGTAGAGCCTCCCACTCCAAAAGAACGAGTGGGCAAATTTTGTAAGCAGCTTTACCAGAAAACAGCACAGATCCAAGTTCTAAAATTAATCGGACGTACATAACATAAAACATTAAAAGTGCATCTCTCCGCATTCCAGACCGGGGATTACTTAGTCTGCACAACATGCCCACAGCACAAGCCTCTTTCGCTGCAACAAGGTCAATGTGAGAGCACCATGTGAGGTTGTCATCATAAATGGCGCCAATTGATATATTAAAGACTGAACTTTTGTTCGGTGACGTCACGAAGCGACTGATTATGCTCATGTTTATCCCGAATAATGTCCAAACAGCTGCTCGCTGTAAAAAAAAAAGAATCGTCTGCTCACAATCGAGCGATCACGTGCCCACAAAGAGTACATCAGCCAGCATTTGGCAGCATTCAAGGCACTTCCAAGAAAGAGAAGGATGAAGAGCTCGTGTCACCCTCACGCGCGATATGACATATGTGTCTGGGTTGCACAGAAATGTAAAACAGCGAAAATTATGTTATTATTAAAAGAGCAGGGGAAGGGTTTTGATATCGAAAATATTCGGCCAATATCTTTCACATCAAATTTGGTTAAGCTTGTAGAACGGGCAGCCTTCAGGCACCTCACGAGTCATATTCTGATTCTTCAAGGATTTACCGAGGCTGAGATTGATTTCCGCCGTTGGTATTCAATTTGTTCTGCGCACAAAGACTTGGAGAGCCGTATTAAGGTTGCTATGAGGCAAATTGAGGTATCAGCTTTGGTTACTTTAGATACTGCAAAGGCCCATGACAGTGCTCAACACAGGATTTTGCTTCATAAACTAGCTGATGTACAATATTAAGCATTCGAGTCTCCCACTATCTCTTTACGCCTAGCGCCAGCTAGGCGATATCACGAGAGCTAGAAGGTGAGAACCACGGCCACCTGGATCGGCGCGCGCGCGTGACCTGAGAGGCCGCGTGAAAACGGAGACGGGACTGGAGAGAGGGCGGCAGAGAAAGTGGGGAGCAGCAGGGAGAGCGACTCCGACCGTCATGTGATGGAGATCATGTATCCGAGAATTGCCTTCAATAAACGTGTTCAGTTGGAACGGGTGTGGTCGATCAAGGCGACCAGCGACTGACAACAACCTCCTTTGTAGCTCCTCGCGTGGATAAGAGTTCTTAAGGAATAGAGCATTATTTTGCTCCAAGGGTACGTTAGCTTCTAACACATACTACGCCCAGTCTAGAGGTGTCCCACAAAGCTTCGTCCTTTCACTGTTAATGTTTAAGATACTAATTCGTGATATCCCTATTCACCCAGCCGTCAAAGTATATGTGTATGCAGATGATATTGCTTTTTTCGCTTCAGCCAAAAATATTCGTACCCTATACTAATTGCTGCAAGAGTATTTAAATGCTCTGGAAGTTTGGCTAGACAGCCTCCGGTTAAATTTAAATGTCAACAAGATTGCCGCCCTTGTTTTCCTACAGGCATCCCCTCTTTACATTTCTTTGTCATATCACTCTATCCTAATCCCGCAAGTTGATTCTACAAAATACTTGGTTATAATTATGACCCGCATTTAGACTGGTGACCTCACATTAGAAGCATTGCCCTTAAGGGTGATCGTGCCTTTGGGCTGTTGGTGAGGATCAGCAACAAAAAATTCGGTATGCGACAGGAAACTCTACTCCTTCTTTATAAGACCTATGTATATGACCAATACTTGAATTCAGCTCCGTTCTCTTTTCTGGGTGCCCAAGGTACAAGCTTGAAGCCCTGTTTGTTATGGAGCAACGCGCTCTGTGCATTTGCTTAGGTCTGCCTAAAAAAGTGGCCAATGCTGTGTTTATTTGGAAGCGCGGATACCTGATCTCAGTTCGTGGTTTCAGCTTGTCACTGTGCGGACATTTTTAAGGTTGTTGGAGCCTGTTCCTGGATTGGTTAACCTTATATTTACAACGAACCCAACTCTCTTCTTTGGTACTACATGGCCTTGGTATAAGCTCCCTCAGGTGGTGTTCACTTATTCCCTGCTGTCAAACATTTCCGTATCTATAAGATCTCTAGTACTACTTAACCACAGGCGGGCTGATATGGCAGTGTCCTTCGACAATACCCTCCCAAGGAATGCTAAGAATCTGCCCGCCAGTGTGTTAAATGTGCTTATAGAGGAGTACCAAGATAATTTTCCTAACCATACTGCCGTTTATACAGACGCCTCCCTGCAAAATGAAAAGGCAGCGATTGGCATTTACTCAAGGGCTCTTGATTGCAGTTACTCATTTAAGGCCCCTGAATATACCCTTATTTTTGTCGCTGAGTTTTTGGCCATTGAGTTGGCCTTAATAAGGATTCTCTGCAGTATCACTCGGGTTATTATACTTGCAGACAGCCTTTCTGTCTTGACAGCGCTCACAAACTCAAGGGATACTCCTATGAGCCATTCCCTTCAATTTTTTATTCCTCCACATATTACAGAAGTACTCTTTCATTGGGTCCGTGGTCCGTGGGTAGTGTGACATTGTTTCTAATGAGAGGGCTGATTTTTTAGCAAAGTCCGCCCTTGATGGACTTATTCTCCCGTTCTTCCCAAATACTGTCTACTTGACTCTAGCATGCTTTCAGCGATTCCGGCGTCTCCATTCCTTGAGCCATGAGCCTCTCCTTGCTGCAGCGGATTTTCAACACCTGGCATTTCCTCGGAGTGCATGGATGTGCAGTTCGAGGCAGTGTGAGATGTCCATGACCCTTTCGCACTCCAGAATACCATGGCTAAATCTTTATTTATGTCGATCGGGGTTTTCTATAACCAACCTTTGTGAGCGTTGTGGCGAAACTGAGTCCATAAAATGCTTTTTCCTCTCCTGCCAGTGGTTCACTGCTCTCCGTAGAATTTACTTGGAGCACTCGACTTGAGCTTCCCTATCCATTCCGATGCTCTTATCCTTTAGGGCAAGCGCCAAGGGATATGCCCTGAAACCAGTCTGCAATTATATTCACGATTATATAATTTCATCTGGTAGATTCCTCTGCTAGAATGTGAATTCACTACTTTTTCTTTTCCGTGTTTGTTATTTGGTACAAATTCTAGCTCTATGTCCCAAAATTATCAAAATACTCCTTGTACACTCCTTGTACATCAGTGCGTTTGTATCTGCTATGCACTCTGGCCAATCCCCCGCCGTGGGTATGTGCCATTAAGCCTGAGGATATATTCATCATCATCATCATACTTGTCATCGAGTCCCGTTGGGCGCTAGGCACGTGAAGAATGTACGCTGGCCGCAGACAGTTTTCGAGCCTTAACAGCCACGTCATTGCTGCTGCACTGCTCGAAGGCATCGTTGAAGCCGTATCTCGCTGCCCACAACTCAGTCAACGGGATATGTTCCAGCGCTCTGCTGAACCAGCACTGGCAGCACCGGCGGCGTTAGAGACGACAACGTCGACCGTTGGCACTGCTGCGGAGCAGTTTTTCAAGCCTGGTGCAGTGCGCGAGCCGGCGGTGGTATCCGAGCACGGGGCGACCTTGTTCTACTGGCAGCTGCTGTGTGCTCTGCTAGCATGAAGCGGCATGATGCCTACAGGTTCGGGGTGGAAGGGCCACAGCCACAGTGGAACCATCACTTCGTGATTCAAGCCTGGCTGCCAAGGAACGAGCGCCCACTTGTAAAGGGAGGTACTACGTGCACTCTTGTCGCGGTTGTGGACAGCGTTCACCTCACCGGCTCGACGGAGAAAATTGCACTCTTCGCCGAGCCTTCGAAACGCCGTTGCGATTTTGCACACACCAACCTTCTCGCCATTCTCCATCAGTGCGAGGTACCAACGAATGACGACAAATATGATCGCGCTGGTCAACGTGGAAAACGGATCGGTCGTAGCCGCGCAGTCGACGTCGGGCAAGCCGTGGTGGTTCGTCGTCTGCGCCCGCGCGTTCTGCACCGCCACCGCAGCGGAATCCTCCTCGTACTTCTGGCTAGCGGCCACGCTTGGAGTCCATCGTCTTACGAGAGACTCCGGCCTCCAGTTCTCTGATGAAGCGACACATCGTCTACCTAAACCTGGCTCTCTACCAGGCCGGCGCTCGACCACCTCGCCATAGAACTTGCTGCTAGTGGGATCTGCTGACCTGGAACTACCTGGCCTCCGTTTCGCCGTACCAGATGTCTTGCAGTCTGATGTCGGTGCAGTCGACGGCTAGCATGACGACGGATCCGAGTCGCCTGCCCGGTGGCTGCAGGACGCTGCGCAGGTGGAGGAGATCGAACGCCAGCTTTGGGCTCCCGTTTGCCGTCCTCGGGGCGAATGAGTGAGGCGGTTCGCGTCAGTAACGAAGATGAGGCAAGCACTGGCGTTCGAGCTCAATGAACCGAACGTGTGTCCGCAGCTTCTGGGCCCGCCGCACTGCTGGCGTACTTAGGTACTTGGAGCTGAAGGTCTGTCTTGCCATTGGCACTTCAAGCGCAAAACATTCTGACGCGACAGGCCCTTAACCCTTGGTGGAGCTTGTGGACATGGCGCCGTCCACATTTATTGGACAATACTTTGTGCTTCCGCTTCATCGACTATTTTATGTCTATGGTCTCAACGTGTAAATCATACCTAAATTTCGCGAATGTTTGCTCAAATGTCTTCACCCGCTGTTGCTAACTGGGTGCTTTTCTTCATTGTGTTGCCGATATTTACTGGAATGCTGTTTTTCAAATAAATACAGGATTTGTACAGAAACAATTAAGTCTCCCTGAACTGCAAGACTTAAACTTTTTAAAACATTGAGGCTGTTAGCACTAAGGTGCTGATAAATTTTCCTGCAAAGACTCTGAAAAAGACAAGTGCAAGGTGAAAGAGAAATCACCAGCTAGACTTGAATGACATACTGTCGCAAAGAAAGGCCTGACACCCATCTGGAGGCACTGTCACTACTGCTTTGTTGGAAATGCCTTTGGGATATATATTCACAACAAAATTCATAAGAAGCTGTAACTTAAAATGAAATTGCAATTTTAATTGAAGGGTGTAATATACACTAACAGCACAAAGCAACATTACAAGAGGCAATTCTACTTGTGGAATTGCCATCAGCATTAGCCTGACTACACCCATTGTAGGACAAAGGCCTCTGCAATGTCCCTCCAATTAACTTTGTCTTGTTCAGACTGGCACTCTACCGCTCGACCTAGCCATCGAACTTGCTATTGGTGGGCCTGCGGCGCTGGTACTACTTGGCCTCGGTGTCGTCGTACCACATGTCCTGGAGTATGCAGCAGTCAATTTAATACCACACCTAAAGATACATGAATCCTGTGCTTCTGCCCTGCCATGTTTTGCAAGCAAGACCTCAAGAAAAAAGCCTCACAACTGCGAAAAAGTGGCACCTATGTGTGTGTTGTTCACATTTCTTTATATCATTTCTCTATGACAGGAAAGATAAGCATTATCTCGGTGTCTTCACTTCGCACTCATAATCTCATAGTTTCAATCTGTCACCTAGGTTTGCTCGTTATTCATGCAGGCTACCACCACCAAGTGTACCACCTGTGATTCCACACCAACCACTGAAGTGCAGGTGTAGTACGTACCGGGATTGAGCGCTGGTCCACGGCAGAACAAGCATATTACAAGCATAGCACCCATTCATACAGCGTGGTAATCAGCAAAAAAATGTTATGCTAGCTCTCTTTTCCGGCAAACAGAAGAAATAGAAAGTTGACCTTTTAATTTTTTAGATTCTGCATTAAAGCCATAGCACAAGTGACACTATGTCGAATTTATTTGAGATCTATGGTGGCACAGCAGCAATGGCTAGGGTGGCTAGCCTGCAGAGTTGAAGATGTCCTCCCCCAAATGCACGAGGGACGATCAACCAAAAAGTCAGCAGTGTGAACGATCCACTTCCAGGAAAACAAAGCACCCAGCCACATCTTGGTCTTCCGCACGAAAGTTCGCGTACACAGAATTTGAACATCCACGTGTTCAAGCTTAGCACGAGCCAGAGGGCCCCCCTCAGTGGCACCGATGTGGTGAGTAAGCAACATCGATTGAAGAACAGTGGCTCGTCACAAGGAAATAAGCCTCCAAGTTCACAAAGCGGGCTTTGGCACATAATAGGAAATCACATCTGCATATATGAAAATATGCCAGGTGTAATTTTGCAGTTCACACAAAATAAATGTTCACGTTTCATACATCTCAACCTGTTATTAGGGGTTAGACTTTTGGGTTTAAATTGAAAAAAAAAAAGGGTGCCGATTCCAAATTTTTCGAAATCTGGATTTAAGCAAAAACGCTCAGTGTCCACAACATGCATGCCACAGCTAGCTGGCTGTGGCATAAAGAATGGAAGCCTGGGCACGGCTAGGCGATGGTACGATTGGATTAAGCAGCAGAGTGGTGTGTTTTGAGGAAATTCTCCGTTACATTACATGCCTCAATCTGCAGAGCGGGAGGCTCAACCGCCTTGCAAAGCATCTGCAAGAGTGGCACTGTTCATTGTCATTGCTTGCCTACGGTAGTGACTTGGTTAAGCAGGTTTCTCTACAGCATGTTAGGATACCGAGATATTGATGTGAAACTACGCACAAGTCATGAAAAAATATAATGTTCTAGCTACCATGACAGTTAAGCGGTACCTCTATCGCTGACTTCAGCACACACACCACGTGACACACCACCCTCTCGCTCGACCAAAAGCTACAAACCAACGATAACATGAAAACTGGCAGGGGCTTAACGTAGTTAAACTGAGTAGACCCGCGAAAATAGGTGTTCATTCTTCAAATGGAGGGGGCACTCAGGCTCCGCCTTAGTCGTATGGTGCGATATCTTTAGTGGGTTAATGCTCATGTATGCAGAATTGGTAATTCCTACTTAAGATTCAGAGACGGCGGCGAGTCCTCATATACCACTAACAGCGCAGTGGTTAAGTGATGCGCCACTGCACTGGCAGGTGGCTGTTTCTATCCCTGCCACCCGTAGGGATTTTGCAACCCATGTTGCTCTTACCGAGCAACCTCTCGCGCATATGGCACTACGCTCGTCCGAACTTACCCGAATTACTACCCGATCTCACACAAGTAACTCGTGTAAGCTCAGGTAGTAACTCTGGTTGCTAGGCAACGGCACAAGATCGTATGTGCCATTTTTGCCAATACGCATGTGGTGTTAGCTTGTGGTTAAGCATTTGGTTTAGCTCATGCCAGCTCCCTGGCCGGCACGACACCGTCACGAGCTGTGAAACCCAGCGCCTGTGCGAGGGTGGTGCCCTCTGGGTGTGTAGGCGACAGGCGGCAGCAGCGCAGTGCCATCTGTTGGAGCGCAGCTGAAGCAGTTGCCAGGCAACGGTGACTCAAGGTCGTTTGGTAGCAGCACCGCCACGAGCTTACACGACGACCCGAGCTGGGCTCCAGTAATGTTGCTTTCGCAACGAAAACTTCCTATTGGCAGTCCACTTCCACTTCTGCTTTTGTATGACAGTTCCAGTGTTTAGTTTCGTCACTTTTTTTTAAACTGCATTAGCATTTTCTTCTACAAGCACAGCTCAAAACACAACCATTTGTGTGTTATTTGTAAATTAAGGCTCCGGACGACAAAAAGGGGGCAAGAAGTGACTTTTGACAACACAGGAGTACCACATGGTATCACTGATAAAAACTGGTAATTTATCCATAAAAAAATATTTGCCAAAAAAAAAAAATGCAAACTGCGTTCAAACAACGGAAAAACTCTGTCCAATTTAGAAAAGATAAAAAAAACTGAAAAGTCCATGCTCGAGATATAACGCAGCAATTTTCTGGCCAGAATTACCAAAGGCATCCTCTGGGCTAAACTTTCAATTGCAGCATTCCTTGATCGCGGTGACATAAAGTTGCCAGTTTTGTCGAGGTAAACCTAGTGCAAAGCAAAAGGCTGGCCTGATTTTATAGACAAGAAGCACATCAGGAACAATTTCAGTGATTGCTTTCAGTGCTTTAGCACTCTTGTGATCTTTAATGCAGTTAGATGTATACAAACAATAGTCACTGCACTGAGACTGCTTGCACACAAACAAAAAAGGAAGGACTGACAACTCAGGTTTAAATTCCCTTGAAAATAACACATGTACAAAGAGAAACAAAATAACTTCACCTTTCTGCAATAAAGCTTGAGGCATTCTGTGGCATGCATGAAGCTCTTCAGCAACTTATATGGATCTGAACTTCGACCACCCACTTTGAAGCATGTGCCCTGGTTGTCACTCAAGCTCTGCAGCAAAGAACCCGTCATCACAGTTTTGCCTGAGTGCAAACAATGCACTCTGCATTTATCTATCAGAAGCCCACTCTGTGTAGCAGCGCACAGGAGAAATGAGTGTGTGTGTCTTTGTGTATGCATTCATGCATGTGTGTGGTAGTGCTGCTGTCTTGAAGACCGCAACAAAAACAACGACCACAGATTGCAGCTGAATAACAGCTACAGTGAAACCTGTTAGTGGCTAACTCCAACAAACCAGAGTACATTCTACACTGTACCCGCACAAATGTTAGAGCTAACAATGTAGAGTAATACCTATGACAAGCAAAATTGTGGTTCGTTTTGAAAGGTCATTTGTATGCTGTCACAATGCAAAGCTTATTGATAACACCATTCCAATTGAATGAGTTTGGAGACTCATCCACATTAATTTTGGAACACGATTCATAGCACAAACGCATACCACAATGTAAACTGTAAATCACAGAAAACCAAACATTGTTCCTCTACTGACATCATTTAACAAACACTGCTCTTAATTTACTGAAAATAAATACCCTGAGTCATACCACCACTCAGCATTGTGTTCCCGTGCTTGCCCCCAGACCCATGTCACAGCGTCCATTCATGATATGGGCCACAGCTTCTAGTGTTCAGTCAGGGATCATAAGCTTTTTTCCCCAGCATAAACAAACTTTTCAGGGCTTCAATAACTGTGTCCACTTCAACTGTGGCGCATCTGCCATTGCCCACACATTGTTTACATTCAGCAACCAATGCTTTCATTTTAGTCTCGGGCTCATCAAATTTGTCGCAGCTTCTGCTCGAACTAGTTTTTTTGGCTCTTATGAAAATTTTTAGAGAACCACCAAACAGTCTAACACGAGCTTCAACATGCAGTTTGGAGCATATAAAGTTTACACAAAAAGCTTTCATTACCATGCACATATTACAGTTACCATGCAAACTGTCAATGTCACCATTAGCAAATGGCATTTTTTGCTACATGATAGTACACAGAGACGACCAAAATTAAGATGGGTGAACTACATGCTGTAGAAATTATTTACTTTATCGTGTAGCCAGGGTATTAAGGCTATCAATTTCAAATTCACAAACAGGAAGAACCTGATCACTATAGGCTTAAGAAAGCAATTTGTGCTGCAATCTAGTTCACAAAATTGTTAGATGGCAAAACTATTCGTTAAACTTTATTAGATAAAAAATCCGTTTGCAAAGGCTTTTTTTTTCTGTTTCTTGAAATGACCAGTGTGATTTCACTCAAAATAATTCTTGGATGTACGTGTACTAGTGTCATCGACCTTTTGAATCCAGAAACATACCGACAGTTGCGTCAGAGAAAATCGAAAAAAAAATTCCCTCGGCCTAACTGCCCGCTTTTTCGGCCTCAAAATTTGCACAAAGGTGTCATTTGGTGGTCAGTTTTGTCTTAAACTATGTTTAAATGGCGTACTTTCCTGATTCGGTCAAAATTAATCGGAAATCTTTGTCATCTGTGGCGACGGCGAACCAAAGCTGCGAGCTTTCGCAGTAATGATACCTGTAGCGTCATCATGCGCCCTCCAGACGAACAAGCACTCTACTGTGCAGGGAGGCTGCGGAGAAACACGAGGGAGAAGCGCGAGATGTGGGAAGGGTGCAGTTGCGCTCGACAGCATTTTCTGTGCCCAATTTTGATGAAATAGCCGAGAAAGCACTTTCAAACGAACTGCACAGCCGCTTTCACCTCTCTTGCGTTTCGCCGCAGCCTCAATGGTAGAGTGCTCATTCCTCCGGCGGGCACAGATGGCGCTACGGGCACGACTGCTACGAAAGCTTGCCGTTTCGGTTTGCCGTCACTGCAGACGATGGAGATTTTGAATTCTGCCCAAATCAGGCAAGCACCCCACCCAAACGAAGTGTAAAACAAAACTGACCGCCAAATGCCACTTTTGCACGAAATTGGAGCCCGGACAAGCAAGCGGTTGGCCTGAGAGAATTTTTTTTCAATTTTCTCTGATCAAGGCAACAGTCAGTAGAAGCTGCCTGAGCATTAAAGGGCCCCTGATCACCCTCTGGTTAAAACTCTCATCACTCCTCTGACTGTCAGGCCTCGTCCTCGAATACACAGCTGAAAACATTTTTTTTTAAAAGTCCGTTAACAGCGAAGTTAGATATCGCATTCAAATGATTTTGCCATACTTTTCTACCGTGCCCCATCTGAGTCAGTTTCTCTCACCTGTTCAGGCGAGATGCTTCTTGCTTTTAGCTGCCTGGCATGTTTACAGCGACACTTCCGTGCACTTGCCATTGTGCACCTGTCGTTCTGAGACAGCGCATCATGGTGTATCATGTTATATGCGAAACACACAAATGGTGTGGTACCCATGCCATATAGACATATAAATGGACGTGGGCAAGAAACTAATATTTTTTATGTCTTCTTTGTAAAACAACAAACAGCACAAGAAAGAAGTGTGGCAGCAACCAGAAGATGACAAGATGTCTGCCATTTACCCCTGAATCCAAGCGATAGACCAATGAAATGTTTTGTGGCTCTACATCACAGGAGCACCTTGGAAGCCAACAGAGAGACTGATCGGATTGGCTTTGTCGAGAGAGCACGCAAACAGGATTTGATCTAAATTTTCCCCACCTTCTGGAGCACACATGGCTCTAATATTTTGCAGAGACAATCATAACGCTTGTTTATTTGAAATGTACAAACCTGGTCAGGGGCCCTTTAACCTGCAAGTTTATATGCACTGGTGGTTCCATATCAAGCATTCATATTTGTCAACCTAACAACCTGGCATTGTTGACGTTCAAGATGATGATGAAGCAAAGTAAAACAAGCCATTAAAAGAGTGTTGTGCACTGGTTCAACTAGCCAAGACAACTTGGTACACATATCCTCGTCAGACCTGAGCAGAAGTTTGACCTCCCAGTGTTAACCAAAATGTACTAGTGAAGTCTCGGTGCCAAAAATTATGCAGCCATAGATGCCACCGTTTTATCTGTGACCTTTCTCCATCCTGTATAGCTCCATAAACACGCACCAACGTTGTACGATGTATATTTCGTCAAATACATATACGGTAGAATAACATTTAGCATAACATATACGGTAGAATTTAAACAAATTTACAACTAATCTAATGGTGAAGCGCGAGGCGATTAGTTGGCTGCTCCTTGCCCGCTAGGAGCAGAAGCTGAATTTGACAAAACAACCAACTTAAAGGGCTGCTCAGAGCGCCCTTATTGCTAAATAACTTTTGTCGAGATTACTATGTGGAAGCCCAGTGAGTAGTCTATGGCTCCCAATGGCACTTAGGCTGCAGAACCGGTCCATTTATTGACGTCATAAAAGACAAATACACATTAGAATGTGTGCAAGGTCTGACAAGGATATAGCACAACAAATATTTTGCGCTCTTTGTTCTAAGCTGGTATTACCACAGCTACGCAACATAAATACTGCTATGTTGCCATGTTTAAAAACCTTTTCACTCGAAGGTGCAGCATTCATGCTGCCGATTCTAAAAAAAGTTCTCTGTGGGCATCCATTGCACACATGCGCTCCAGTTGTTATGGCTACACTTTGAAATGCAAGAAACTTCAAAAAATAAAAATGAACTTCAGTGCCTGGCATAACACTTGATGCCTGGCATAACACTTGATGCCTGGTATAACACTTGATGCATTAAAACTTGCGTGATCAACTTAATTCTGCACGTTAGAGCGCTATTACGAAAAGCAAATATGAAAAAGCAAATGAAGGCAGTTCAACAATTTGCCTTTGTATACTTCACACATGAGATTTGCTCATTCTTGTTGCATAAACTTTAAGCCATTCAAAGTGGCCATCAAATGCTTTGAGTCGTTCAAATGAGTGCTATGTTGAGTTTCTTTCATCCATTTACTGTCATTCAGTTTCACTTCTAAGTTTCACGTCACACTGCTCACACTTGCAAAGCTCTGGGAAGAAAGAAACCCTTAGATTCTACAACACCACTTACTCTCCTCTTGTGGCAGTAAATGGCGTTCCAAAAGCAAGAGGCATTGAGTACTTTTGGCTGCCTTTTCAGCACCTGCACATCCTTCTTTACACCCTGTATACTCCACAGTGTGTACAGTACAACGCACACTGTCTACACTTTGCAGACATGCAAGTACATGAACTACATTGCTTTATATAATGCACGTACTTGGCATGAATCAGCTCTCTCTACCTTTTTCACTTGGGCCTGACAAAAAACAGCAGCAACTGGTTACTGCAATTAAGGAAGTAGCAATTAGACAAAAAATCTTTACCAGCACGCCTGAAGACACTGCCACTGCTAACTATATGCAAAGGGATGAAACTGCGAGTCCAGTCCTTTCAGCTTTCAGAGGAACCACATGGTGGCCTTCACAAGGTGGTCACTTCACCCAGCGACGCCTTAATGATCTCGCCAAAAGCGCTGTCTGTTGTCGCCGTCGATGAGGACCCGTCCTCTGTCGTGGAGGAGGTGCCCGCCTCGGCCCCTTCTGCAGGGGACGCCAGCAGTCCGTCGGTAGCACAGTCTCCACAACCCACAAACACTGGGTCCACAGGCACCAGGCCACGCGAGGCCAGTGAGGTGCTCTCACCCCCTCGCGCCACTGCACAGCTCAGGTCCGTGTAGTCCGGGTGGGGAGAGCCAGGCCTGCCGTCGGCCAGTTCTGTGCCGCCATCTTCTTCCTCCTCCGTGGCATAGTCAGAGTTTTCCGAGTATGAGCTGTCCTCTTCGTCTTCCTCATCTTCTTCCGAGCTGTAGTGGCATGCAGGGAGGGCCATGCCAGCAGCCGCCGCAGCTGCCCCGTTGGCAGTGGCAGCTGCAGCTGCCGCCGCATTGTAGTAGATCAGCCGGCGGGGGTCCACACACGGGAAGGCACCCAGGTTACCCGCCGCCTGCTGCTTCTCAAACTCCAACCGCATGAGAGTGTGCAGGAAGTGGGCACGCACTCGCACGGGGTTGAACTCTGTGCGACCTGATGTGTTGCCACAGCCCTCCTGAGTGCAGCCGCACGGGAATGAAAGCCGGTCCACCTGTGCAGTGCAATCATGCCCACTGTCAGCCCAAATGCAAGAGCACAGTGAACAGCAAACTAGCCACAGGTAACATAAACTGAAATTGTCAGGAGCTGTATGCTTTTGACAGCGAATTCCATTCTTCAGCACCATTCAAGATAGTAGTCATAAAACTAACCAACAAAAAACGCCACTTTTCACAATGCATCGAAACAACAAGACCACTGTAACCAACCAAAACAATTTTTTTTACATGCACACTACACTTTTATAATAAGGGAGTAATTACTCATTGACGTCCACCCAAGCGCAGCCATACGGCTACAAAGGAAAGCTATACAGCTTTCTCAGAAACTTCGCAGTTAAAGAAAAATTTGTTCGAACCCGGGACCATCGCTTCACCGGAGCAGTCGCTCTACCAATTGAGCTAACCGGGACGGCTAGATTATAGTAGGGCGAGAGCGAATTGATCAATAACTTGAAGTGGGAACAGTGTTGGTCAACACTACACTTTTGTTCGTAATATCAGTAAGACATGAAATGTGAACAGAAAAAGTTAGTTACATAGAGTTTTAAGGCACAAAAACAACTAAGGCTATGATGTGCTGCGAACAGGATAAGTGAAACATAAAAATGCGGACACAAAGATAATAGATGGTAGAGAGGAAATACAGGCAGCCTCCATTAATGCTTCCATGCAGTGGCCTTTCTGCCATCGAAGTGATAACTAAGAGCTCTGGTATTCAGTTACCTTGAACTAATATACAAGGTGTCCCACCTAAGACTTTCTGCAATGTTTAAGAATAGGCTTTTTGAGTTAGAAGAGCGCTTTTTCCGGCATAGCATTGTCAGTGGTATAGTACATCAGAATACAACTAATATGTGCAGACTAGCTGGCTGGTTAACTAATATTGAATGGTTAACTTTTTAACTATTACTATAAGGCTCCTTAATTACTGAGAGGTTGAGAGAGCACTACTGGTTATCACTCGTCTGAGGAGGCGTTCTGACATGCTTCAAATAGAAAGTATGTACAGCATGTGGTTCCGCTCAGAGGAAACCTGCTTAAAGGGACACTGAGGAGAAATTGAAGTTGGCTTGTATTGACAGAATACCAGCTCGATTACAAAAACGCCACTCATACTGACAACAAAGCTCTAGTAACGTAGAAAAAAGCAAGAACCAAAATACAGGTATCGCCGCCACAGGCCAAACTCGCAAATACAAGTGTGATGATGTCACAGGACAAAACAGTGTTGCTAGAACCAATGGTTTTAGCAAAACTGGGACACGAGAAGCCACGAATCACTGAAGCGCAGCCAATGCATGCGCAAATCTCCTTGACGTCCCTAGATGGCGCCACGTACCCGGCAGCTACGCGTGTGCCTGCAGCATCGGGACCAATCAGCGCCTTCTCACCGGCAGTAGGCGGGCTCCCGGTAATCCGCTAACGGTAACAAGGTACACGGTATGCTAAAGGTGTCTACTTGCAAGAACTTCGTTGACAACTTCAAGAACGGGATCCATCGTAACGCTGGCAAAACGCCGGTGTAAACGTAAACGAAGAGACAGTAGCGACGGCCGCAATAGCCGATAGATGCCTTCAACGTGCGGCCGGCAGTAGCTTTCTTTTCGGCTGCTGCTAGGCCGCTCTGCTGGCCACCAGAAATCACGGAGTCTGCGTTACGTCATGTGCACGTCATGTTTCACGTCACTTAATCCTGTGTCGTCATAAGAGAATCCCAAGTGTGAATCAAAGCGGCGGGAAAACTTTTCCAACTTCGAATCCAAATTTATTAGAAATAAATGCATCTTTCGCTGCCGGCCAAGTGGCAACAAAGCCATGAAATGCCGCACTATCGGATTTTGCTATAAAAAAATATTAACAGAGCTCTCCTCACTGTCCCTTTAAGGAGGCATGGCTCAAGGGCTGCTCTGGTACAAGTAGGTGCACATCATATAGATCGAGAATTTCACTGAGGTGTGCAACACTTCTGTGCAGTAATGTGGGATGGGCAAGGGGATATTTTTTAATTGTTCAGGGTCACTGGCAGTTTTAAATATCTGGGCTTGGTATGAGTAGGTTTGACTATCAGCAGCAAATGCAACGTGAACAAGGCAGCTGAAACAGGAACAGCAGAGGAGAACGTACAGGATGTTCCACCTAAGACTTTTTCTGCAGCAGCTGCCTGGACCTGACATTAGTTTCAAGGTCGTTGCACCGGAGTGTTCGCTGGTTTTGTGATGTGGAGACCCATGGAAGTGACCACATTCCTACCTACCTCAAAATAAACGGCCTTGGTGCGTCCACCCCAGCCCAACTCGCGCGAATCGACTGGGCAGTATTTCGAAAACATATGGAGGAGACGAGCAAAGAAGCCCTCACTGGCAGGCTGGAGCACACTATAGCTAATGCTATGAACGTTGCGAGAAGTCACATCACGTCCTCAAGAATACGCAGTGATTTCGATATTGAACTAGAACGTCTGCGTGCTCTTCGGCGGCGAGCAGAAAAGCGATACAGACGAACCAAGTGCTTAAATGATCTACGGGAGGCGAGACGTACGCAGAAAAAAATCAAACGAAGATTGGATCAGCTGGCGAACCAGCGCTGGAGGTCCTTTTGTCAGCACTTGGATCCCCGCAAGCCCATGTCCCTCATATGGCGTACTGTGCGGGGCCTCCGTACGCTTCCGCAACAAAGACAACCATTCTATGCGTTGGCTGTCTATCAAGATCGACAGCAGTCTGAGGTAGCAACGGACTACTGCAGGAAAATTGCTGGAGTACCAACTGCTTCGAGTTCCCGGCGTGTTCCTCCTGCCTCACGGGTCTCAGCCATGGATGTCCTTTTTTCTCGCGAGGAACTCGACGCTGCTCTTGCAGGATGTCGGCGTTCGTCTTCACCAGGGCCAGATGGAATCACATATGCTGCACTGTCCCACCTTGGCCATTACGCGCGAGAAGAGCTCCTCAAACGTTACAACGACTCTTGGCTCGACGGTGCTGTTCCTCAAGAATGGAAATCGAGTCGATTGATACCCCTACTAAAACCAGGGAAATCTCCACTTGAGCTCTCATCGTATAGGCCAATAGCTTTGGCCAGTTGCGTAGGAAAGGTCATGGAGAAAATGATTTTGTCGCGCCTTGAGTGGTACCTCGAACACTACAAAATATACCCCGACGCTATGGCCGGCTTCAGGCGGGGTCGCTCTTCTATTGACAACGTCGTTGACCTCGTATCCACGGTTCAACAACAGAAGCACTTGAAACGCTTGTCAGTGGCACTCTTTCTGGATGTAAAAGGTGCCTACGACAACGTGACCCATGAGGCCATCCTTGATGCGCTGGAAACTGTGGGCATCGGTGGTCGGATGTTTGCGTGGATAGAGAGCTATCTGTCCAAAAGATCATTTTTTATCCAATGTGATGATGGCCCGACGCCTGCGCATTACACCTACTGTGGCGTGCCCCAGGGCGGTGTCCTTAGCCCTACATTGTTTAATCTGACTCTCATCGCCCTCCCTGAGAACCTCCCCAACACCGTCCAGGTGTGTATGTACGCCGATGATATCTGCATTTGGGCCTCCTCTGTGACGCGTCCCCAGGTGCGGGCAAGACTTCAGCGGGCAGCATCAATCACTTCTTCCTATCTCCAGAAGAAAGGTCTCAGCGTTTCACCGGAAAAGTGCGCGCTAGTGGCATTTACACGTAAATGTATGACTCCATATCCGGTACGCATCGACGGTCAAGTCATTTCTTACAGCAAATCTCATCGTTTCCTAGGGATCCTGATCGACCGCAATTTATCATGGAGCCTGCATTGCACTCTACTGAAAAAAAAGCTAACATCTATCGCTCATTTACTCCGATTTCTAGGTGGAAAATCATGGGGCTCGTCGGTCCAGTCAATGCTGGAGTTGTACAGAGCTCTATTTGTGGGATGCTTGCGGTACAGTACACCTGTACTCTCAAACACGTGCAAAACTAACATGCGTGCCCTCCAGTCAGTGCAGGGTCAGGCCCTTCGCACATGCCTAGGTCTCCCTCGGCATGGGTAGCATTGCACTCGCCAAAGACCACCCGATCTCTACTTATATTGTCCTAGACTGCTTGCGAATGCACATACGTCATATTTCAAGGATTCCACTGCATCACCTTGCGCCCTTGCCACTGCAGAGACCACATTCTGCATTTGCGAAGGTGATAACGACGCAACAGTCGTCGATCCCACAACAGTTCACCCCGGCAGCACTACCTCCCTCTCCTCTGTGGTGTACGCGGCTCCCACGTGTGCGCCTTGCTATTCCGGGGATAGCGAAGAAGTCAAATTTATCGATGCCAGCCATTAAGCAACTGACACTGTCCATGCTCCACTTCGAATACTGGGACCGTACTCACGTCTATACGGATGGATCAGTAACCTCTACTAGTTCTGCTTGCGCTGTGGTCGTTCCTGCGCGACAGACTCAAATTCACCAACAAATTTCGCATCGGACTACCTCTACTGGAGCAGAATTGGCAGCACTTCTTGCGGCGGTACAGTATATCTCACAACAATCACCTCAAAAATGGGCTGTTTTCTGTGATTCAAAAGCTGCCCTACAATGTCTTCAATCTGCCTTGAGACATAGCGACCATGAGCAACTTATAGCGGAGATACGATATCTGCATCACCAGGCAATCGAACAAGACCATGAAATCATCTTCCAGTGGGTACCAGGCCATAGCGGCATTGTTGGTAACGCCTTAGCTGACGATGCTGCTCAATCGGCTCGCGAGACAACCAACACTGTCCGCATACCACTGACAAGAGCTGACGCAGCAAGGCACCTTCAACTGCTCGCCCGAAACCTGACTGTAACGTCGTGGTCTGCCCCTGGAGGTTGGACACCCCGCTCGCATCACTTCAACCTCTTGCTCCAACATCATATACCATTCGGCCTCCCCCACAGTGATACTACGCTGTTGTGCCGCCTGGGGCTGGGAGTGGCGTTCACAAACGCCTATTCCCATCTCATCTCAATGGCTGACTCTCCTGCGTGTGGCCAGTGTGGTTGTGACGAGACGATCAGCCACCTCCTCTGTGACTGCCCTCGTTTTGAGCTAGAGCGCGGTTGCCTAGTTGCTTCTCTGCTCCGCTTGGACTCGCGTCCTTTAACAGAGTCTAACGTTCTGGGGCCTTGGACGCAACCTTCCAGACAACGGAAAGCGGTGAAAGCACTCCTGAATTTCCTAAGGGACTCGGGGTTGCATTCCCGCCTATAATCTAAGTTTTCTGTGCGCGCCCTCTGTCCCTGTGACATAGTGGTCGATGGACACTTGACAGACTCATTTCTTTGCCGCTCTTTTTCCTTTTTTCCCCTTTGTTCCCCTCCCCAAGTGTAGGGTAGCCAACTGGGCATCGCCTGGTTAACCTCCCTGCCTTTCCGTCCTTTTCTCTCTCTCTCTAAAAAACAGATTCTTTGAGTTAGAAGAGCGCTTTTTTCGGCACAGCATCGTAAGCGGTGTAATGCATC
The DNA here is from genome assembly GCF_055824585.1 of Amblyomma mixtum. NCBI lineage: Eukaryota > Metazoa > Arthropoda > Arachnida > Ixodida > Ixodidae > Amblyomma > Amblyomma mixtum. Next base: position 311,354,884 of record NC_143014.1, read on the forward strand.
GGAGTACAGCTAGGATGCGCTAATTAGTAAGCTTGTTAACTAATATTGAGAAGTTAACTTTTTAACTTACTGTTAGGCTCTCTAGTTATTGAGAGGCATATAGCCCACCTGAAGTAATATCCATATCAGTTTTTAGAATTTTGAAAACAAGGTTACCCTCGGCGCTGTGGCTCAACAAATTTTGGCTACATTGCGCCAAGATACATGTGCTTTTGAGAAGCTTGGATGCAAAGTAACCGCTCCAGTGCACTTAACTCGTTGAAATAACCAAAATTTGTTGGGGCACAGCACCGAGGGTAACTGTGTTTTCAAAATTCTAAAAACTGATATGGATATTACTTACGGTGGGCTACATGCCTCTCGACAACTAAAGAGCCTAACAGTAAGTTAAAAAGTTAACTTCTCAATATTAGTTAACAAGCTTGCTAATTAGCACCTCCTAGCTGTACTCTGATGCACTGCACCACTTACAATGCTATGCCAAAAAAAATGCTCTTCTAACTCAAAAAGCTTATTTTTTAAAATTGCAGAAAAAGTCTTAAGTGAAACATCCTGTACGTTCTCCTTAGCTGCTCCTGTTTCAGCTGCCTTGTTCACGTTGCATTCGCTGCTGATAGTACACTAGGTAACAAGCAGACATGAAGATAGTCAAACCTACTCATACCAAGCCCAGATATTTAAAATTACCAGTGACACTGAACAATAAAAATATCCCCTTGCCCATCCCACATCACTGCACAAAAGTGTTGCACACCTCAGTGAAATTCTCTATCTATAAGATATGCACCCATATGTACCTGAGCAGCCCTGAGCCATGCCTCCTTAAGCAGGTTTCCTCTGAGCGGAACCACATGCTGTACATACTTTCCATTTGAAGCATGCATGACACCTAGCAACAGTGCTTCACGCATGTCGGAACGCCTCCTCTGACAAGTGATAACTAGCAGTAGCCACAAGAGTGCCCCAAAGGGTTTATCAAGCTGTAGCAAGCAAGTTTTGCAGAAGTGATGATGTGGCACACAAAATGATCTGTGTGGTACCAACTTTGAGCCACCCACACCTGTTTAGCGACAAGGCATATGCATGAGCATGCTGAGCACATGTGCCTCTGCCATTGTGGCAGTGTCATTTCAGTCCTTTGTGGTCCTGGATGCAGTAATAACAATTCCCAGTTTATCAGAGAAACACAACGTCACTGTATTTGCACAGTTCAAACATGCACCTTTTTCCATGAAAAAATAAAGCCTTCAAATAGCATGTCTTACAATCGGATACAAAACCAAAATGACGCCAGGAACAACCCGTGTATTTCAAGATGGTGCTTCAGCCTTTTACAGCAAAAGCTGCATATATAACACACTTGCTGAAGTCAGAAGAGAGGAAAACAGGTGAGTGGAAGAGTGATCATTCATCATGCATGCAACAATGTGTGGAGAGGAGCGGAATGGTTGGTGCCCCATTGTTTGGAACACATGTGCAAAGATATATGGCATCGGACGTCAGGGATCTGCTGGTGATAGTGATGCAGATGCCTTGCCCTGGGCACAAGACTGGGAACGCAAGCATCGAGCGTGGCAAGATCCCGCCAGCAGCACCGTCAGAGCCAAGACAGAATGCCAAGCCCGGCAAGATCTTGCTTGCCATCCCCCACACCGCCTGATTTGTTACTGCCCCAGGCCAACTCCAGCAGTCTCGGTAAAAGGCATTCACTAGAGCTTACCTATGGCTCTAATATGAGTGAAGTGGCATAAACAAGTCCGGGAACCCGACGAGGCCACCGGTCCTGAAAGCCGAGGATTTCCCACCTCTGGTACCGCGCCAAAATCAGGTGAGCAGTTGGAGTGAGTTAGTCTCTGGGCCCACCCCCCTCCCTCCCCCACCGAATCCGCCCTACAGCGGCAGGTAGAGGAGCTCAGGCGCCAAAATCAAATTCTCGCCCGTAAAATTCAAGAATTAGAAGCTAAGCAGGCCGGGCAGTCTGAGCCCATGCAGAACACTGAGCCCGAGGATAGTGATGACGGATCCTCAGTGTCATCTTGCCTAACTAGCGTCTCGCGGCAAACCGCGGACACGGTGGTCGATTCGGCCCCCGCGGATGCCGGCCGCTTTGAGGCCCTGGAGCGTAAAGCCGAGCAGTTGGAGGAGCGGGTGGCAGCGCTCCCGAACCAAATTATGATTGCGGTCCGCGAGTCCTTTCAGGACATGTTCAAGGCCGCATTTGCTGCAATGCTTCCCGACATTGCGGCCCAGGTGACTGACTCTGTCCTTAAGGCGGTGCAGCCCTGGGTCAGCTCCAAAATACAAAATTCTCTCTCCTGCGACTCCCCGCAGCTAAAACGTAAAATAGCTCCTCGACAGGCAGCGGAAGAAAGCGGTTCCGGCCCGATAGCCGCGGCGTTGATGCAACCCCTACCTGGGGCTGCGCCGGCCCCCGAACCGAGTGGCTACCCAGCACCGTAAAATAAGAACATCAATATGGCTGGCAAACCTTATCAGAAAGCTAAAAAATTAGACCAATTCGAAATCATTCAATGGAACTGCAGGGGTTTCAGAGCCTGCAAAAAACGGTCACATCTCCAGCTCTACCTGCAGTCCCTTGGTGACATGCCGGCGCTTCTTGCTTTGCAAGAGCCCGGCAATGATGCTAAATTCTCTGGGTATAGCTCGTTTCAGGGGGGCCCCTCTACCTGCATCCTGGTGCATAAAGCATACACCGCGATTCAGGTCGATCTTGATCTGGACACTGAGCAGGAATACACCATGGTGAGGGTTCTGCCTCTCATGCGCCGCGACCCGTCAATACATGTGCTTAATGTGTATTGCCCCCCGCATAAGCCGCGTGTTACTTTCAGCGAAATTTTCTATCGTGCTCTCAAATCGGCTGACAATGAACCCCTGGTGATCATTGGGGATTTCAACGCACCCAGTCTACACTGGGGCTATCACTTCGAGAAATCCAGGGGACGCAAGCTGGCGGAGCTCATCTCCACCCTTCGTCTTACGTTGCTCACGGATCCGTCTTGCCCCACACGTGTGGGCAACTCGGTCACCCGTGACACGTGTCCTGACTTATCTCTGGTTAGGAACACTACAAACGCCACATGGGAGAACCTGGGGGATACCCTGGGCAGCGACCACTGCCTTCTCCGCATCACGCTTTTGGCGAAGGCAGCCCGTAAAAAATGGGGCCAGGCGAAAATAACCCATTGGCACCAATTTCGAACTCAGGACGTCCCTCCGGTACTATTCTCCGACGGCTATGCGGAGTGGGCAACACAGGTCACCAACATACAGAAACAACACACGCAAACACTTCACACTACCGACGAGATCCCCGCAGTGGACAATCATCTCCTGCATCTGTGGGAGGCGCGCCGGAGCTTAACAAAACGATGGAAGAAACACAAGACGAATCGTAAGCTTAGAGCTCGTATTGCACAACTTACGGAGCAGGCTGCGGCATATGCCGCCCAGCTCACAGACACCAATTGGATAGAACGCTGCAACTCGGCAGCGCGTCAGATGAGCTCGAAGGGGACTTGGCGTCTCTTGCGCAGCCTCATCGACCCTTCTCAAACGAAAGGGGAGACGCAAAAACAGCTCCGGTGGGCTCTGCACGGGTACCAAGGTACGACGGCGCAACTTGCGGACACTTTGTGCGACAGGTATCTCTGCCGCACAAATGACCCGGTTGGGCCCGAGTACACGTACTCCGGCAAGCCAAATCAGGATTTAGACGCCCCTTTTGAGTTGCATGACCTTAAGGCGGCCCTGGCTAAAATGCGCCGAGGTGGGGCACTGGGTCGGGATCGCATAACAGTGAAACTGTTGGCGAACCTCTCCGACTCTGCATACCTCCATTTGCTACAATACATAAATCAGATCTGGGATGGGTGTCCGCTCCCACTCGCATGGAAAACATCGCTTGTAACGTTCATCCCCAAAGCAGGTAAAGCCGTGACTACGGACAACTTGAGACCCATCTCATTAACCTCGTGTGTGGGAAAGCTCATGGAGACGATGGTTCGGGATCGCCTCTCTCCATACATGGAGGGTAAGGGCCTCTTTGCAGACACTATGTTCGGGTTCCGCCCGCACATGTCTGCACAGGATGTCCTACTCCAACTACACAGGGACATAATACGACCCACAGCCATGCAACAAAACGACAAGGCCATTCTCGCCCTCGATCTTAAGGGGGCGTTTGACAATGTTAAACATGGCACCATACTCTCTAACTTGAACACCACTAACTGCGGGGCGAAGGTCTTCGCCTATGTCAGAGACTTCCTCTCTGCGCGTCAGGCACTCCTCCGGATCGAGGATGAGGAATACGGCCCGTACTCTATGGGTACACGAGGTACACCACAGGGGGCGGTGTTATCACCGCTCCTTTTCAACATCGCCATGATGCACCTGCCCGGCCGACTGGCTCAGGTGGATGGCATAAAACACGCACTCTACGCAGACGACATTACAATCTGGACCACCGAGGGGAGCCTTGGGGAGATGGAGGACCGCCTTCAGCAGGCCGCCTCCATAGTCGAAGCATATGCTGCCGACTGTGGTCTCCAATGTGCTCCCGCCAAATCAGAGCTTCTACACGTCAGGACAAACCACAAGGACAACACGTCTCTACACATATCTCTGTCGGGCGGTCCCATCAGAGAAGTGGCGGAGCTCCGGATCCTGGGTCTGTTCATCAATAACAAACTTAGGCCGGACTCTACTATAGCGAAACTCAAGAGCATAGGTGAACAGGTAGGGCGCATGATCCGCCGTGTTTCCAACAAGCGGGGTGGTCTGCGGGCAGGGACGCGCTACGGCTCGCCTATGCCTTCGTGACCAGCCGGATCCTCTACGCCGTGCCGTACCTACGCACCACCAAACAGCAAGACGAGCGCATTGACGCCATCATCAGGAAGGCAACAAAGCGAGCACTGGACCTCCCGGTGGCTACCTCCAACGCCAAACTGAAGGCGTTGGGAGTGGTAAACTCTTATCAGGAGTTGCGGGAGGCCCACCTCGTGAACCAATATACGCGGCTATCGCAGACGGTGCCTGGGCGCCGCCTGCTAAACCGCTTACACATCCAACACACATGCATACCAGAGGGGACGGAAAACATCCCGGTGCTGTGGCGCCACATGCTCTTGGTCGCTCCGCTCCCGCGTAACATGGACATGGCTTCACATGAAGGCAGACGACAAGCGCGGGTTCGCACGCTTGAGAGGCAATATGGATATAAAGAGGGCGTCTATTACGTTGACATCACAGGGCCGTCGCCCGCGGGATTCTTCACGGCTGCCGTAGTCCACCGGGGAATGAATGTCGATGGGCTATCTTTTCGGGCCCCAAATTCAACACGAGCGGAGGAAGTCGCAATAGCTCTCGCTGCCGCCGATCCAAAATCGAAAACGGTTATCACAGACTCTCGCCGGGCCTGTGAACATTATCTTGCAGGCGAAATATCACCTCTTGCCTCGCAAATTCTAAGACGCGCTCTCGCCGATCCAACTCGCACAAAAGTGATCTGGGCTCCTGGCCACCAGGGTCTACGAGGCAATGAGGCCGCTGATGCGGCCGCCCGAGCGCTCACACACCGGGCTCCTCATCCTAGCTCTCATGGCTCAGAAGCTCATAAACCGCTTCTGCGGTTCCGCGAAATCCTAATTTATTATTGCGACAGCCACCGTCTCTACCCGGCACCTGCCAAGGGGTTGAGTAAGGCGGAGGAGCGAACTCTGCGGCGCCTGCAGACAGGAACCCTTCTCTGTCCTGCAATAGTAAAACACTTCGATCCGAACACAGATGGGCGCTGCCCACACTGTGGAGAGATCTGCGATATCTTTCACATGGTGTGGGCATGTACTCAGAATCCTCACCTTCCCCCCTCCCCCACCCCCACCCGAGAGGCATGGGAGACTGCCCTCCTCAACTGCTCCACACTGGAGTCCCAAAGGGCTCTGGTCAAGCGGGCGCGAGACGGGGCCTCGTCATGCGGTGTCCCGGACTAAGGATACCGACCATGCAGCAGGGTTTTTTTTTTTTTTTTTTATCCCTCAAGCTCTCTTTGATTAAAGTTTTTCACCACCACCACAGACATCCCGCACCCTTGGCCAGGTAAAGGTGCGGGGTGTCTAACTCTTACCCTAACCCTTACCCAGGGTTAGGCAACACTGACTGGCACTGGAATTTTGCACTACCCCAGCAGTCACAGAAATTCACATTACCATAGTAATTCCAGCAAATTAACGCGACAGCAATAAAGGCCCATTAAGCAGAAAATCCAGCGTCGGTGTTGTTGGCGTTGTGAGCGATAAATAGGGTGGCCCAGGCAACCACCACTGGAAAAACAACCTAGGTGGCCAACCGAGGTCATGTGACCTTGAGGGGTCATCGCAACCTACCCACCGGATTGTGAGAAAACTAACCATACTGGCAGGCAACAGTTCAACTAATGGGTGATCATAAGAGGTTACTCTGGAAGAGCAACTTGCGTCACACAAGACCCTCCAGTAGCAGTACCTGCCATTGCAAGGCAGGGCGCATACCTTAACCGCTGCACCATTGTGGAAGGAGTGGTGTGAGGGCTCCCAGGGACATATGAATGTAAAGCTGAGAATTACCAATTCCGCATATATGGGCATTAACTCATTAACGCTACCGCATCATATCCTTACAGCGGAGCTTAAGTGTCCCCTCCATTTTTTTTTTTTTTTTTACATTAGCAGTTGGAATTTTGTTGAAGACATCAGGCCAGACTACTCACTCTGCTGTGCTTTTTTTGTTTTCCCTCACCAACATTCAAGGCCAGCATACTGGACATGAAGGAGCTAGACACCGCAGCGGACACAGGACAGAGAAAGAAGACGACACAGGGCGGTACTTGCAACTGCAACGTTGCAAGTACCGCCCTGTGTCGTCTTCTTTCTCTGTCCCGTGTCCGCTGCGGTGTCTAGCTCCTTCATGTCTCTCCAACTGGCCTACACATCTACCCTCCTAAGATACTGGACATCCCCGCTGCCGCTGAAAATGCAAAAATGGCTGCAATGTCAATGAAGGCTGGTCACTCTTATTGTGAACCCAGCTTTGAGAAGAAAAAAAAAGTGATTTTTGCTTGCCAAGAGCTGCCTCACGTGCTGTCAGTGTGCCAAATGTGTGTTGGGGGATTATGAAAAGCAGAATGAAATGTTTGGCACTGTTTGAAAAAAAAAAAGGCGTCAGGCTTCAACACAATTACTTTCTCCTTTTTTGCTGACCCTTCCAATGACAGAGCTATGCCAGAGTAATACGCACTCATGCCGACGCAGAAATAAGCATCACTTCAGACCTTTTCACAAATTCTGGTTGGGTTTGGTTTATGGGGTTTAACATCCCAAAGCAACTCAGGCTGTGAGGGACGCCGTAGTGAAGGGCTCCGGAAATTCCGACCACCTGGGGTTCTTTAACGTGCACTGACATCGCACAGTACACGGGCCTCTAGAATGTTGCCTCCATCGAAATTCAACCACCGCGGCCGGGATCGAACCCGCGTCTTTCGGGCCAGCAGCCGAGCACCATAACCACTGAGCCACCGCAGAGGCACTTTTCACAAATTCTGTGTGTTTCACTTGCGCGAAAACAAAAATGGGTGATCATAAGAATTAGGAAATCACAGTATCAGGGTGTGCAGAGGCCACACATCACTTCTAAATCAGCATATTTTTGCAGGTCAAACAGCTGATTTGTCAAACCACCTCTAAAGCCCCTTAGTATTCAAAATACCTCCAAAAATACCACAATGCAAGGCCTACACGGAATCTAAATAATTATACCAAGGTCAAGCTTGGATAATGCATTTGCTCACAAGGGCCATGAAACAAATTTTTGCGAAACCTAAGAAGTGCTTTGCTATATTTCAGGCCTTGCACAAGAAGCCTCATTCAAAGGCTGTTTCCAAGGTGCCAAACATGAGTAGAAACTATTACAGGTGGCACATTTCTCTCCTTCCATCAACTTGCTCTGCCACTTGTCACAGACGTGCTGGCTGAGCAGCAGTGGTTTCCATGACAACCTGCAGAGCACCTGCATGTTTTGCTCTTCTCTGCCCAGCGTGTGACACAGGACATCGCACAGCATTTCAAAAAGCAGCGTAGGTTAGGTCTAGTCTATGGCATTTACCAACACAAATATTAAAAGAGGACCACCAGATTTATAAATTAGAACTTGGATTTTCGAAAAAACATTCCAAACTGCCTGAAGCCAGCTGCATCTTTTCAGAAGAACAGCTGTTGTGCTGGCCACAGCCCCATGGCTGCGCTCTCAAGCCACAAGCCAACGAAATCTGGCTGAAAATACTCCGTGCATACAGTACGCTGTCACTCTCCACCAAAGAGTAAAAGAGCCCAAGTTTGCAACCGAAAAGGCGCTACAAGAAAAAAAGAAAGGAACCCTTGCGAAGTTGTGGAAGGCAGGCACAAAAGGTCACCTGGATAAATTTATTACAAGTAGTGGTAGTATCATGGTACATGGTATTACTACGTTTTTGATGCTAGTTTTTGATGAACAGATATTTTTCCTGGCATGGCCGTCATCTCGAGTTCGCAAATGACCGCAACACTTAAACAATTTGTAAAAAATTAAACTTTTTCGCACATGAGCAAGAAACTTGTTTTCTACTCGAACACTTGCCATAAGGCATAATTTCACTTGAAATTAATTCTTTTCATTTTTCCCTAAATGTGAAACACAATAAAAGTATAAAACCATGGTATTCTGAATTTTTAAATTCATTTTTATGTTCTCACAGAAGTCACTCAAATTATTTTCTCACGCTCTCAGAACACAAATAAGGTGATAAAAATGCTTCAAAGTGCAAGGAATGTAGTACCCCTGTCACACTGGCACTGCAAATGCTTTTGAGAATCAGATCCTTGTGTTCAAAGGTGTAAGAAGTGCAGCAAAATGGCACAGATGTTGGGCCTTAGCAGATAAGGGCCTTGGAGGAAAAGGTGCCCACCCGAGACCTTCGGAGCCCCAAGAGTACCTGTGACAGCAGTGCCGTCTAATGTCAAAAAGTAAAAGAAAAGAGACAAATCTATACAGCTAACAATGTTCGAAAATACTCTATGAATATACGAAAGGTTTGTATGATTTTGCTTTTTGGATGGGTGTTAATATTTTATGCTCAGACTTCAAGACAGTAAAATTGCTGCAACACCGGTGCCTAGTGGCAAAGGGAAAACACACAACCTGCTGCTGCTGATGGCAGTAGCTGTTGCAGTTCTTTTAAGAAAGCTATAAGATTTTTAAAAATGTCTGAGCTCAACAAATGAACAGGATGCTCCACTTCAAGTTTAAAGCTCTCACTTCAGACACCCCATGCACAGCAGCGGGTGCTAAGCCGTAACAACTGCTTCACCTTTGGGCTGCACCGTGTAGCTATGTTGCTGCTCCTTTGAGCAGTGCCATGTGGCAGGGGTATAAGCCTATTTAAGAAAATAAAAGCAATGAACTGCATAAGCTGAATGTGCTTTTAGGATGATTCTTTTCCATACGATGCTTTGAAGCAAAAACCAGCTGGGAGACTGGAGCTGCGCCTCATTTTATGAATCAAATTTCCTGCAGGCATGGTGGGGAACTGATACTCAGCCTTCCAGTAATGCATAGACGTGCAAGCAAAAAAAAAATCACTGGCGGTTTAGCCTGGCGTTAACCCTGAGTTATTGTGCGCTAGCACCATTAGCCCTGGTTTTGCATGGTTTACCTTGACTTTCTATGCTTTTGCTTGACCTGAACTGGCTTACTTTGGATGATATATCATAAGATGTAAGTTTGCGTAATATTGCATCAATTTAGATCTTGCACTGTGGCAGAACTGGCCATTCTCTACAATCGCAGATCCCCGGGAGTCCTGATTCCACTCCTGGCGCAGTGGTGCAGCAGTTAAGCGATGTGCCACTGCTTTGCAATGGCAGGTGCTGCCACCTATGGAGCTTCCCAGATCCAGGTTGTTGTTCCTGAGGAGCCTCTCGCGACTAATCATTAACTGAACGGCCACGGTGGGCAGGCTATGATGATGTCACAACATCATGTGACCAAGGCGACCCACGTGCCAGAAGCAGGCTTCGGACAGACAGACAACCACTTTTCGTCGGAGTGGAAGCCCTGGCGCTAGGGCACTAAAATGACAACCACAGGAATCGTTCACTTGAGACTCGGGGAGCTAGTGATTACCACTACTCAGCCCAAATGCTGCATTTTAGGCGACCCGTTTGACTTTCAAAAGTGGGCTGAAAAATGTTTTATTCTAAGCAACAGCACAAGAGCCTCACTGCAGCAGAAAACCAGCATCACTCTGGGGGAAGACACTAAGAAATAAAAACTTAATGCCTGGATGAGCGGGATTCAAACCCATGGCTAGATCAGTTCCACTGGCCGCTGCTTCAGACCACTACGGCGTCGACACAGCTTTTTTTTTTTTTGAAGCATGGTATTCACTACATTGAAAATGTATTCTATTCACATTAATTAAATTATTTGCAAAGCTTTTAGGAAACGCCACAAAAGACATCGCAAAAAGATAGAGCAAGAGAGCACCAGACGGGTGGTAAGGTTGAGCACATCACCAAGAAGGAGTGCCATTATGGTTTAAACTCGGTCGGTTCATACACTTCCCCGAGATGAACAATCATTTGGCAGAAATCTTAACTTCCTGCCTGTATGAACTGCCAGGCTCTTGAGCTATGCTTGCACTGCTGTCGCCTTCGTCATGTACCCGCATTCATGTGCGTTAAAGTGCCAGTCTCTTACGCTTAGAAGAGATTAGAAGCAGTGAAATTCAGAAGACCCAATGCTGTCGCAATGTCATCGGGTAATGATTAAGTGACTTACAAATTCCTTGTTCAGAGTTTATTCTGTGCTTAGCACTTATTGCAATTGTTGTGGTAAATGCTACTGCATTGTTTTGTGAATATTCTTGGCGTATATTAGTTTTGGTACACAGAAAAAGCAACACACTGACTCATTTTAGCAGTGCATATAGATAGCAATGAAATGTTATAAGTTCAGGGCACACGTATACCTGCAGTGGGTGCCAGAAGTAAAGGCAGAGTGATATTCTGGGGCTCATCTCAAACCTGTCTCAGTTTTGTATCATGTATTAGCTCAGGCAATACGCACACACACACACGCACGCACGCACCAATATAAGCATCTAGCCTCTCATCCAATAGGGCCTAGAGGGCTTGTCTTGTATGTTTATTACTAGTAATATCGCCAGAAGTTGCAGACTACAAAAAATAACTCGAGTTTTAAAACAACTGTTAGTGAGGGTGAGCGAGGGCCGGATCATTTTTCAAAATGAGGGCGAGGGTGAGGGCGGGCCTTGGATTCTCAAGTGAGAGTGAAGGAAGAAAAGCAAAAATGAGGGCATCTGCCCACCTCTGGTTCTGACCACTCAATATAAACAATAATTCAATATATCCGGGAATGACTGTGCTCGTTTAAGGGTAGCACCCCTAACTTGGCAGCTGGTAATTTGAACAAATAAATGAAGAACAGAAGAAAAAGTATTGCTTTTCACCTGTGTATTATTTTGCCCTTACAGAGCATTTTGCCAGGAGCTAACAGATGGTGACAACAGCCTGTGACTTTTGGTGCAACCAGAAGAACCAAGCCAACAGCACGTTGTTCCACCACGACTCCGTCTGGAACGCTTTGGCACGGAGGCATCACCACTGCACAGCACAGCTACAGTGCTGCTAACCTGCCTTACATGCCAAGTGCTTGCATTAGGAAGAATAAAATTATCGGAACAATACCCTGCTGTGCAAAAGCCACACGGGTGCACCCATGAGCTTCAGTGAACATGCTTTGACACTAATCACTGCTTATCATCGATGACCTAACCTTGTCACTATGTTACCTTCGTGCAATTTTCTTGCATTAAAATGGAAGTACGATTGATTTCTATAACAGCTCTGGCAGTGAAGAGAGCGGAAAAGCAAGCCAGACGAGGGCCACCTCGCACTGATGGCTGTGGGTCACATGTGTGGAGTGGCTTCCGAACAGTCTGCCAAAGTGCCACTGCGGTAAGTCGAGCGCCCGACCCCAACAGCTACATTTATGTCTCCACCTTAAATTTTAATTTGAAATAATGTAGGATGATGTCAAGTCTTCAATAAATTCATCTACAAGCCTGTTTTTTTTTTTTTCGGGCTGTTTGTGCCAGTCTCGCAATCGTGTGCGCAGCCAAGCCCAGATATCTCTAATTACTGGCCATACCAAATACACAGATTATCCCCTTGGAAATACTCCGTAAAAGTACAGGAAAGCTGCTCAATACGCCAAAGTCCAATTTCACTGGTCAGTCGATATACCAAATGATTCCATGCTCCTGCAAGTGGCGCTTCTCCTAACAGTGCTCTTGAATCACTTTTTGCACGCAGAGATGGGTTGGCTGCGTAGCCTTTGGCACCTGCCAGCTGCGCTAAAGCAGTGAAAATGCATTACAGTGCGAGCGTGGGGTGTGCTTGAGAGTGGCCTTCGGTCTCTTGTACTCATTTTCCAAGCCCTATCCCCGTCATGTGGTGAAGCCAACCTGAGTAAAGCGTAGCGGTGGCTGCTGTTTCTCTGCCAGAGGCACTGTAGAAACTGACTGTACCTTAGCTTTAAAGAGTATTTTTTTTTTCTTAGTGGCAACAGGATTAGGCATCTCATGATAGCCAGTGGCTTGTCCTAGAGCACTGTCCGCTGCTGCTTTGATGCAAAGCAGGCTAGGCCTACTGAAGACTAGCAAGGGGCACACGGCAACGCATGTAACTAGCATGGCTGCAATGTATTCTTGTTTCTAGGTTACAGATAAGCTCACTTATTGCCATCTTTTATAAACCAAATTATCAATATATCAGATATATCAAACTATATCATGACCTGCTTTGAGTTCAATACATCTGGATTCGACTCTATGTAGTAGAATCTCAATGATACGAACACGGTTGATATGAACTCGTAAAATTTCCCGACTAAAGTGCACTGTTTCTACAATGTACAGAATTTTGGATGTTTCGAACACTTTTCTGCATCACTACGAATGATATGAATGTGTGAGCCACAACTGCACCCTACAAAACTAAGAACTGCCTGTACACTGCTAACACTGCGATCGCTAGTCATGCAGTGTGCACCGCTAGCAGTGAGCGGTGCTGAGTGGCTCGCACATCGCCAGCGTCGTGATTGCCAGTCGCGCTGTGCATCCTGCAAAGCAGTGAGCTGTGGCCTCGTGGGCATAAAAAAATCCCAACAGCCATAAACAGATCTGCATGAATGCACTTCCCATGCTTCTGATACGAATTTTGATCATTTCGGATGATGTAAAATCGCGAATAATACCAATTTTCTGTGACTCTGAGAGATTCGTATTGTCGAGATTCTACTGTAATCATAGACTGTATCATCCATACTTTTAACGCATTATCTCGTGAGGATTTTTGGGGGCCGCGCTAACTCGTCATAAATATGCGTGTTGCTGCATAAATGGGGAGGCATAATTGGGGCTCCACTGTAGTTCGAAAAATTTAACAAAAAATAAATGCTGGTTCATGTTAGGGCCACACCCTGTCAACATAAAAAAGTGTGGCTGGTACTTGAGTACTATATACAGTATACTCTTTGTATTCATTTTCTTGGGAGAAGCGCCTATATTATTGCCGGAGTGGCAATTGTGTTCATGAACTTGAGAAACAAGCAAGTGCAATCAGCTACACTTCATAGTTGGGCATTGCTACGCTTGTCTGCCACAAGCACTTGCATATATGCACACGTACTTCCCGATCACCTGCTCCTAAAATTGTCATCCCCTGGAATTCTGCAAAATTTGCCCTCCTGGCTACAGCCCAGCCTAAAAGTATACAAGCAATTCACCTATGTCAATAACTGCCGCTCCCATCTGAACATGTAACATCCAGTGTTACTTTGCTGAGAGGCTTTTTCCTAATTATTCCTCATGCACATTAATGACATGCCAGCCAACATCAGCTCAAAGTTATGTCTATTTGCAGATGACTGCACTGTCTACAGCCCCATTCTCAGCTTTGCGGAATTTGCCACCTTCCAGCAAGACCTAAGCCCTATTGCAGTGGGGCGAGTGATATAATTGGCCCTTGTTGCCTGACTCGATGCTTTGTGAAAGTGGCGCCAATGCGGACAGAAATCTGCAAGCACTAAAAAACCTCTTCAGACCTTGTGCCAACATAAGTTTTCAGTTTTTTGTCCGTGTGGACAAATGGGCTTAAAGTTAGTTTCATGCGTGTCATTTGTTTTCTGGCACTGTATGTCTGGTTAACTTACTTGAAAACTAACTATAAAGCTCATTTGACCACACGTACAAAAAACTGAAAACTGCTTCCAGCGTTGCATTCCTCACACACTGTAATATCTACCCACATATTAAAATTAAATTTCTGGTGGCCTATTTTTTTTCTATTGTTTGAGCACACAATAGCATGATATATATTAATATTTAAGGAACTAATTGGCCTAGAAATAAACAAATTGCATATTTGAAATCAGCAGAAAAAACTGAATAAGTCTGGGCAGTTTCATTGCATTTGGTCTGTAAATAAAAAAAAATGTTCTAAGACCCATGTCCCCCCTTAAGAGTATCATGGTAGTTCAAAATTTTTTCCTTGATTTTAAAGGAGCAGAACTTAATGGTAATGGGGCGACACTTCAAGGATGAAAAAGAGCCTAAACAATGACCACGCTCAATACATGAAGTCAGTGATCAGGGTCAAGGACAGGAGATAACGCAGTAAAAACTTTTTTCCTCTGTTTCACTCCATGTTTCGCGTTCGTCAGGGATTCCACGCAAGATTAGATTGTTCTGTCTCGATCTATCTTTAAGATCGTCCAAGCGAGACTGCAGAACAGCCTGCTGGGAGATTAGATCTTCTGTAGAACTTTGGATGGAAGAAAGGCTTCGCTCAAAGACATTGAGCGTGTTCATTTTATTCTCAAGAGCTTGTAGTTGGCCAAATATGTCTAAGAATTTATTTTCAATGTTTTAATGCCTTGTCATGATTTGTTTGATATCAGCTCGAAGTTCTTGGTTTTTACCAAATTCTAGCATACGCTCATTGATGTCTTTGGAACATGCCCTGCAGTGAAAATAAAAGGGACGTGTTGGCCATGCTGTCAAAGTGGCAGCTCCCATGCTCACTGATGCTGAAGACAGTGCTGCCAATTCATACTGCCGGTGGGAGTGGGCACTGACGTGGTTGACCGGAGGTGACCAGAAAGGCCAGTGATGACGATTTCATCAGGGAATGAAGACATGTGGTCGATAGAACAGGGCAGAATGAAGACATCTGGATGTTGCTCACAGGCACATGCGTCGTCAGTAGAGCAGTCATGACGACGTACCCAGGGAACGATGGTCCGAAGATCAGCGAAGGAGCCAGGTAGAAGCAAACCGCAAAGGTGGAACATGCCTGCAGTGAGAATAAAAGGGACATGTTGGCCATGCTGTCAAAGTGGCAGCTCCCATGCTCACTGACGCTGAAGACAGAGTGCTGCCAATTCATACTGCCGGTGGGAGTGGGCACTGACGTGGTTGACCGGAGGTGACCAGAAAGGCCAGTGATGACGATTTCATCAGGGAATGAAGACATGTGGTCGATAGAACAGGGCAGAATGAAGACATCTGGATGTTGCTCACAGGCGCATGCATCGTCAGTAGAGCAGTCATGACGACGTACCCAGGGAATGATGGTCCGAAGATCAGCGAAGGAGCCAGGAAGAAGCAAACCGCAAAGGTGGAACATGCCTGCAGTGAGAATAAAAGGGACATGTTGGCCATGCTGTCAAAGTGGCAGCTCCCATGCTCACTGACGCTGAAGACAGAGTGCTGCCAATTCATACTGCCGGTGGGAGTGGGCACTGACATGGTTGACCGGAGGTAACCAGAAAGGCCAGTGATGACCATTTCATCAGGGAATGAAGACATGTGGTCGATAGAACAGGGCAGAATGAAGACATCTGGATGTTGCTCACAGGCGCATGCGTCGTCAGTAGAGCAGTCATGACGACGTACCCAGGGAACGATGGTCCGAAGATCAGCGAAGGAGCCAGGTAGAAGCAAACCGCAAAGGTGGAACATGCCTGCAGTGAGAATAAAAGGGACATGTTGGCCATGCTGTCAAAGTGGCAGCTCCCATGCTCACTGACGCTGAAGACAGAGTGCTGCCAATTCATACTGCCGGTGGGAGTGGGCACTGACGTGGTTGACCGGAGGTGACCAGAAAGGCCAGTGATGACCATTTCATCAGGGAATGAAGACATGTGGTCGATAGAACAGGGCAGAATGAAGACATCTGGATGTTGCTCACAGGCGCATACGTCGTCAGTAGAGCAGTCATGACGACGTACCCAGGGAACGATGGTCCCAAGATCAGCGAAGGAGCCAGGAAGAAGCAAACCGCAAAGGTGGAACATGCCTGCAGTGAGAATAAAAGGGACATGTTGGCCATGCTGTCAAAGTGGCAGCTCCCATGCTCACTGACGCTGAAGACAGAGTGCTGCCAATTCATACTGCCGGTGGGAGTGGGCACTGACGTGGTTGACCGGAGGTGACCAGAAAGGCCAGTGATGACCATTTCATCAGGGAATGAAGACATGTGGTCGATAGAACAGGGCAGAATGAAGACATCTGGATGTTGCTCACAGGCGCATGCGTCGTCAGTAGAGCAGTCATGATGACGTACCCAGGGAACGATGGTCCGAAGATCAGCGAAGGAGCCAGGAAGAAGCAAACCGCAAAGGTGGAACATGCCTGCAGTGAAAATAAAAGGGATGTGTTGGCCCTGTTGTCAAAGTGGCAGCTCCCATGCTCACTGACGCTGCCAATTTATACTGCCGGTGGGAGTGGGCACCGACGTGGTTGACCGGAGGTTATCAGAGAGGCCAGTGATGACCATTTTATCAGGGAATGAAGACATGTGGTCGATAGAACAGGGTGAAATAGAAGAGGCGTGTTGGCCATGCTGTCGCAGTGGCAGCTTCCATGCTCATTCTGTTAGGAAGATCGTTAATAAATATCAGAAAATATCAAATATCTGAAACCCTAAGGGAGACCAGAGATAAGACATGATGTTGGGCTTATTGGTTCATAGTGATTGCCAAAAAAACTGCACGAAGACGACGGGACAAGAAGAGGCACCCTGCGCTTTCTGTGTGCGTCTTTGTCTCTTGTCCCGTCGTGTTCGCGCAGTTTTTTTTTGGCCAACACCAGAGATGACCTTAGCAATTCCAGAATTATGACTGTCAATAACAGTATATTGTGAGCAGTCGTGAAGAAAGCAGTTAATCCATGATAAGATCAAAGGGTCAGTGTGGAGGCACGACAGTTTAGTCATTAAACACCGATGTAGTATACGGTCGAAGGCTTTGGAAAAGTCTAGGTAGATGAAATTAGTTTGAAAAGACGAATCCAGGTTTAAGTGAAGGTCTGTGGTAAACTTGCAAAGTCGGGATTTGCATGAATAGCCTGACCTGAAACCGTGCCAATTTTGCGTGAAAGAAAGAATTTTTGTCAATGTGTGATGCGATCTGCGAGTGTAATATGTACTCTAGTAGCTTCCATGGAATGGATGTAGGGAAGTGGGGCGGTAATTCGATGGGTGAGAACGATTGCCTACCCCTTGAATACTGGGGTTATTCTACTAACTTTCAATCGTTTGGCATTTCACTAATTGGAAAAAAAATAATTAAAAATAACTTTCAATACACGGATAGAAATGCTCACAGTTCCCTTAAACATTTTGACAGCTATGTTGTCTGGCCCAGGAGTGCTTGACAACAAAAGGTTTTAAAAGGAAGAAACAGCACAAAGAAACATGGACAGATGATGAAATGACACACACGTCATTTCTTCGTGTGTCCATGTTTCTTCCTATTAAATGCATTACCAACCAGCCCAGAACCTTGCTCTTCTGAACAAAAGGTTGTAAGTCAGTTTACTAACACTCCCAGGAGTTACACTGTATTTACTCGCATAATAGGCGCACTCGCATATTAGGCGCATCCCCAGTTTGGTTGTGAAAAATGAGATTTTTTTATTTCCGCGCATAATTGGCGCACCTCGAACTTCGCACTGTGATCACTACTGTATCTACACAACTGCAAGCAGACGCCCTCCCACCTCCCCCATCTCAGGTGAAAAAAAAACAAAAAACAACACTCATGCACATTCCACAACCCAAGCTTATTTTAAGAAAGCATTAGCTGAACTGACTACTAGACCTCACTAGTGTTGCTGCCGTCGCAGCTGCTGCGGATCCACAGCACGCACAACGACATCGAGTGGCACAGCCGCGCATACCGATTTCCACACACAGTTTTCAGGGATGCTCGCTTTACACGTCTGTTTCGAAAGCTTCGTCTCCAGCTGGAAACCTTACATTTAAAATATTTACATTTACACTTATGCATGTATGCCTACAAGAATTAATATCTTCATTTGGAGATGCTGCAAGCCAATGTTCGTACCCAAGCAGAACGGGCTTTGCGTAAAACATACAAAAAAGAATGATAGGGGCTTAACGCAGTTAAACCGAGTAGACCTGCGAAAGCAGGTGTTCATTCTTCAATTGGAGGGGGCACTTAAACTCCGCCTTGGGGGTGTGGCATGATATCTTTAGTGGGTTAATGCCCTCTCTATGCTGAATTGGTAACTCCTACTTACGATTCATAGATGGCGGCGAGTCCTCATATACCACTACCAGCGCAGTGGCGTAGTGGTCAAGTGATGCGCCACTGCACTGGCACGTGGCTGTTTCTATCACAGCCACCATTAGGGCTTGTGCGACCCATGTTGCTCTTACCAAGCAACCTCTCGCGCACATGGCACGACGCTCGTCCGTACTTACCTGAGCTTACCCGAGTTACTACCCGAGCTTACCCGAGTAACTCGCGTAAGCTCGGGTAGTAACTCGGGTTGTTCCCAGCGCTCATAATTAAACTATCAGCTCAGTGGTTGATTAAACCCCTGTGGTCCATCTGTGAGCTTTAGGTCAGCCTGTTTCCATTATTCAAATAAGCGACCAGACAATCCCACTGCTGAAAACCAACTGCCACGCAGTGACAACAGGAGCGCAGAGAGCATGCAGCGCAGCCCCACCTGGCAGGAGATGCCCGCAATCGAGCACGAGCAGGAGTCCGGCAGGCAGCGGCCCTTGCAAGCGCAGCCACAGAACTCGCGCGATGCCCGAATGTCACGGCACTCCTCCTTCTCGAGCGCATCAATCTTGCGCACACCGCTGGCACGCAGCAGCGCCCGCCGCTGGCGCGTGGGCACAGGCTGCAGGTAGCTGAACGCTTCCCCTTCCTCATCGGCCTCCTCCTCATCATCTTCCTCAGGAGTGTCCTCCTCCAGAGTAGCCGCAGCACCCTGTCAGGAAGCAGGCAATGGCATCACTGTTTCTTCATCTGCTCCATGAGCCTTATATTGAATGATGCCCAAATACTGGGTATAGGTAAAAACTGCATGCAAGGGCGTCCGCAGAACTTTTTCCAGGGGGGGGGGGGGGGGGGGGGGGGGGGCACCCGATGTCCGGGGATGGGGGAGGTGGTAGGTTAGTAGTTGTTTTCTACTAGTGCATAAATACTATCCGTAATTCCAGGGGGGGGGGGGGGGGGGGGGGGGGGGGGGCAACCGCCTCCCCTTGAACCCCCTTCCGGACGCCCATGACTGCATGTTTGAAATCTACGGCCTAGACTCTTTTCTACTTCCAATGGCGGGCTCTTCTAACTAGATCAAAAAAAAAAAAGGATGAATGCCTACCGTGTGCTCTTCGATACATGGTAGAGTTGCAAGCTGGGCTAGATTTTGAACATGCATGGCAGAAAAAAACCGTGCTGCGCTAACGGACGTGGGACAAAGAGAAGGAAGTAGACAGGATGCACGAAAACAGTGAGCATCCAGTGCTTTCCCTTCTCTCTGTCCCAAGTCTGTTAGCGCAGCACCATTTTTTTCCTACCAGGCTTTGATATGTACTAAGCATTTGCGATTTCAACCTTGCTCACCTTCCCCGCAGAGTTGCAGACTTTTCCTTGAGCACTTTGACAACTTACTACCAGCAAAGTAGCATGTACACGTCAAGGCAATGAATGCGTAATGATGCAATTGCAAGGACAGCAGTCGGAGGCGAACTGAGATTCAAGACAATAAAACTAACCTGCCAATGATCCTGTAGTTTTGGAATCTGGCGTGATGCACGCTCCAGAGGAGCCAGAGGTTACCAAAAGTTTGCTGACACACTACCCACTGCTCGCTGGGAAAGCAATCGCAAGCGCGGGCAAGCCAGGTAAATAATGCGCAGTTCGAATTCTCGTTAGCTGTACTGTTGCATACAAACTCGCAATATCATTTTTTTTTTTTTCTTGACGCATGGAGTGCCCTGCATGACAGGAGCAGGCAGCGGCCACTTATAACTCATGACTTAGCTGGGACTGCCTTAGACTCCACAAACAGGGCAGCTCCGTGTGTAAGTCAAGCTCCCCATTTTCGGATGGCTATTTTTGTTAAAAAAAAAAAAATTGGTCAGCTTATATGTGGCAATGCATGATGATTTTGTGTTTTGCATTGACATCTGAATGTCTGCACTTCATTTGGCACCGACAGTACATCCTGCACTGCCGTATTTTTTAGTGTATAGCCCATCCCTGCATACAATCTGCACCCCTAATTTTGAACCCCACGATAGAAAGGAATATCCCCTTATATAACCCGCACACTTACCTGAAGGACCAACGATTAGGCACTTTTATAACTGCACTGACGGTGATTTTATTGTTGTTGAAAAGAGTTTATTCGAGAAGCTCGATACAGTGCCCGATTTAGTGCACATTCAATTATCACTACCACTGCCACCTTTAATGGCTTCGTCACCCCTTTCAAAGGTACCATCTCTCATTCCATCCAGACTGTTGCTAACTGCTCACTTCTTGAAGCGTGTACACATCATATCAGCTGGGATTATCTTCCATGGATTAATGATCGTTTGGCAAAATAGTGCAATGTTTGGCCTTGTAACATGCCTCGTTGATGTAAGGAAGTCCATGAGCCATTCATTTAGCACACAGCTCTTCGTTGTCCACTCGCTGGCCTGACATGCGTTTATGACAATATGGAGTGGACACTCTATGCAACGCGGCACATTGCCGTGAAACCAAAGCCCCTCCCCCGCCCAGAAATCCACATAACACCCGCAACCCCCCCTTTTTGAAAGTTTTCTTCCTTTTTGATGCGGGTTATTTGCTAGAAAATATGGTGCCATGGCGGGCAATTAATTAGGTTAGATACCTTGCAACCTACCTCATTTAATATTTGGCTTTTCCCAAAGTTCCACAGCACTCACCCAAGTTAATGCTTCACATTCCTTCAGCAAAGTGAAGCACATAGGGATATGTGCTACATGTAGTCCAACTTCAGCATTTCAGAGTGACAAGTGAGAGCTCAGTACAATGTTACATTACATATCAAGCTACAGCCACGCAAATTTTTCAGCACGACAACAATTTTTCCCTAGCGTAAGCTGAAGCTCGAAGTGAGCTCAGTGACGTGTGCAGAGGCATAGGTTAACAAAAATCGCGTGGCATCTCAAAGGCTGTATTTGTACAGACATAAGTTGTGCCATTTTGTTTCGTAAACTTACATGAAAACACAGATCTTGATTTCTATGCACATAATTGATGCTAACTCGTGAGTGCATGACTAAACACACTTTCATGCGCAATTATGAAACTGTTCTGTTTCAGCAGAAATGAGGTGGAAGAAGAGAACTGCCCCAAGTCAGGCTGTCATCAACTCTCCTGGCAACTGTGCAAAAAAAAAGTGTGCATAGACTCGCTTCGAAGGAACTTCCTGCCTCCCCCTGACAACAGTGCAGCCATGCGGCACTCACATGTACAGGGGCCAGTCCCCACAGGCCGCTTTTCACACCTCTCTTTTTAGCCACCCTAGCTGTGGTATAGAAATAAATTCACAATTACTCAAGAGGTTTGACAGTTTTCTGTATTTACGCACAGCCGCTTTTTGAGGGGGCCCATCATTTCTTTCGTAACAGGGAGTTTATTCGGCAAGGCTGAGATCTACGGGTGCAGTGGTGGAAACAGTTCATCGTCAACCAGGTTGGGCACACTGTCGCCATGAGCAACAGCAATGTGGCTAGGGCAGTGCAAATGTTCTTTATACTTTTTTTTTTTAAGGAAGAAGGATAATCCACCAGTACATACAGACTTAGGGTTCCTTAAATTACTGTCATCTCTGGTCCACACTTGTACCTAGAGGACGGTCCTTAAGTCCCACCTGCCACCAGGGGTTTCAACAAGACCTTGGCCTGAACAACATTCATCGTCTCCACCCTCCACCTCACAACCACAATGCAGACAACAGCTTCGGCTTTGGAATGAGGGTCTGTGGTGGCACCCACACCTGAATACTCAAGGTGCCCCTGTGGGGCAAAGCACTTCTGATGCAGAGGGTGATGCCTAGTGCCCCATCACACACCCGAGTGATAGTACTGCATAGAGTCTGCTTGCATTTCATCTTTCTGACTTTTTTTCTCTTACTTCTTCTTCCTCAGCCAACCAAAAGCATGTATTTTAATTTATTCCAATGGCGGCGATAGACACATGAGGCAGTGCAACCTGGAGGGAGGGAAAAGGGGGCCTCACCTGATACGCATCACCAATGTCCCCACCTGATGAAGACGACCCCGCTGTGTCATCTGGAGAGAGCGAGCTCGATGATGAGGATGTGTTGCTACAATCGACATCACCAAAGTGGAGCCGGCGCCGTTCATTGGCATGCTGCCGCAAACTGAATGTGCGCTTCTCCACATGCATTGGGCTCATTCCTGCATAGATGCGAAAAAAAAAAATTGGCTGGCAGTTTAGCATTGCTAAGCATGAAATACTGTACAAAAGCAGTTTTTTGCAGGTGTTGACACCACTGCCACATACCCGAAAGCGCGACTGAGGTGTCTACTGCCCCAGGGAGCAAGTTAAGTGTGTCTTCAACTTTTTATCGCCAATGCCAATTTACCCAATGTATGCCATCAGCCTATGCTTCAGTGTGGCGCTTCTGCAACAATGTTGTCAACGCCAATGCGTATTGCTCTAGTGCCATATTTCTGCCACAGCGTTGTCCACGCCAACACATGCAGCGCATCTCTCTCTCTCTCACTACCACCACATAGCTCAAAGCGTGAATACTAGTTTGATAGTAGTATTAGTTGATGAAAACAATGTGCAATGCACAGCGCAAGACTGCATTGCAGTTTAACGCGAGGCATGATCAGCTGCGGTGATCTGTTCGAGCCACCGTGGGTTTGAATTTCTATATTTTATCTGTTTATTTACGGTCTACCTAAGGTCACCCTCAAGGTGAAGCTTCAAACAAACCGGTGAGCTGGTTTGACCTCATGAAGTAGTGCTTTTGCACTAAAACAGCTCATGAAGCACGCTGCATGGTCATGGCACCAAGGGTGACCCTGGAACTAGCTCTGACATACAACTTTACCCACAGCCACCCACGGCTACCCACAGTAGATTTTTAATACTAACATTTTGTGACTTCCCTTGGAGATACGCATGCAAAAGAAAGCAGATTGGCACCTATGTTGCATTTACAGGACCACACACACTGCAACGCAGATCATATATGCGCAGTTTTCAGCACAAGACACACGCAATATCATGTATCCCCGATCTCAGAGTGTCCCCATATTAGACTAGAATATGTGATAATGCATTCAAATTGAGGCCTGCTGTGCACTACGGCTACATTACACCGCAGTTTCATTCCTCCTTACAAACCACAAATATTACAACATACTGCACTGCTTCCAGGCCATCATTATGCAATACAATCACATCTATCCCATCTAAAGATAACTTCCAATGACTAAGAAATAGAAGCTAAAAGCAGTGGAATAATAACGTTCAAACTGCCTTTTGCACTGAAAGCTGTTGTGGGAGCCCTCCTCAGTAAATGTTGATCATCTACACATGGACCATCAGCATCCGGTCACATGACTGTCGCGTGTCATCATGCAACCAGTGCTGCCAATGCAACCAGTGCCAAGCATGTGAATGTAAGTTTGTTGCAATCACTGCAGTGGCCCAGGTTGCCACAAAGTCAGCAGATTTTAAGATTTTACTCCAGGCACTAGCAAAAGACAGCCAGCAGCACGATGACAGCTTTCACCGAGTTTAGTGCGTTATGCAGCGAGTCTAAACAATTGATCAATTTCTAGAACTGCAGCGAGGTGATGGCTACAGCGTGACAGCCGTAAGGTGGGCTTAAGAGACGAATGCATAATACGAGTGACGCGCAGTAAAACCTCGATGATGTAAATCTCTTAGGACCTCAAAAGATATTTGTTTCATCAGGAAATGGTTTGGTTTGGTTTGGTTTATGGGGTTTAACGTCCCAAAGCGACTAAGGCTATGAGAGACGCCGTAGTGGAGGGCTCCGGAAATTTCGACCACCTGGGGTTCTTTAACGTGCACTGACATCGCACAGTACATGGGCCTCTAGAATTTCTCCTCCAAAGAAATTTCAGCCGCCGCGGCCGGGATCGAACCTGCGTCTTTCGGGTCAGCAGCCGAGCACCATAGCCACTGAGCCACCGCGGCGGCCGATGTGCAAGTAGCACAGGCACAGCACGTAGAGCAGAAATAGCTGTCCAAGCTAAGCAACTAAGGAATTGGGCGACAAGAACTCTATGAGAATCAAGGTTGCCTAAACACACACACACACACACACACAAAAAAAGACGTTTTCCAGCACAAAAAAAAGCACACACTTGGAGATGGATTGACAAGGACATCGAAACAGGCAGAGCCCTTCAAAGGACTATACTTTTGCCATGGCAAGAAAGGTCAACACCCTTCATATTTTTTAACAAATATCAAATCACAGGCTGTGCCATCAAGCTGGTTTGCCTACTAAGCACCTAATAGCTCAAGCTTCCATGCAAGAGCCAGTGACGGCAACACATTAAAAAACTGCTACTGCAAGAGGGCTCCTTCAATGTGACCGCGAAAGGTGCTAGAATTTAATACGCGGCACCACCCTCCAAGGGCTTCGCCTTAATGAACGAAAGCAGCACTTAAGTGCACAACTACATAACACATTTTACACACTGCACCTGCACATGCTTGTCACAAGAAGGACATGCGACGAGTGCTCTCAGTTAAACCAACTTCCTGTTTAGGAGCTGAACCAGAACACAACCTAAAACAGGAAATTACTTTTGCGCAGAAACGAAACCAAATCAAACTAATACTTTTTCACCATATTGGACTTGAACCTGAAAGGGAATTAATTAGAGGGACCATTCTGAACAGGTTCAGAAAATGGTTCGGCCCCACCTTTTCTGCAACTTGCCACATTTTTTTTTTTCATAGAAAATGAAATGCCTCACAACGTAAATTTAGCCACTGAGAGCTGTGCCAGACATTCCAGAAATGGAAGCTTTTCCTTGGGTTAATGGCAGCCTGTGAGGTTTGCATTTAACTGCACCACCTGGTGCCAGGCACATCCCCGCCTCGAGATCTTTCTAGAAGACCTGGCAAAACATTCATTTTGGCACACTTAGACAAAATTTTGGTCATTTTTTTCGGGATGGTGTGGCAAGCCTTCTTTGGTGCAGATTGGCGCAGTTAGTACAAGAATAAAAGCTCCATGTTTTTTAAACTTGTCTGCTCCTTTGTTCTTCCAAGGTGTGAGATGCCTTGGTACTTTAATTGATAGGTTGCAAGCTTCTGGACCTTCATAGCATCCTCCTAGCATTTGCTTTTCCAAGCTATGCCATTCACCAGATGTTTGCATTAAGCACAATTCTGGCCAGAAACCGAGGCCTTAATTTTTTAAAATTACACTTTACAATTCGTATAATACAGTGTGGCACAGTTTTTTAACAGGTGCCATTTAAGTGTGTATCAAACCTTTGCCCAAAGAAAGCCATTTCATTTTCCCAACAGACATTGGAACGAATGTCTGAAATGTAAACCCCTCCTATTTTTCTTATAACCCTGTATAAACAAGACAGAGTGGGCATCTATCTCCTTAATACATTTTATGAATCATGTGTCACACAAACCTATAAAAGACTTATCACCTCACGAAAACCCCACCCTCACACAACTTTAAATTTTGCTATTTCCTGATAGCTCGTTCTGATAACTGCAGCCTTTGCCCAATTTTTGTAGTTTAGGGCTGTGCATTTTGAGCTCCCTGTCCATGCGCTCTGTTTTCAGTGGGCCTCACCAAGAGTAGATCCGCCTTGACTGGGCACACAGGTGAAGCCCTGCGTGCGCTGGAAGTAGTACACGGTGACAGTGTCAAAGCCAACGGTTTTGCGGCACCGGCTCCGCTTGCTAGGTGGCGGTCCATCCTCTTCGTCAGCTCGGGTCTCCCCTTCACCAACGGACTGGGCCCCTCCATTAGTCGATGGGGGGGCCTGCGGCTTCCCAAAGTCCAACCCCAGGATGGCCTCAGACATAGGGGCACGCCTGGGCACACAACAAGCATCTATCAGGACGGGCTGCCAAAATTGACGCTTCATGACCGAGAGCAAGGAACCACACTAACGACCTAGCTACGTCCATGCCGTAAAAAGCACCTCAAGTACAGTATCGACGAGGGAAATATTAGAATTACTTGAAAGCAAAATTTCTTGAGAAAAAGTAACAAAAGCTATGCACGCACTTTCAGAAACCTTCCTCATCACAAGGAGGCACATGGGTCACAGTGCACATGCTATCAATTTTATATTACTAGCCAGTGGATGCGCGAGTGCAACAGAAATAAATGCATCACAACAGCTATCAGATTCAATACCTTTAAATTAATACCAGCTTTAAATGCTGCATCTCCTTTTTGCTCTTCACTGAAGCTTTCTTTCAGATATAACAGAGTGAAATTCCACTTCACTGTCAGTACTATTGGCCTGCAGCATCCGCTAGAGCACTGCATGGCAGGGTCGCACTGTGCTGCACTGTCAGTCTCCAAGGTGACGTGGTGCCACACACTCATGCCATGCTCATACCGTCAAAATGTGTGGCACAGCATGAGCACAAATAAGACTGCATCAGCTGTCGACCAAAGACATCGTAAGTAAGCATTTATTGATTGAGAGTTAAGGCTCAATATAAAAAGTAGTATGTATGCATTCTTTTTGAAAGAATATGCTAGCCACAATACCATGCCTCCTTTTACAGCACTCCTATGGCAGAACAATTCACACAACCTGATACTTTGGTTTTCTGGAAACTTAAAGTGGCCACATGCATACTAGATTAATGACCAAAGAACCAATATCTTCGTAACACCAATCCCATCATTTCAAATTCAATCAGTGGCTAATTCTTTCCCATTATGATACCTTACAAGATGAATTTGGTGAAACTCTGGACTAGGCCACAGGCCCCTTCCAATTTAGTCCCTGATATGTAAATGCATCCATGCTTTTCTACATTTATAAATACACATCAACCTAAATAAGCCAGGTAATTTAAAAAAGAAAAGGGTTCAGCTGGCAACATTTCAGTGGGCCTAGCAAGTGCACATCGACTGGTCCGGTTTGTTATGATTTCATTTTGGTTTGGTTTATTTGTTTATTGCTTGTACCCACAGAAAACCTATTGGACTCAAATCGTACACAGCCGCCGCGGTGGCTTAGTGGCTATAGTGCTCAGCTACGGACCCGAAAGATGCCAGTTCAATTCCAGCTGCAGTAGTCACATTTCAATGGAGGTGAAATGATTGAGGCCCGTGTACTGTGTGTGATGCCACCACATGTTGAGGAACACTAGATAGGATAAAAATTACCCGGAGACCTCCATCGCGGCCTCCCTCACAGCCAGAGTCAATTGGGGACCCCATAAACCACCCAATCGTATACCGCCCACACATCCGGACGACCACCGGCGAGGAAGAGAGAATGGGAAGCTGCAATAGTCTGTATGGCTCACTACATCGAGGGAAAGAAGGCAGCCACAACACATTTCAGAAAGAGGAGGCAATCTGGACAGCCTGCAAACCCTGGCTGCACCCCCTGCCTTGCCACATCACATCCCAAGCTGAATTTCTGGAGCTAAAGAAATTTGGCAGATTACGAGAAAAGTCATGTTATTCGAAACAAGCACACTGCTTGATCGCTATCGAGCTAGGTGCTGTCATCACTGCCATCATAAATACTGGGACTACCCAGTCATAGCCTGTGCAGGAAATCGTAAAGCCTGTCGGATTCAGCCTTTCATGGGCTTCCCAAATATATGAAGTCATTAGAATACTCAGCACAAATCACTCTGTGCTCTAAACAGTGTTTTATTTTTGTGTTCTTTCAGCGCCATCCCAGAAAACGAGCACAAACACAAGCTGTGTGCATGCTCGTGCATCTCTCACACACAACATGGCTGAGGCACAGGCATGCTACAAATCTGCAACGGCAGTTTTGATTGTGGGAGCATCCAAATGCACCTGCGCAATGGCAGGTGCACACCTGCAGAGGTGGCTGCTTCCTTGAGGCAGCGGTAAGGAACCACCCGAGCAGTGGACTGCAACAGTGCATCATGTTACGGCTACGCTCAACTAGTTAAAACTCCCTCCCCAGACCTACAGCATCAGCTCACAGGGACTAGGGTGGTATTTCTCGAAAACAGTTGGCTGCTGATAGCGTGATGTGCCAAGTGGCCTCTAGTGGCAAGAATAAACGTCACTGGATCTCAGGCAGAAGGTCCACTTATCCCTGGATTTATATGCGGAACAGGATAGGGGATAGAAAAACAAGTAAAAATAAAAGAGCCATGTTTACACCACCACTTGTCTGCAGACAAGAAAAGGTCTACTGATGTATTCATAATGTTAAAAATGAAAGTGACGCAAGACCTCTCTAGGGCCTCGCCTTTAAATGTTTTGGCGCACCTCTCGCAGTGACCAGCTAAACTTCACTGTTGTGCCTTTGCCCACGAGATTCAAACGAGGAAAAATGCTCAGAACAAAAATGTGGTTGCTCTACAAACCCCAGCAGCCCAGCACAGATGCTGCTAATTATGGCATTAGAACCCGGACAATCATTATTTTAGCAAACCATGTGCTTCCGCTCACTAGACGTATTTTGTGAGCTCATGACACTGCAAACTCACGAAGTTTAGGCAGCAAAACTATGCTGTTGACCATGATGGTAACAAAACTAAATGAGAGAACACTAGAAAACATGCCGTATTCTTTATGTGAAAATTTGTTTCTTTCTACATCATTTAGTTTCTCCTAGAAATTCAATTAAAGTAAGTTTGTTCTCCACGCAGGAACTGCGGACATGCCAAGGATCCCCGGGGAACTATGACAGGACCTAGAAAGGAGTTAAGCAATCAGAACAGCACAAACAAGGGTCACAGCAACTATTAATGTTGCTACTTCAAGATCTAGACACCTCCAGCCCATATTTCAAGCAGTACCAGTTGATTGCATAGATACTATTTTATTTACCTTTTCCACAAAAAAAGCTTTCACGAAATAATGTGTCCAAGAACACTACTCACTGCACAAATTGTACAGAATGCACCTAAAATGACTTCAACCCATGTTGGTATGTGGGGTTGAGTTTGATTTATTGGTTATGGCTTATGGGCGTTTAACGTCCCAAAGCGACTCAGGCTATGGGAGACGCCATAGTGAAGGGCTCCGGAAATTTCGACCTCCAGGGGTTCATTAACGTGCACTGACATCGCATAGTACACGGGCCTCTAAAATTTCGCCCTCATCGAAATTCGGCTACCATGGCCGGGATCGAACCCATGTCTTTCGGGTCAGCAGCCGAGCACTGTAACCACTGAGCCACCACGGCGGGGCAATATGTGGGGTTGAGTGTTCTGAAATTGCAGTAGGGTTCTGACAGGTGCTGTAAGAAAGAGCTCAATTTCAACCACCTGCAGTTCATTATTGCGCACTAACATTGGGTAGCAAATGGGCATTTTTGCATTTCGCTGCTACCAAAATGCAGCCACCCCATGACCTTATCCTCACAGTAGTAGAACACATTCGCCAATGAACCACCATGACAGGTGTCAAAGCAAGTTAGTGGTTGTCAACTTCAGGGACGTTTCCGTTTCCTATACTAAACAAGCTACTTTCACAAAACCTGCCTAAAATAAAAAAGCACTCTGTAACAAATGTCACATAAGCAGGATGACACTGGCACCCTTTACTGTACACATTTACTGTACGCAACCCATCCAGCAGGCCACTTTGCTACAGTGAATAGGTTCTGCTACAGCCAACAAAAGCCGCATCCCAGATGCCATTCACTTTGAACACACCCACTGTGTCCACTAGAAATAACAAAATTTTTCGAGATGTCTTCAGCTATGTTTACCAGCTGCGATATTTTAAATTGTCAACGAGAAGGAATAAAGCCACGGTCCTGTTTATCATCACTGACTCTAATATGCCCTCTTAACATGATCTGGACAAGAAAAAAACTTGATGAAAATTGATGGCATAAACCTGCTACTCCATCATAACTGATGATGTAATACAACTTCAACTCCATAAGATATCAAGGCATCCACACACTGCGTGCGCTACTGCTATTCATGCAGCACATTTCAATCACAGCGCTGACAGTCTGGCGATCACAAGCCACAATTTTCTTTCATTCTTGCACAGCCACTCAGCAGACAGGCCTAGTCACCAGGTATTGAAATGCTCCAGGAAAGCCACTCTGGAATCACCTTCTGCAAAAGCTACTAAAAACACAAGCACTGCTTTTCTTCAATACTACAAACAGCACAGTCACAACTTAGAACTATTGTGACTTGCTCTTTCTTGAATTGTGTTGCCATCTCAACTGTGCAAGCTTTACTGAAGATAAAGATCGTGCAGTAAAGGGCTAGGTGGTACGGCATGACTGAAAAGCACGAACTGCTCTCCGGGAGATAGGACCGGGAAAAGGTGCAAAACAAGACGAACGCAAAACGCTCCATGAACGCAGGCCGAACGCAGGACGAACGCAGGTCGAACGCCGCCGTCCTGCGTTCTGCCTTCTAAGTCCAGTTTGCGGGCGGTTTTCGACCTTGACTGCAGACACCTGACTGCTAATGACAGATTTAACCACGACCACGCTCAAACACAATACGATAACGGCAGAAGCGACACAAACTGAGAGGCTGACAATTTATTCACAGCGTCCGCGTCGGCTTTCACACGCAGTCAGAAATCGGAATGGAAGTCCAAAAGGATCAGCGTCCGCTCCAACATTATTATAAGCCTCGTAAGATTCGGAAGGCCAAAATGTGCAAAGGGCGATCGCAAATCAGTAGAAAATTGTGCAACGCAGCGGAAATTCAGCAGACTGCAGGGACGCGGGCAGCTCGCGACGCGCGCGTTAACACCTCCTGGCTGCGGTCCAAAGTTCTCGAACGCTACCCAAAGTTTCCGAACTTTACCGAAAGTCCCCGAACGCTGGTACGCCAGTACCCATAGAGGCAGGCAGCGAGACGTTTTTTACCGGCGTTCGCACGCGGTGCCAGGTGGTGGTCGCAAGGGTCCACTTGTCGCCCGTACCGAAGTGTAGCCGCACTCGGAACGCTGCCAGGGAACGCTGCGCGCTCTGCGTTGCAGATGCTTCGGGGGGTAATCCGAAGCAGCAGCTCTCATTTTCGCCACGAATACGGTCCGAGCAATGTGAACCTCTGCGTGAGCGCGGAAAGCTGCGACATCCGGCCCTCTTCCCCTCCTTCGAACTGCCGTTACGGCCGCCGCGTCCGTGCATGCGGAAAGGGAACGCCTCGGCTTGGTCGATCGCAGCCGCACGAGCCGCTCCCCTTCGGCAGCACGCGATACATGCACAGGCAGCACGTGAGGCGAGCGTCTCATTGCGGCGCGAGGCAGCTTTCGAGGCAGCGGCCGCCGACAAACTGGACCAGCCACTCGAGCCACTCACCTTTCTAGAAGTGCATCCCCGGCCTCCCTGCCACCTTGGTTTGAGGCTCAACGCGTGAGATCATAAATTTCTGTCAGTTCTGGTCCCAGTGACAGGCGGAGAAATGGGTCACAGCGACAAATTGCAACCTCACGGACACAGGAATGAATGGCGACTTCGTAGCCCCGGCTATTCGCCTCAGCCAACACAAACCTAAATGGAAAGTTGCATGAAACCAATGGAACGCTGCCAGCCTCAAGAGCCGAATTGCTAGGATATGGTATCGCCATAGTCCAACTTGTTCTGGTCACGAAACTCCGGCCAAAGTTTCATATAGGGACAGCGCGCGCCGCTAGTGGCATGGCTGTCGGCGAGGGGGCACGAATAGCTGCGCGAGCCCTGTTCGCAGCGGCTGTTTTCCGGCCAACAGGCTCTTATTCGCTTGGCATTCGTGCTTTCTGGGGATCGGTATTTGGGCTTAGGATGGACGCTACTATACTGGTTGTCACCTGAAAGCTTGGCTGCAACACCGAGACACTAAAAACCCTGTGCGATCGACAGCGGCCGCTAGTAAACCTTGTCAGCGGCGGTTTTCTGGCCAACAATTAACGCGCTTACTTTCTCTCGTTGCTTTTTATAAAGCAGTGATTTTTGTACATGAGTCCAGCCTGCGCATTCATTTTCACCGCAGCTTGCCTGCAATATCACTCTGGAAGATCTAGCGCAGTGGTCAGTAACATATCTGTATGTGTCTGGGTTGCGCCTGTCTCAGCCGAGTCCTCGCTTTCATCGAAGTGCATAAGGCTGCTTATGGCTGGCGTTTTACCTTGTGAGAAATACTGCAATCTCACTAATGATGAAAACAATACGTTATGGCGGCATCTTAAGAACCGGAGTGCGCGGTATACAAAAGCGGTCACATGACGTAATGACGTATGCACCGGCAGTTTGATAATGCTACCTGAAATGTATTTTTTTTTTTTTTGCTGACACTTTCGGAGGTGGCAAAGCCAGCTGCTGAAGACTCTTGCTACCTAAGCCATTTATTTACACTCTGTCACGCTGTGACTATGAAGACGCTCCCCAAATGCTACCTTTGGTAGCATATACAGTAACTCTATCCCCAAAGGACTCTTAGCGCCGTCTCGTGGAAGGCTCCGTCAACATATTGAAGCAGCGGTACGGAGAAGTTTCATGACCGTAAAGCTAGGGTCCCTAGTAAAGCATTGAAGGTCTATGGCATCGCTGTCGGTGTCTAGATGGATGCAACAGGAAGGCAGGGCAAGGAAGCTGTAAAGGAAGCGAACGCTGTTGACATGCTTTCCTTGATTCAAGATGTATGGTAGCGCAGCAACAAATTGTTTTTTTAAAAACAATGTTTATTATTTGCCTGCGTAACTCTACCTTTTAATACCGTTTTTAGTTTCAAAATTCGTGGTTTTTATTTTCAAAATCTCGGTTTGTCGTAAATAAACTAAAGGCCAGATATTTCATTAACATTTATTTATAGACGTTATACAGCGCCGCCATATTTGGTCACATGACCACTCCGCCATCGCTGGCCTTCGGTCCTTCTCGTTTCGACTAAAGTCTTTAGATCAGCTTTGCTTTTTTTAGAAAAGCTCATAAATGGACTTTAGTTTCGACGGCTGCCGGCGCGCTGGTGCCCGGCTACAAGACGCTTCTCCGGCTGTCGTTGTGGATAACGAGGTTGCGGACGCCACAAATATTTCTTGTGAGTGCGCATAGAACGTGTTGGTGCTGGGAAATGTTTGCTTCAACCAGCTGTCTCCTTCAGACTGCCCGCATCGGCTCGAATGGGCCAACAGACCGCGGTCAGCTACCTGCGCGTTCATATTTATTCGTCAATTCACCACGTCACGATATTTGTGGACCGCATAATTGGTTGTCGAACTGCACAAGCGGGCCAATGCCCGAAAGCGTGCTTTTTAGAGCTCGATATTTTTGCCGCATGGAGCAATATGTATTCACAGCTATCAAGAACGTTCGCTGCTCAGCACTGTGCACCGGACTTACAGCCGAACGTCCGCGTGCGCGTGATCGCCGGCCTATTGCCCAGATATTTACTTTATCCTCCCTTAACATTCCGGCTTCCAAAGGAAGAGTATGGATGTTTTTCAAGGATCCCTTCAGAAGCTCAGCGACCTTCGACCGTGCTCTCTTGCTAAGTAAAACTGAAAACTGCTCCGAGTTCAGCCCCCGCAGATAAAGCAGCCAGAATAAGCTGGAATATTCGAAGTCCTGTAATGTTAAATTTCACCGCTGACCCGTGCAATAGCGCACTTCTGTAGAGCTTTGCACTGGGCGACAGAATTGCATGTTGAAGCGCCTCCTTTGAGTACTTTTGCAGACGCTCAGTTACTGCTTCCACCGTACTAGCGCCAAGTACACACGACAGTTTATTGAGCACTGTGCCGACGCCAAGGAAGCACTTATTGCAAAGGTCTAAAAAAGCACCGATCATTCGATGCATTGGATCAGTGTTTGTCGAAGGTGTGAAATGTTACAGGCATGGACGCTCGCTCTGCCATTCCCGCAGCTACTGCTGGCGTCGAAATAAACTGGCGCGCGGCATTTGTGATATGCTTATTTTTTCGTGGAACAACACATTAACGTTTTGTTCTACTTGGAAGCAGCATGAACTCGCAAGACAGCTCCTCCAAAAACGGCTGTAATTGTATCGCGGTTTCCTTTATGTAACAAGCGCGTCTATTTTTCCGAGACTACACCACAGGGATATTAGATCTAGATATTAATTCAACAAACAGCTAAATTCATTCACATTTAAATTAATTCAACTACGCATGACATCCGTATTACAGCTGGGATGTTTAAGAGTCGACGTTCGTACAAAAGCTGCGCAACAGCGTTTCGCCCTGCGCGGCGATGCTGCTATCGCCGGCTTTGAAGGCTAGAAGTGGCGGACCTCCTGGTGGCGCCATCTGAGCAAACTGCTCTCTGTAAACGGTCTATACAAATCAACCTAACGACCTTTTCCCAGTAAACGACAAACATTCTGTGGTAGGGTACGGCTCTCTCTCTCTCTCTCTCTCTCTCTATATATATATATATATATATATATATATATATATAATACACGACGCACTAGCTGCACCAGCTCTACGGCATGGAGGAAAAAAATGAGGACGGAGCGTCCGGCGAAAGCCGTGAAGCCAGTCATAAAAAGTAACTCTATAGTAAAAAGGAGAGAGTCGGCCCCCGTGATCATGCCACGTGATCGCGTGCGGTGATATCTAGCTCCGTTGCGCACGCGGATGCGCGGACCAGCGCGGCAAAATGACTAGATCAACCTCCTCCTTGCTGTAGACGCCCGCGCCACGGGCCACGCAGACTAAAACATACCAGAAGCAAAACATAAAGGACTGACTGAGAGAGCGAAAAACGAGGAAGGGAGCGGCTTCCATGGCGGCTTCACGAGCACTTGGCTTGCGAAGGCTGGCCGCTTGGCGCCGCGCTCCCTCCTCAGTTTTTTTTTCCTCCATGTTATCCATGTCATCCATGCCACTACAGAGGCTACAAGGTTCTCGAAAACATTCTAGCCTCTGTAATGCCACACCGTGGACCGAGCCGAGATGGGAACCGGAAGCTGCGGTCCCAGTGTTGCCAGACCACCAACCAATTTTGCATATCGCCTGATCCAGTTGCATCCAATAGACGATATGTAAAACTTTTCGCGCTCTTTTAGGGAACTGTTTCCAGTTGTCTGCCGCACACTGGTTCAGTGCTTCCAAATCGTGCCGCATACACCCGCACGTATCCCGAATCTTGTTGTGCGTTCATTAACCACCCTATGCAAACTCAGAGGTTCAGCGTGCAAACTTCTCCATTTAATTTTTTTTTTGAAATCGTTGCAGGAGTTACCATTCCGCAAGCGATTATCGTACCGAGCAAAGTCATGGGCAGTTCCAATCATCCACTGCGCTTTGCAATCCCTATTTCGTGTGCATCACTCCCAAGGAGGTTATACTAAAACTTGATCACTCCAACCTCAAGAAGGTAGAGTTACTACGTGCATGGTGAGTGTTGTTAGCTTAAAAGTAGAGCTAAGCAGACACGATCCCACCGCTGCCACCAAGTGTGACGTTACCGTCATGAATTAAAGGGCGGGTCCTCACTCACAGGCAATAACACGGGCAGAAAAACAAGGCGGGATAGAAAACACCGAAAAGTAACACGAAAGACCTAGACAAGACATTGTACACTTGTCCAATGTCGCATGGCGAAGTTCTCTTACGACCCATTTAATCTCATATCGCGAAATATAGTCAAAGGCCCTAGCGTACAGTTCCTCGTGATCACTCACGTTAGTGAACTCTGAAGCGTCCAGGACGGTGTTTAGTGCGGTCGGTCCAGCGTGTCCATGACACCACGTCGACCATCAAGCTGTCCGCAGTGGTCCGTCGTATCACCCACACAGTTTCGTCGTCAGGAATAACCGGCGGTCGCGGATACTCCATCACCGCATCGGGTACGGGTCTCAGCGGTTGCATCTTCTACACGTCTTCTCAGCAAGACTGCGCACCGCACCAGAACTTGTTGTTAGCCTTTCAAAAGATGGCTCATGCCCACACTGGGGGTTCGGCCAAGAATCACGAGGCAGAGGGTGCTATTAACCTGCACATGATAAAGGCAAAAGAAAAGCACGCGGGAGAGCAACACCGGTGGATTTTACGTCAAGTAGGGCATGCACCCAGTAAACCATAAAACGACATAAAACCATAAAACCACGCACTTGACCTATTGTAATCTGATTTGGGGAACAACCACAAAAACAAACATTGACAAATTAGTACGAATGCAAAAGAAAGTGGTAAGGATTATTGCTAATGCACCATTTGCTTCACACACGCAGGAACTATTCGACCAATATAAAATAATTAAAGCAAGTAATTTATACCAATACAGATTACTCCGGACCTACTGCAGAGCAATTACGAACACAAATACATTTTATGCAGACTTATCACAATTGAGCCCCAACCCAAGTACGTCGTATGCAACTCGATTGACAAACAAATGGTACACTCCAACGCCGAAAAATAATTATACGCCTTGCAGTCATTACGATATAATCTCCCAATGCTGCTAAACAAGTTTAATAGCTCTGGAATAGATGTATGTCGCCTTCCCAAAAAATGCTTGAAGACCCTGTTTCTTGTGAAATAATGTTTTGTAAAAGAACCTCCCGCTTTACTTTATCTTACTGTTTAAAATTCACCTGTGTTGAAAATATGCAGAAGCGTGCGTGAATTTGTATTTATATATTTTGCATGTATTATTTGTATTTCCATTTTTCCTTTTTTGTTTTTGCTTTCATGTATGTTACTGTTCGTCGTTTCTTTCCTGCTTAATTACATTATCATTTCAGTTATCGTTTTCAAATGTATGAGAACTATGCATGATGTGATGCAAACTGCTGCCAAGATGTAGGGGCAGTCGCCTCGTCAAGCTGCCACTTCGAGCAGCTTTTTGCGACTGCTCCATCCTTATTCCAAGGAAAATAAAGATTTGATTTGATTTGACATCAGCGAAATATTTACGCTGGACCTCAGACACCTCCACCAGACATCCATTTTTGTACCGTTTACCAAAAATCTACGTACCTACATCAAAATTGGAATCCAGACCGAGGTATAGTACGTTGTGCAGACATCCAGCTCGACATTTACCAGATATTTGTGGACGGACGCCCAGTCTACGTAGTCTAGACGTCCATATAAAGAGAATATGACTATACATAGACCAATACCCAGGGGAAAATTTCTAACTGGTTCCAGTCCAACTGGTTTAAGGAACACATTTCCAGTTGTTGCAACTGGAAATTTGTTCCTTAAACCAGTTGCGACTGGAACCAGTTGCAATATGAGATGCAGCTGGCACCTGTTACAATCCAGATGCAACGGGAACCTACTACATCCCAGCCACAAACTTCCCTATGGAGTCGTCGGGACGTCCAAACACTCCACCTAGCTCAAATACAGTTCAGTAAGCGAGTACATGTTCATCACGGGAGCCCAAAACACTGCGGATGACTTTTGAGTGCGTCAGTGTTTTATTGCGCTCGGTGCTTTCACTGAATCTTGAATCTTCTCGTTGAGCATAATCGTCAGGTTTATACCTGCGGTGGCATCAATACTCCTCTGCCCAGCCCAATAGGTCAGGGCTGCTGCAAAACAAAGCATAATTGTTTACTTTTATAGGTGACAAACAAGAGAATAGCACAGCAACCACTACAAACAAGTACAGTAATGTACGCCATTTTTACCGACGCAAGTCTATGAAGCGTCAAAGGTTGCCCTTGCGGCACTAAAAGGCAGTCGTGCTGAGCGGAGTGTGCTTCCACATGCACTTCGGCACACCATCCGAACGCATGTCCACATTTCGGTTGTAGAGGTCAGTTACATAAATCACCAGACTTTGTTTCAATACACAGCGAGTTTGGCAAAACAGCCAAACGATAAAAATATAACGTGCCGATAAATGCGTTAGAAGTTTTTCATTACGAACGCAAAAATAGCATAAAATACACCTCAATGAGTGAACTGAGCACGCACCTGGAAAGGTCACAATTCCAGCCGATGAGAACGACTTGTAGTCCTAATTCGTACTGACGGGTCCACTTCGCCCAGTAGCGAAAGCAAGCAAACTGTCTTCCTTCAGCTCCATCAAAGAAAGAACTGTTGAACAAGCTCGCCAGCAATAAGCGAATAATTAATTCTATGTCGAGGCTCTTCAAACACAACGTTCCCACGGAATACGATGAGAAATCGCACACTCCATGTACTCCATGCGTTCAAGCACTGCCACCATGGCTGACCCTAGCCTCATGCGGAGTGTGCGAAACTGACGCATGTTTTGTAAAGACCAGATTCTTTTACCAGCGCCTCCTCTATTTTTACAATGCCAGCCGCATCGCTCGCTTCGCAATGGGAGCCGTCGGTACGCCTCATTTCAGTTAGTTGCCGCGCTGCGGCGCTAGACCGGATGGTGGCACTGCTTGCGTCATGCTTGCGTATCGGCGCGCGGTGGTGGTAGCGCTGTCCTACTCCTGGCGTCTGTCAGGTTGTTGCTGTCTACCCCTTCTTGTGTAGCTCTCGCTTCATCCGTGGCGCGGCGCTTTTTCCAACGGCAATCGGCTCCGGACGACAGGCATTGGACGGTTTCGAGTGGAGCAGTCGACAGGGCCATTGGCAAAATCAGCGCGCGTACAGCCTGCGGTTTGGATGGCATCCCCGCTGGCCTCGTCAAGTGCCTCGGTGCCCAGTCAAGAAAACAAATGGCGAATATCTTCGGGGACATTCTGGAAGGTGCACCAATACCAGCAGACTGGCTTCGTGCAAGAGTGACACTGATTCCCAAGAGGGGTGGGGACAGCGGCCTTCTGCGTGACTACCGGCCTCTGACAGTGACAAGTGTAATGTACAGAGTGTTTACGCAGGTGTTAAAAGTGCGGATGAGTGGCTGGGCGGAGCAAAATGGGCATCTGACGGAGCTCCAAAATGATTTTCGTCGAGACCGGCGGCTGGAGGATAATATTTTTGTCCTCACCCAGTGTATTGAGGTTGCAAGAAGGGAAGCTCGTGGGCTGACCTGCTGTTTTATGGACGTCGCGAAGGCGTATGACAGCATACCACATGAGCCTCTAATGCAACGCCTAGAGTCATTGGAAATGCCCTCCGCCTGGATCGACGTGCTTCGTCGCCTCTATGCACGCTGCACAGTGGTGGCCACAGTGTGCGGCGTCAGCTCGGAGCCAGTGGCCGTACAGAAAGGGTTGAGGCAGGGCTGCCTGTTGTCCCCTCTTTTGTATATGTTGTACGCTGCAGGGGTGGAGCGCAAGCTGTTGGAAGCGCAGTTGGGGTTCACGCTAAGCTACATCAGCGGTGGTGTAAAGGACCGATGGATATTACCGGGCCTAGTCTTTGCCGATGATGTAGTATTAATGGCAGAGACCAATGCGGACCTCCAGGCTCTCATCAACATATGCGCTGAGACCATGGCGCCACTTGGCCTGAGCTTCAACTCAAAGAAGTCGGCGGTGCTGTGTTTTTCAGCGCCGCTGGACGCCGAGCAGCCGGTCCACCTACCAAACGGGGACGTCCTCGAGATGGCAACTGAATACCGATACCTAGGCATTAGGTTCAGCACGCAGCCAGAATATGCTGCAAAACATGAGGAACCATGGGCGTCCGGAGGGGGGGCAAGGGGGGGCGGCTGCACCCCCCTGGAAAATCACTCACTCGAACCGTGAGTGATGGCCGCACGCCAGGGGCGGTGGTGCGCTCAGTCAAAAGGGTAAAAGCAGCCCCGCATGGTCACATCTGCGAAATGCCGCGTCCGGGCGTGCGTCGTTCCGCCGTTTTCAAACCACGCCATCGTTAGCTCTACTGAAGGGCGACCTGTTCCAGACATACAGCGGCACCGGCGAGCATGTGTTTCGAGCCGCCTTGAGATGGGTGTCTGTTTCTTTGATCTCTAGAGAGATAGCGACTCGGAGGCAGACAGTGCACAGGGCACAGGTTCGTACGCCGGCCACCGATGAATTCTTGAGGGGGGAAGGACAAATCAGCCGTGTCCACCCCCGCTTTGTCGGGCTGCTCAGGGGCAAGCGGGCGACGAGTTGGCGCCGCCGCCGCTCGCTGTCTCCTCCGATCCACGGGTAGCGCAGTTCGGTAGAAGCGCCGCTTTCAGAATCTCCGGCAAAGGGGATTAGCTGCTTTTGTTCACGGCGACGCAGTCTCCCGAGGCGCCCCCACACCAGCGTTCTTTGCGTCTTCTGCGAAAACCAGCGCCTTTGGTCAACGCAGCCCGATGGCGCCTGCCTGGCTCGCCTGTCACCTCTGGCTGGGCCTCAAATCACAACAGCGCCCATGTACTGTG
This sequence comes from Amblyomma mixtum, assembly GCF_055824585.1. NCBI lineage: Eukaryota > Metazoa > Arthropoda > Arachnida > Ixodida > Ixodidae > Amblyomma > Amblyomma mixtum. The sequence goes on from NC_143014.1 coordinate 311,395,779, forward strand.
CGTGTCAGTGCATGGTAAAGAGACCCAGGTGGTCGACATTACCCGGAACTCTGTACTACTCCATCCCTCATAGCCTGAGTCGTTTTGGGGCTCTGAACCCCATAAAAACACAAAAACAAATTTTCCGACTGGAGTGGCGAGTGTCCCTTCCCCTCAGAAGTTGCGCGGCGTTCCTTTCACCCCCAAAGTGCGCATTCGGGGATACTGCGGCAAGTAAGCCCTTGCACGTGTGCGCGCCTCTGTGTTTGTGCTTGGGTGTTTTTAGTGGCCGGTTGTCAGCGAAGCTGAGAACAACCAAGACAGCGGACGAGAAAACGACGAGCGGAGAGCAGTGTGTGTGCGGTTGCTCGACTGTGCGGATGCGCAAGCAAGATGGAGCGAGGTGTATGAAGCTGCGAGCGTGCATTTATCTTGTAAATAAGTTTTCGTTGTATATATAGTCATCTTTTGTTTTCAACGTACGCGTTCAACAGTTTTTCCAATCAATGTGTATGATGAGTGTGCACCGAGAGCGTGTAATGAAGCACAGAAGTGAATTTATCACACGTGTAATTACGCAATTCGCCCAGAAAAATCCGAGGCGCCTACAGTTGCTGTTCAAGGAAGACTGACTGAGTGACTGTAGTTGCGTGTTTGTGAACATATTGTGCTGTGTGCTGGTCATCAATCCGGGTGAGTCGAGAACCCGTATGCAGCAAGACTGAGCACTCTTCTCCACGAAGTGATATAGCATCTTTTTGCATTTTTATTAATTTTAGTTGTTTCTTCGTTGATAAACTCCAATGTACCTCTCCTAGCCGCGCTTTAATTTGCTGTTTGTAATTTTTCTTTCATGTGTGCATTTTGTTTAATTTTTATTTATATATAAATAAATAAATTTACTCCGCAAATAGCGCCTTTCTGCTACAAACATACCCCCCCCCCCCCCCCGGGGCACCAACGGGGCCCCCCCCTGCAAAAAATTCTGCGGACGCCCTTGTGAGGAACACTTGAAACAAGCTTCGCAGCGAGCGGGAAACATATTGAGAAGGCGGTGCCTATGGGGCTGCAATCGATTTGTTATGGTCCGCGAGCTGTGGAAGGCAGTTCATGTGCCCGCATTGTCATTTGCAAACTCAGTTATCTGCGTGACAGCGCCCACAAGGGAATGGCTCGAGCATGGTCAGCGAGCGGTGGGACGTCTGGCGACGGGGTGTCATGGGCGGGTGGCTAACGAGGCAGTGCAGGGAGACCTCGGTTGGTCTACCTTCGAGGCTCGCGAGGCAAGAAGCAAAATAGCCTACGACGGCCGGCTGCGCCTGATGCACAAAAATCGATGGGCGCGCAGAGTCTTTGACTATGTAAGTCAATACTGCCTGCGGACTACATGGGTGAAGCGGCTCCAACACCTTCGTCGCAAGTTCGGCTTCTTCAGAAATGAAGTACAAGCCGACAACGCGAGCAAATGGGCCAAGGAAGTTAATACCCAAGTGCATGCGCAGGAGCGAGAGGCGTGGAGGGCTGCCATGGAGGGGAAGTCGACACTGGAAGTGTACCGGGCAGCCAAGCAGGACATCTGCGTTGAGAGCTTCTACGACAACAGTGTAGGCAGCCGCCTGTAGTTTGAGGCACGCGCGGGTGCCATGCCAACGCTTGTGTACCGCAAGCGCTTCGACACTACAGTCGAATGCACCCAGTGCAGAGCCTGCGGAGAGCACGACGAAACAACGGAGCACATCGTCCTACTCTGCGAGAGGCTGCCAACGCCACCGCACGAGGGCGCTACGTTTCCGCAGGCGCTGGGTTTCCGTTCTTCGAACGAGGGCTGCACAGCGGATGCGGCAAACCATGCGGCAGTTTCAGCGACGAAGCGCCGACTGACAGAGTGGTGGACGCTGGTGCGACATTAGACCAGTACTGTTTCGTCGGTATTCGCGTGTGTGTTTGCCGCTTCGCGTTTGATAGTGGTGTTTTTATGTGTGTATCTATCCAGCCAGGGCACCTTTGGTAGGGGCCCGCCCGTTACAAAGGGAAGGCTACATCATCATCATCATCATCATCATCGGCTGGAGCGGCAGCTGCTCGCCGTTTGCAGAGGTGGCCTGTGGCGATCGGAGCGCTCCGCCTATCCCTTGAGGATGGCGGCTGGCATACTTGATGCGCTGTTTGAGGTACTTGCGCTACTTATTGCTCTTCCTTGCCAGACGAGTAAAATGTTAATGGCGGCTGGCATACTTGATGCGCTGTTTGAGGTACTTGCGCTACTTATTGCTCTTCCTTGCCAGACGAGTAAAATGTTAAAAGTTTTAAGGCTCGTTCGTTTCGTGGCACCATTGTTAACGGAAATTGTATTGCGCGGGTAAATGTGGTCCGCGAAGCTGACGAGGTGTCCTCGCAGAAGCAGCAAAATGGCACCGGATAATTATCTGCAGCAGGGCTGCTGCTTTCAGTTTTGTGTGAGAGTGGGCAATTTTAAGCTCGTTTGTGTGGAGCGGGGGAACTTCGCTGCATAGACAGTACAAAAGAAGTTGACGTTTACGTGCATTTATTCACATATATTTACAACAATTTACAGTAATATTATATACAACTCTTTGTATTTATAGCCATTCACATTTTTAGAATTGGTGCTTGTATTAGCAGGTATTTACAGCCTTAAGAAGTTTGCATTGTAGCGCAACCACTTTTGTACGCACGAGGAGGACAAAGCATCTCGTGCGCGAGCGGAGCTCAACAACAATCAAAACACACTTAACGCCCGGGTGGAGACGCCAGTTCGTGCGCCCTCATGTGTTTGGTCGCCCTCTCTTGCGGCGCCGAACGACAACGCCGGTAGAAGAGACGCTGACGCGGCGCCGAAGAAACGCTGCCTTGCGGTTCGGCCTTTACGGTGACTGCCCCTGAGCACGCGCTGAAGAGGTTTTGATTTCCGCTTTATCTGCCTCTTTTTATTCAGGCGCTTTTCTTTGTTTTGCACCGTTTTATTAGCGCCTGGTTGCAGTCAGGACCAGGCAGAACTTCCGATATGCTTTGGCAACAGCTGCTGCGCCATATATTTGCGAATGAAGTTCATTTTTCGCTTCTCAAAACAATCGTATAGCTGCAGGCTGCCAGTGACGGAGAATAATGTTTATCTAGTCGTCGTAACAATGACAGCTTATCTTGACAAAAGTACAGCTACGACTTGAAAGCTATTCTTGTCGGGTAGTCTTGAAAAATGCCTTGTCGTGAAGATTTGCCAAGCCTTCTTCATTTCATTCTCCAATTTTCCTTACTGAACGTGATAGAATCCAAAGCCAAAATAGCATAACTTATTACTAAATACGTTTACCATCTGATTTCATATTTTCGCCAAGCAGTTTAAGTTCCTCTCCCGGAATGTTTCAGCGTTGTAGCTTAGCTAAAAGACCGACATGATTCGGCAAAGCCGCCACAGCCTTCCGTTGCAAGGCCAACGCCGTTGCGCCACACTGTCTGACTCCTTTTAAAACCAGCGCCTGAAGCGGCTTTGCGATGACCAGTGCTTCACGGTGAGCAGCGCCACGAACAGCGCGCTCAATGACGCGTCCATACCTGACAGGCAGCCTGATGGTCATGAATACGGTGCCTAGGTCATGAAGGATGCAGAGCGCCGCCTCACGAAGAAAGATAGAAATGATAACAAAGTGGCCTCGTCCGCTTTCAGTTGTCTGGCGCCACCCAGATGGTCCTCTCCCCCACAGATGCACAGCAGGCGCGAAAGCTAGCCGACGGGGGAGAGTAGGAAAGGAGGACAGGAGAGGGTTTTGGACGGTCGGATCGGCCCTACTCGGCAGGCATTGTAAAAATAGAGGAGGCGCGCGCTGCTTTTACCCTCACAAGCAGGCTGCTGGCGCGCCCCTACTCTATCGGCGCGCGCGGCCCGGTGGACTGCGGGTCGCGCCGGCGCCGCGCGTAGAATGCATGTTTACGTGTTCGCTTCTGTCGTTGTAGTGCTTCATCATAACGTATGAGGGTGTGTGCTGTGCGTCACTACTCACATTTTCCCTCTACCAGACAGTACTGCGGTTATCTTGCGCGCAGTTACTCGTTAACGTGACATCTCCGAGTTTTTTTCCGTTTTTTTTTTCCGTTTTCCGTTCCGAAATAAGCCTCCAAGTTCACAAAGGAGACGTTTATTCACGTCGTCCTTCAGCAGTACACACACACTCAATCGTCACCCGTCAATCGTCAATCGTCAAGGCTCCGCTGCGCGCACGAAGCGACTCGAGCAATGCGCGCCGCTAACACGCCGCTGCAGGAGAATGTCCCCGCGGCAGTGCTGTGATCTCTCTCTTGTGTCGACCGTTGGGCCGGTTGCGAGAGAGAGTGGGCAATCAACGCAAGGTACGCCTGTCTGAGGTCGCTGGACCCCGAGTGACAGGCTCGAGCCGCTGCAGGTCAGAGGACACGTGCGGGCGAGCTCGAGTAAGCACTGGTCCGAACGGCAAGGCCGGCACGGACAAACAGTAACGTACGCACCTTACGCTGTCTCGGAGGGATCTCTCTCTGGGCCCCGCTCGGACGGTCGCGGGATGCGCGGCCGCCAAAACGGGTCCCGGATTCCCGCCAAAAGGCGCCAATGGCAAAGGCCCTTGGGGAGCCGGGGCGGAGCTGTGGCTAAATGACAGTGATTAGTCACCCAGCCGCCTCTCCACCGCCTGAGGCGGGAGCAAGGGAAAGAGGAGAAACAACGCGGGCGGCCGGCACAGCCGCGCAAAGGCGACGGCGGAAAGCTAGATTCCCACATCCCCCTCTCCTTAAATGCCCTCCTACCCATCGGCAAAGCACGCGGCCAAAAATAAAGAAATCAATACACAAAAAAAACTACACTTCAGTTCCAAAATAAAGAAATGAATACACAAAAAGAAACTAGCTACACTTCAGTTCCAAAATAAAGAAATGAATACACAAAAAAAAACTAGCTACACTTCAGTTCCAAAAATAAAGAAATGAATACACACAAAAAAAAACTAGCTACACTTCAGTTTCAAAATAAAGAAATGAATACACAAAAAAAACTAGATACACTTCAGTTCCAGCCGCAACAATGTAAAAAAAAAGGAAAACAAGGCAAACAACACTTGCATACGCTTCAAGAAATCAAAGCAGATTATATACACGGTACACAAGGAGATGTGAATACCACTGTACAGCTGTGTTACAGGTGGATGCCAGCCTCAAAGTTCGATGGCGCGGCCCAGTGGGCCTGTCGGCGACTCACCGCTCGCAGACTTCAAGTTGAACGGGTTGGGAGGGCCAACGACTGATGGCGGTCTTCTTTCCGTTGATGTAGGGTGCGTTGATGACGACGGGGCCGCGGCAGAGCACTGACCTCGCGCCCTTGGACACGACATCACGTTCGGGCACAAGAAAGTTAGTGCACCCCTTTCACGCCGGCTGAAACGGGCGAGGACGTTCGGCGGCGTCCAGATGTGTAACCTTGGCCACAGCGAGGGGTCCTTCTCATCCTCGCGCCCACGCAGAACACAACGGCACAACTCACAGGCGTCGCCTTGGCTCATGGTTACGCGCGCACACAGCCACAGCCACAAACATGCATACACCGGCATGTGCGCGGACGCTGGTCGGCGACAACGACCCCCCCATCAGAAGCGTCCAGAGGCGCCGCGGCGAGGGTCAAAGGGTGCACTTTCCGCCCCCCCCCCCCCCCCCCCCATCGTCCCAAATGCCCCGCCAACTTCCCCTCCATACGGGCCGCACAAAACTCGCACCGCGACACACGGCTCCTTAACGAGCCAACCACCCACAGTCGGGCCGGAAATGAGAAAAGGCGCGCTGTACAAACGACACCTAATCCAATCTATTCCTTCTAGAAGATAAGAGCAAGCACGAGCTGGCTGAAGTTTGCCTATGTACAAGTCTGGTACGTTAGAACGAAAACAGACGTACAAGCAGGAAACGAAAGTGGCTAGAAACTGACGCAAGCAACAAATAAATAAACTGATAAACACACAAGGCTGGAACTGAGCATGCTGCCAAAACAAAACAAAAAAAAAATAACACACCGTGCTTCGCCTGGGTAGGGCCTGACGAGAAAGCTCGCCAGCTAGCTGAGGCTGCGTGCCTTCGGTTGCGGAAAAGTCCGCCGTCCGGCATCAATCACACCGGTGACCGTCGCCTCAGATTGTACCGGTGCTCCGTACGCTTGCGTTCCGCAGCACCAGTTGTGCCTTTGCGCTTGCCTTTGATACCAATGGGTACCGGCGCAAGCTCGTCAGACCGTGACGCGTAGGCCTTCAGGTCTATGAACCCCTGCTTGCTCCTGGGGAAAGGCCCCATCAAATCGCAGGTGGCCATCTGCCACGGACGCACACTGTCAATCGGTTTGATCATTCCAGGCGGCTTGCCGCCCCGTGACTTCACCGCTTGACAGACATGGCAGGAACGGCAATAGCGGAAAATGTCACGCTTCATGCCGGGCCACGTCACCGATTGACTCAGTTTTGCAAAAACTTTGGAGCCACTCAGATGACCGGCCAGTGGTTCGTCATGAGAGAATCGCAAAAGTGCGCCTCTTAGACTTTTGGGGATAACCACCTTGAACGGGTCGATGGACTCGTCATCGGTGGCTATGTACTTCAGCACGAGCCCGTCATTGTCCAGCAAATATGAATCCCCGGGGTTCGCCGCGACACACGCTGGCTGCTGCCCCCCTGCGCCCGCTACAATACCAGTAGCGTCACGGCGCTCCGTCTCCCTGAGACCGTCGCTCACCTCGCGACAAAAGGGGTCATTTTGCTGGGCTTTCAGTAGCTCTTTACGGCTGAAAACGATTCCAGTCATCCCAGAGGGGAGCCTGGTCTCGTCCCCACTCAGGTTTGCAGCCAAAATTTCCGTTCGCGTCGGCAACTCCGAGGCGCTCACGAAGAGCTTTGCCTCTCGTCCGCTTTGCGAAGCGCTGCTTGCCTGGTTAGCGGAATGGGTTAACCCGTTTGCGGGCTCCCCCTCCTTGCCGCCCGGCGGCTCGTCCGCTGTTTCGCCCCCTCCGCCTACAGGCGTCAAGGCGCCGCTGGCGAGTGGGGCACGGGATAGCGCGTCAGCTACCACGTTTGTGCTCCCCTTTCGACACTGCACGGAAAAGTCGTAATGCTGTATCAGGAGAGCCCAGCGCGCCAGCCGACCCGCAGGCTCGCGGAGCCGCATCAGCCAACTAAGCGCACTGCACCCCTGCCTCAGTGGAGGCTTGGGTGGGCTGCACGAACGAGGGAGGCAAGGCTCCTAGTTCGATGAGCGGCGTGGTTTCCACAGGGAACCGGGCCAGCGCCTCGCCGTTCCCAGAGCAGAATTGACTGCTCGCGGGGCACGGCTGCTGCTGTTCGAAACTGCCGGTTGCGGCAGCGTGACACGAACTGCTTTCGCACTGGGCGGAAAGCATGCACAGCTGAGGCATGTGACCAGCGGATGCACCGCAGGGTGCTTCCGATACAGCTCCAATGGGAGCCACGTGGTCAACATTTTGGGTTGTGTCACCGTAAACCCCAATGGGGGCCGCGGCCAACCACGGTGTCTAGCTATTCGAAGGAACAGCAGCCAGCGCATCAAACGACGCTACAACTCCGTAGGGAGCCGACATGTAGCTGCCGAGTGCCGCGCTGGGGGTGGTAGACACGGTGCGCAAGCGTGATCGTCAAGGCGACCTGCTCGGCTAATGTGCCATCAAAGGCGTAAGCGCCAATGACTTAGCACGTTGGGCGCCAGTTGTGGGTTCCTACGTGGACACAGGCCACCACCCACCGCGGGTCCGAGCTTCGCGCGAGCCAAGGGCCCCGATCAGCCGTCACCACACACCACTGGGACACCGATGCGGCGCACTCAACCTCCGCTGGGAGGAGAGCGATTCGCCGCAAAGAAATAGGCCTCCAAGTTCACAAAGGAGACGTTTATTCACGTCGTCCTTCAGCAGTACACACACACTCAATAGTCACCCCGTCCAGGGGGCGCGCGAGGAGCAAGGCTCCGCTGCGCGCACGAAGCGACTCGAGTAATGCGCACCGCTAGCACGCCGCTGCAGGAGAATGTCCCCGCGGCAGTGCTGTGATCTCTCTCTCGTGTCGACCGTTGGGCCGGTTGCGAGAGAGAGTGGGCATTCAACGCAAGGTACGCCTGTCAGAGGTCGCTGGACCCCGCTGGACAGGCTCGAGCCGCTGCAGGTCAGAGGACACGTGCGGGCGAGCTCGAGTAAGCACTGGTCCGAACGGCAAAGGCCGGCACGGACAAACAGTAACGTACGCACCTTACGCTGTCTCGGAGGGATCTCTCTCTCTGGGCCCCGCTCGGACGGTCGCAAAGCGCGCGGCCGCCCAAAGCGGGTCCCAAATTCCCGCCAAAAGGCGCCAATGGCAAAGGCCCTTGGGGAGCCGGGGCGGAGCTGTGGCTAAATGACAGTGATTAGTCACCCAGCCGCCTCTCCACCGCCTGAGGCGGGAGCAAGGGAAAGAGGAGAAACAACGCGGGAGGCCGGCAGAGCCGCGCAAAGGCGACGGCGGAAAGCCAGGTTTCCCACATCTTGGATGTAAGTGCGGCGATGCAGTGCGCGTCTGTCTCGTTGTTTGTGCCCACCATGATGATATTGATATTGATGATTAGAGCTCGTGTCCTGTCTTCACCTTTTCTGTGTCTCGTTTTTCACGCTACGTTTTTCAATGATGATATTCTGCTGGCTCAGGATTCTAAACGCTGGCACCGCAGCGGCGACGCTGCTCCACCGAGCCACTGGTGCGGCGGCGCTGCTCGGGGAAATTCTGGAATAGTATTGCAAACAGCAAGGATTTTTCCCGAGGAGTAGTCGGCCAGGTAGCGTACGGACTGGAAACCGGCACTTCTAAGCAGATTTCTGCGCTGGCGTGTCGTTTGTTGCCGTCTTTTACGGGCGCTATCATCTATGATAATTTTAGGCACAGGAATGTGGATTTATTGATTTGATTCAGTGGTGTAGTAACTGGATAGGCGAGCTGCAGACTGAAGGTTGTCCCGACGAAGCGAGTGTTTTCGATCACCTCCTTGCGCTGAGCTTGCTCTAGTTCCCATTAAACACATTTAATGCACAGGATTGTAAGCACGACCCAGACCAGATAAATAAATAAAACCGAGGAGGAAATTGGCCGAGCTTGGGAATCGAACCCCGGTCTCCGGAGTGCGAGACGAGCACGCGTTACCACTCCGCCATGCCAGCTCGATGGTCTGGAATGAACAAAGGCGTGTCTAGTGAATACGGGGTCTTCGTTCACTCCCATCTTCCTCCCTTCCCGTTACGGCGAGGTTTGAGAGACATATACATTTCCTTTCCTCAAAAAGCAATTTACCGACGAGCAAGGCATAGAACCGAACGGGCGATGGCGTTCTATGGACTCTCTGGCAGCGTTGCAAGACGCTGTCGCGTTCCGCTCTTAGAGGCGAAGCTTAACATCTTAACCACACATCAGTGACAGAAGCAGCAACACTGCGCTTAAGGCTTTCGCCTCACCGCACTTTAGGTCAACAAAGTGCCCCCCTGAATTTTTCCTTCTCATCGTCCCTAAAAGCAGTAACAAAACTTCCCATTTGGTTTTTACCCATGACTAGTTCTGCCCAGTTGGCCCTCAATTCGGAATTTTTGCTTCCTTCTTGACCCACAAATGGAACCACTTCCCAGTTAGTCCCCAGTTCCTCCCATTTGGCTCGACTGGTAAACGATGTTTCCCAGTTTCCCAATCCAATTTTCCGATGTTTCCCAGTTTCCAGAAACTGGGAACTGGAGCTATTTGCCTCCCCTTTGGCCCCCAACTGGGACCAGCTGGCTTCCAATTGCGTTTTTTTTCTTGACCTATGCCGGCTTTGTTATTTCAACTACGATGTTATTAACTTAAGTTAAAAACATCATAGTCGAAATAACAGAACAGGCATATGGGCAACGCATGTAACATGAAGGCAAGATAACCATATTGCCATTAGGGTAACGGGCTAGATTCAGAGAGAATGCAAGCGCAGCAGAGAGGATCAGGTCAGGTGGGCAGATGATGTTCGGAAGTTTGCTGGGATAAGGGGGCCGCCGCTGGCACAGGACAGGATTAACTGGAGAAATTTTTGGCCAGCAGTGGACATAGGGTGATGATGATAAAAAGTGCGACTCAAGAAGTTTATTCTTAACAAATATGAGGTCACACATCCAGTTACACAAATGCCAAAGCTTTCCTCAGTTCAACATTCCAGCAGTTAGTTATCATTGCTAGCGCGATTAGCAGATTTAACATATTTTTGAGAAAAATTAACGACCAAAAGTTGAATTGAACCAATTTTTTGTTTTTTAAATAGATGGATAAGTTGAATAAAACATGCTTAATCAGAAAAAAATGGTTATTATAGTCCTGGCTGCTGAATAAAAAAAAAAGTTTTTCAGTGTGGCCTCACACCTTAAGCTGAGATAGCTTGTGTTGGCTGTAGCACAAGGTATAAATTGAAAGTAAGAATAGTAATGAAATAACAATGCGAATCCTGACCAAAGTGACTGGCATTTCAAACCAACTGCGTACAGTTGAGTCAGAAACCTGATGGGTGTGCATTCAGATTTGTCTTTACTACTTCCAGTATTTTTCTCCTGTTTAGGTAGGATAATGTTGCCGTGAAGCGAGCACGAAAATACACAAAAACACAGGCAGCGCTGGTTATGCCTCCAATTTATAGTCAACAGCAATTTCCATCTTTAAATGCGGTAAGACAGCACGAAATATCGAATGACTGAAAAATGTGGAATTCTTCAATGATATCTCTCTTAGATTCCCAGCACGTTCTTAAGGGAAAGAAATAGCGCGCACGAGAAGACGGGACAAGCGAGGAGACACAGACAAGCGCTAACTTTCAACAGACGGTTTATTGCAAAATCGGGAGCATATATACACATGTCCAGAAAGGCAACAAAGAACAGGAACGAAGATAACATCACGGAACATGTGGCGTGAGTACGGAAGGTTTTTTAGAGCTTTTATCCGTTTACCTTACTTCTACTTTTGTTACCTTTGACAACAACGTTTTCCTGCAACAGCAAGGTGTTTGCATCGGATCCAGCATCGCACCGATTTTGAGTGACTTGTTTTTAGCTCGTTGTGACAAGGATCTTTTTGAGCGACTAACTGATCTAAAGATTTTAAAGATCTTTCGTTACGTGAATGACTTTTTAATTCCTTTTGACCTGTCTGTTTTTACTGACCCTCTTGTCGGACGTTCTAATCTTCTCGTTAGTAGTCACCCTATTGTCACGCGCATTTTAAATTCTTTTGGTGATTGTTTCTGCCCGTTGACATTCACGTCTGAAATGCCTGAGCATGACAGCATTAGGTTCTTAGACCTGCGGCTGCGGTTTCGAAAGGACCATGCCTGTTGGATATACGAGCCCAGAGCTAACAAGCCCCCTTTGCCATTCAGTTCAGCGCATTCTAAACGTGTCAAAAGAAATATCGTTATTTCGTTCCTGTCCAATGCTCTTGACAAGTCATGCCGGCATACGTTCGAGGAGGGTTTAAACATGCAAGTTACACGTTTGCAGGGCGCGGGCTATCCGACTCACGTGATAGCTTCGGTTGCTGAAAGCTTGCATCGCAAAAGGAAGGAAGCTTCTCGCCTGAGTCATGAACAAATAGCAGAGGACAGGAAAAAGAAAAAGGATAGTAGAGACAAAGAAAAGTTCGCGGTGATACCTTATATGCATAAGGTATCACACAACCTCAAGAAGGTGGGTCAGCGGTCTCATGTTAAGGTCGTGTTCACGGCTCCTGAGAGGCTGGGGAGATTGTACAGAATGAGTTGCCCGGTCAAAAAGCGTAGACCCGACTGTACTATCAGACATAGGCAGACCTACGTCCATTGTCGGCTGGGGGTAGTCTACAAGATCCCCTTGTCTTGCGGTAGATACTACATCGGGTAAACGGGCAGATGCCTCAACGTACGCCTAAAAGAGCATGCGAAGAAAGTCAGAGGTGGTGTCGACGGGCATCTGGCTTTGCATTGCAAGACATGTGACTGTGACCCTTCTTGCCGTCCAATTTTTGAAGATACTGTTATCTTGTACCATCACCGCGACCAACTTACCAGGGATATTGTTGAAGCGTCGAACATCGTGCGTTCGGAACCGGATTGTGTCAGTGAACCTTCCGTTTATTTGTCAAAAAAAGAGCTTGAATATCTGGCACGATAAGCAGATGGCTGCCGAGGGGGTGTGTGTCTTGTTGATGTTATCTTCGTTCCTGTTCTTTGTTGCCTTTCTTGATGCATGTGTATATATGCTCCCGATTTTGCAATAAACCGTCTGTTGAAAGTTAGCGCTTGTCTGTGTCTCCTTGCTTGTCCCGTCTTCTCGTGTGCGATATTTCTTTCCCTTAAGTATGTCTTACCAACATGCCCAAGCCTCATCTCTCCCAGCACGTGACAAGTAATATCTACGAGGAGTCTAGATTAAGGCATATATAATGTTGTGGGTACGTCTCCAGCTTTTCCACGAGAAAAGGTTGGTAAATAAGACGTCTGAGAGATTTTGCCTCGGTACATAGACGTTTAGACTTAATCTGGACATCTCTGGGAGGTTTGTGGTTTGCTGGGTACTGAAAAGGGATGAGTTTGGATGAAAAAGAGAGAAAGAGAAAAACAGGATAATTGATTAAGCCAAATTTAATAATGCATAGAAAGGAAAATATGGTAACATTTAGCAAGGCAGTCGAGATTCCAGCAAAAAATTTTGAACGGTGGCATAAACAGACCTATGGCTGAACCCAAGGGTGATGGCGACAAATGAAATCAAGAGCGGCCTGCTCAAACTAAGGCCAAGGTGTTGCAAAGGCTCCTCCAGCAACCTTCTTCTCAAAGAGGCGAAACGGCGACAATGGAGCCAAAAATGATAGATAGATTCAGGCTCACGGCAAAATGCACAGAGGGGAGATAGCGCCAAAGCAGACCTCTGTAGATAGAAATTTACATATATAAAGACCTTCTCGAGAAACCTCCAGAAACCGAAACCAGGAACGTTTTAGCACTTGATTTAAAAGGCGCATTCGACATCTTCCACTCCAGTATACTGAGTGGCCTAGCCGACGTCAACTGCGGTCCAAAGACATACAACTACACCAGAGACTTCCTAACATCGAGACAGGCTCTCCTCAACCTGGGATCCTTCCGATTTGAGCCCATCACACTTGGACCGCGAGGAACTCTGCTCCGCAGGGGGTTGTCCTGTCACCCTTGCTATTCAACCTCGATGAAGGACCTACCATCTCAGCTTCAGAAAATCGAAGGCGTACAACACACCATCTACGCAGATGACATCACGGTCTGGTGCCGCACCGGGAACGACGCAGAGGTGGAACAACGTCTCCAGGCAGCAGCCGACGTGGTCCACCTGTGCGCAAAAATACGAGGCCTACAATGCGCCCCTGAGAAGTCGGAACTGCCCGTACTCAAGAACCAGAGACAACTTCTAGCCCAAAACATCTCAATCCGCACCGATCGATACGAAAGCCCCAAGCCATCCAAAATTAGAATCCTGGGCCAGTATATACCACAAGGCCGGCAAGCACCACGACCGTCAAAAAGCTCGCAACTACTACGCAGCAGATAACCAGGATGCTCAGCCGCATCTGCAACTACACCATGGCATAAAAGAGAGAGACGCAATTGGCCTGGTGCAAGCTTTTGTCGTCTCACGAATAATGTACCGGATGGCCTACCTCCACCTCACTAAGTCAGAAACATCGAAACTGGAATCACTAATACGGGTGGCTTACAAAACAGCACTGGGTCTCCCAAAGACAGCATCATTTTTGCGCCTCATGTCACTCGGCATCCACAACACATTCCAAGAAATCTGGGGAGGCGCAAAGACTGTTACAGCTCAACCGCCTGCCCATCACTCAAACAGGCTGGTCCTTTCTAAGCAAAGTGCACCCCAAAGTACCCTACACGGTCGACCAACGAACGGAACTTCCTCTATCGATCCACAAGAAGATCTACGAGTATGTTCATCAAATACCATACGCATCCGACATTTAACGCGGAATGAAAAAACGCCAGAGCCGAAAGCCTGCGCAAGAAATGGGATGGCCGCCCGGACACGCTCTGCGTGGATGCAGCCGGTCCAATGCAAGGGCGGATGACCATCGCCATAACGAATCCCGAGGGCAAACTGATCAACTGCGCGTCAGTGCGCACGTCAAACCCCACTCGCGTAGAGGAGGCAGCCATTAGTGCTAGCTACCAATGCAAACGCTAATGTAGATTCCCAAAATTCCTTCAGAAATATAAACAAAGGTCTAATCCATCAGTCAGGTCCCACACTCTTAGCTAAACATTCTGCTAATCAAGCCTCAATAATATGGCGTCCAGGGCACACGAGCACACGGGAGGGAATGATGCCGCCCACCGGCACGCCCGAGAGTGAGTAAGTAGTATTCTACTTAGTAAAAACTAAGTAGAATAGTAGAAGGACTGAAAAAACCTCTTCCTTTTTGTTCTCTCCATCTCCACCTTCTTCTTCTTCTTTTTCTTCCTCTTAAAACATGGCACCACCTTCATATGTGCATTTCTTTTTCTTCAGTTGCCCGTCAACATAAGGAACATCTATCTTCCTTGTCGTCTTCGGGTGTATCACACTGCATTTCAACCACGCAAGATCTTTCATTCACAAAGAATGAAGAATGTTCAAACGACAGCACAGAGACGCCTAAATTTCAGAACGTAATAACTGTACACAACATAACTGCACACTCACGACCATGCAACATCGCGAAAAATGGAAAATATTACAGACCGAACATAGTCTATAATTACACAGCAGTAGTACAAATGTACAACACTAGACAGCGCTGTAACTACGCCCATGGAATTCAAGAAACGTGCACGGTTAGAATATTGTAGTACTCACGAGTACTTCCTGAAAGTTTTGTGATGGGAAGAATGCACAAATGCACATGGTTCCTTTTGGCTGCACCTCAAGAATATCTTGCCACGTACGGCCGGTCCTCTCGCTGACGCTGTTGGATTGCGGCTAAGTACCAGGCGGTGCTGCACTAGCTCCTGAATAGTCTGAGACGCTAGAGAAACTAACTTCGGCTGGCGTGATCGCCATTCACCGTGCAGTCGACTAGTGGACAGGACGAAGACACCAACCGAGTCAGTTATAGCTGCGTTTGCGGGGATGACTTGCCCATCTGAAGTCAAGGTGTGGCCATTGATTTTTCGTGCTGATCAGTTTACATCCCTGCCCCTGCAGTGCCGCAGTTGCTGGAGGTTTGGCCATAGTGCCAAGGCCTGTAAATCAAGTTTTTGTTGCTGTGCGTGCGGAGAGAGCCACGACCCCGCTGGGTGTTCTTCTAAGCACGAGAAGTGCTGTTTGTGCGGTGGTGGCCATTCAGCAAGCCATTCTGACTGTCCAGCGCGGAAGGAAGAAGTTCAAGTGCTGGAGTTAATTGACAAGCACAGGTGCACAAAACGAGAGGCATTTGCAGCTATAAAGGATAGCCCACGAAACACAAAACGTCTTACGAACGTCTCGGAACAGCTTCAAATGACTACAAACGTCTTGCGCTGTGTTCAAACGTCTCATAGATGTCGACAAGAAGAAGTTTCCTCTGCGACGTCTCTTAAACATCTGCAGTCAGACGTTTGCTGTGAAACTTCTGTGAAACATCTGTAGTCAGATGCTTTCTAGACTTGTTTCTAACACGTGGAACTTGAGACCACGTCAAGGAGATGCGCCAGCAGTCAGCAGAGAGTTGCCACCGTGTATTAAACATGCTGTAAACCACGGCACATAAATTAGATGGCTCTCCTGCTTGACGTTTCGAAGAACAGGCGCGCCGGTGCAAAGACCGCTCTTTGTATTCGAACACAGAAAGCGCGTTTTCTCCTACGGAGCCCGAATCACGTTCCACATCGAGTGCAGCTAACCCGCCACTCGTAAGGCTGGATTTAGGTAACATATAATGGCCCTGAAAGCCGACGGTAGTTACGCGAGCGAAAAAATTTCCTTCATGTTGCGAACGCCTCTGTTACGCCTCGGCTAACTGGCGGCAGCATGCGGATTGACAGGCGCAGCGCACTCTGCCTTCGCCGCCTTCCCGCCGCCTACGCGGAGTTCGCTCGCTCGCGCGGTTTATCGCGCAGATCACCCGCGCGCTATCTTTCCGTGGCGGCGTATCTTGGAGGCAATCTTTCTTGAGTCACGCTGTCACGCCGCAGCTTGCTGTTTGCTGTTTGGTGTCGCTCCGCACGGTGGCGATGCAGGATAGTTTGCCAAAGTGGTTTTAACCGTTTAAAGCAGAAAAAAATCTTAGTGGAAGCTGCAATTGCTTAGTTTTACATGAAAGTATTAGATTCAATTTGTTTTTTGGTTCTTTGATGATTTGTTTACTTTTACGTTTAGAAATTTAGTACTTCATTTTGGTCATTTGGCGTTGCAGAGGCTAGCGATAGCTACGCGCGCGAAGCGGTTGCTGCGCACGTTGTAGTATGTTTCGCTGCGCACTTTTTTCCGCGCTGGTTGGCACTTCACGCCGCTGCAGTTTGCATTCTCCCCTTTTTCTGTGGTATCGTTTACTACCAGTGTTGCTCTGAGATGTGAGCCTCGTTTTCCGCAAAAGTAAGTAACCTTCTGTGGTGAAAGTGTCGGCTTTGCCGGCTAAGCCACTAACGCGCCTGATTGAACCTTTGGTTCACAAAACAGTATCAGCCAGTGTTTTACATACCAAAGTGCAGCATTGAATGTATTAAAACAGGGCATTTGCATGTATTTGAGCTTTTGTTAAGTGGATACAGCTAGGCTGCTCTCGCATGCGAGTTGCTTTCTTTACCAAGGCGATGACAAGGTGAACGTGACAAAGCTTCAAATCAACCAGCTTTGTTTAAGCGTACTTTGATAAGGCGCGAATTTTTTCCTACACATTGATTAAAGTCTGTGCTCTACTGCATTCTGGCAGGGCTTTATTCTTGCCAAGAACTCTCATCTGGCCACCTGTGTGCTCCAATTCTCCTTGCTGTGATTGCTGTCAGTGAAACTCGCGTTAAAAAGGCTTTGGTTATCTTAACTGCGTCAAGCTTTTATTTCATTGCGATTGAGAGCCCCGGCACAAAGGTAGTTTACTCAGTGGTGCTGTTCTGTATGTGTGCAGGCTGTTTGACAGTGCAGTGAAGTACTACGGCTCTTTGCAGGCCTGGCAGCTTTTATTTTTTGGAAAACCATTGCACCGTGCACAGCTGGCGTTGTCCCTACTTCACTGTGTACATTTCGTTTTGTGTACAGGCTGTTCAACAGTGGTTTTCAGAGGATCTCCTTGCCTGCTCAACTTCTGAAGTTTTGGTAAGCACGCTTTGCAGCTGACACCTTTTCTTTCACTTCATGATTTCTTGTATATGTCTAGGCTCTGCTAATGTTCATTCCACAAGCCCCATTATTTGTTTGTCCTTTAGAACTCCAACTGTTGGCCGGAGGAGCAAGGACCTGGTCTAGTTTCACGCAAATTAATAGCAGCACCTTGTACCTGGTTGTTCAGATGACTTGGCCTGGAGATAGTTTCAGTTCTGAGGTGGGAATCTGGACTAATGCTTCTTGTGCAGTGGTGTAAGTAATCTCTTGCCCACTGTTTGAGCTTCATCGTACAGATTAGAAAGGGCTTCTTTGGCAATGCAGTGTTAGGAACCTTATACACACGCACTTTTATTTGTCTTATCTTTCAGATGTGCCTTGTGTGGCTGTCAAGTTAAGGTCCAAGATTTAACACATCTCTGGTGTATACTGAAGTGATGCAGGCATTACCAGGACAGCAGCATCTCTGCTATGTTTTCATGCGACGGTGCAAGATGTCGAACATCAACCGCTTTTGATTCAGCCATATCTTGCAGGTAAGAGAAAGCCTGTTTGCAAGATGCAGCTTAGGAGGTTCTATGAGTACAGTGTGCATCACAGTAAGGCAGTGCACTTGCTATTGACTGCTTGGCTTTCAGTGTCCATGCACGCTGTTTGGATTTTGCTTCTGTTAAAGGCCTCCACAGTGATTGACTTCTTGAGTTTATGGTGAGCCGTAGCACTCTGCTGAATGCCGCTTGCAGTGACATATATGCATCTATGTTTTTAATTAGCTTATTTTATTGCCTGTGCTGTCACTCCTTGCCATTTCCTGGTCTTATTTGCTTCCGACTCCTCATTGGCCATTCTACATGCACCTGACTGACTGTGCTTTTAGTTACTCTTATATTTTTCACTTCTGCAGGCTGCTGAACCAAGCTGGATTTGACTTCCCCTTGTTACCGTCTAGTTGGCATCCTCCGTGCAAGAAAAGCGATTTTTGGAACACCTAGCGAGCTCTTCAGTGCCATCCACGTCACAGCAACTTGCTCATCAACGCATCCGTTGTGAACAAGGCCCGGGGCCGAATTAATTTTTGATTTAACAATTGGTTGCTGCTCGACACTTCCCCGCCATCCAAGTGCTTACCGTTGTAACGTCAGCCAACCCAGTGAAGCTACCTCCTCCGTGGCTTCTAACATTAATTTCCTGATCCTTTTCTTTTTTTGTGTGGGTGTATGCACTGGATTCAATAAAGAGTAACGCAGTGACTGAAAAGTGTGCTAGCACATGCATTTATGCCTCATTACTACAGCCATACATCCCTTGTAATGTGGGCTCATTGTTCGGGTCATTTCAAATCAGCTTTGAGTTCTTTTTTGAGTTGTGTATACCAGAAAAATGAACAACAACATTTTTAAAGCTTTAGAGGGTTTAAACGCAACACTGAAATCAGTATTGAAATGCGTAAAATAATCCAGGCACCCGTTTCGAAAAAAAAGGAACGTCTAAAAAAATTCTATAAAAGTTCTACCTCAGAAGTTTTCTAGCCGTATACAAGCGTAGCGTTAGCAGAGCTAATAGAGGGCTACTAAACGTCTAAGTCTAAAAAACTGCTTAGCTGAAACTTCTTTTAGATGTCAAGCTTTTCTTTCCAAGACTTTTTCTAGACGTCTATTAGCGCTTTTTGTGTTTCGTGGGAGGGCATCTGGCTATGCTGACTATGCAAGTGTGGCAGCGCGGCATTCTTGTGGTGGGTTCCACCTTGTCGCAAACGATAGCTGCGGCGATGGAGAAACCAATGGCGAGTACTATGGACCGCATAGTACAGAATCTACCTGCGTACATTTCGCAGGTAATGGAATCTCAGATGTCCAATTTGTTGGAAGCCTCCTGTGTTCCTCTTTGAGGCACAAGCTTATCACCGTTGGTTGCACCTCCCCAACCTTCCGTGCCCATCACAATTCCTCCAACCGGATATCCAAGTCACAGTGTGGCAGAAGTATGATCAGTAGAGTGCGTTGGCATGGAGGCTGAGATGCGAGCTCATAAGCGCAGTGCGTCTCCGTTAGTTGTTGCTGGTCTGTTTTGCCCTCTGACGAAGACCAAAAAGAATCACCCTAATTGTACACCCAAAGGCAGTATTTTGGAATAGGCGATCGCCGCTGCGGCACTTTCGTCAAAATAGGGTCGCTGAAAGTGTTGCAGTGGAACTGCCGGTGTATTATTTCAGCTTAAACAGATTTAGTTTGTTTAACCAACAAATTAACTCCAGACTTAACTCCCTCTAGCTAATGTATATTTTCCCACAGGCCTGCATGACATTCGGCCTCTAGACTCGTTTTTATCTAGTTGCAGAACACAAGTTTTTATTGTTGGGGACTTCAACTCGCATCACGTTTCGTGAGTGTTTAGAACAGATCGTTGCGGCACACGCTTGTTGGACTGGGCTTGTGAAAATAACCTCCTCTGCCTAAATTCGGGTCTCCCCACATTTGTCCGAGGCTCGTCTCGCTCAGCGTTAGACCTAACATCTTCCTTCCCTGGAATAACTGTTTCCTCTTGGGCGCCAGTTCACTGTGTCAACAATAGTGATCACCTTCCGATCAGTTTTCAGGTTGCGTGGCAGTTGCCCGTTCCTATCAGCCACCGGCGCACCTTCATAAATTACAAAAGCTTTAAAAATATCCTCAAATCAGATCTTCAAGCATTATCAATTCAAACAGTGGGGACAATGCCATCCGCATTTGTACAATTTTGTACGGAGCTCGAAAAAAATCTGAGCTTTGGTCCAGGCAAATAAGGAAACATCGCCATGTGTTTGGCGGATTGCAGAGTGCACTCGAAGTTACACTAGCGACGAAACGCTGCATGGAAGAAACTCCTAGACAATCAATGCCCCAAAAACTAGATCGGTTATAATTTCATTGCGGCTACGTTTAAGCACACCGTATCTCGTGCAAAAGAGTAGTGCGATACTCAACACTACGAATTTTTTTCTAAATATGGTCATAGGTGTGCTTTATTTAATTACTTAAAGTCAAGGAAGCTGATCCCGACCGCCATGAACGCATTCTGCCTAGTTCAGACACCGGCTGAACTTGCTAAGTCTTTAGAAGAAATCAGCAGGGGCCTTGAGCGTCGGGTTATGGCTCTTCTTCCTTTTCCTCCGAGATTTGCCAGCACATTGTACGATTTCGAAGAGATCACCCTCACTGAGCTCTCGAAAACTGTCCCGCCTTCAACCTGCGGCCCCTGGCCCTGATGGTGTCACTTATTGTTTGATTAAAATTTTGTTAGAAAAATCTCCCGACGACTTATTGGAGCTTATAAATTTCTGTCTTAAATACCCATGGGTTTCAAACGAGTGGCGTCTAGCGAAGGTTATCTCTTGTCTTAAAAATCAGGGGAGACGGTTATGTGTTAGACAATATAAGGCCAATTTCTTGAACTTCGAGTCTCGTAAACTTAATTGAAAAGCTCTTGCACGGCCAAATAGTGTCAATAATTTCAGAGAATGGGCTGTTGAACCCTTGCCAAACAGGTTTCAGGCCATGATGCTCTATCTGCTGTGCTCATACCGACCTCGAGAGCCGCATACCATTAGCTCGTCGCCGAAATCAATACGCCACGCTTCCCAGCAAACCACAAACCTCCCATAGATGTCCATATTAAGTCTGAACGTCTATGTACCAAAGAAAAATCTCTCACACGTCTTATCTACCAACCTTTTTCGTGGAAAAGCTGGAGACGTACCCACGACATTATATCTGTCTTAACCTATACTCCTCGTAGATATTACTTGTCACGTCCTGGGTATGTAAGTGAGATATATAATTTATGAATTCCATATTTTTCAATCGGTCGATATTTCGTGTTGCCTTACTGCATTTAAAGTCGGAAATCGCTGTTGACTACAAATTGGAGGCATGACAAGCGCTGCCTGTGTTTTTGTGTTTTTTCGTGCTCGCTTCACGGCAACATTATCCTACCTAGAAAGAAGAAAAATACAGGAAGTAGTAAAGACAAATCTGAATGCACACGCATCAGGTTTCTGACTCAACTGTACGCAGTTGGTTTGAAATGCCAGTCACTTTGGTCAGGATTCGCGTTGTTATTTCATTACTATTCTTACATTCAATTTATACCTTGTGCTACAGCCTGCAAGCTATCTCAACCACATTGAAAAGTGAGGACACACTAAAAAATTTTTTGTTATTTAGCAGCCAGAACTATATAATAACCACTTTTTCTGATTAAGCATGTTTTATTCAACTTATCCAACTATTTAAAGTACAAAAATTGGTTCAGTTCAATTTTTGGGAGTTATTTTTTCTCAAAAACATGTTAAATCTGCTAATCGCGCTAGCAATGATAACTAACTATTGGAATGTTGAACTGAGGAAAGCTTAGGCATTTGTGTAGCTGAATGTGTGACCTCATATTTCTTGAGAATAAACTTGAGTCCCGCTTTTTATCATCATGTCAACACTTTAATCATGTCCACTGCAGGCCAAAAATTTCTCCAGTTAACCCTGTGCCAGCGGCGGCCCCCTTATCCCAGCAAACTTCCGAACCTCATCTGCCCACCTGCCCTGATCCTCTCTGTGCTGTGCTTGCATTCTGTCTGAATCCAGCCCGTACCCTAATGATAATTGGTTACCTTGCCTTCATGCTACATGCGCTGCCCATATGCCTGTTCTGTGCCGCGGACAGGCGGCAGCGGGGAAAGCGCGGTGCCATCTCGTAGTTCGTATCGTATTTTATCAATAATAGCGCAAACTGCGCATGGCGATTGCAGCTGTGAAAAAAGTAATATGCTACAATTTAAAAATTATTAACTTATTTTTCGTACCAGAGCAAGCCTGCTACTAAGTACAAAAAAGAGGCGATACAAAATATGTGTCAGTTTCGCACGAGGCTAGGTTCAGCCATGGCGGCAGTGGTAGAGCGCACGGCGTGTGGGATTTCTCATCGTGTTCCGTGGGAACGTTATGTTTGAAGAACCTCGACACAGAATTAATTATTCCTTTATTTTTGCTGGCGAGATTGTTCAACCGTTCTTTCCTTGATGGAGCTGAAGGAAGACAGTTTGCTTGCTTTTACTACTCGGCGAAGTGGACCCGTCAGTACGAATTAGGACTACAAGTCGTTTTCACCGGCTGGAATCGTGACCTTTCCTGGTGCGCACTCAGTGTCAGTTTACTCATTGAAGTGTATTTTATGCTATTTTTGCGTTCGTAATGAAAAAATTCTAACGCATTTATCGGCACGTTATATTTTTACGCTCAGTCGTTTGGCTGTTTTGCCAAACTCGCTGTGTATTGAAACAAAGGCTGGTGATGTATGCAACTGGCCTCTACTATACCGAAATGTGGGCATGCGTTGGGATGGTGTGCCGAAGTGCGTGTGCAAGCACACTCCGCTCAGCACGACTGCCTTTTAGTGCTGCAAGGGCAACCTTTGACGCTTCATAGACTTGCGTCGGTAAAAGTGGCGTAAATTACTGAGTTTGTTTGTTGCGGTTGCTGTGCTATTATCTTGTCACCTATAAAAGTGAACAATTGTGCTTTCTTTTGCAGCAACCCTGACTTATTGGGCTCGGCAGAAGAGTATTGATGCCACCGCAGCTGTAAACCTGACGATTATGCTCAACGAGAAGATTCAGTGAAAGCGCCGAGCACAATAAAACACTGACGCTCTCGGAAGTCATCTGCAGTATTTTGGGCTCCCGTGATGGTCATGTACTCGCTTACTCAACTGTATTTGAGCTAGCTGGAGTGCTTGGACGTCCCGACGACTCCGTCTGTGGCTGGGATGCAGTAGGTCTCCGTTCCATCTGGAATTGTAACAGGTGTCAGCTGCATCTCGTATTGCAGCTGGTTCTAGTCGCAACTGGCTTAAGGAACAAATTTCCAGTTGCAACAACTGGAAATGTGTCCCTTAAAACAGTTGGACTGGAACCAGTTAGAAATTTTCATCTGGGTATTGATCTATGTATAGTCATATTCTCTTTATATAGACGTCTAGACTACGTAGACTGGGCGTACTTACATGTTCACAAATATCTGATACATGTCGAGCATGATGTCTGCAGTACGTACTTACAACGTGAACTGGACCCCAATTTTCATGTTGTAGGTACGTAGATTGTTCGTAAACGGTACTGAAATGGATGTCTAATGGAGGTGTCTAATGTCCAGCGTAAATATCTCGCCGATGTCTATGTTACGTTTTATGGTTTACTGGGTTGTTACGCTAGACGTGTCAAAGGCTTATGGCAGCGTTGAGCACTGGACGCTGTTGCAAAGATTACAGGCTGCAGGTCCTGAGAGCTACTTTATGGCATGGGTTTCTGAATTTCTGGCCGACAGAGAATTTCACTGCTTCCAGAATGGTGTTTCCTCTGGTAGATTTCTATAGGCGATAGGAGTGCCCCAAGGTTCGGTCCTCTCCCATGTTCTTTTCAACATGTTAGCATTATATTACCTGCAGTCATAAGGTGGCAACCGATGTGTATGCAGATGACATCATCTTTTTGTTTCCGGGTATGACATATATTCTCTGTACGAGTCCTTACAGTCTTACCTCAATGTCCTCGATTAATGGCTAGGCGAACTTAACCTCTCCCTTAATGTAAATAACAGTGTTTTATTGGTTTCCCCGCTCTCTTATTTAGTTAATATCTCTATTGTTTATCGGCCCCGTGTAATTCCTCAAGTTCAGACTATCAAATACCTCGGAGTAATTTATGATCCTTCACTTTCCTGGCGGGCGCATGTAGAGCAGATCACTGCGAAAGGAGTTCGAGCGGTTGGCTTGCTGCGCAAGCTGAGCAACATTCGTTCTGGCATGAGAAGCCTCTCGCTTCTGACGATTTATAAAATGTATGCCCGTCCAGCATTCGGCTGTGCCTTGTTCTCTGGAGCACCTGCGTGTAAACTTCGACCCCTTCTTCTCTTGGAGCGGGAGGCGCTGCGCCTCTCTCTGGACCATCCTCAATTTGTGGCTAATTCATTTTTGTATCTAAAGGCGCGGGTTCCATCACTGCCTGCAAGATTGCGGCTGTTAACTGTTCAAAGGTTTGTAAAATGTGCAATTGTTCACTTCATGCCTAAAATTTGATCTTTCTTCGTCAGCCTAAGGTATAGTTTTCAACGAAAGCTGGTCTCGTTTCCACACTCCACAGATTTGTGTTGTGCAATCTCTCCTTGACCCCTCAAACGTTTGCATTTCGGACATGCTTCCAGTGTGAGCCAATCTACATCTATTGAGATTTTCTCTGATGACATTTTTTCAAACCACGCAAAATTTATGCCTTTCCGTGTGCTCAACAGTTTATTACAATATCATTTGACTTCCTTTCACTCTCATGTTCTCATTTCGACAGACGCCTCACAGTGTGAAGAAAGGGTCGGTGTTAGTATTTTCTCTCTCACTCTTGACTGGTCATTTTCATTTCGCCTTCCTCACTTCACTCCCATTTATTTGGCCGAATTTTTAGCCATAGTCCTGGCACTGCGCAAGTTAAACAGCTCTTTGTCTTCTGTCATAATTATGGCGGATTTATTATGACTGCGTTCCTTTCTCACAGCGTCTATGGGATCACAGGCACTCCGCTTACTCAAATATTTGGTGCCACTCCACGTGTGTTCATTACGGTTGATTTGTGTTCCTGGGCACAGAGGAATTCATTTAAATGAGGTTGCTGATGTCCTGGTGAAGGCACCTCTTCAAGGCACAGTCATATCACTCCTTCCACCCTGCACATATATTACAGCGGCCAGGTTTCGCAGGTATCTGCTATTGAAAGAATTTGCAGCATCAGCAGTGACCTCCTATCCCGACTTCCAGCATTTTCTCTACCCGGGGTGCAGTAAAGGATGGCGATACTCAAGCTTGAGGTTTCTATGACGCGTCTACTTTGTCACGTGCCTCAGTTAAACTTCTACCTACATAGGTCTGGTCTGGCGGTCTCCCAATTTTGCCCGCTCTGCGCTCAACCCGAAACGAGAGATCACTTCTTGTTGGCCTGCGGCCGCTTATCCTGCTCCTGCGCCTGCTAGAGCACCCGCTACGACAGCTCGCTAAGTATGTCTGCTGGGGTTTTTCTGCCTCTTGGTGCTTGATGCCTTGGGCACAGCAACAGGAATGTGCTCTCCGCCATTCAAACTTACTTTTTAGACACGAAACGGCTGCTATCCTAAAATCTTTCTTAATTCCATCTTCTGGCTACTCATGTTCAAAATTTATCTGTTACCAAAGCTTCCTGAACACGGCCCGTTTAGCTCCATTCCCATTTTAAGTCACTAGTCTCACAGTGTTTGATTTGTTAATTTAAATCACCAAATCTGCATTCTTTTTTTCTTCTTTTAACGTTTTGAACGCCTGTCAGTCGCCGCCGGTGTCTTGGCCAATCCTCTGCAGTGGGTGCGCGCCATTATCTTCTTGAGGACAACAAAAAATGAAAACGTAGCAGTCAACAACTCGCCGTGATGGCTCAGTGGTCACGGCGCTCGGCTGTTGGCCCGAAAGACGCGGGTTCGATACCGGCCACGGCGGCTGAATTTCGATGGAGGCGAAATTCTAGAGGCCCGTGTACTGTGCGATGGCAGTGCACGTTAAAGAACCCCAGGTGGTCGAAATTTCCGAAGCCCTTTACTACGGTGTCCCGCATAGCCTTAGTCGCTTTGGGACGTTAAACCCCAATAAACCAAACCATAGCAGTCAACACCGTACGAACAAGAACCGAAAGATAAACCAGAACCAATCGCAGTCGGAGTCGAAATCCAGGGAGGCCGCTAAACAGTCGCTCTTTAAGTTATTCCATCTCAGATCAAGCGAACATTTCACCCGCGCAGCATGTGATATAATATACTATCGGCTATTTTCAAGCCACTTTTGATCTTTAAAACTCTTTATCAGTAAATGCTTCAAGCACGATCCGTTTCACAGTACATATTGACACATCACGTGGAGGCACACTGGTTGGCGGCAAATACGTTTCTACCCGAGAAGACACCTTTCTTGTGACATGCCAATTGAAGGCTGGAGCCCTCGCCATGGCTTTGTCGGTTAGACCTCCGATTGTGCATGCGAACAAATTGGTAAACTGCCAACTTGGTACACTCCCCACATGGGCTGATTTGAAGTCTTCGCGAGCCCGGTGCCATCCTCTACTTGACCTGGAAATCTATATTCTTTCTCGCGGATAAACCCATTTAAGTCATCTGTGCATGACACCCCATTCGTGCACTGCATTTCTTCTCTAACGCTACGAGACCGGTCATTCGCACCTGCTACTTGGAGCGCTTCCAAAAGCAGAGCTCCAGAAATCATGACAGCTCCAGTGTCAGATAAATTCTGCCTGAAGATCCGCTGTAAACATGAGCTAGACCATGTCCTGCAGATCTCACAGCTGTCATCGGAAGCAAGTATCTATTCGACCAAACATTCTGCTTCTAGGAAATGACAGCCGCATCTCTTTATTCTTCTTTGAGATCAACTCTACTGGCCTCGTTTTGAAGAGAATCCGATCTATGAGTATCCGTGACGCCTTTCTCTACAACTAGCAGCTATCGAACGCGAGTACTGCGGACTCTGCGATTGTATATTCTCCGAACGGCTTTAGCGCGCGGCAGCATCAAATCTGGATTCGGGAGGCGCTCCTGCGCAATTCCACTGCTCGATGTGGAATACCTTGGGTTTGCCGTGTCGAGTAGGGACGGGGGTTGTATGATGGACGCTGTAGTTCATCTGGAATCCTCCACTACCATGATGATGGTGATGATGGTAGTGGAGGACTCCAGATGAACTTAGACCAGCGGGGGTTTTGGAGCGAAAGCTTCACTACGTCATATTTCGGCAAGGTCATCGGATGTTGCATTTTGACCTTCAGCAAGAGGAGCGCCGAAGGTGTGGCTGTGACGCAAAACCACGTGACTCGCCGCAGCCGCAGCTTCACTGCTCCGACCGCGGTGCGCAGACCGCCGTTCCGCCAGATGTGGTCATGTGATTATGCACGTGACTCTGCATTCGCTTAAGGAGGCGACGCCGCTCTCGCATGCAGTTTCGCCATGGATAAAAGCGCGCTTGACTGTGTGCCTGAAACACCTACGTGGCGTTCTACACGTCTAACAAGGCGTAGCCAATGTAATGGAGCTTTGACTCTGTCTAACTAGGTTCAAAAGAGTTAAACCACTGCCAATTTTTTTCAACGTGCGAAAGCGCACACGCGTTTTTGCATTTCGCCTCATCGAAATGCGGCCCTCGAGGCCAGTATCGAACCCGCAACCTTGGAATCAGCAGCTGAGCCGCACAGCCACTGTGGCTTTTTTTTTATTTATTGCCCCCCTGACACATTGTGGGGGTTTTATTTAGCACCTCCTGCCTCAGACAACGAACGCCTACAAAATTATGTTGCACTACCCACTGCGGTCGATCAGTTTTTAGGGCGCTCGGCAGCTTATCGGTGTACCCGGGATCGATCCCGGCGGCGTTTCGATGTAAGCGAAACACAAAAGGCACCCGTGTGCTGTGCAATGGCAGTGCACGGCAAAGATCTCTAGCTGGTCCAAATTATTTGGGAGCCCTCCACTAGTGCACCCACCTTCCACCCACTCTCACCTTCCTCCCTTTCCTTACGGCGTTGTTCAGGTGTCCATCGAGAGAGACTGTTACTGCGCTATTTCCTTTCCTCAAAAACCATCACCACAACGTTGCTGGGTCGTTGCGCTGTTTCATATATTTGTGCTAAATGACGGAAAGAAATGGAAGGTACTCTCAATCGGTGCTTAAAAGACTATACACAACTAATTTTATTGCGTGTTTTCTTCTTTCAAGTGATGCCCTAGATATGAGAACAGATGGATCGCCGTGTGGTATTTGTCTGCGGACCCTGAATAATTTAGAAAAGAATTTCACCTTCCATGCTGTTTCGGTTTCATCAACCGAACAATGGCTGTGACGTGTAGTTTAACAATAGGTCACGTGACGTGAGGGAAAACTGTGATACAAACACTGATACTCACCACTGCACATAAGTCAGCATGCTTCAAGACCTAGAATCAACAAACGACGTAGCAGCAGTTGCCGTTTTTTTCATGCCTCACATAGTCTAAATTCAACTACACGTCACAGCCATCGTTTTGATGGTGAAACCGAAACAACGTAAAGAAGAAATTGAAATATAAATTACTTATTCGTCGCAGGCGAATACCAGAGCATATCGTTTGAAAGAAGAAAACATGCAAGCAAAAATTTGGTGTCTATAGTCTATAGTTCAGCCAACTCCCAAGCTAAAACTTCTGGATCGGTGTTTCTGCGCCGTCCGACTGTTGCTTCTTCTTCTCCTTCCATGGCGAGTGTCTGCGCCTTTTCTATGGGCAAGCGCGCTTTATATACCCCTCTTTTCAAATGTGCACTCCACATGGCTGCGGCGAAAGGTCAAATGGTGGCAAGGATGGCCGCCTCTTCTATGGCCGCCGCCGTCGCCGCTCACGCGTTCTCGCAGCGCCTTGCGAAAGAACCTTCCCCTCTTGCGATGGCGGCGGGAACCACGCGGCAGCGGCGAAGGTAAAAACGGTGGCGAAGAGAAGTGGCGACGCACATGCGCAGTAGCGCGCGGCGGCGAAGGTACGACGACGGAGTCAGCGCGCGGCGGCGACGACTGCTGCCGCAGCAGCGGCCACCTGCTCTCCGCGTGACGTCACTCGGTTTCGCGCATGCGCAGCTGTGGCAAATCTGTAGGGAGGCTCCCGCGAAGCGCGGTGTTGACGAGCTTAGTGAATGTTAAGCTAGAGGCCTACGGCGCCAGTAGCTAATTTCCCCCTACCGTGTCCGCTGAAGTCGGGAGCGGTGAACAATGGTGACAGCGCGTCCCGCGCTGCGGACGCTGTCCAGGGTCGCGAGGATTAAGGAGCAAGGGCCCGACGACGATCTGCCATAGAGAAGAGATTAGCTCTCAAGTGGGTGGGGGTCAGTAAGGTCGGCGACTTCTGAAAATTCCGACTGTCTAGCTAAGCAGTGGAATTTACTGGCGTGCACTGGGCTCCGCCCACTTGTATATACAGTGCCATTGCAGCAGTATTGGTTGAAATTGGGCGAGGGCAGATTTAATAAAGCTCCGCCCAATTATCGAAGGTAAAAAAACCCGCTGCACACAAAGATCAGAGGGAGCGCGCCGAGTCCCAGTCTCGGCCGCTTTTGAAAAACAGCGCCTTTCTTTTAACCGCCCTTTTCTCCTGTTACCTTTATTTTTGGTCTCGTTTTCAATAAATAACTTTTGTCTATCAAGATGTTTGGAGTTTCAGTTTCAGTTTAACTGGTGCCGTGACCAGCATCAGTGGTGTTGCAATTTAACTGTAAGTAAAATGTCTTGGTTTTGCAAAAGGCATGAAAAACTTCCTGCATAATTAGCATATCAGATTACTGCGTACAAAGACTTTGTTTGTCATATTTTGCTGTAAAGCACTCAGCATTTGCTGTGCTGATGTGCGTTGCCGAGTGTGCATTACTGAGCTTTGCTCAGGCTGTGCAGTCTCTTTTACAATATGACGGGGTTTCAGCCTCACTGCACAAGAATTGACCGTGGGTTGTCATAAATACCTCCCCCATGACCTCCAAATTCAAAGGTTGTGAGTTCGGATCCCACAGACGAGATGTGGTAGTTTTTTTCTTCTGCTTTCTAATCATTTGTCTTTAAATAAAATAGCCTATTAATCTCTCATTGTTGATTAATCAGTTCGAGTGCGTGCAGCATTACGACCGAATGTTAAATTCGGACCGTCCATTTAGTTCAAATACACAACGGGAACCAACTGGACATTCCAATTGATTGAAAATGTATGCGATTCAAACCAATCGCAACCGACCGGAATGTTTAGTTGGTTCCAACTGTGCATTTGAAAACATTGGAGACGATAAGAAGAACAGTTCTTAGCTCCCAAATGAAGTGGCATCTCGAAGTGGGCCATAGGCAAACATGCATGACACATAAACCAGAAGAACACTAAAAGACTGAAGAGGCGAAACAAAACAAGTGTTCAATATATGTCCGCTGTAATAACTTTTTCCTTCGGCCAGCGCCTTCTCTATACTAATACTCCATTCAATGAACCCTCCTCCTGAAGCCAGTGGCGCTGGTCCGTTGAGTGAAGTTATTGCATTTAATCACGACTGCAGGGATGGTAAAAAAATAAGAACAATCTATTGTTCTTCAGTAGAACCCCATGCTTCAGTAGCACTGTCATCTAAGGAAATGAAGTTGTTAAACAGTGGTCAGCACCGATAATCACATGTGCTATTACGAGACATTTTATTTCCTGGCAAGTGTATTTTTGACAAAGCGCATGCGCGCGCTTTCTTGAAGCCCTGCCTTAAAAAGCAGCTCGTTTTTTCCAATAAACGCAGTTGCAAGTTCAGCGCCGTGTATGTAGTCTCTTCGTTCTTGCCCTGTGCCCATGCGCTGCTTTATTACAAGATTCAGTTCGAAGATGGCGAAAAAAATATGAGTTCGGTTCAGCTACGGTTTCGGGTGAAAATTCGGGTTCTGTTCCTGCTTCGTGTCCAGGTTCGGTTCCGGTTCCGGTTCGACACCCTGTTTTAGACAGTAAAAGTGCCCCCTGAATTTTTTGCTGCCCTTTTCGCCAAATGTAGCTTCATATTCGCTACTGACAGCATAGCTAGCAATCGACTCGAAGAATTTTTTGTACTGCTAATTGCAACGAAAAAGTTAGCGGCAACAAGGGCGGCACATAAGAGAGCGCGAAGACCGGAAGAACATCTCATTGATGGCAAAATCACCGATGTCCTTATCTGTTCGAAATGAATTAACTGTCCCGACGTACTTCCATCCCTTGGGGACACAGCTAGAGCACCTTGGTTACTCTACTGTTGACTCCGTAAATGCATCCCACAGTCAGACCGCTATCTCATATGAAGATCTGTCTCGAAGATAATGCCACAATTTCGGTTTCAGTGCCCATGGGGATTCTAGAGCACATCAGAATTGAGTGCTCACCGTCAAAAACGTGACCGCTTTTCACAAACCAGCGCGAATTTCATCGCAAGCCAGGAACGGCAATACATTTTCAAAGCTGCCAGTTATATGCACGTACACATCCACAGACCACTACGGATCTTCATAAATACGTCATCTTGCCCAGTGTAGCAATAATATTATGATGATGATGATCGTGTCCAAGTTCACACCCCTTTTCAACGGGCTGTCCCGTTGTTGTGAGCCGCCAAACATCACAGCGCCCCCTGACGCTGAGTTTGCTCGCGAATAGAGGGCAGCGCGAGATGAGCGAGGAGGTCAGCAGTTCCTACAATTTTCCTGCCCTCGGTGTGCCGTCGCGCTCGGCACATCACTCACGTGACCTTTTTGTCCGCGCTCCGGCCCGTCGTGTGGACAGTGACGTTCTAGAAGACCGTGGTTACCGCTCCAAACAGTACACTTCACGGAGATACGGTCACGTGGTGGGTACACCAATAATGGCATGGTTTCACCGCTCTTAGGCGTTTTTCAATGCCAAATTAAAATTATATATTTTTGTTTCCTCCGATATCGCACTGCTTCATTCTTACATTATGGTACTTTCTTTTCGAATATAATCTCATGGCACGTGTTTCAGTCAGTAATTAATATGTCAGTCACTTTAATGGCCACAGACCTCGATGTTCCATAAAAGCTGCACTTACCTCCCAGTATCCAGCGACCTAGTACCAAGCACCCATTGCCAGTAACCCTGCGTTCATTCGAACACTGCTTCGTTTATCAGATATGGCACCTGGTGACTAAGTTCCAGTCGCTCTGGGACTGGGTATACTAGCCAATATCGACGAGCAGTGCCAGAAAAAAGACAAATTTATTTTGGAGAAAACGGTGGAGCAAGTGCTTACATACTGCAAGAGGCACAGTCACTCAAGGCACAACGCTGACACTGCAAATGGTGAGAATTTTGTAGCCTTCCAATCTCCATCGGTTAGACATGAAGGCATGCAGATGTCGTGCTCCATCCAAGTCTCCGTGGGTCACACACGAAGTATTGCTGATGTCCTGCTCCAAGGTTGGTGGCCATGTCTTGAGGCAGGTGATGTTAAACTAGTCGGGAAACCTATGCCGGATTTTCAAACAGTGACCTCACCACGTTGCATACCTTGTGAGCAATGTCTAAGCCCATGCCCATGACATTTATCAGGTAGTCATCAGTAAGCAAACCTTCCCTGTCAGTTAGCTGTGCAGTGAATTCTTCGACACATCCTGTGCAGCTTGGAATTTCCGCGATGTAGGCAATAGCCTCCGGAACCGTCCAGCCACGAGGTCTCTCAGCAGCCAGCAACGCCAGATGCTCGAGCAGGTTTTCCACTTTCTCCTCGTCAACCACGTTCCACTGAGGATCATAGTCAGCAGTCGTGTTGTCCGGGATCCAGGCAGCAGGCGGGGTAGGGGTCCTGAAGCCAGAGTACTCCCGCGTAGAGTAAATACGCCGACTCTAGATCGATAGCTCCACATTCTTGGAACACCTGTGGCAGCCTTTATGGCAACACATCTTAGTAGCCAAATTATAGTGGCAGTGTATTCTAGGCACAATGGCCAAATATTACTACGCAGACCAAATACAGGGCGTACTCAATAGCGTTCTGCAAATTATAGTACCAGTAAGCACTATGAACAAATTTTACTGTACACAAAATTCTGAGCGTACTCAGCAGCGTCCTGCGTCGCCGCGGTGGCTCAGTAGTTATGGCGCTCGGTTGCTCGCCCGAGAGACGCGGGTTCGATCCCGGCCGCGGCGGCTGCATTTCGATGGAGGCGAAATTCTAGAGGCCCGTGTACGGTGCGATGTCAGTGCACGTTAAAGAACTCCAGGTGGTCGAAATTTCCGGAGCCCTTCACTACGCGTCCCTCATAGCCTGAGTCGCTTTGGGACGTTAAACCCCCACAAACGAAACCATGAGCCAATCAGCAGCGTCCTGCTCCGTTGACATGATCACGTTATCTAACTATTTCCGTGATAGCAGGACTGCGACGCTTTTAAGTCCTGAAATGGGCAAAAATACTCTCCTTAATGATACTTAACTGGGAACGGGGGCCGAAAATGTTTTACTGGAGAGGCGCGGAGAATTAATTTTTGCGTAGGCATGGAGCCTGCGTGACTATTTTTTCCGCTGCCCGTCGCGTACCCTTGACGCCATCAGTGAATTTCAACGCTTGTTGAGCCTCGTTTTAAGCAAGCATCGCAGGAGTCAACTAACCCAACTTCCCCTCGGCGCTTTGCCACCCTTCTTCCTGGAGCACACTGGGAGCGACCGTAACCCCCCTCTCCTCCCCCCCCCCCCCCCGCCCCCAAGTACCGACTCCAGTTTTGAACTCACCGGCCCGGTCGGCGCCCATGGAGCAGTGGCTTCAAAAGTGGGAGGATGGGAAACGTAGTCTGGCTCTTCAACCGCATGAGTAGTGTCCGAAAATTCCACGGTATCCAGGCTCTCCACTTCGAGGCGAGGATCCCCTAGGAAGCTTGAGGAGGGCGCTTGTGAGCCTTCTGGGGTTGTGGGCCCGTCGAGAATAGACTCCGCAACTCGATCGTACAAATCAGACATCTCTTGTTGCTGCTGATCATCCCGCGCAGTGTCCTCGACAGTTCGATCGGCATCCATGGCAGGGTGATGTACCGTTCTGTCGCTACTCGCCAGAGCTGCTCTTGATAGCGACCTCTTGGATCACTCGTAGGATAGCATGATAGGATAGGATACTTTTTGTTTCTACAATCAGCGGTGACACTGTTGAAAAAATGCGTCTGCTTACGAAACGGTAACCAAAACGCCGCGGCGGTATTGCCGGCGATGCGATCGAATACTCTAGAGAGCGGGTCGCTACTGGCTACGCAGCTAGGGGCAAATCATGTAGGGTATCTTCCTCATAGAGTCTATGCGCCTAGGGTTACGCTATGGTCGCTTTAGATTAATTAGAGCGGATCAGAAGAGACTGAGCAGCTGGCGGGAGGGGCTCTGTCCTTGCCAATGGCGAACGAAGCGCCGGCGCTCCTGTCGTCTGCTCTTGAACGCGTTGATATATGGCGCTGCTCTTGGCGTCTGCAAACGGAATTGGTAACTTGCGATGCACCGAGTGCCTGGTGCCAAAATATTTGTTTTCTTTAACAGATCGAGTCGGCCGACAACGATTTCGGCGAAAAAATTCGACCGCTCGAAAACGTTCGAACGCCGTGGAGACCCACCCGTTTCTGACGGCGCTGCGATCGTAGGCGCACTTAAGCAGACGATACGCAGGAGTGTGATCACATGACATGACACAAAAATACCTGCTTCATGTGTGGCCACGGCGGCTGTGGTGTTTTCACGGCGTTGTAAACAAGTGGTTCCAGGACCAAGGGCCTATACAAGCCGCCTCGTTGGATCCTGGTACTTGCCTATGAATGCTTAAACGGCGTCGGTTCTAAGTTCCTATGCAAGCCTTGCGGTTGGATGCTCGACATGGGTGGTCCAACGGTCTTCAAATCGACGGAGAAGTGAAAGACGCGGGATCGATCCCGTCCGCGGCGGTCAAATTTCGATGCAGCCGAAATTCTAGTGGCCCATGTACTGTGCGATGTCAGTGCACGTTTATAGAACCCTTCACTGTGACGTCCCTCATAGCCTGAGTCGCTTTGGGACGTTAAATCCTATAAACCAACCAACCTGAAAAACTTTGCTTTGGCGATGTCACGAAGCGTTTATTTGGAGCCGTTTGCGGTCGTAGGAAGCGTTCCTAATTCCTGCAACGATCACAATAGACAGCTGCTTACGGTGAATTTGTTTTGCGCGCATAAGTTGCACAGCACGTGACAAGTGTGCGCATAGTCAAAGTGAATGTGATTGGAGCGAGTGCTCTTCCGAAAAAGGTAGAGAAATGTGCCCCTGCGAAAGCTGACTACGTACACCGTGTTTTACGAATGCTGAAATGAGCTTAGCGTTATGCAGGTAGTCGCATTCGTGGCGTTGGTTGAAGTGATTGCGACCGATGCGCGAGGCACACGAGGTTGTTGCTGTTACGTATCCATCACTGATTTTTATACTGCGCTTGAAAACTCACTGCAGGTTACACTGCCTCCACTGAAAGTTAGGCTGCCGTAAAACGGGCAATAACGGTTTCAGAATGACTACGCGATTCTTGTCGCGAATTCTGCATCGGGCCAAACTGGAACAAGTAAGGCTGCAGTACAAGCTACTAACAACCACCACAATTACAAAATCACATTTTTCAGATTGCTAAGATTGCATACTTTAAATTATTAGCTATTCAAAATAACGCACTGCACTGCTGAGAGAGGGAAAAAATCGTACTTGCAGGGTTTCCCAAGCAATGCTCAGTAGTTGTCACTGTAATATGCAAACAGGCCTCCTCCTTGCCTCCCTACTGACAGTACTGCAAAATACATATGGTTTGGTTGGTTGGTTTATGGGGTTTAACGTCCCAAAGCGACTAAGGCTATGAGAGACGCCGTAGTGGAGGGCTCCGGAAATTTCGACCACCTGGGGTTCTTTTACGTGCACTGACATCGCACAGTACACGGGTCTTTAGAATTTCTCCTCCAAAGAAATTCAGCCGCCGCGGCCGGGATCGAACCCGCGTCTTTCGGGGTCAGCAGCCGAGCACCATAACTACTGAGCCACCGCGGCGGCGAAAAATACATATGCGTATCTATTCAGTGTAAAATGCGTGTGCCTATCTGAAGTATGCATGCATTAAAAATTCATCTTAGCACACTGCTGTCAATCACGAATGCAAATGGACACGAGAGAATTATCACGTTTCTAACCATTTAGAACCTGTATAATCAGCGGTAACTAAAGCAGTTCTGCATTTCACAATACACTGACAATACAACAACACTGATTTATTTTTGTTGTGTTTTTCTGGCCATTATAAAACCCGAAAAAGAAATAGAACTCTATGACTGGAAAGGAGCCGAGACGTGCATCATTTGGCTAAAGTGCATAGCTTTATTCTCTACATTGATAGCGGGACATCGGTTCTCCTCTAGCGGTCTTTCCTGAGCTCACATTGCAGTTGCAGAAGCCAGAATGCAGCGTTGAAAACAAGTGTGGGACGTTTTGTTGAAGGCAAGTCATTGTTGACATGTAGAAAAAAACTTGTGCAACTCCAAAGCATCCTCAAATGTCCCTGTACAGGCAGAACAAAGTGGGCGCCCAGTATGTTTTGGATAAAAGTCTACACATGCCATCCTCATTAGTGTCAACATAATGAGACTTGGAAGCCAGTGAACTGGATTACAGGTAGAGGAAATACAAGGAATAATAATGAGGGTTTACCTAGGGATGGCTCCTGGTTTAGGCTGGGAAAGGATACTTCGGATCGTCAGTGAAACAGGATACGATGACCATAATTTCTTGTTATCTCATGCAAAACATATTATTTCAAGCAGAATTTGTAAAATTTTCATTATGAGAGCGAATCAGTTCAGAATCGCGCAGCTAGATTTATTTTTTCGGACTACTCGTATCACACCAGCGTCGCTGCACTTAAATCTGAGGCTAATCTTACTAATCTCGAGTCCAGACGTTGCATCTTTAGGCTCTGCCTCTTTCATAAATTTTATCACAGCCAACTTGATGTTTCAGCAATCTTGCCAGCTCATCGCTTATCAAGCCGTACCAACCATTCCAAAGCAGTCTACCCTCCCCCAGCACAGACTACAGCTTATCTTCACTCATTCTTCGTGCAAACGGCTCGAGACGAACGGCCTCCCAATCGACTCCGTGCACCACTCCGATCCACTGCACTTCAAGGCTGCCATCCAATCTCTCATTAGTGACACATTCAGCCCATCCCTCATGTAATACCCCATTCCTGGGGCATTTGAGGTATTGATAATAAATAATAAATAAATAATAATAAGATATCGCAGAATAAAATGAAATTAAAAATTAGCCATTTAAGTACGCAATAGGCTCAGAAGTCAATGTTTAGGAACAAATTTAAAGCAACATTTAAGAGTTGTTTTCACTGATCAATAAAATGTAGTACAGTATGAATGATTGTAACGGTGACCAGGGGGTATATCCACGAAACGGTTCGCTTCGGAACCAGCTCGTTTCTCCACGTTTCACCTTGCGCATGCATTTCGGCATTTCCTTTTTGTAATCGGTATTTAACTTTTTCTCATGAGTATATCTCCACCGCGGCCAAGAGCCCTCCTTGCTTTTTTCTGTAGCGGGCAAAAACGAATATTCAGATTCTAAAAAAAATAACCTGCATCAATTTATTCATCGTTTATATGGTAATAATAGTAGTAATACCGTGTCGAGTAGGGACGGGGGTTATATGATGGACGCTGTAGTTCATCTGGAGTCCTCCACTACCATGATGATGATCCAGTTACAGGGTTCGTAGCAGTTTTAGAGAAAAAAATTCAAGGGTTTTCAAGGACTTTAAAAGGCCCTGGCATAGCAATTTCAAGGACCCAAAGCAATGTTTAGTTGCTTGGACAGAAAATAAATTTAAGAACAAAATCATTCATTCTATTGAAAAAGAAAAAAATAGGCATACACTGCCTTGAAACACACATTAATGAACACATAAACTGCCTTGAAGTGCACACTGGTTAAGATTAACAAGAGTGTATTTGAAGTTTTTCAGCGATTGCACAATAAATTGCTTGAACCTCAAGAATCTTTTCTTTTGCAGTTTTTCTAAGACTGTTTGATTTCACAATATATGTGATGTCATTAGCCGCCTCAGCTTTTACGGCATAACTGCCTGCAGCTGCCAACAAGTCCGCAACAGTTTTTGTAGCGTGAGCTACACTCGCCGTGGATGAGCAGTTTCGCGTGAGAGTGGATGAGCCAAGCTGCGCATGCGCCAGGAGCGAATGACAACACTGCTGCGCAGCTGGTGCGCCGGAGCCGACAAGAAGAACGAGAGGATGATGAGGAACGACAGACGGGCTACAGCCATGGAGAAGGAAAGCAAAGCCGCTGCTGAGCAGCGCAGAAGAGCGGAAAAGTTGAATTCGCCGGATCCCGAAGTGGTAGCCTGGCAGTTAGCGGTTAACGAGAGGAAGAACGAACAGGCTAAGGGCCAAGCGCGCAGCGGAGACGCCAGAGCAACGAGAGGGACACTTAGCTAAGTGACGTCGCCAGGAGGCTGAGCGGCGTGCTGCACAATCAGGGCATGGTCTGGGCTAGAGAGCGGACACAAGCAATACACGCGACTACAGCAATATCTTTCTCTCTTCCTTCCTTCATGTTTCTGACTACAGTGGCTAACACATTGGATTGACTTGGATTAGGACTTGCCAGATGAGGCCAGACGTTTACTTGAATCCGCTAAGCCTAGTCCAGCCCAAAATTCAAGGACTTTCCAGCACCTTTACAAGAATCAAGGGTTTTCAGGGCCTTGAATATGGAACTTTAGAAATCAAGGGTTTTCAAGGGTTTCAAGGACCGCTACGAACCCTGAACTTTATGTTCCTCCTCCGGATCGTCGTCGGAATGGCCGGTTTGATCGGGTCGGATGCTCGTCGATGCGACGAATGACAAGGGCACGAAGCGGTTCGCGTCTTCGTCCGCTCGTCCAGCGACACGTTGCCGGTTGGGGCAGCAACTCCAAACTTCTTGAGAGGCAAAACTTGTTTATTGAAGACGAGACCAAAATAAAAGAACTTAGAGAAAAGGGCGGTTTAAAGAAAGGCTTTTAAAAGAAGGGCTGTAGAAAAGTGGCTGAGACTGAGACTGGGCGCGCTCCCTCTGCTCTTTGTGTGCAGCGGGTTTTTTTACCTTCGATAATTGGGCGGAGCTTTATTAAATCTGCTCTCGGCCAATTTCAACCAATACTGCTGCAATGGCACTGTACATACAAGTGGGCAGAGCCCAGTGCTCGCCAGAGCCCGACTCTAGAGGCGCCAGTAAAGTCCACTGCTTAGCTAGACAGTCGGAATTCTCAGAAGTCGCCGACCTTACTGACCCCCACCCACTTGAGAGCTAATCTCTTCTCAATGGCAAATGCGCGGCCCTGGACAGCGTCCGAAGCGCGCGACGCGCTGTTACTATTGTTAACCCCTCCCGACTTGAGACGGACACGGTAGGGGGAAATTAGCTACTGGCGCTGTATGCCTCTAGCTTAAAGGGGCCCAGAAACACAATCTTAGTTAACTGTTTTGCCTGTTGATTGCATACAGTGAGTTATAATGGTGCTATTAGCGTCGGTAACACCGCGTATATTCCGTTTTTTAATATTTTAATGTCCCCCCAAAAACAACTTCATGGCTCTGATGGTGTCGCCACACAGTGGCGGGTTTTTAGCAGCGGATATGACATCACCTGGCGCGAGCTTGATGACCGGACAAACAGTAAATATACTGCAAATTGTGTGAATAAATAGAGAAACATTTTGTCACCTGTCTGCGTTTTATATTATATCAACAAAGACAATTTGTTTGTCTTAGATAAAAGCCCTGCAAGGCAAGTAAAATAAAAATACACCACCAGGGGCGCTCTGGCACGGAAACAACGCTGCCAGTCTCACAGAGAGCAGGCAACCATGGAGTACAAACTTCCGCGACGTGCTCTGGCTGGCTGTTTTGATTGGTTGCGCCACGTGCCGTCATTGGGAGAGCGAAATAGGAGTGGGAAGCCCCGCCAAAATCGAGTTGAGGGCAGCGTTTTGTTTGCTTGTATTTTGAAATTTCTTCACTGAATAACTCCCGTTCCTGTGCATCGATTCCTGTAATTCTTTTTAAGTCAGCATCTGTGTGACATAAAGAACCCACCTGAAGTATAGCCGGTATTCCCCCAGGCAGTGTTTCGCAGCCCCTTTAACATTAGAGAGTTTTAGTATAACGTCACCCTATCGCTTTGGGTCATAGGGGAATAGCGGGACGCTACTGCGCATGCGCAGAACGCTATCGGCCCTTTGCTCCTAAGCCCCAACTCCAACGACACTTCCTGGGTGTACGCGCCCAGCGTCGGCGCTCTTGGCGTGCAGCCCCAACTCCAACGGCACTTGCTGGGCGTGCGTGCTCAGCGTCGGCGCTCTGGCGTACGCCAGAACCGGTCTGCGCATGCGCACTGCAGGAGTATCCAGCGAACCTCGGCGAGGCGCCGATATCTGTCCGTGCTAGATATCGGCGCCAGCGCACGGGCGCTGGCGCACGCGTCGGAAGCGGGGTCCGGTTGACAACAATCGGAGGACCGCGGGGCTGGAAGCGCACCTAAAGTTTGCTCCCACTGCACCAGCGCTACTTCTCCCCTGCCGGTCATTTTGGCGTTTCCGTCCGGGCACGTCGCCGGCGGAGCGCATGGAGCCAGCAGCCTGTCGACTGGTATGCGCGTGCTGCTCGCGCAGCTGGCACCCTCTCTTTCATTGTGAGCACGCGCCGTCCTGCTCGTGGGCGCACAAAAGAGGTGTTGCCGCTCGCTGTGAGTCATGGTTGGAATTCCGCGACGTTCTAAGTGGAGAAACTTGTGTCAGCGGCTGTCACAGTAGTTCTCTGAACATCAACGGCCAAGGACTGCCCGTGGAATTCTATAGATTTCCTGGACATGTCCTACATTCTTGGGGGAAAAAATTAATATTAGAAAATTGTAACGTACAGTAATAGAAATATTGAAGATAATGGTCTTAAAAAAATTTCATTGCTCTTATCGAGCAGTTGACGATAGGAAAAACGTTAATACGAAAAAAAATGCAAGCCTATCGATGGGAGATTGCTATAGTGAAATCTTCCAGTATATGAAAAAAAATGCGTTCATACACTCTTTTCTATTCAAAAGTGTTTGTCCGGAATTGTATAAAATGGATGAGAACGAGAAACGGCAGGCCTCGATAACTGCTGTGGGCAGGGTGAAGTAAGCGTTTTTCTGTTGCTAAACACGTTTGGTATGTTGGACGCGTGATATTCTGAGCAGTTTTTGCTTTAATTCACTAAGCATGCAGTGTTTAGTAAAGCTCGCGCTAACGAAACTAATTTTTTTGCCATTTTTTTGTTTTGGAGGCTGACAACAACAGCTAGTGGCGTTATGCAGACGCGTGTGAGGCAAGGTCAGTGATCGCCTCAATGTTCAGACTTGTGACGCCTGGCTCAATTTTCGAAGCTGCTGTACATGTAAAAAAATTCTAAAAATAAAAATAATCAAAATGTTTGCTTGCATATGAATGAGCGTTTGCATATGAGCGATGGCTCTGCAAATTAATTGTTTTGGGGATGCGCGTGCGCTGTAATCGGCATTAAAATAAATATACCAACCGCTTATCTCCGTTGTAGCGTTTGACCAAACTAGAGCATTTTTTCTCTTAACCGTATATAGCAAGCAGCTGGTAGGAGCTTTTCGTGCGTGTTTTCGTCTCTTCAGCCTCGCATGTATCCTTAAGGCCACTTTATTTTAAGTTAAAATAAAAATTATTTCCATTATTATTCAACGAAACACGTAAAAAAATCCTTATTATTTGGCCAACAAACCTGCACGCACCCAACTGCTCAGCCACCCAACGAAATTAAGTATCTTGCGAAGATGGCTGCGCCAAAAAAATGGTATTTACCTCCAATTCCATGTCTTAAATGATCTCGTCATTTACTTGCGATACACATTTCGCCGTTACGGTACCAGCTTTTTCGTCAACCATCTGCTTCACGGAGTGGGTCTGATCCACTAGCAGTTTTTTTCAAATTTGCGCAGCGAAAAAAAAATGACTGTCCACTATTTCTTTTAACCTACATCTCAGAGTGTACTGCTGCGACAGAAAGAAATGCGAACAGCGCGGTGCCTAGGCGCTCCGCTGTTGGAATTTATTTTCGTCACTCTTATACTTGGCTCGCAACACAAATACGCTAGAGACATCCGTGATACAATAATGTACCACTCTAGCGTCTTTTTGTTACTACCGAGATAAAAACACATTAAAGATAAATTCCGACTACGCAGCGCGTGGGCGCCGTGCTGTTCGCATTTCTTTCTAGCGCCCCTGTACATTTTGCTAATCCTCTGAAGCTCGTCAGCGTTCAAGCACGAGGGGAAAAAGCCAAAAAAGCTCGCG
The DNA here is from genome assembly GCF_055824585.1 of Amblyomma mixtum. Classification (NCBI taxonomy): domain Eukaryota; kingdom Metazoa; phylum Arthropoda; class Arachnida; order Ixodida; family Ixodidae; genus Amblyomma; species Amblyomma mixtum. The sequence continues at coordinate 311,438,156 of NC_143014.1, forward strand.
ACTGCACAAAGAGATTTGCAGGCTGGCCAACACGTGCAAAGTACGTGCAGAACTCGCTTTTTTTCGGGAGAAAGCGCGCTGCTCGCGCAGCTACTCAATGGGAGGGGTGAACGGTTTGCCCGGACAAAAATGCGGAGCGCCGGCCGGAGAGGGCGCATTTCACTGGCGTCCGCAGCGCCCTCCTGCGAAGCTGCGGTCCCCTCCCGCCAGGCACCGCCACCGTCGAGGCTGCGTTCAGCTCCCCCGCGCGGCCAGTTCCTCGTCCCTGTCAGGAAGGCTCGCCCCGCGACAGCGATGGGATGGCATCTGCTAGCGGCTGCCGCTGTTCGTAGAGGCGGGATTTTGACCTATGCATTCATGAGGCTGAAAAATTCTTTCGAGGAGCGAACGTCAGGAAAGGAACGAAGCGTTTTGAAGCAGGCCATGTACACAATGTGAAAGAAGTGGTGTCGTGCGACGGGAGCGAATCTAGCTCCCCGGTGCATTGCGCAGACAAGCATCACTGCGCCACCGAAAACGATCAAATCAACGCTAAGAAATATTTCTATCTAATACCTGTCAGCGCTGCACTCACTCAATTTTTTTTTATGTAGCTATCTTCCTGTAGACAGCGTGTAGCCGCCAGCTGCAGTTGCAAGGCAGGCAAATGTAAACACGCTGCTGCCGTTGCCGTGTTTTTGGTGCGGTGTGAAACGCTCTCCAAAACGAGCCACCTGCAAGCCTGGGGTGTTCTTGCATTTAGAAAGGCTTACCCTGAACTTTTAAAGACGGCCAGGCGGCATAGCATTGAAGGTAACTAGAAAACTCCAGTTTCTGAGCGAACGGCGCAAACCTGACTTCATAACATTCTCGTTTGCCGCACCTCCGGTGTTCGATGTGGAATACCTTGTCAAAACTACGCCTTGAAATGATGTGCCAATTGCGTAATCTGCCACTCATATTTTTCTCTTTTTTCAGCAACTGCCAGGCCATTATCGCTACAAGTGCGTCAGTATTTTGGTGATATGAAATGTCCAATAAACGATCTTTTGCAAGCAGAAGGGAATGCGAGCTGCGGCGAAGCGCCTGTGCGCACTGAAACTCCTGCAGAAAACATAAAGCTTTTTGACTGGGATTCTGCAAAAAAGGAGTGTCCTGGCTATTTCATGCAGGATTCTCGCGGAAAGCTTGTACTCAAAAAGCAGAATTTCATTGCAAGGTTTGTTTAATTTCTACGCATTTAGTACAAGTGCCCTGATTCTTCGACATAAGGATTTATGATTATTGTACAAAATTATCACCCAGTCGTTCAATCGTGGAGGCAAAGATTTATCAGGAGCATGTTGCCGTTGCCCCTGAAAACGTGCCTTTACGAAAAAGACGCTGGACGCGCAGTGGAAGCGAGCAAGGATTCCGCGCATAGCTGAAACTAAGGTAAACGATTCTTTGCAGCGCAAAATTTGGGCTTCTTCCTCAGGTGTGACTGCGGGCGAGTTTCGGCGTGGCTTTTTGAGCCCACATATTGTTGACAGCCAAGTCAATGACCGAAAATCGTGGGTGCAAGAAAAGGGAAGGGTTCCCAGACCATTAGTATTCCTCCGAGTCTGCTGAATTTGCCATGAGTCAAAAACCTGTCTAGGAGGTAATGCATGAGTCAAGTAAGCGTCTTCCGCACGGGTTTGACCATTGTTTGACCAGAAACCGCGCGCGCGTGTTGCCCGTCGCGAAGGGTGGGCCGTCTCCCAATGTCGCGATGGAAATCCATAAAACCTTGTCCGAGGCGAATTTCTATATGTATTATTGCACCCTACAAGACAGCAATGTGTCCTGCTGTTGTTATGTGCCATTTTGAGCTCGGGAAGGAGGCGCACAACTGCTTCGCGACGGCGCGCGCAACACAGCGAGAGCTGTAACGACAAAGGAAGCTCCGCGAAGTTTTTTTTAGTCGGACTGTAAGGCTGTCAGCGGTAGCCCCCCCCCCCCTCCCTAAACTCGACTCCCGTCTCCTGTCCGGCCTTTCTCTTCACAATTTTGGGCAAGGTGTGTCGACTGGCTTTTTTTTCGCTGCCGTCTTGGTATGGTCACGGCCGGTCTCGACGCGCGCGCTTTCTGATCTGAGCCAACGTTTTTTGAACAGCGCTGGCCGCCACGAAGGTTTGAAGCGAAATGGAAAGTGTCGCCCCTAGCTGTATTCTTCTTAGTTTTCGTTCGCTTTCCCTGCTTCTTTCTAGTTTTCGTGGCATGCGAAAAGCTTTCAGTACTCAGAAACATAGTATTTTGGATCCATTTCGCAAGTATAAAGGAACAATGTGGAAACTGGACGCCCAACCAATGAGAAAGGCAGCGCCCTATCTGTATGCCACCTCATTTCCGTTGCCGCAAATGGCCGCCGCGTTGCGACACCATCGGCTCGAAACAAGCATTTCTAGCGAAGATTAAAATATCAAATATTATGATTTCGGTGATCTCATTGCGCGTTCAGGACTCACAATGTCCCTTACTCTGCATGCAAAGAATAAAGAACCCATGCTTTATGTACGTTGCAGGGCACCTTTAATATCCCATAATGCATTTTACTGTAGGGTGTCTCGGATTCAGTGCATAATTCTTCGACTTATGCTACTGTGGCCCTGTGCACAAGTTGTGCGCAGATTTATATCATGATCGCTCTAAATTATCTCCCACGAAGCCTACACAACGGCCTTGCCGACCAAGAAGGGGCGGGAGCTCTCCGGAAAACTGCTGTTGCTGGCCGTGGGCACTAAACTCAGCGAAATAAGGAGCGAGAAAGAAAAGCATCGACGATAAGAAGCATGCAGAACTATATGAGGCTATGAGAGACGCCGTAGTGGAGGGCTCCGGAAATTTCGACCACCTGGGGTTCTTTAACGTGCACTGACATCGCACAGTACACGGGCCTCGAATTTCTCCTCCAAAGAAATTCAGCCGCCGCGGCCGGGATCGAACCCGCGTCTTTCGGGCCAGCAGCCGCGCACCATAGACACTGAGCCACCGCGGCGGCTCTGAAATATAGGCACCCTGCGCATCTAACTGCCGCGCGACGCGCGCGCCACTGCCGGCGGCGCGCGCGTCCCTGTCAGGAATTAGTCGCCCCTGCCCTGACTATGGCGTCGCGTACACGGGGGGAAGACGCCGTCAAAATGCGCGGCTGTCTACAGCCCCGACAAAGCAACAACTGCATGCACGCTTCCGCTGCGTGTGCGCTAGGCGCGGTTCTGATTGGTAGCGCCCAATCTCGGTACTGGGTGAGTAAAATGGGAGAGTGAAATGCGGTTTCGTCTGAGCTTTTCATTTCGAATTTTCAGAGTGGGATAACTTTCGTTTGCATGCTCCGATTTCAATAATTCTTTTTGCTCTGGTCTCTGGAACGCATGATGAATCTTTTTAATGATATTAACTGGCACTGAGCAAATCATCGCGGTGCCCCTTTAAAAGCTTAGTCTCATGCTTTTTTTTTCGGGCTTTACCATTAAAGTTTCCTGGCACAACCGCGAACGGAAACAGGTATACGCCAATTGTTTCTGAAACACGTTCTTTCGCACTAACCACCCGAAATAAAACGCGTACCAGCTCCTCATTCCACTGCTCCTGCTTAGCTGTAGAGCGCAAGCCTTGTGGCAAATGTAATGAGGCCATTGTAACCTAATTAGATACGCAGAACGCCGCAATGCTGATGCCGTGTTAAAATAGAATTAGCACTATTACGACAATGAAAAGGGTTCAGTTCCTGATACGTGCATATGACAGAATCCATGACAGGTTGTTGTCTACGTCTCGTTACTTAGAAAATACATCCCTAACTAGCCCCGCAATATGCTTAGCGAGGTTAGTCTATGTTTTTTGCGTTACACAATTCATATCATGTACTTGAACTACCGCTGGCAGGAACGCAACTCGGTGGCGGTAAAAAATTCGCTACTGAAAAATGAGAGATTACTCTCCGACTACACATAGCCCAGTTTACAAATAAATCATGCATTATGATACCATTTAACTTAATTTATAGCCCTATCAACGAAAACTGCCGACAGCATTGACAAAGGTAAACAACAAAGCAATACGGGAAAAACAGTAAATGGTTGTTCAGGCTTACCTGAAATATTGACGATTGCAGGTTCACAGAAACCTTGGTATTTCCCGCTCACTTGTACCCTGGATCCTTCCGATGGCTCATCATCCCATGCATGCTTGGCGCAGGTCATTTTAACGACGTCAAAAGTGTCTTCTTCCTCAAAACGCACAAGTGTGGCGCTGGACCATGATTTCAAAGGGAAAACAAGTGGATGCAACAACGGGTATAACCGGAAATTGCTCGCCCGGCAGGAAAGTGCGTAGCACACTGCAGAGTCCGGCTTCTAGCTCTGTGCAACAGACCGACAGTGAAGGGTACGTGGCGCCACCAATGCCTTCCTTAACAGCGCCACTAGCAACTGCTGCTCCTTGCACCGACCAGTCAAGATGAGCCGTGCACCAACATCGCTGCTCTTGCTACAACTCTAGCCACTGCACTCTTGCTGTGTTGGAAATGGCACGGTAAACAAAAACGTGAAGAACTGAAGAAGCGAAGAAAAAGGAAACCGCAAAAACAAGAAATAAAAAAGAGGTCTCTGCCGACGACAACACGGGGATCTCAAGTGAACTCAAAAACAGACGGTGACGCACACAGCTTCGCAAGGGCGCACTGCAGGTTCCACTTAAAAGAGCCCTTTCCCTCCGACTACCGACAATTGACCGGGCCATAACCGGGTAGACCGGTTACCCCTCACATTGTGTAGCTGCGCGTAGCGCGGTTTCTTTTGAAAAAGGCCAGTTTTGCACATGCTTTGTAGTGTTGCAAATCTGCACAGCGCGTGCTTTTTTCCTCCTGCTTGAACGCTGACAAAGAAAAAACTTCTAGGAGAATTCTAGGAAGAGAAGCAGCTTCGCTACTACCTTCCTGCCCTTCCGGTCACCCGCCCCCCGAGTTCCCCATTCAAAGGCACAGTCGGAGACTGGAGAGAGCCAAGACGGGGCCTTGCGAGACAGGGAAAAGCGGACTAGTGTACAAAGCGACTAGCGCGTTCAAGGAGCTCGAAAGAACAATTAATGAAATTAAGTGAAATGTAAGCAGCCTGAAACAACCTTAAGCCTCACCTCGATGGACTCTTCCGAGGCGTACACGCGAAGCGCCTACGCTGGAGCCTGTCTGCGGATGCGCGACGCGCGAGCGGGGCGCAGATATCTGTGCATGTCAAATATCGGCACCTGCGCACGGGCGCTCGCGCACGCGTCAGAGCGGGGACTCTTTTCTTCATGTCTTGAAGCTCTTTCAGCCTCCCCTAAATTTTCTTGGAATCCTTGCAGCTCCCCAACCATCTCTTGTTCACGGCTTGACATTTTTTTCAGTCGGCTCGCGAGGGGGAGCGAGCCAGCACCAGGCCAGGAGCATGGAGGTTCATGCCACTTTTCGACACCCGTCGCGGCGCGTGCTGGGAATTTTGACAAGGCCTGAGTGCTCCTCCCGTGACGTCACGAAAAGAGACCCATAGTCGCCGCCACTTATGGCGGAGTTTAAAGAATCGCGACTGGAATCAACTAGCAGCAATAAGCTTCCATTCATCAGTCCACATTTTTTCTTTAGTTAAAATACTGGAATGAATAGCAGACACTTTACGCGGAATTTATTTTGAGGCACTAGCCGCAAACCATCTGTGCAAAGATTGTTTAAGCACTGATGTCAGCACCTCTATCGCATTGCGCTTTCTCGTCTTTCTAAGTAGATGTTTTTCTTTATGCATTACTTGAAACGTTCTGTGTGTCTACGTTCTGTGTGTTCCTTTCTGTGTCTGCGTTTTGTTATTTCGGCTGTTCCCACCAAGAAGTATGAACCAACTAGCTCAGTTTTGTACTCTTTTAATATGCGTATAGCTTTCTTGTCATTAGGCTGTGGAAACTCTGCGATCGCAGCCGTCTTCTGAGGGTCTGGGCGAACTCCATCCGTGCTTACGACGTGACCAAGGAACAGCAGCTCCTTGTAGGCGAAGTGGCACTTCTCTGGTTTCAGTGTTAGTCCTGAAGACTTGATTGTTCCCAGCACTATCTGAAGCCTTCTTAGATGGTCTTCAAAGCTTGAGGAGAAGACAACAACGTCATCTAAGTAGACTAGACAAATTTGCCACTTCAAGCCTGCGAGCACCGTATCCATTACTCGCTGGAAGGTCGCTGGGGCAGAGCAGAGGCCGAATGGCATTACCTTGAACTCGAAGAGTCCGTCTGGTGTGATGAACGCAGTCTTCTCGCGATCTCTTTCGTCGACTTCAGTTTGCCAGTAGCCGCTCTTCAAGTACATCGATGAGAAGTACTTTGCGTTGCACAGCCGGTCCAATGTATCGTCGATGCGGAGGAGGGGGTAGACATCCTTCTTCGTAATGCTGTTCAGACGGCGGTAATCGACGCAAAAGCGAAGGGTGCCGTCTTTCTTTTTCACTAGGACGACTGGTGCTGCCCAGGGGCTCCTCGATGGCTGGATGACGTCGTCACGAAGCATTTCCTCACCTTGCTTGCGGATAGCTTGGCGTTCTAGCGGTGATACGCGGTAGGGGCTCTGTCGCAGTGGTCGGGCGTGTTCGTCTGTGACAATGCGGTGCTTAGCAAGCCGGGTTCGTCGCACATTCGATGCTGATGAGAAGCAATCGCTGTACTTTTGAAGAAGACTGCGTATTTGGTCTTGTCTGCTCCGTGGTAATGCTCGTTTGATATCAAACGTTGGTTGATGGCCTTGGTCAGATGGTTCTACGGGTTGGTCGGGTAGGGCAAATATGTCTCTGATGTCTGCGAGCTCGTCGAGGAAAGCGACCATCGCACCTTTGTTTAGATGCCGGTATTCTTCGGTGAAGTTGGTTAGCAACACCTGGGCTTGGCCATGTCGGATTTCGGTGACTCCCCTTGCGACGCCCAACCCTTGATCCAGGAGTAACTGGGTGTTCCCCTCGATGACGCCTTCGGCATTTTCGATGTCTCCAGTACCTATGCAAGCGAGGACACTTGATCGGGGCGGCACGCTCAATGCTTCGTCGAGGACGTTTAAGGCAACGTGATCAGTCGCGCTCGTCGCAACAGGTATGGCTTTGTCCGCGGAAAGCTTGATCGACTTAGATCGAAGATCGATGATCGCTCGATGTTCATTTAGGAGGTCCATTCCCAAAATCACGTCTCGCGAGCACTGCTGTAGGATCAGGAAGGTTGTCGCATAGGTTCTCCCGTTTACAGTGACTCTCGCGGTGCAGCGTCCTGGCGGCGTAATCAGGTTGCCACCTGCGGTGCGGATCAGCAGGCCATCCCAAGTTGTTACCTTCCTGAGTCGGACAGCGAGCGGACCACTCATGACGGAGTAGTCAGCTCCGGTGTCCACCAAGGCAGTAACCGCGTGATCGTTGACCATAACTTCAAGGTCACTTGTTCGCGTTTTCGTATTGCACGTTGTCTTCGGTGTACGATCTCGGCTTCGTAGGGCAGTGAGACTGCGGCGGGCGTATTCCGACGTTACTTCTCTGGGCGGTGGTATAAGGTTCAAGTCTGGCCGCGTCGTCGTCGTCGGTGTTGTCGTCGTAGTTGAGGCATGGTCTTGCGTTTTCGTCGATGGAGGACCTTTGTTCTTGCGCTCAGAAGCAACCTCATCTCCAGAGGCTGTTTTATTCAGTTTAACCTTCGGGGGCTGGGGGAGCGTCCACGCATCGCGTAACCTTACAAAGCGCGGTGAAGATGGCGATGGGGAACGTGATAGGCGGCTCGGCGATGAGCATCCTTCCTGATCCAAAAACTCCTCGATTTCGGCTGGTCGCTGGCCGGGTCGGGGTCGTGGAGCGTCGTAAGAGAACCCTCGGATGCCCAGTCTTCTCTATGGGCAGTGCCGGAGGACGTGACCGGCTTCACCGCAGTTGAAGCATAGAGGGCGGCGCTGGTCGGGTGTTCTCCACTCGTCGCATTTCCTCGGCCCTGTGCGACGCTCGTAGGACGGTCGGGTTGGGGCGATAGGGCGGCGGTCCAGCGCAGCTGGCTGAGGGCGATAGGAGCTTGGGTCCCGTCGTCGAGGTGCGGGACGGCGCACTGCTGCGGCGTAAGTCATGGCTGGAGGCTCCAGAGGCTGCGTGGTGGTCGGCGTCACACCCAAGGCCTGTTGCACCTCGTCCCGGATGACGTCGGTGAGCGAAGTGAGCTGCGGCTGCGTTCCTGTTGGCAGCAATCGTCGGAGCTCTTCTCGCACAATTTCACGTATAACCTCCCGCAGGTTATCGATGTTAGCGGTGTCCATGCAGCATGCTGACAAAAAGCGCTGCTGGCGGTCATACTGGCGGGCTCTGGCATGAAGTGTTTTTTCCATGGTGGATGCCTCTTCGACGAATTCCGCGACGGTTTTGGGTGGGTTCCACTAAGAGTTGTTCTTTAACTCCTCGCATCCCAGCAAACCACAAACCTCCCATAGATGTCCAGATTAAGTCTGAACGTCCAAGTACCAAACCAAAATCTCTCAGACGTCTTATCTACCAACCTTTTTTCGTGGAAAAGCTGGAGACGTACCCACGACATTATATCTGCCTTAACCTAGACTCCTCGTAGATATTACTTGTCACGTTCTCGGTGTGTAAGTGAGATATATAATTTAAGAATTCCATATTTTTCAATCGTTCGATATTTCGTGTTGCCTTACTGCATTTAAAGGTGGAAATCGCTGTTGACTACAAATTGGAGGCAAGACCAGCGCTGCCTGTGTTTTTGTGTTTTTTCGTGCTCGCTTCACGGCAACATTATCCTACCTAGAAAGAAGAAAAATGCGGGAAGTAGTAAAGACAAATCTGAATGCACACGCATCGGGTTTCTGACTCAACTGTACGCAGTTCGTTTGAAATGCCAGTCACTTTGGTCAGGATTCGCATTGTTACTTCATTACTATTCTTACATTCACAGCCTGCAAGCTATCTCAACCACACTGAAAAGTGAGGACACACTAAAAAACTTTTTTGTTATTTAGCAGCCAGGACTATATAATAAACATTTTTTCTGATTAAGCATGTTTTATTCAACTTATCCAACTATTTAAAGTACAAGAATTGGTTCAGTTCAATTTTTGGGAGTTATTTTTTTTCACAAATGTCTTAAATCTGCTAATCGCGCTAGCAATGATAACCAACTATTGGAATATTGAACTGAGGAAAGCTTAGGCATTTGTGTAGCTGAATGTGTGACCTCATATTTCTTGAGAATAAACTTCTTGAGTCCCGCTTTTTATCATCATGTCAACACTGTAATCATGTCCAGTGCAGGCCAAAAATTTCTCCAGTTAACCCTGTGCCAGCGGCGGCCCCCTTATCCCAGCAAACTTCCGAACCCCATCTGCCCACCTGCCCTGATCCTCTCTGCTGTGCTTGCATTCTCCCTGAATCCAGCCCGTTACCCTAACGATAATTGGTTATCTTGCCTTCATGCATCATGCGCGGGCGGCGGCGGGGAAAGTGCGGTGAATTGTCTAAGCGGTCTAAGCCGCCATCGCGTTGTAGTTCGTATCGTATTTTATCAATAATAGCGCAAACTGCGCATGGCGATTGCAGCTGTGAAAAAAGTAATATGCTACAATTTAAAAATAATTAACTTATTTTTCGTGCCACAGCAAGCCTGCTACTAAGTAAAAAAAAGAGACGATACAAAATATGTGACAATTTCGCACATCCGCACGAGGCTAGGTTCAGCCATGGCGGCAGTGGTAGAGCGCAGGGCGTGTGCGATTTCTATCGTGTTCCGTGGGAACATTGTGTTTGAAGAACCTCGACACAGAATTAATTATTCCCTTATTATTGCTGGCGAGATTTTTCAACCGTTCTTTCTTTGATGGAGCTGAAGGAAGACAGTTTGCTTGCTTTTACTACTCGGCGAAGTGGACCCGTCAGTACGAATTAGGACTACAAGTCGTTTTCACCGGCTGGGATCGTGACCTTTCTTGGTGCGTACTCAGTCTCAGTTTACTCATTGAAGTGTATTTTATGCTATTTTTGCGTTCGTAATGAAAAAATTCTAACGCATTTATCGGCACGTTATATTTTTACGCTCACTCGTTTGGCTGTTTTGCCAAACTCGCTGTGTATTGAAATAAAGGCTGGTGATGTATGCAACTGGCCTCTACTACCGAAATGTGGGCATGCGTTCGGATGGTGTGCCGAAGTGCGTGTGCAAGCACTCCGCTCAGCACGACTGCCTTTTAGTGCTGCAAGGACAACCTTTGACGCTTCATAGACTTGCGTCGGTAAAAGTCGCGTAAATTACTTGGTTTGTTTGTTGTGGTTGCTGTGCCATTCTCTTGTCACCTGTAAAAGTGAACAGTTATGCTTTCTTTTGCAGCAACCTTGGCTTATTGGGCTCGGCAGAAGAGTATTGATGCCACCGCAGCTGTTAACCTGACGATTATGCTCAACGAGAAGATTCAGTGAAAGAGCCGAGCGCAATAAAATACTGACGCACTAGGAAGTCATCTGCAGTGTTTTGGGCTCCCATGATGGCCATGTACTCGCTTACTCATCTGTATTTGAGCTAGCTGGAGTGCTTGGACGTCCCGACGACTCCATAGGGAAGTCTGTGGCTGGGATGCAGTAGGTCTCCGTTCCATCTGGAATTGTAACAGGTGTCAGCTGCATCTCGTATTGCAGCTGGTTCCAGTCTGGAAATGTGTCTCTTAAAACAGTAGGACTGGAACCAGTTAGAAATTTTCACCTGGATATTGATCTATGTATAGTCATATTCTCTTTATATAGACGTCTAGGCTGCGTAGACTGGGCGTACTTACATGTTCACAAATATCTGATAAATGTAGAGCGTGATGTCTGCAGTACGTACCTACAACGTGAACTGGACCCCAATTTTCATGTTGTAGGTACGTAGATTTTTCGTAAACGGTACTAATATGGATGTCTAATGGAGGTGTCTAATGTCCAGCGTAAATATCTTGCTGATGTCTATGGTATGTTTTATGGTTTACTGGGATAAGCAACTTCACCTTCTCTTCTTCCTTCATGTTTGCGTCGGTCCGCCGGAAGAGACGCTTCATCTCCTCGGTGTAGACCACAACGGTCTCGTTTGGGTGTTGTATGCGAGACTGAAGGAGCTGCTGGGCTCTCTCCTTTCGCACGACGTTTGTGAAGGTCTTGAGAAGCTTCTCCTTGAAGGTTTCCCAGTTCGTCAAGCTAGCTTCCTCATTCTCAAACCAGATTCTTGCTGGTCCCTCCAAGGCGAAGAAGACGTACCTAAGTTTAGTGGCATCGTCCCAGTTGTTGAAGATAGCCACACGGTCGAACTCTTCCAGCCATTCTTCCGGGTCAGTACCAGGCGTAGCGTCGAAGGTTGGTGGCACCCTGGGCTGGTGAAAAATGATTGCAGTCGTCGTCTGGGGCAAGCTCATGGTGGACGTTGCTACTGGCTTTCGCTTCCGGGGAGGGTCCGGCAGAGTCCCGAACTCAGGTGCATCACCTAGCAGACGTCGGCTTGCGCGGTGGACTGGACTCAGGTCCTGCGGTGAATGACTCAGACGGCTGGCGTCACGACTTGTAGGGGGTGTCCGGAACATGGAAGGTTAGCCAGCACCTCCACCACATGTCACGTTGTAGTGACGACAGTCCAGCGGTCAGGAAGACACCAACAAGACTTGGAAACGAAGCTCTTTATTTGGGCTGACTTGCGCCCGGAAAAGAACTGAATCACTCGGCGGCGGCGTAAGCAACAAACGTGCTCGTCAGTCGTCGAACTACGAGTGCCCGCTGCTCGCAGCATCGTTCAATTTAAAGCCGGCAAGGAAACTTTGAGATAACAGGTCGAGATCATCTAGAGTAAGAAACACGTAGATGCAGCTGTTCATGGCTGCGAACAATCTAGATTAGTCCGGTCGCTTCTCGCGTCACGAACAAAAATGATAACACCCCTTTTCTGCGGCCTTGCGCTAACGAACGGACGCTACAATGATACGTTGCAATACGAATGAGAAGGAAACCACCCAGACAACACCAAACATCCGTAGGAGGTCCCAAAAATGTACGCACGTCCCACATCCCTAACAGGACGTCCCTGGGACATCCGTATGAAGACCGCACTGGGATTATCCCGGAAACAGTCGCGGCTCGAACGTTATACGGTCATGACGTCCGTATAAAAGCCGCGGTGGGATCATGCCGAAAACAGTCGCAGATCGGATGTTATAAGGAAGTGTTTATATTCATAGGGTCTGAATCGTGCAGATGGCCATACACTTCTCATGAGCGCTCGAGTGGCACTCTCCACTGTCCTTTTCCGACGTCTTTGGCTAGCGCGCTTGATACAGCTGTTTGGAACAAGTAAACAATAATCCATGCGATGTATAAGCACAAGGTGTCACAAAGTAATACATAACCCAGTACTTATTTTTTGAAAGAGCCAAAAAAAAACGTTAAAAGCAGGACGAAAATAAGCAATTCCAAAAGGGCCATTAGCTGAATACAGAAACCCTAAACTTTAAAACTTCGAAATTAGGGCAGGGCGACATATCTGAACCTGGCTCATATAGTCTAATTCCCGTTTTGTTATAGCTATCGAGGGTGTGCTTTCACAATCTTCTCCTCCAAGCTCACAACATAACCACCTTGAAAGGTTAATAAACGTAGCGCAAAGAGACGAGGACACAGAAAAACAGACAACACGGCGCTATAACCACCTTGACGCCAACTGTAATTCCCGCCTTCCGACCATAACAGCCACTGACGACGGCAGTGACACCACAGCAAAAACAACTGGCCACCTGTTCGTGCTCTTAAAGCAGTAATCATAAAAATTAATAACACACATCTTTTTTTGCAGTTACTTTTTATTTTATTTAGGATCACAGTTTTATTTTTGTCTTAGGTGTATGTTGCATAAAAAGCCTCTTTGCTCATTAGCTCAATGACACCACCATCGTCATCGCACCATCGCACTGAAACAATGCAAGTATGGAATGCAAGTTATATTTGCTTAGCTTGGTGGATTGAGGCGTGTATTAGCCCGTTTTCCGTTTTTTGGACCAAAATTTCAGGTAATTATTGACGTTCCTACTGTATGTTAGTTGCGTAACGAGTGTATTTTTTTCCAGCGGCGGGAAACACGGATGGCACATGCGGCAAGTGAAAGTAAGTGGCAGTCGGTAGTCCTTGCCTGGTGTGTGAGCCGTGTAGCGTGATTTCTAGCTTTTGAAGTAATTTTAGCGGTGGTATTAAAGTTCAGTGTCACTGATGCTGGCTCAACATGAGCAGAAGCTTACTGGGGGCCAGTATATTAATCTGGTGACAGCATAATGGCTACGGTGTCGAGGAGTACTGCTTACAGGCGTGCACGCCGAGAGGCACGTCGTGATATCGAGTTAATAGCGTCGGCTGCTGGCGATGGTGTTGCATACGACCCTTATTAATCTGATCCGTGTGCTGCTGCAAAGCCGCAAGAACAACTAGATCCTAGCTCGTCGCATGTTCCGTGCCTTCAACATTCGACTGAATGTGCGCCTAAAGTTCCTGTTTTAATTTTGATTTGGTTTATTGGTTTGTTCGGGTTGAACGTCCCAAAGCAACTCAGGCTCTGAGGGACGCCGTAGTGAAGGGCTTCGGAAATTTCTACCACCTGGGGTTCTTTAACGGGCACTGACATCGCACAGTACACGGGCCTCTAGAATTTCACCTCCAACGAAATTCGGCCGCCGCGGCGTGGATCGAACCCTCATCTTTCGGGACAGCAGCCGAGCGCAGTAACCACTGAGCCGGGGCGGGGTTGTTTTAATTTTGTATTCTGTTTATAACTGTTGCATGCGCACAGATTTTCTTTGATTGGTTTGTAACCTAGGTATATATAGTATTGAAGAGAACTATTGCAATTTCATTTGAACTATATGTATTGTTTGGGCGTTTTTCATCCAAAAAATGAGGTCATGCATGTTTTTACATATGAATTTTTTGTTGGCAAGGGCCAAATCTGCCCCTGTGTCATATGGAGGACTTATAATGGAGGGCATGTGCATGTTTAATTGTACCACCTAGAGATACTTCACAACAGCATGCCAGCTGCCTTCAGTATGGTTGGTTTGGTTGGTTTATGTGGTTTAACGTCCCAAAGCGACTAAGGCTATGAGAGACGCCGTAGTGGAGGGCTCCGGAAATTTCGACCACCTGGGGTTCTTTAACGTGCACTGACATCGCACAGTACACGGGCCTCTAGAATTTCTCCTCCAAAGAAATTCCAGCCGCCGCGGCCGGGATCGAACCCGCGTCTTTTGGGTCAGCAGCCGAGCACCATAGCCACTGAGCCACCGCGGCGGCCCTTCAGTATGGTAAAAACTGACTATAGCAATAGAGTTCCCCACTGTTAACTTGAGAAATCCTGATTTTATTTTCTTGGTCTGATTTCGAACCTAATTCTGTTTTGATCTAGAGAAATCACATGACTGTGCAAGATGGAGACACTGCAAGAGAAAAGACATCTCGCATTCTGCGAAGTATTCTAACATCTGAACTGGCTCCTAGCTACAGCTGGTATGGCACCAAGGGAAGAACAGGCTCTGTGAGCTGAATATATGCAAAATCATGTGTAGTAAGTATTATTTGGAGGAAGCTATTTCAAATCTTAAAGGAGCACAGATATAAAATTTTAAACTCAAATAAGGGATCCGATCTGTGTCCTGGGCACAAAGGGTTTTACTATTCCAAAAATTCACCGATTCCACATGCCAAAAATCATTGACAGAGGAGCTGTTAGCCAATGATGGCATCAATCATCTATATTTGGACTGGTTGGCAGAGTCACTAGCAAAACATGGGGTAAGTCCTAACCATGCCATCACATGATGCCATTTATTTATTTATTTATTTATTTATTATTGATACCCTCAGGGCCAAAGGCATTTCAGAGGGGAGTGGTTACAAATTACAGAAAGTGAACAAAAACAAAAATTCAACATACAAGCGTCATGTTCCTGGTTATACAATTCAGTAAAAGAAGTAAGCATAATATGTAAGTGCAAGGTAAGAGAACAAATAAAGGAAACTAAAGTAAACAAAGGAAATGGAAAATGATAAGTACATTTGTTGTGAGCCTTAGTATACAACGTTAGCTAAACTGTTACGGAAGCGCAGGGTGTCTTGAATGCAGGCTGTCGATCCGGGAAGGTGGTTCCAATCTGCTGATGTACGGGGAATGAACGACTGAGAACAAGCTTTTGTTTCGTGCGACGTTATACCGACCTTGTGAACGTGATCTAGCCGTGGAGAGATGAAAGACGGAGGAGATATCAATTCATCGCGTAGATTGGGACAGTTGTAAAAAATTTTATGAAATAAACATAACCGTGAAAATTTTCGACGGGAGGCTAAGGGTGGGAGGTTGAGCGTATTTTTCATGGAGGTGACACTTGCAGTACGATTGAAGTTAAGTAGGATGAAACGGGAGGCGTTATTTTGTACAAGCTCGAGTGCATTAATTGAATTTGCGTAACTGGGGTCCCAAATTGCAGATGCGTATTCTAGTTTACTACGGACAAGGGTTTTATATAACATGAGTTTTAGGGAGGTAGGGGAATTGGAGAAATTCCGGCGTAGGTAGCCTAGCATGCTGTTAGCGTTGTTAATTATGACGTTAATATGGAGCGACCAATTTAGAGTGGAAGATATATGAACTCCGAGGTAGCGATATGACGTGACGGTCTCCAGTATGGTATTATTTAGACAATATGCACCTGTAGTAGATGATGTGCGGGAGACACGTAAAACTTTGCATTTAGAAGAATTAAGTTGCATTAACCATAAGTTGCACCATGCAGATATAGCAGATAGATCATTCTGTAGAGCGCATACGTCGTTAGTGTCGTTAATTTCGCGAAAAATTACGCAGTCATCAGCGAATAAGTGTATGTTAGAGGTTACGCAAGAAGGTAGGTCATTAATGTAAATAAGAAATAAAAGAGGGCCTAAGACGGATCCCTGTGGCACTCCAGAATGGACGGGGGTTGATGGAGAGGTGGCATTGTTAGCAGTTACGAACTGAGTGCGGTTGCAAAGGAAATATTCGAGCCAGGAAAAAAGCCTCGGATCAAGGTTTAGTTTGCTTAGCTTAAAAAGTAGTAATTTGTGGCATACCTTTTCGAAGGCTTTTGCGAAGTCGAGGAAGACGCAGTCAGCTGTTGAGCGGCGATCAAGGATGAGATGAAGTTTATGCGTAAATGATGCTGAGTTTCGCAAGACAGTCGCTTACGAAAACCGTGCTGCATGTCTGTAAAAAATGAATTTGACTCCAGGAAGTTCGCGATACCTGTGTATAATATGTGCTCCAATACTTTACATGGAATACTTGTCAAAGATATGGGACGGTAGTTAAGGGGTGAATTCTTGTTACCTGATTTATGGATTGGGACCACCTTCCCGACCGTCCAGTCAGCAGGCAGAGCACCGGTGTCGAGGGACTGTTGAAATATCTTGCAAAGCAGCAATGAACAGTAAGTTTGAGAACCCTTAAGAAATTTCGCGTTGATTAAGTCAGTACCTGGACTGGAGCATGGTTTAAGGGATTCAATAATCTTCTCAATACCGCAAGCTTCGATGCAAATGGGATCCATAGTTATGTAGTTGTAAGTCTGCGCTTGTGGAAAAATGGTGTTAGTACAATGAACAAAGTTATTACAGAATGTGGAGTTCAGTACCGCTGGGCATTCTGTATCTGGGATGGCAAGGCCGTTCTCGTCTAATAAGTTAATGGTATCGCTGTGGCTGGGGTTGACAATGCGCCAGAACTTTTTGGGATCAGTGGAAAGAATGCTAGGAAGTGTATTGTGAAGAAAATTATTTTTTGAGCTTTTAAGTGCAGTTACGTAAACGTCATTAGCTTCGCGGTACGCCTCCCATTTTGCGTTACTACCAGACCTTTTCGCAACTCTGTAAAAACGTTTTTTTCGATTGGACAGTCGTTTAAGATAGGAGTTGTACCACGGGGCTCTCGAGTGGGAACAGATTGTCCGTAATGGTATGTATGTATCTGTTAGTTCTTTAACTTTGGTAACGAATAGATTCCAGTTAGTATCGACAGAGCGGTCATCAAACCCGTTGCAATAATAATCGAGAAATTCGGCGAGTTCCCTGTTAATGGCCTGAAAATCAGCTTTTTTATAGTCGCGGATATGTTTAGAAATCTTCTCAGCTGGGGGAGTAACGATGCAAATGTCAAATGAGAGCGATAGATGGTCGCTGAGACCAGGTAAGTAAGTGATTTCTGAGGCCATATCGGGATGGGTAGTCAGTATTAAGTCCAGCGTGTTTGCAGTGGTATTAGTAATTCTTGTCGGTTGAGAGACTAGTTGGGAAAAGGAAAAAGTGGAACAAAGGTTTAAGAAATCGGTGCTTAAGTTAGAAGAAGGGTTCTGAACTGGGGTATCAAAAGACCAAGATATGTTAGGAAGATTGAAGTCGCCAAGTAAGAAAACAGGCGCCAGGGGGTGTCGTGTGCAAACAGCATTTATGGCATCGTGCAGATCATCGAGGAAGTTAGCAGAGTGACTGGGAGGACGGTAGCATACCCCGAAAACAATTTTTGAGTGTCCAAGTTCCACGCATGCCCAGACAATCTCGAGATCTGTTGTGATGTTAATAGCGTAAGACCGGAGTGTTTTACAAATGGCAAGTAATACGCCACCACCGTGACGTGACGTGCGGTCGCAGCGATAAAAAGTGTATCGGGATGAGTTGTGGAAAATTTCGGTGTTACGAATGTTAGAATGAAGCCATGTTTCAGTAAGTGCAATAATACCTGCGTTACACGTGTCAGCTACGGAATGAAATGCGTCACGTTTGTTTACGATACTTCTTACGTTAGCGAAAAGAACAGATGTGCGTGGTGAAGGCGACGACTGCCCACGTCCCCTCTCGTGATGCTACAGGGCGTTTTCGGTGTTTTGGGCATTTGATGAAGGCGACCGCGGTGTGTCCTCTTCGGGTACTTCGGTGGGAAATTCCTTTATCAGTTCGATGTTGTTTGTCACGCTGTCGTACATGTAGCACTTATTGTTAACGTAGAGTTTGTTGTAACGAAGCTGGAACTTTGGCGACTGAGGCAGGCTTTTAGCGAAATTAGTAAGTTGCTGGCGCGCGTTACGGGTTGCTGGCGAAAAATCCTCTGATACAGAAATGTTGTTGGTTTTAAGTTTAGCTCGACATGCTAGTATTCTGCCACGGTCTTTAAATGAGCCGAACCGGATAACTACAGGCCGACATTTCTGATGTGAAAACGTACCTATCCTGTGGGCGCGCTCAATGACCGGTTGATCAAAATCAGTGCCTAAAGAAGTTGAAAATGCAGTGATAATTTTTTGTTCAGTCTGTTCCCAGGTTTCACGTGCGTCGGGTATACCGCGTAAGATTAAATTGTTCCGTCGTGAACGGTCTTCAAGGTCATCTATACGAGCCTGTAATTCATACTGTCGCGAAGTCAGCTGTTCGACAGTATCTTGAGTTGCGGCGACGTCGAGTTCTAGGGTTTCCAGAGTTTTGCATCTGCTTTCAATCAGTTCCAAACGGTTGAACACGTCAACCAACTTAGTTTCGAGGACTGCCTGGCTTGATTTGATTGTGTTAACGTCTGCACTCAGTTTAGTTTGGCCAGTCGTGAGTTCAGACGTTTTTTTGTCAATGCCTTTAAGTAATTTAATTATCTCATTCATTTGCTGAGAATCGTGTTCCGGATCATTAGAGGCAGAGGCGGTACGTGTGTTGGGACCAGGGTTGGACTCGACGTCGCCGCAGCATAGCAACATATATGCAGAGTCAAAGCAATCGCGGGCAACAGCACAGATCACCCTTGGGCAAGGGAGCGAAATAAGGAATCTGTTATCGTTTTTCTTAACGAAAAGAGAGTGCCGGTTACACACCTGGGGTGCGAAGAACAGATGCGTGTTAGCCATGCTGGCGCAATGGCTGCTCCCTTGCCCACTGAAGATGGTGACGGGCTGCAGGACCTTTAAGTGTTCAGGCTGCTGCGGTGTCGCTGTGGTAGCGAAGAGCCTGATATCTGGTACGATGACAGGAGATTGTTCCGCGATGTAGGCGCATGCGTGGCAACAGCGATCGGTCGCATCGGCATCGGGTAGACAGCCAGCTTCATGAAGTGTGACTGGCTGCGAAGCAAGCAGGCAACACGTCGCCAGGGACAGGAACGCCTGGGGTGCGAAGAACAGATGCGTGTTAGCCATGCTGGCGCAATGGCTGCTCCCTTGCCCACTGAAGATGGTGACGGGCTGCAGGGCCTTTAAGTGTTCAGGCTGCTGCGGTGTCGCTGTGGTAGCGAAGAGCCTGATATCTGGTACGATGACAGGAGATTGTTCCGCGATGTAGGCGCATGCGTGGCAACAGCGATCGGTCGCATCGGCATCGGGTAGACAGCCAGCTTCATGAAGTGTGACTGGCTGCGAAGCAAGCAGGCAACACGTCGCCAGGGACAGGAACGCCTGGGGTGCGAAGAACAGATGCGTGTTAGCCATGCTGGCGCAATGGCTGCTCCCTTGCCCACTCAGCACTGGCATGGACTCCAGCACTGGCATTTACCTGACAGAGACCAAAAGTACTCATATTAAACAGTTTAACTGTTCACACTGTGGACTAGATATTTAAGCTCATTTCCATGATTAGTGGGCTTTTACGTCTCATTAAAAGCAGAAAAATGAACACCCCAAAACACTATGTCTATATCCCTTTAAGACTTCGAATATAAATCAGATCACAGAATCAATATCTACATTAAGTGTTTATAATTGAATTTGTAGGTCTTGGTAGGATTGCGTCAAGACCAGTGATATTGCTTCGAAAAAAAAATGCCAAATTTTCTTTGTTTATTTTCAATCTGCACATTCACGCACTTCACAACTAGCCACATGGATTTTTGTTGTCATCTGGTTCATTGACTCATTGCTGCAGTGCCATGAATGTTACCACAGGTTGGAACAAGCTAGAATTACAGCTTTCATAGCGTGCATTTGGGATTGTTTTCATACTGCCTGCACAGAAGGCTTGGTCCAGCAATGGAATTGGTAATAAGATGTGTTGAAATATGCCATCCTTTGTTACTCAAGCCCATGCCCTTTGCCTGCTGGTTCAAAATTAAGGAAATGCAGTAAAGTTCGGGTACAAAAATTTTTAGAGGTGAGATATATCTTTTTATAAAAAATACATAACATATATACTCTCATTCGTATATAGGTTGCCTAACCGACCAGCAGACCTCAACTCGGGCACAGCAAACTACGCTGAAAGAAATCGAAAAGGCAGCCATGTCATTGTTTCAGCATGCAACTGAACGGGTAATGCGCAAGAAAACTGGCGAACAAAGCTGTGCTCCTGAGCAAAACTGAATGGTGAGTGTGTTGCTAGTGTGCTACATTTTTTGTTGATATTAACATCTTGGGTCGAGGATTTTTCATTCGAAACTGTTGATATTTTTCCTGTGACACTGTGCTGAGAGGTGATTGATTTTGAGAGAGCACAGAATTCAGTAGATTATTTCAATAGATACTGTGAAAACTTCTGCATATCAGCCTGTGTAGTTAGGTAGAATCATGAAATGTATCTTTAAGTTAACTTGGGTATTCGTAGCCTGCTAAGTCCTCACGCACCTCTCTTTACTTGGCCGTCTGTTTGTGGTGGTTTTACTCCTGAAAGTATGTACATTTACTTGTGCAAGGATTAATTCCTTGTCGCAAGTACCATTTGGTGCCAACACCATGTGAAGGTGCTGCAATTTGTATATTGTGCTGCAAGTTTTTTTTTTTTTCAAATGCAGTCAGTGATTTAAAAAAAGGTGAACTGAAAGAAGTGTCTATATGTATTGGGTCTTTTTTGTCTTCCTTCCAGCAAGGCAGCCTATTTCAGCATTGGCCCAGGTGGCAGGATTTCTGCTTTATATGTATACATGACTCTTCTTTTCGATGACGCTATAGCAGAACCGAAAAGAAGACTGCCTAGAATGAGAAGCCAAGCAATATCTTGAAAACGTGTCACTTTATTGATACCTAGCAGTTGTAGTTTACTTAAGTGTCTAGAAACGCGATGCTTTGTGCATGAACAATTTTTTTTTTCTCTGACCAAGCTGGGCATTTTGTTGCCCATCTGAAATTTGCTTGTATCGAGCTATACTTGCTGTTTTGGTCTCTAGTCCCACTATGCTTGTGTAAATTTGTTCCTGACTCCTACTACTAGAGTTATTTTTCACCCCCATAGTGCGTTTGCATTGCTGTTCCAGCAAAAAAAGAGGATATGTGGATTTTAATGACTTTTATCGTCTATGTAAGAGACGACCATAGTTCCTGTGGCTTGTAGCGGTCTTATAACTTGTTAATGTTAATATCATACTATATGCAGCGTGTTTTAGATTTTTTTCTTCTGGCCGTGCTAGTTGCCTTAAAGCCCATCTACTCCTTATGCACACTTATACGTGCTTTTTCTTTCTAGTCCTGTGCTTGCTGAAATGTGAGTCTGAATGGTAGTGCTTGTGTCAATATTTTAACCTCTGATCTGTGTGCATGTATTGCTGTTATAGCAAAAAAAGGCTCATTTGTGATTTAATAATCTTTAATGTTTTGAGTGAGACAAGCATAGTTCCTGTACCTTGTAGCAGTCAGACAACATTTCTTATTTTAGTCATTCGACATGCAGCTTGACTGAAATGTTTATCTTGCCTTGTTGTTGTTGTTTATGTCGGCTAATTGCCTTGAAGGCCACCTACTACTTATGCACAGCTATATACCTGCTTTTGTCTCTAGTTGCCTGCTTGCTGAAATTTGATCCTGACAGATAGTGCTTATGTTAATATTTTAATCTCTAATCTGTGTAGTTGGGTTGTATTACTGTTATAGCAAGAAAGGGTCATTTGTGTTTTAAGAACATTGATTATTCTAAATAAATAAGTTCCTATACCTTATTGCAGTCACATAATTTGACTCATTTTAGCTATGCTACGTGCAGTGTGATCGAGATTTTTTCACCTCTGCTGCGTATGCTTGTATTGTTTCAGTAAAAAAAGTTGCATTTGTGTTTTTAGTTTGGTTTTTTGGCGTTTTACATCCCAAAGCGACCCACGCTATAAGGGATGCCATAGTGGAGGGCTCCAGATAATTTCGACTACCTGGGGTCCTCTAGCATGCACTGACATCGCACAGTACACTGGCCTCTCAACTTCTCGCCTCCTTCGAAATGGGACTGCCACGGCTGGGATCGAACCTGCGTCTTTTGGGTCAGCAGCCGAGCACCATATGACCAGTGAGGCACTGAGTGGCATATTTGTTTTGTTGCGTTCATTATTTATAAGACAGTCATGTAATATTTATGCCTTACAGTATGCCGCTACTTTTTGTTTTAATGTCATGCCCTTTGCAGTGCAATTAATATTTTTTGTTCTGACCAAGATAATCATCCCGAAGCCTGTTTAGACCTTACATGACTTATATGTATATACCTGCTGTTTTAGCCGTATAGTTATTTTGCATCTCTCTATTTTGCAACTCTGCATCTGGGGTTGGCTTGGCTACTTATTGTATTGGAATCCTACTGCTTCAAGTTTGAAAACGTGATAATTTTGGCTAATACTAACCAGACAAGGTAAACAAAATTAATGAAGCCTATTACACACACTGCGAAGGAAGGTCTACGTGCACACCATCCATGACCTTGCTCTCAATAACGAGAAATGCCTGAGATGAGCTGTTAAAGCTGTGTTAGTGCTTCCTTTATGTGAATTGTTCTGTTTCATGTGCTGTTATTAAAAATAAAATTCAGCTGTGAATCAGCATTCGGCCTGATCATCAGCATGCCCCATATATTTGAATAAAACTATTTTAGCCAAAGCTTTGTGTTTTAAATCACTGTGCAGCATAATCCAGGCCTGTGTTCTAACTTCGTGTCGTTTTTACTATAGCATTGCTCTCGGCCATATGCAATTGGCCGAAATGCCAGAAGCTGAAGCTGGTTCTGTTGCGGCTATGAGGCACTGCTTCTGCTTCTGGTAGTTTGGTCAGTCATGCGTCACCAGTAGCGACACTTTTGAAAAGGACACGAGGTTATATTGGGTCCTGGCCAAGGAAAAAATAAAAATAGTAACGTCCTATTGCAGTCCTGTGAAGGTCCCAAAAATGTACTCGTCAGACATCCGAAGGACTTCTTTCGGCGTTTCACTTCGGATGTTTTCAGGATTTTTTCGGGACATCCGCGGGATGTGCGTAAAGTCCTGCCGCGGACTTCCCAAGGACGTCCTTAGGATGTAGGTGTGTTGTCTGGGCCATGGAGCCTGGTTACATTTGACAAAAACTGTACTTCAAGACAAGGCATATATAGCAAGGAAAAGCAGGGAGGCAGGTGGGCGGACGAGATTAGGAAGGTTCCGGGAATAAATTTTGTCCAGTTAGTGCACTTTAGCTTGAATAGTGGGTCGATGGCAAAAGCTTCTCCCCAGTAGTGGAGGTGTTTTGTGATTATTATGATTCTTGTTTATATTCCTATTTGTAGCTTAGAGAAACACTGCTGAGTATTTTCCTCTCCTCCTAGTACTGAAGATAGCCCTAGTTTAGTATTGAACTAGTTACAACTTTGCGACCTGTCTTTTATCGCTATGCAACCCAAGCAGGACGAGCCGACCTTCCCTGACATGAACGCTTCGCTGGTGGAAAACTGGCAGGCGGTCAACCTGGACCATGTGGACGCGAACAACCGCGCGGCCTCGGCGCGAATCGAGTTCGCCGAGTGGTTCGCGCTTCTTCCCGGCCGTGACATGGCGCTGCTCCCGTATGCACTCTCATTTCCATGGCTGGACGAGAGCGCCGCGCCGGCCATGAACCACGGAGGCCTCGGATACAGCGTCGCCTTGGCACTCAGCCGACTGTTCAGCGACAGGTAGGCTGCTGTGAAGCAACTCTGCGGCAACGCGTGCTCAACATGAATCTAGCAGTGAAAGCTTATGTTCCTTTCTACCACAACTTACAACTTCAGTGAATGTTCCTTTCACTTTTTATGAACAACCGCTGCGTAACATTTCGCTTTGTCAAGCCCCTTGGTGCGTCCTCTCAACAACAGAACCAGTTATGATTTCTGGGGTTTTAATGCGGGGACAAATACGTTTTCCCCGTTTGACGGCGGCTGTCACAGTTCAATACCGCCGGACCCCACCCCGTGGTCGCGTGCACTACCGAGCGCACGCAGACCACGACAGGTCTTCCTCTGAGAGAACAAAGGAACGACCGTCTGGATGGCGCAAACAAGGCATTTATTCCTGCAAGAACAATAACGCCAGCTAGCAACAAATACACTGAAGAATCGAGGACGTCCGACTTACCAGCACGGAAATGAGCGAACGTTCGCCCACGCCAGGGCAAGGGGGAAACTCCGAGGCTGGACGGTACGAGC
This sequence comes from Amblyomma mixtum, assembly GCF_055824585.1. Lineage (NCBI taxonomy): Eukaryota > Metazoa > Arthropoda > Arachnida > Ixodida > Ixodidae > Amblyomma > Amblyomma mixtum. Next base: position 311,462,590 of record NC_143014.1, read on the forward strand.
CGGCGGGAGAATGTTTCCCCCACTAGGCCCCGCGCCCGCTGCTGAAAAGCGCATGCCGCGCCGACAGGTTCATACACGGCGAAATCCCGAGCCCAAGAGAGCCGTCTCTCCCATGCGCAGCAATCACGCCATCCGTGGCTCATCGCGGGGAATCCCACCAAAGGGGAACACTAGGGGCAAAGTCCCCACAGGTTGTAATGCTTCATACCTCCTTGCTACGATAAGAACAGCACAAAAGACGCCCTTTTGATACTACCGGAGCGTACCGTCTTAAAGGGCCACGGACCAACCCAGCTCAGCAGACACTCTCTACCTCTCTTTCAGCGAGCCTCCTCTCCTTCCATTCCCTCCTCGAAATTCTTCTCTCCCGCTCCTCGTCGAGTAGGCTCGGCAAGGCAAAATCACCCCTTCCTTCTCCGACGTAAGCCGGAGGCGTGGTGTCTGTGGAGTGCGTCACGGGGCTACGTCATGGCCCCGCCTTCAATAGAATTCTTTTCTTGGTTTTTGCTGCTGGGGCTGAAACAGCGTCGTCGCATTTTCTCCGCACACTGAACGATCGAGAGGCGCGATCGGCTCGACCACCTAGACTTGTTAGCGAGCGCACCCTTTCATACATCTGTTTGTCATTCCCAGTTAGCGAGCCACCTTTTCATTTTTTTTTTTAGGCCTCCCCACCGTTTCACGAGCGGATGGGCGGAAGTCGTTTCTGTTCGAAACACACGGCGAAGTGCGGACCCGGCAACCGCCCGTTTGCTTTTCTTCATGTGTGTTTGTGTTCTGTGTGTTTGTGTCTTTTCTCCGCTCCGAAGCCCATGTCGTTCATTGGAGTCAGGGCGTACGCAAGATGCATGGAGGATAAGCGGTGTCTATGCGGAGCGCTCAAGTGGACGAGCGAGGGAAAGGCTCTGCTGCACTACTAATTAAAACCTTGTTTTGGGGGGCTCGCATAGAAGAAAAGAAACTGAGAAGGGAGCGCGCACGCAGAGCTTCTCGTGACGTGATCACGGCGGGGGGGGAGGGGGGGGCGAACCAACTCCCTCAGTTTTACTATTTTTTACTTTTTATGGCAAGGGTTCAAGGCTGTCGCCGCACGCTCCCTCCGCAGTTTTTTTTTTTTTTTCCTTCATGCGGGTTTGGAGGCATGAGCCAGAACAGAAGGCGCTGCGGAAAGCCTTGTGCAGACGACGCGACGCCAAGGCTACGCCCAACCTTCTCCCGTCAGTCAGAACGATGCACCAATGGAGTGCCTTTAGCGAAAGTAGCCACCCTTGACGTCAGCGGGGTGCAGAGTAGTGGGCGGGGCCCGTTTTTGAAGGAAGGAAAGAACGAACGGGCTTTGATTTGAATTTTCGCAGCTTTTCGGGGCGCGCATGGCTCTAGTATTTTGCAGAGGTTATCTTCGATGCCTCATCTATGCAGTGGGCTTGTTTTTCAAAAATGTCCGGACCCTGGTCAGTGGCCCTTTAATGTGCTCAGAATTGCAAGTTTATACCTATCCACTCCGTTACCATTAAGGACCAGGCAAGATAACTGCTGGTCTTGAAGGGTTACGGAGGGGATTACAAGAGAAGGCAAGCGTAGCAGGGGGCGGCAGAAATTTAAGTGGGCTGATGAGATTAATAAATTTGCGGGAATACGATGGCCACAAATGGCGAAGGACAGGCCTTTGCCCTGCAGTAGGCGTAGTCAGGCTGATCGTGATGATGATGACGTATCAGCTCGTTTAGAAAAGTCACGTGCAGAAAACAGGTTCTCTTTCTACTCGATTCTTCTCACCCATCTCTCGCCCCCTCTTCCATCCGTTTATTCCCTCCATGGAAGTAGTTTGACGACCCGAAGTACCCATGTATGCTGTCCTGTGAGGCCACATGGGTCCCTGATAATTTCGGTTGAGTAAGAAATCGGCTGCACTTCATTCTCATTCACTGAGTGCACCTTGTTAGCGTATAGGCCTGCAGAAAAAAAAATAATCCACTAAAGCGGCTGCGAACGATCGCATGACTTCAAGGGATCAATAATGTGCCTATTTTCAGGTGTTCATATTTATGCGCAGCTGTTGGAGTACCGGTAAATAAGTATATGAGGTCCGCTAGGAAACTGCGATTCTTATTTTAACAAGGGGCATAAACAAAAGGTATAAAAACGCTATTCCTGCCTTTTTTAACCCCCCAGCGCCAACCTTTTCCAATTGTTCGACAGCAAAGTTGTCACTTAAGCACACATTCCAAAAAATGTGCAAACGTGTGTAGTGCGCTCGCACATAAGCAAAAAATAAAATTGCGAGGACACTTTGGGAACTAAATTTTTGAGAGGAGAAAGCCGAGTACACTATGCCGTGACGGCTTCCGGTGGATGGAACGTCACACTGTTGCCTTGGCTCTACCATACCCAAATTATATACCTTCCGGGGATTTTAAGTGCTAATTACGCTTAATTACACATTTCTCCGTCTAATTTGACACAAATCCGGCGTTTCTCCGACCGTTCTCTGACAATTTTCACTAAGCTGTGACGACTTCCGGTGGATGTGACGTCACACCTTTCCCGTGACCATATCGACGTCAGCGTTATATCGACGCAGTTCTGACTTTTTTACTATAATTAATTAACTAATTACACTCATCAAACGTGACTTCTAGGCTGATTTTTTCCTCCTCTATCTGGAGCAACCATTCGTTTCCTCCTATCTTTTTTAGTTCCCGAGTTAACACGCTGCCAAAGGTGTGACACCCTCTGCTAACGGACGCCAGTATGAGCCATTAGAGGTTTGGTTTGGTTTGTGGGGTTTAACGTCCCAAACCGACTGAGGCTATGAGAGACGCCATAGTGGAGGGCTCCAGAAATTTCGACCACCTGGGGTTCTTTAACGTGCACTGACATCGCACAGTACACGGGCCTCTGGAATTTCTCCTCCAAAGAAATTCAACCGCCGCGGCCGGGTTCGAACCCGCGTCTTTCGGGTCAGCAGCCGAGCACCATAACTACTGAGCCACCGCGGCGGCAGCCATTAGAGGCTTTCGCCTTAAAGGGGCACTGCGATGATTTCCTCGGTACCAGTTAATATCATTAAATAGATTCGCCATGCTTTCCTGAGACCAGAGCAAAAAGAATTATTGAAATCGGAGCACGCAAACGAAAGTTATTTCACTCTGAAAATTCAAAATGAAAAGCTCAGGCGAAAACGCATTTCACTCGCCCATTTCACTCACCCAGTACCGAGATTGGGCGCTACCAATCAGAACCGCGCCTAGCGCACACGCAGCGGAAGCGTGCATGCAGTTGTTGCTTTGTCGGGGCTGTAGACAGCCGCGCATTTTGGCGGCGTCTTCCCCCCGTGTACGCGGCGCCGTAGTCAGGGCTGCGGTGACTAATAACAAAGGAAGCTCCCCGAAGTTTTTTTTAGTCGGACTGGAAGGCTGTCGGCAGTAGCCCCCCTCCTCCCCAAACTCGACTCCCGTCTCCTGTCCGGCCTTTCTCTTCACAATTTTGGGCAAAGTGTGTCGACTGGCTTTTTTTTTCGCTGCCGTCTTGGTATGGTCAGGGCCGGTTTCGACGCGCGCGCTTTCTGGTTTGAGACAACGTTTTTTGAACAGCGCTGGCCGCCACGAAGGTTTGAAGCGGAATGGAAAGTGTCGCCCCTAGCTGTATTCTTGTTAGTTTTCGTTCGCTTGTCCTGCTTCTTTCCAGCTTTTGTGGCATCCGAAAAGCTTTCAGTACTCAGACAAATAATATTTTGGATCCATTTCGCAAGTATAATGGAACAATATGCAAACTGGACGCCCAACCAATGAGAAAGGCAGCGCCCTATCTAGATGCCACCTCATTTCCGCTGCCGCAAATGGCCACCGCGTTGCGACACCATCGGCTCGAAACAAGCATTTCTAGTAAAGATTAAAATATCAAATATTATGATTTCGGTGATCTCATTGCGCGTTCAAGATTCGCAATGTCCCTTACTCCGTATACAAAGAATAAAGACCCCATGCTTTATCTACGTCGCAGGGCACCTTTAAAAGGCTGTCTTTCAGTATACTACGCTTAAATCGCAGCTACATCACTTCGCCGGGAGCCATGGGCTCCTTCAGCACGGCGCTGGCGTGCGCCGTGAACGGGAGCAGTGGATACGGCAGTTTCTTCGACATTCTCCGTCAGCTTGAGCACACGCTCGCCCTCGAAGTGTCGCTGCAAGCGTACAGACAACGCAGCGCCGCCTCGGAGGGCTACGACGAACTTCTCGAAGGGTTCGAGGGCTACGGCAGCGCCGCACTGTTCTTCATCGCGGCGTGCTACTCGACCTGCCTGGGCAGCGAGAGCGTGTTCTCTGCGGCCGACGGCGACGAGTGCGACGTCACCTTTCGACACGTCGAAGAGTTCTCCGCCGCCTTCGGCTGCGCGCCCCGCAGCCCAATGCACCCATCTGTCAAGTGCAGCATCATGGCGCGAAACGATGCATAGAAGGGCGTCCTTCGCATGACTCACGCAGTTTCCTAACGAATAGTGACCGATTTGCTGACTTACGCGCACTTTACCTATTTTCGTTTTAGAATAGTTTGGGATTGCACTGTACAAAATCACTGAGCGCGTTCTTTCGTCATAAACTATAATTACTATTAATAAGAGCAAGCACTGAAGATTTCTTCACTAGATTTGTACTATTGCAAGAATTTTAGCCTTGCATCACAGCTTTCTGCCAACGTTGCCAAAACCTTTAGGTTCCTATGTGTGTGTGCTTGTTGGGCGGAGCTATTGTTAGGGTCCTTGTTTTCTGAATGTTATTATGTAAGATACGTCCAGACGAAACCAAGTGTGTTACACGACCATTCAACCGTCTGTCCTTTTACAGCGAGTAGCCTCAAGACTGCACAGTTACAGCGAGTAGCGTCATTAAATACTTAGTCATGTTTGATTCTGATATGAGCTGGCAATCGCATATTAGTAAGACATGTTCCAAGCTCTCATACGGTCGCCACATGTTAATAAAACCCCGTGAATGTTTTGACGTAACGGTTCTACGTATTTTCTATTTCTTATTTGTGCATAGTTATCTAAGCTACTGCATAGTACCACGAGGCTATATATATAAAGCATACTTGAAATCTATTAGCCGCTTACAGAAGAGGGCTATTCGAATCATTACCTTGTCAAACCGACCGGATACTGCAAAAGCACTGTTTAACCTGATTTGTGAACTTCCGCTGGACTCTGTTCACGTATTAAGTGTTGCGCACATTGTACATAGAATAACAGTAAATGATGACCTCCTGCCATTAAGCTTATTTGCTTTGCCAGCATGCAGTACATTTCTATGAAGGCGAAATTCTAGAGGCCTGTGTGTTGTGCGATGTCAGTGCACGTTAAAGAACCCCAGGTGGTCGAAATTTCCGGAGCCCTTCACTACGGCGTCCCTCATAGCCTGAGTCGCTTTGGGACATTAAACCCCATAAACCATAAACCAAACCATCTTTGCTTTCGCCGATCACTACGTATCATTCCGCCGATGGCAGAGCGGCAAGCCGCCAAGGGACTGGGTGAAAAGTTGGTCGACTCCTCCCACCGTTTGCGGGGAATTCAAAAAGAAAAGGCAGGAGCCCGACGTTAATCCGATTTAAATTAGGGAAATCCAAGAACGTTCGGAGCGTATAAACCGAGTTCCAGCGGTAAAAGTGCGAGTTGATTCCTCTTCAGTGCACTTTTAAAGACGAGACACGGGGTGAAGGCATCTGCCAGAAAGACGGTAGGGCGATTTGTAACGCGACCCCCCTCCTCTCCTTGCCGCGCATGCGCAGTAGAGCACGGCGCTCCAGCTGCGTGTCGCGCATGCGCAGTCTCTCTCTCGGTCGAAGGCGGGTGGCGCGGCGCACCAGCTGCGCGGCTATGACGTCACCAGGCTCCCCGTGCATGCGCACAAGTGGCGCTGAAGGCCCACAGCGAAACGGCGAGTAATGTAGCGCTACGAAACAGACGCGTACGCCGAAGCGAAGACGCAGACTGTAACAGATACCCCAGTGTCTCTAACAAATTACCGGTGCCTGAAAGCAGAGGAAAGGCGCATTACTGGCCCCCTGGAACAGTGGACACCTCAGTCATGCTTTAAGCTACGTGGCGGTAGTGGCATATGCGCGCTGCCCCCGTTGGCATTGACAAAGTTGTGCAGAAACGCAGCACTGAAGGCATATCTGCCGTCGGCGTTCATTGCATTCATTTGCGTTGGCGTTTACAATGTTTTAGAATAAACTACGATTATTTGAAGTAAAGGAAGCGCGCATAACTGGCTGCCTGGGCCAGTGGACGCCTGAATCACGCCTTGAGGTACGTGGGGTAACCTCCTTGCGTGAGGTGGTGAGAGAGAGATGTGGGCTGCACGCGTTAGCGCTGACAACGTTGTGGCAGACACGCGGCACTGCAGCAATAGGCTGCAGTGTTCGTAAACCATTAACTGCCACTTATCAGGGTGGCAGGGGGGAGGGGGCGCGCTGCTTGGAATGCACTCAACAATATAGACGTTGCCTTACGCTGTGGCTTTCGCTCTCTAACCGTGCAGGTTCCGCAGTAGTTCAACCGCAGAGAGAGAGAAAAAACTTTATTTACACAGGAATTCGGGGCACGACACCACTGCACTTAAGTGTTTATGTTCCTGAGGTCCATAACCCTGGCAGCGCGGCAGGTGGCGATGGTCTGCACGGCCGGGTGCTCCGAGCGCAGCAGGGTCTCCCAGTCCTCCCAGGTCTTGAGGTTCTCTAGGTCCCGCGGGGGACGGTCCGCCGGGCAGAGGGAAAGGATGTGGAGGGAAGAAGCGAAGGGTTCTGGGCATAGGGCACACGCAGGAGTGGGAAAGGATGGATGATAGGGGGCTAGGTTAAGGGATGAGAGGAGAGTGTGTGTCTGTAGTCTGCGCCAGAAGTTGCGTGTTTGTTATCTAGGGAGGGGTGGGGCGGGGGGTAGAGCTGGCGTGAGGTTCTGTATGCCTGGGTCAGCTCACTGAATGTGTGCATGCTCTCCTTCGTGAATCCCCGATCCGAGGCCACCTGAGCCCGGTTTAAAGAACCTCGCGCTAAAAGGTTGGCAGCCTCGTTTCCGGGATTCCCGGAGTGGGCAGGCACCCATATCAGCTCCACATGGCGGGGCGGGGGTGCATCGGGCGAGTCCAGTATGCCAAAAGCAGGGACATAAACTCGGCCTCGAGCAAAATTTAAAATCGCAGTTTTAGAGTCACTTAATATATACCGGGCTTCCGTGCGAGTGATAGCTAATGCAATGGCGGCTTCCTCTGCAGCCTCTCTGGGGACGTGTCTGGAGGGAGAGGTAGTGTGAGGTGGGTGGATGAAGAGTCCACCACAGTTGCTATCGCTTCATCACCCGTGCAGGCAGCGTCCACCCATACGGCGTCCGGCTCGGGGCCGTACGCTCGATGGAGTGCCTTCGCACGGGCTCTGCGGCGCTGCTCATGGTGGGACGGGTGCATATTCCTCGGGAGCGGCCTGATGAGAAGCTCCCGGTGAAGGGGTCGTGGGATGGCGAGGAGGGTTGGGTCGTTGGCCGGTATTCTGATGCCAAGGGAGTCCAGGATATACCGACCTGTGGAAGTTTGTGTGAGCCTGATGTATTGTACCTGTCGGTGGGCCTCCACCAGTTCCCCGATCGTGTTGTGGAGGCCCAGGCCTAGTAATCTTTCTGTGGGTGTGTTGAGGGGAAGATGAAGTGCTACTTTTAATGCCTTGGGAATCAAAGCATCCAAAGCGTTTATGTCATGTTTGGATAGTTGTAAGTATGGGGTAGTGTACAGCACACGGCTGAGGACAAAGGCATGAATGAGGCGACATAGGTCGCGCTCCTTCAAGCCTCTATGACGTCCCGAAACCCTGCGGATGAGGTGCGATATCGCGCCTACAACCTGCTTGAGTTTCTTGAGGGTAGTGGTGTTTTTGCCATCGTTCTGGATGTGCAGGCCCAATACACGGAGGGTGCCAACCTCAGGTACCGGGTCACCATTCAGTTCAATGGCAATGGGGGAGCGGGGACAGCAGTGGTTCTTAGGACGGATGAGGAGAAGTTCGGACTTCTCTGGGGAGCAAGACAGTCCGATGGCTAATTTCTGGCCTTCGGTGAGGGAATCGTCTGGTTTTCGCTTATGGGGGGAGGCCTCGTTGAATCGACATGCATGTCCGCACCGGGGCGGGGGTAGGGCTATTGCCGCCACCGGTCGGAGGCGGCACGATTTTCCTACCAGCACTTTCAGGTCTGGTAGCTCAGAGGGGTTGTAGTTAGATTTCTGAGAGGCTCTATCTGTCCAGCCCACCTTTTGGGTGCCGACGGCGTCCTGGCTAGAACCGGTGTTCCGTGGCTGGTGAATAGCAGACCTGGGATTTGGAAGCGGACCTTCTCTGTTCCAGTCGTGGATAGGAGCTGGATCGATGTCTGTAGTTCGTCCGCTCTGTGGTTAGGGCGCTCGGCTACTGAGCCGGAGTACCTGGGTGTCCGCAGTTCGTCCACTCTGTGGTTAGAGCGCTCGGCTACTGAGCCGGAGTGCCTGGGTTCGATCCCAACCGCGGCGGCCGCGTTTCGATGGAGGCGGAACGCAAATGGCGCCCGTGTGCTGTGCGATGTCAGTGAAAGATCCACACGTGGTCGAAATTATTCCGGAGACCTCCACTACGGCACCTTCGTCTCTCTTCTTTCGCTGCCACCTTTCTCTGTTCCCTTACGGCACGGTTACGGTGTCCACCGAGATACGTGTGGTAATTATTGCGCCATTTCCACTGCTTAAAAACCAAATTTCATTTTTAAATTTCCACCACCTGCTTTTGGAGCGGCTGCGCCGCTCATTAGGCGGCGGCGTCTCTTGGCCATGCTGAGTCAAAAGTTGGCGTTCCTTTCCCCAGTGGCGTTCGATGTATGGAGTGCGGTAATCTCGCGTTGTTTGTTGCTTCCCAGTTAATGGTCCTTACCGCATAAGGCGCAGTTAGGCTCGCAAGTATGTTCCTCTCGAGGGTTGGCTATGCCGCACCCGCGACTGCGAGCGTTAGCGTGAGCTACATTAGCCTAGGTTGAGCAGTTTCGCGTGGCTCCTTGCTGTGCATGCGCGAGGAGCAGTGACGTCACACGGCGCACAGCTGGCGTGCCTCGCCGCGCGCGCTCGCCTTCCTTTCCTTAAACTGATCGGAGTGTAAAACGTTGACAACGCCAACGAACACAATTAACGCCGACGGCCTATGGCTTCAGCGCCGTGTTTCTGGCAGAACCTTGTCAATGCCTGCAGCCCACATCTCTCTCCCATCCCCCCACGTACCTATAAGCACGATGCTGGCGTCCACTGACATGGGATTCATTATGCAGACTTTCTTTCCTTTAAATGATCGGAGTGTAAAACGTCAACGCCAACGCCAGTGAACACAACGAACGCCGACCGCCTATGGCTTCAGCGCCCTGTTTCTGGCAGAACCTTAATTGTCAATGCCTGCAGCCCACATCTCTCTCCCATCACCCCATGTACCTATAAGCACGATTTGGGCGTCCACTGACATGGTATCCATTATGCGGACTTTCTTTCCTTTAAATGATCGGAGCGTAAAAGGTTTTCAACGCCAACGAACACAACGAACGCCGAAGGCCTATGGCTTCAGCGCCGTGTTTCTGGGAGAGCCTTGTCAATGCCTGCAGCCCACATCTCTCTCCCATCACCCCACGTACCTATAAGCACGATTCGGGCGTCCACTGACATGGTATCCATTATGCACTTTCTTTCCTTTAAATGATCGGAGTGTAAAACGTTGTCAACGCCAACGCCAATGAATACAACGAACGCCGACGGCCTATGGCTTCAGCGCCGTGTTTCTGGGAGAACCTTGTCAATGCCTGCAGCCCACATCTCTCTCCCATCACCCCACGTACCTATAAGCACGATTCGGGCGTCCACTGGCATGGGATCCATTATGCGGACTTTCTTTCCTTTAAATGATCGGAGTGTAAAATGTTGTCAACGCCAACGCCAATGAACACAACGAACGCCGACGGCCTATGGCTTCAGCGCCGCGTTTCTGGCACAACGTTGTCAATGCCGACGCATGCAGCACACGCCTGTCAGTACCACCACTTAGCTTAAAGCATGGTTGAGGTGTTCACTGTTCCAAGAGGTTTGGTTTGGTTTTATGGGGTTTAACGTCCCAAAGCGACTAAGGCTATGAGAGACGCCGTAGTGAAGGGCTCCGGAAATTTCGACCACCTGGGGTTCTTTAACGTGCACTGACATTGCACCGCACACAGGGCTCTAGAATTTCGCCTTCATCGAAATTCAGCCACCCGGGCCGGGATCGAACCCGCGCCTTTCGGGACAGCAGCCGAGAGCCGTAACCACTGAGCCACCGCGGCGGGGCAGGTTGCGCTTTTACCTTCTCCTTTCCAAGCTCCCGCTCCATCACCGCTGGTTACAACGGACAGCGGCGGCGGCGACGCCGCGAAACGCAGGAACGGGCGCCTAACAGCTGCGTTCTAAAACGACCACATTTTACCGGTGGGATGTGGTTCTCTATCAGCGCGAAATAAGGAGGCCGTGGATAGCACCCATTGATAAAACCAGACAAAAAAATCCGCATGCTGCTTGGTTTCGGTGACGTTTTGGCTTCAGTCATCTCTGACATCACGAGCCTCTTTAAATTGTCCTGTCTGGAGAACACCCTATACGGTTAACTATCACCATCTGGGCCCAAGTTTCGAATCTGTTTTGTCTAGTGATGTATTTGATGTCACTGATATATTGTAGTTCAGAGTATACGTGTGAATTGTGCCTTTAAACAGTGGTAGTTCGCTGCAGGATGTCCCGAAATACAAGAAAAAAGTTTTTTCTTTCTGAAAAAAAAACAATCCGCAGTGGGCGGCTTTAAAGCGGTGGCAGACGAAGAAGAAAAAACTTTGGGGCTTCGCCAGCGAAGCTCTGCTTCATTTTTTTTCGAATTATTCTCTTTTCTCTTTTTCTCCAATCCAAACTCCTTTATATATATATATATTTTATGATTATTATTATTATTATTTGTTTTTAGTTTTGATTTTTTTTTTCATCCTCTCCGTGCCCTTCTTGTGGTAGACCCCCGGTGTTCCTCTCCCGTGTGCTTTCCTTTTGCCTTTACTACGTACAGGTGAATACCAACCTTTACCACCCGATTCTTGGCCGATCCCCCAGAGTGGGTATGTGCCATTCTGTCGTAGGCTACAACAACATCACGCGCGGCCATTCGAAGCTGAGCCTGGAATGTTCCGTCAACTCGCCACTGGGTGAAGGCTGTCTAGAACTGAACGCAAACGACCTGCGGCAAGCGGCAGCCACGTCTACGAGTACTTCGTGCTGGACATCCTGTTGAGCGATGTGGACGCCACTGCGCTGTTCGTGTCCGTCGAGCTGGGAACCAGGTGTGGAACTCGTTGCGGTCGCCTTCTGTTCTGCGAAGGTAAGGTGCCATTCATGCCGCCAGTGCTCTATCCTAGCGCTCAACGGCAAGGCCGGATCTGAAAATTTGTTCGGCTAGGCATGCCGTTCAAGCCCCTGGGATGACGCTTGTAGAATAAGATGACGCTTACCACGCAGCACCTTATATCAAGCTTTGTGAAGTGAAGCTGCTTTCGATGCGATCAACTTCAGCCAAGTCTAGCTCTACCTTTTCTTTGGCGCGCAAATAGATTCCTAGCATGGATTTATTGTCCACGACACTGCGAGCTTGTTCACATTTGGTGTGCCGACGTCATGGACAAACACCACATGAACGTTACGACGTAGAGTGGGACCGTGCGGTGGTCCAGGGACCCAAGGGGGGTCAACACACTTGCCATGATAAAGTTTTTCTCTCTCTCTCTCTCCATGCTAGGGGAGGAAATAGGAAGTCAAGGACGACAGGAAGTGTGCATCGTTTTTTTTTTTGCCGCAGCTGTCTGGCGTGGCTTGTTTATGTCGAAGACTGCTGCGTTTCTCTTACGTGGGGTTAATTAGCTTCAAGGCAGAAGACGTGTGAACGCCTCTTGCAGCTTAATTGCAGGCGGTTGTGTTTTAGTAGCAGCCCTTTAAGATCGTCCCGTATTGTGCAGCCAATTCAAGCCCCAAGCAGGGAATTGCCGTTGGCATCAGGCACTGCCATCTCCACCTTGGAGCGGTGCAAGATTCATCAGAAAGGAACTAGAGTCTCTGCAGTGATTTGCTCTGACTCGGCAGCTTAAGGCCGCGGCCGTCAATGAAACTTTCTGTCAGTAGTTCCCGGTGGAATAGTACAACGAGAATCTGAAATTTGGTGTTCATTTCGGAAAGTTGATAAGATTGCCTTCGCAATAGTAAAAAATGCCTTATGCAGAATACAGAGTAACAAGACGGAACGTGTTGCGTAAGTCGCGAAAGCACAGCCCATATTCACATTTTTTTGCTGCTAGTTGTTTCTTTTTTTCTTGGAAATCACGTAGTCTACGGAAGGTGTTCCGTGCAGTCTATTTCATGAACGAGCTCTAAGAGCGGGAGCTACATTTCCGGTGCTAAGATTTCTTGAGCATAGACGGCAACATCATAAGCTTTTACATTGCCGAAATTAGAACCTTTTGCCACGCTTCCGAGGTGAAGTTGGTTGGGATGTAGCCCTGTGGGTGTTTTATATGTGGGCTGGTTTCGGTATAATGGAACGCCTAGTGTCTTGCCTTTGCAGATGTGTATTTTGTAATTGCCGATACATCTTATGTAACGAAACGTTGTAAATATTTACCGCCGTCGTCGAATGAAGGACATTTGGTGTACCACTCGACCATTAAAATGCTGGCTATCGTGCTAAAAAGCATGATTCTTCTTTCAAGCGGGACTACCTGCGCAGGATATACTACATGCGATCGCAGCGGGCTCCCTCCTCGGTGATCGTGGGCATCAGCTTGGAGTTGGCCTGGTCTCCCGACGCCGACTGCCATGGTGGCTCCTGAGAGAACGAGTTCGTTCAGTTCCGGTTCTACGACAAACGCCCGCATGCGAAGGCAGCGCCTGAAGCCGACGAACATCTGAACTGTTCGCCAGACAGAACTGACCCCTGGTAAGCAGTTGCGAATCTAGAACATTACTTCTTACAGTGGCCGGTGGCACTATCCACACCGTTCCTTCGTAATCACCTTCCCTCTTCTGGAGTGCATGTTTAGCGTCGGTACAACTGCAGAACCAGGTGATCTTGGTGCCTCATGCCACGCACGTTTTAATTGTCTAATATATTTATTTATTTATTTATTCGAAATACCTTACAGGCCCATTGGGCATTCTGTAAGGGGGCGAAAAAATATAATAGAGTGCATTAATAACCAAAGGAAACAAAAGTAAACATACGATCATGATAAAAAAAAGAAATAAATCTATGCAGTGCATTAATAACGAAAGGAAACATAAGTACAGTCATGATAGACAATATATCAGCAAATTAGTAGAGAAGAAGAACCGACGCGGAAATAACAACAGGAAAAGAGGAAAAAAAAAAAGTATACGCGGCACAAAATAAAGCACTACAATAAAGGTTAATGTGCTCACCGAACGTGAGGACCACGAGTAAAATAGCGCGATTAAGGCAAACTGCGATTAAGGCGATTAAGGCAAAATGTTTGATTACGTGCTTTCTCTCTGTCTTCAAAGACATCGGGAACATAGTCTGGCGGCTAAGCACTGATGTTCAAATTTTTTTAAAGCTTCGCGCCATTTATATCTGCCTTTGTCGCGGGTAATTAAAACGCAATCTCAGGCAAAATGAACAGATACGATTAATCGCCGGCGCCTTCGTACGCCGTCCAGCTACAAGTTGTAATCGAGGCAGCTGAACATCCATCGTAACTCTGCTTAATTCCCGCAGCCACATTAGCGCAGTGCTGTCACGGATCGGCCATGTGACGAAGAAGTGTTCTTAACTTAGTACCAGACATGCATGTGAGTAAATAAATGAACTTATAATCGCAGAGGACAGAAAAAGACTCACACGGCTTCTTATTTCCTTAAGGCCAAAGAAATCACAATGATAGTCACGCAGCACCGACATGTTCTCGCCGCTTTGATTGGATCCCAGAGTCTTGTAAAAACAAAAAAAAACAACAAAAAAACGTGCCAGGCCACCTACTCTGCACTACTCTGCTTCTTGGTTTATTTCGAAAAGGTTTTTTGGCAACGACAATATTGACCCTATGATTATAATTTACGGTATACACCACCAACTGTACCATAGCCATTTTCGTAAAAGTCCCTCTTGCAGATATCGCTATATTAGGGTGGTTCCCCTGCATGATACCTTAATTCTCGGCATTTTTATTTTCGTATTCTGATGATAATGTGGGAAGGCAGAAAGGATCAAGAGTGACTATTGTTGCTGGTTCTTGCTATAATCTAGTAAATATCTATGTTTAGTTTTTCATTGATTCCTTAAAGTTCCCTAAATAAGTATACATATGCCACTATGAAGTAAAAAAAAAACCACGTTCTCTAGCTGTCATTCAAGAGTACTGCGACCATGTGATGAACGGTACTGGTGCTAAATTTGCTCCCACGGACAATGCAAGGTGCAAATACGGACAAGACGCGCACTGCTATGACTGGCGCTCCGTTGTCCTCGTTTTATGCGCTGTTTATAAACGGTAGACAGAAAGCAAGTCGCGCAAGGCAAATATTGGTTGCTATATCATTGTTGGCGCCTTTGGTGCAGCCCTCAAAGAGGGCACCGCCGATTTATAGACCGTTTACCGCGCGCAGTTCTTCAGTTCGAAACCAGATGGCGTCGCAGGAGCGCTTGGAACACGGCACCGAAGAGGGAGAACTGAGCGGCTCGCCACGACGTGAAGCATGATCATGTTTCTACACCTCAAGTGATCCACTCTTTTCCAACCGTATCAGCCAGAACACTGCCTTTTGGAACCGAACCATCGGACGCAGCAGAGCAGCCTTCGCGGCGAGGTGCGCGCCGAGCAATCAGGAGGCGTGTAAAGGTGGCGTGAACACGTGATCAAAGATGGCAGCTCCCATGATATGGTGCCGTAAAGCTCTATACATGCAATGTGGCTCACAAACGAGACTTGCATACTTTTCAAACGGCAATACTCTCGTATATACTCCAAGGGAATGAACTTGCCGAATACAGTCACAAATTAATTTACTTCTCCAGGGGCACTCGGGACAGCTTCTGGCACACACACCACTCTACGACACAAACTTGCGAATTCTGCGATAGATGCTTTTCATTCATTTTCTTGAAGAGTTACAAAGGTTTGGAAATATCCACCGATGCAAATTGCCTAAAAGAAAAAGTTATTCTACCAACGCGAGGTTTTCAAACCTAGGAGCCTGAGATTTCTTATCCAACAATTTCATTCCCACTCTCCATGTAACTGTTGCAACAATGCGAGGAGTCCTTCAAAACCGGATAATAGCCATATATTCGTCCTTTCCCCCTTTTCCTATGCACAACTTCCCCCCAGAGGCACTATATATGTCCATTAGAAATCTTTGGTAGAGCGGAAGGTATTGAGATCTGATTTATAAAATATTGTGTTTAACCTCCACGTGCTAATCTTTGCAAGGCGGACGCTGCGTATTTTAAAAATAGGTGACAGTGTGCTTTTAAAGGCTTAAGACTCACTCACGGCACCAGTGCCGACGGCGGCACCATTTGCCTCGCAGAAACACCCGCATACAATCAGTACAGCTAGTGGTGTAAAGAATAAGGTATGTTTATTCGGTTAATTATCCAAAAAGATTATTATAAGAGATATTACAAACTCGCTACAGTTAAGATTTTGTGTAGAGTGCGCATGTTGGCGCTGAATGACACGAACTTTTATGCATGATGTTAAGTGGTGCTGAGGTTCCCGAGTAGACCTTGTCCCGAGACTGGAGCTTGTCCGTCGTGTCAACTACACCAAGCATGTTGCGGGCACGGTCCACAGGCAACGCGATGCGTCTTGTACCGGAGGCCCGCTGAAATGTTCACAAGACGGAAACGGCAGGACTCACCTCAAGAAATTTGTGGCCATGACACTTTCACTGTTGTCACATCACCTATACTTACCCAATGGGCACTATTACTCCCATGGATGTCCTGTGGACGTCTTGGACGTCCAAGGGAGTTTTATTTACCATTGGGTACATTTAATCGCTTAATAGGGTTAATTGGTTTGGGAACAAAGAGGGTTCAGCTTAAGTTAAGGACAACGCAGCCAGCTATGGAAAGAAAAATGATAGGTGTAACGTTAAGAGACCGGAAGCGGGCGGAATGGGTGAGATAACAAACACGGGTTAATGACATCCTAGTTGAAATCAAGAGGAAGAAATGGGCTTGAGCAGGGCATGTAATGCAAAGGCAAGATAACCGCTGGTCCTTAAGGGTAACGGAGTGGATTCCAGCAGAAGGCAAGCGTAGCAGGGGGCGGCAGAAAGTTAGGTGGGCGGATGAGATTGAGAAGATTGCGGGGATACGGTGACCGCAACTGGCAAAGAACAGGGTTAATTGGAGAGACATGGGAGAGGCCTTTGCCATGCAGTGAGCTTATTCAAGCTGATGATGACTCGCACAATAGATGGACTTCCGTAATGAAAACACTCGGTTATCTGTAACTTCAAGCTCTGAGCAAAGGGAAAGGTGGCATGAACAGTGGCGACAAAGGTCTCTGAACTGCATGCACCATAAACAAAGCCGATAGCCCTATTATCAGCCATTGGCTGGAGACCACACTTGAACAGGCAAAAGTCAAAACCCTTTTCTTTAATACGTGGTAGCGAAATTATGTGATTGTAGACAAACATGGCTCTATGTGCCTAAATTGCATTCTAGGCATCCTAGAGACTTTGGTCCCCAATAATACAAATGAGCTGCGGCACAGGTGAGTGGCATTGGGAGGCCACCAAAATGCCAGACCAGACGTAGCGTACCCACCCAAGTTACTATGTGTGGTCGCAGCTCCCACACCATCGTTACAGTCTATAGAGATTGCGCAGAACACTTCAATTTTGCCCACTGCATACAACGAACTTCCCACAGGGAATTTTACAAATTTGCACGATATCGAAATTCATATCAGCCATGTGTCACTGAGATTCTACTCTAACCGGTAAACTCAGTGGCGGGATCTTTTCTTCTGTTTAGTGAGAAAGCACGGCTTCGCCAGCAAAGCTGAAAAACCTGGAGTATGTGTGAAGCCTCAACCTTTGGCCTTTGATGGAGTACTGCAGGCACAGGCCATCAACAAAAACAGCTCAAAGACCCTTGTCCTCCCTTATGTGCACACGGTGTCCCGCCTTCAAAAAGCGTGACTCTTGCACTATGAACCAGCGGCAACTACGCGACACACTAGCATTGTTACTCCAATGTCACACAAGCACTAGAAACCATTCGACTTACCAACTGCATTTCGGTAGACAGCGAGAAGCAGTGAGCGGAAGAAGAGATCCAGGGTCAATTGGAACCCAGCAGTGGACAAGTCCTGGTATGGCAGCAGCAACTTAGACCACACCGACAGCACTTCAATGGCACTGGACTCCTGGACAGGCGCATCGGTGAACTCAAGGATCATGTCCTGTTGCAGCCGCAGGAACGTATCCGTCGTCACGCCCAGCTGCTCGAGGATGGTGATCAGAGGTCGGTTCAAGGTCACTGACCCTGGAAACGAAAGGAAATAGGAGACCTGCCACTCAGATTGCCAAAATCAGGCTATCCACAAAGACATGAACCACCAAGGTCACCCGAGCAGCAGCGTTCGGGAGCAGTCAAGATATACAGTACCCAGTGGACAAGAAGCGCAGGGCACTGGAAAACAAGGCAGATCACGGCTAGTACAAAGACGTGGCCCAATGACCATCAAATGGTTCACTGCAGAGACTGCGCCACGTTTAGCTGTGATATGCACACCACACTGGTGAGGGATTTTTGGAACGCGGCGTGTTGGCAGTGGTGCGTCGGACAGCAGAGCACCGTACGTGCCAGCCCCGCGTTGCGAGTGGTGTGCGCGAGGCAGGCACAAGGAGCATAGAGCTACGTGTCAGCAAACCGAGGTGTTGAGGAAGACATAGCAGCACAAGTCTGGTCATTCAAGCGTGGAAGTGGCAGCTGTCGGACGTTGGATCCGAGCTGCTGGTGGCTTCCCTTGAATCATCGACTCAAGACCATCGAGTCCCCATTCAAGCGTGGAAGTGGCAGCTGTCGGACGTTGGATTCGAGCTGCCAGTGACTTCCCTTGGATCATCGACGCAAGATCATTAAGCCTCATTCAAGCGTGGAGGTGGCAGCCGTCAGACTTCCGGTCTGTGCTGCCGTGGACCTCCCTTGAATCAACGACGCAGACCAACTGCGATCGCCACTTTGCTGCCACGGCTTCCTGGGATAGGCTGCACAAGCCTCCGGTGTTTGCGGAACGCCGTCGACAGGACCTGGCTACAGTTTTCCTGCTGCAGCTGCCCAGTTCTTGGGGGCGACTGACAAGAGTTCGTCAGCGTCTCCCGTGCCATCTCCGTTCCTCATCTCCTGGCTTTTTACCACTGCCTCTCTGGACGCAACGCCAGCGACGCATCGCAACTCGCCAATCCGCGTCTGTGCTACCTGCAAGGCCTTCCCGCTCCACCTGGGACGCTTTGTATCCGGTGAACTCTCTCCTTTTTGTCTCTAGTGTTGTACGCGTTTCTAGTGTGTGTTTTCCTTGGTGTTTTCGTTTCTTTTATTGGCTCCTTTCCTTTAAAATATAAACACGGCTTCGTTTTGTTTTGTTTGATTTCTCTGTTCTTTTCTTCGAACCTGCAGGAGAAAACGTTCCCCTCCAGCAGTCGGGGATGCGTCACCCCAATTCGTGACATTAGCACAAGTTATCTCAACATCCAAGCACTGCAATAATTGTTTGATACCTAAAATGAAGTCAGTACCCCCCTTGCTGTAATATCCTGCAGCACGATGCAGGTAACTAATAAATAAATAAATAAATAAATGCATCAGGCTTGTGAAGGTTTAGAGTTTGATATGCCAAGTACCCTCCCCCCTTTTCCAACAATAAAATTGCCTTGGGGCTATGTGCCTGGCTTCGGTGGATGTCAATGAATTATTACACCGTCATGTCTTATCTCTACTAGAGATGCACATAGACAGATGCCTTTTGATATGCACAGTAAAACTCATTGCAGCTCACCCCTTATGTATAATGCCCCCAAGAAGGGGCCTTTAAGGAAATAAAAATGAAATGAAATGAAAGCGTGCTCGCAAAAAGACAGTCAAAGAAGCTGATACTCACGCGGTGCCGAGATCTTGATCACCTCAAGGTACTCTGAGCTGGTGCATGGGAACTTGCGCATGCTTGGACGCAGACACAGCAGTTTGGAATCCGACAGCGTGGGATTAACACAGAGCATGCCCTTGGCGCCCGCATACCGGATCTGGATTGCTGAAGGGTGGTCCTTCAGCTTCAGGATCTTGTACACCTGCACGACATATTCGGGTCAGAGACTCGCAATACCAGTTGCCAGTGGCAAAGTAGCGGATGAGATGATTCCCATGGACGTCGTCGCAGCCACACAACTCGGCCATGACTCTGTCCGTCCGTCCGTTACATGAAACGTTTGTGATTTGTGGTGTTTACACCAGATGGCGCCACACAACCAAGCATGCTAATCACTATACTATGCCAACTCCCTGCCAAGGCATATGCAGTTCTCCTTGTCTAGTGTAAGGGCGCTGGACAGTGTTGCGGGAATTTAGCCTCATCGCACTTTAGATCACCATAGTGCCCCCTCAAAATTTTTGCCCTTTGAAGCTGGACTTGATGAAAGCTCTCCCTCTATTTGTCTGAGCTGAGATCACTCGGCACACTGCTTTCACAGACTAAAATGTCAGAAGACTGTGCTAATGCAGAACTGGAAAAGGAAAGATGAAACAACAATTCTGCCTTTATACTAGTTCGTTTTTGCCAAGGAATCAAGTCACCCGAAATTGATCGAAGTTCTTAATGTACACTCACTGTGACAAGTTTATGGAGCGCAACTTTGACAAAAAAAAAACATTTTGAATCTAGGGCGCACTGCTTTAGAATTTAATGGTTCACTGCTCAATTAACACACGTAAAATTATACTGTATACCATATTTACTCGGCTCTAACGCAAATTTTTTTGCCCGAAAAACTCTTATAACAATGACATGCAGGTTAGAATTAGAATTGAATACGAAAATGAAACTATGCAAGAAACAACACCCCCCCCCCATTTTTTTCTTTCTTTATTCAATACTGCAAACCTTGCACAGGTCCAAGCAGGGTGAGGAAAAAGATAAACAAAGCAATACAAATGAAGGCAACGAAGCTATTGTAATTGACATCACAAAAATTGTGGTTCGGTGTTGCTGGTGCACTGATACAGTAAAGGCTCGTTAACTCGACCCCCGCCAATTAGGAAATACAGATAATCCGAACAGCTTGCATCGTCCCGTCCAGTGCCCATGGAAGTCAATGGCATCAAACGCTCACTAATTCAGACGCCATGTATCTCACATCAGTTCCTTCGAACCGCTTCACTAAAGGAGGTGCGTCCAGGTATGGCTGGCACGGAAGTTTTCATCAAAATAGCCCTTCTCAAACTGAATTGCATGCTGTAGAGTTGCCCACGCACCTTTGATATTTGTCCAACGGAAGGCAGGATGAAAAATGGACGGCCCCTGCCTCTGAGACCAGTCTAACGCTTAGTTTCATTTGCGTTTTCCTGAGCTCAGTGCCAGCACTTAGCAATGGCGGCCGTCGACCGTACATCAGCCAGCCAACCGAACACAGGGGTGCACTGTTTAGGGCACTGATTGGCACCTCTGCGCGTTTCGCCCACTTCCACCCACGTGATTCTTCACGCGCGCCAAAACTGTGCGCTCGTCAAGCACCGTTTGTTCTTTGTGCAAGAAGCATAAAAATCTGGGCGTATTATGACTGAAGACAATCTACCTTTCTTTGACCGTGAAAACTGGGTGTGTGTTACAATCAAGGTATTTTCTGCCTTTTCTGCCTTTTCGCCGCCGCGGTGGCTCAGTGGCTATGGTGCTCGGCTGCTGTCCCAAAAGACGTGGGTTCGATCCCGGCCGCGGTGGCTGGAATTTCTTTGGAGGAGAAATTCTAGAGGCCCGTGTACTGTGCGATGTCAGTGCACGTTAAAGAACCCCAGGTGGTCGAAATTTCCGGAGCCCTCCACTACGGCGTCCCTCATAGCCTCAGTCGCTTTGGGACGTTAAACCCCATAAACCAAACCAAACCAAACCAAGCCTTTTCTCTTTTTCTGCCTCATTTAGATCTGCGTTCCATGACTTATGTCTTGCATGTTTTCCTCACTGTGTTGTAGTAATTTGGCCCGCATACATGCAGCTGTGAAAACGACTTAGGTTGTTGTCTTTCCTTCATGATCTTTTTTTTAGTGCTCTAGGACTAGAGCCCCCCATGTTGATTTCGCCATTGTGAGTCTGTTCGGTACCACCGTGCTCCCCATAGCAGGTGGCAGTTCAATTCATGACTGGTGTCGAGAGGTTGCTCGGGAAGAGCAACCTGGGTCACACAAGCCCCACCAGTGGCAGCACCTGCCACCAGGGGGCAGTGGCGCACCGCTTAATCGCTGCACCACTGTGGCAGGAGTTGTGTGAGGACTCCCAGGGATATATGATTGTGAAGCAGAGAATGACTAATTCGGCATATATATGGGCAACAAAACATTAACACATCAAGCCTACTTGATCTTGAAAAAAAAGAGTCTCAAACTGAAACCAAACTGCTAGCACACCTAATCCGTATTCGACCCAACTAAGCTAAATTGTCTGCCACTTTTTTTTTTCACACTTCCTTCCAGACGTAATACATACAGATCAAATTTCATACGGCTTTTAAATCTGCAATTGCAGCCTACAACGTACCCACATAAAGCTCTCCGCAGTTGTATGACCAATATCTATGCAGCATCATTGTTGTACTTTTGAGGGTTGTGTACAGGCGTGTCTGTCATCTCTTCTTGCTCAGCTCTTGAGGCGCTCGTGAGTCTGAAATGAGCAGTGTCTGCCAGCTACAAGGACACCTCGCCACATTGGTAAGGGTTAACGAATTGCAGCCAGAAGAACCGCTGCGTAGCGTCCACCGGCAATCAGACACCCGCCAAGCAACAAAACCTTGAAAACACCACCCTTCCACCATGCCCTACAGGTAATGGCGACACAGACTTTCAACAAGACTCACCCCTCTACACAGCAGGCAGGTATGGTGAAGACCTTAGCGCCCATACCCAATGGACAATGAAACTCCCACGAATGTCCTTCGGACGTCTAAGATATCCGAAGGATGTCCAAGAGAGTTTCAATCCCCATTGGGATACCAGTACAGCACCCACAAATCACAATAACCATCTGCTCACATTTACACCGAGGAGAACAGATACGCTGACGCTGTCTCAGAAATTTCCCACAAAATGCTACCCAGTGGCACACAGGCACCACTACCATGGCAAGGCATCTCTGACAAACCCATGCATCGGTCAAGTGCACAATGGCGACAAGCGGTGCGATGGCAGAGGAGCGGTGCAACCAACACACAGGCCCCATGCTGGTGAAACAACTGGGTAGAGACGGGCAGTGCTCTGTGAACGATCCTTGTGTCGGTCACTTGCCAAAAAGACCGATGCAAGGTGATCACATCAGCATCGTGCGTACAACTATCGGGCACGTGGCGGGCAGACAGATGCCACAGCACTACACCATTCAAGCAGGCATCGGAACAGTTACCATCGGCGAGGGCACCGCTGATAACCGCAGTCAGCTCGTGATAATCCAAACTCTACCCATTCATACTTATAGAGTTTCGTTTCAGAGTCCTTAAACTTTGGCTGCTTCACGAGGTTGCAAGCGCACTTTTGTTATACTAGCTCAATTCAAGCTGTGGTCTCTGCAAAACTTCTTTAGGCAAAGTACCATATATGCTCTCGTAATGAACCCACTCGCATAACGAATCCGTCGCCCACTTCTGCTGTCCAGAATTTACTTTTTTTTTAGACTTTAGCTCTTTGTAGCGGGTTCCTCAGTTTTTGTGCAGTTTAATGACCCAGAACATTCCACGACAGAAGGAATCAGTTATTTAGCCACGAAATACTTCAATTTTGCCTCGCGGCACTTTAAGCCACATCAGAGCATCGTAAAGGCAACCGACTCAAGTTACACCCGCCTCCAATAGAAGGTGCCATTGGTACCATATGAGTAGGGGTTGGACATTTCGGTTTAAACTGGGGGAAAAAAAACCGCCCGACAAAAGTACGCTAATTTCAGTTTTTTAAATTTGGTTTTAACCGAAAAAGGTCAGTATTCTTGGCATGCAAGACATAGATAGCTGGCTGATGAATGCGAGTTACACTCAGTCAAAGCTGAAATGCATGATGCGACAATGGTGTACATTGTTGAATAAGTAGCGCAGTTGTGCAATTTGAGGTACTGCTCCGCTAGCTTACACGCCTCTGCAGAACAGGAAGCACCACAGCCTGCAAGCTAAGCACTGTTTGTTCACTGTCATCACCTGCTTAGGGCAGTTAGTCGGTTAAGTAGGCTAATCAACTGCTTACAGGACACTGACATGAAAGCCCACATGGGCGTCACGAAAAAGTATGTTCCGGCTACTGCGACGATTGGGCGGCAGTTCCATCGCTGGCATGAACAGGCGGACCACGTACAAAAACAGCTCAAAGTACTAGCATTTGCACACTCATTACTGTAAATAAATTGTCCATGATTACAAAAACACTGAGGTACGCTTCAACTGACTTGACCATGCAAGATTGCTGCACTAAATCACCGCGAAAAGTCAGTATTTCATTCCTCGAAAATCACTGATATAAGGAGCAAAAAAAAAGAAAAAAAGTCCGCCAAATTTTCATAAATTAAAAACCGAGAAGTCCAACCCCTACATACGAGAAAATGGCTCAGTTGTAACAATCTCTGACAGAGGGTGGTTCCACCCACACCGTGACTTCGTACTCTGGAGACTCAAAGCTGAAGTCATAAAGCGCAGCTTCGAACGACCAAATTCCGACAGAAGCCTCCCCATAACGAACAACGCCACAAATGTGCGGCCAAACGAGTTTGAACTAACACGAGCCTACTGCAATTGCCACCTGGCTCTGGCCAGCACCAGACCGCATGCCCCCTCACCTCTTCAGCAAGCGGCACGGACATCATGCCGACACCATCCGAGAAGACATACGGCTCGCCGCTGACAGGGTGGGCCCCACCAACGAGGTCTGGGACGTCGACGACCTCGTGGGGCATCACCCGCACGGCCTGCTCCGTCGAAGAGAAGCACTGACCCATGCGTGCCATGCGCTTGGCCCCATTGTGGATGCCCTCGAAGCGGCCCGTCCAGTCGCGGATGGTCATCGCGCTGTTGCGCTTCTCGTCCACCGCGTACATCCACGTCCTGCGTGCGACATGGATATCGATGCAGGCACTGCTTACAAAACACCATCTCCTCATACCAGAAATCATTAGAAAGCTAGATGGCTTGCAAGTGAATTTTACCAAACACTGATCAAAACCTGTTTAGATTCAAGTGGAATGGAAAGTGTTACCATAGGCCCACGCTTTGTTTCGCTAAACATTCGCTGGATTCAACTAATCCACTCACTGAAACGCACATGATCACCGCCATAGCTTGGTGTTGATGACTATCGGGCTGGCTGCCTTGCGACAAGGCGTGGGGGCAAGCTCCCGTTTTCTTCCAATCCAGAGCCGCAACCAATCCGTTGCCAAAGGACGCAGCAGCCTGGCAACAGCAGCGCGTTTGCCCGAGTTTTTTTCACTCGTGCTTGTGCTGCTAGTGCGCTGTAATGAATGCGAGCATGGCGACTTCATCTAGAAAGCGGAAGTTCCTCTCGCTTGAAGAGAAGGCACGGATTATCAGCGCGGCATCCAGTGGCAGGAAAAAGGGAGATGTTGCAGCGGACTTCGGCATCTCACAGAGCACGCTGTCAACGATCTTGAAGTCGAAAGACGCGATAGCGCAAGCTCTTTCTTCGGGGACATCCGCGAAGCGGAAAAAGCTGACGCAAGCGGCTCACGAGGACCTTGAGAAGGCTCTCTACACGTGGTTCCTCGACGTGCGTGCAAAGAAGATGCCGGTCAGCGGAAACATGTTGCAGCAAAAGGCACTTGGCTATGCCTGTATGCTGGGCATCAATGACTTCAAAGCCAGCTCAGGGTGGCTGACCCGTTTCAAGGCCAGGCATGAAATCGTCGCTAAAGTACTGTGTGGGGAGTCGGCCTCATCAGACGCCGACGCTGCATCTGCTTGGGCATCAGCTACTGTGCCGGAATTAATGGAGAAATATGCCACATCAGACATATACAATGCCGATGAAACGGGACTTTTCTTCGAGCTCCTCCCCTCCAAGACGCTTCACATGAAGGGCCAGCCATGCAGCGGAGGGAAGCATAGCAAAAAGCGTGTGACTGTGCTCCTGTGCTGCAACATGGACGGGTCTGACAAGCGCTGCCCACTGGTGATAGGCAAAAGTGCGAAGCCGCGGTGCTTCAAAGGTGGCAAGAGCCTGCCCGTCAAATATGTTGCCAATAAGAAGTCTTGGATGACACGGGCCGTTTTCAAAGAGTGGCTAACCGCTTTCGACCGTGACATGACGGCAAAGAAACGTAAGGTTTGTTTGCTCATCGACAATTGCTCAGCGCATAACGTTGAAGACGTTCAGCTTCAAAGCGTGGAAGTAAGATTCTTCCCGCCGAATTGCACGGCTTTAATCCAGCCGCTGGATCAAGGTATTATCAATAGTGTTAAAAGCG
Source organism: Amblyomma mixtum (assembly GCF_055824585.1). Lineage (NCBI taxonomy): Eukaryota > Metazoa > Arthropoda > Arachnida > Ixodida > Ixodidae > Amblyomma > Amblyomma mixtum. The sequence goes on from NC_143014.1 coordinate 311,488,384, forward strand.
CTTATCGACAGCGACTGATTCAGCGGCTGGTGTTAAACATCGACACCGGTCGGGCAATCAAAGTGGATTTGTACATGGCTGTACAGATGGTCTCAGCAGCGTGGACGGCAACCAGTCGCAGTATCATCTACAACTGTTTTGTGCACGCCGGCTTTCACTCCGATGCTCAACTGGCAGCGAACTCCACGTCGGACGAGGAAGGCTGCAGTACAATTGCTCCACCCTCCACAGAGGCCAATGCGGCATGGGCAGCCCTTCAGGACTCCGGAGATGTGCCGGCCGATGTTGACATCGGCGACTACATCGCTGTTGACAGTGAAGTGCTAGCTCACGAGGAGCTAAGTGACGAAGCTATAATTGAGGGCGTTCGCCACAACGATGCATCATCGGATGATGACAGCGACGCGGAGGATTTAGCGCCACCACCGCTAAAAGTGAAAAATAAAAGTGATGGATGCTTTTGATGTGATCCGCAGATTTTTCGGTGCTCACGATGACGACGTCGCGATGCAACTGTTCACCGAGTGCGAAAGCCGCGCCACTGCACTCGTGGCAAAAAAAAAGAAGCAGAAGAAGCTGACCGACTTCTTTGGAAATAAATGATGTTTTGGGACTATGTGGTCCAACCTGACAGTGTTTTTGGGCTGTTTTCGCCTCAACGAAATTTCGCTTCAACGAAATTTTTCGCGCGCCCCGTCAGTTTCGTTGTAGCGAGGTTCAACTGTACCAATGAAATGAGGATTTATAATTTTAATTTGGCATTGAAAGTCGCATAAAGAGGCTGAAGCAACACTCTGCAATGAAGCAATGGTTACTATTGCTGTATGCCACCATGTGACTGTATCTCAGTGAAATATGGTCTTTACGTTCTCAGTATATGTAAGGTGTTGTTTTTTTTGTTTACTGAAATAAGCTCGTTATGCTTTGATATGGTTTAGGCTCTTTTCAATATGTCTTCCTACGCTGAAAACCTGGCACCCCTTTAACAATGTCGTTGAAGTGCTTGGCGTTGTTACAAGACGATGCCACAGCATTTTGCTTTTTTTTGGAGTTGGCAGTATCTTGCATTGTTGCATTCGAAGCGTAAGAAGGTTACATGTTACAGTGCACTCTACACAATCCTAAACTGTACAATCAATCAGTGCCTCATGTCTAAGGCCCATCGAAGGCCTCTCAAGCAGACTTGCTGGCGAAAATCCAGTCTTTATGCTGCCACCAATCACGCACACAAAATTCATTAAAACTGAGCACGCAATAAGGTGACCCGACTGCCACTTGCTTCTTCACACAAGATCACCTTTTTTTTTTAACCCTGCGTTGGTGTCAACAAGGAGTCTCCTTGCAACTGATGCTTCCATGTCAGCTCCAGTCCAGGTCGGAGCTGATGGGACACTTCAGATACTCACGAGGCCTATCAGCATCCACGAATGCGATAGGTGATATGTCGATATCAACAAAAGAGAGATACCAAGTTGCCATTTTGTGATGCTGATGACAATAGGGTGCTGCTGGTGTAGTTTCATTTTTGTACTTGATTCAACATTCATGTCACTTTTAGATGATCTCTTTTCCAAAAAAAGGTGCGCATTAGAATCAAGCAAATACGGTAGCACTTGTGACAGGCTTATTGGCAATTAAACCACCCTTTCCACTGTTTATTTTGTCCTTCAGCTTGCCAGCATGAAATTTAGATTTGAGGTGTCGGTGTCTGCCCTCACCCTGGCTAGCAAGCTTTGGAGCAGTTGATCTGCCACGGTCATCAGTTTAGCTTTTCTTGTACACTTTGCATGGTTCAGCCCCAATGTGACCCGACCCAGACTTAACCACGTCACTCTCTTCAAGCAGCCGAAACCACAAGACCCAATGGCCTGACCCAGTGACTTTACCACAACAATACAAAAGTTGCTGGCAGTTTAGCATTTCTAAGCAGGGAATACAGTCGACGACCGATTTTTCGGACTCTCTAGGGACCGCGAAAATGACCGAAAAATCGGGCAGTCCGGAAAATCAAATTTCACCGAAAAAATCACGAACTTATTACCACTATGCCGGAAAAAGCGGCCAATTGTATTGCACACATTCTAAAGCTCCTCATGATTATATTTCGCCGCGCAAAATACCGTATAAATGGGTATAAGGGCCGCACTTTTTTTTTTCCAGATTCGAGGGCCAATTTTCGGGGTGCTGCCCATACACGCGATATGCGAAAAAAAAAATTTTTTGAGTAAAAACACCAACCAGGGAATGAGCGACATTTATTCTACGTTCAATCATCACTCGCGAAGTATTTAGACTCCTGAGCTGGTGCTGCACTCTGGTGCACGCTCATGCCAAAAGAAGCCGCGCAGCATGTCCGCTGTCAACGCGTAGCCGTTGTTCCGAAATTCCATCACATAAAGGAGCAGCTCTTCTTCCAGTTCAGGAAACTCGCACGGCTTGACTCGACTCGGAAAGCGCGCTTTTTGCAGCTTGTGTTTCTCTTTTGGTTGCACCATCATCGGATGCACTTCTCGGCCATGTCAAATTTCCTGCCCGCCGCACGCTTACCGACCGCGTTCGAGAGCTAACTCCCAGCCGTGCAGCTTAAGGTGCTTGCCCATCGCGCTAAAACTGTGAAGCTCGGCGGCAGCACGCGAAAGCCACTATCACGGCGAACGCGCTAACACGCATGCTAACACGCCACGAAAGGCTGGAGCTGGCAATACTGATGCCGATGTGAACAGCGGAAAATCGTGACAGAGGAAAATGTTGATGATAATGATCACGGCGCCATCCATAGATGGCACTTGGAAGCTCCGGTGCGCGCGCGTGGCCTCCCCGAACGGCGCAGCGCCGGAGCAGATCGCGGCCGCGATAAGATCCGGCGGCGCGCCCGAAGCGCGCTTCGATCGCGGAGGCCACAGCGTGCGCGTAGCCTCCACGATCGTATTCGCGTTCCGTGTTCGGGACTAAAGACTCGGCACAGATGAGTTCCGTGAACTCAGACTACGGTTCAAGTTCGTGCGGCGGAAGACATTCAAGGACAGTACGAATTCGAAAACCTGCGAGCGCAATGTGCCGACTCGCGCAGAATTTCAGCGTCGCAAGAGGCTCCCTTTAAGCTTGAATTTCGTTTTGTTTGATCACGTTTTCGATATCTCCTGCAGTCTGAATTAATGAGGTTCCACTGTACACATTATATGGCGGCTTGGGTACTGGTGGTGAGTGCGAACGAGGTCTGAAAAATCGAGTGGTCAGTTGCGGTGCGTCTGAAATTTCAAGCGCTCTTACACATTGGCTCTATGGGCCATGTCGCGGTGCCGCGAAAAAGTCCGAATAATCAAGCATGTCCGAAAAATCAGGCGTCCGAATTTTCGGTCGTCGACTGTACTGAGCGAAAGCAGGTTTTTGCAGGTGGACACCAACACCATGTACATGAAAGCAAGACTGACGTGTCCACTGACCCAGGGAACCAGTTCTGTGCCTTTCCTTTCGTCAAAATCAACCAAGCTCTACAACATTGTTAAGGCCAGTGCCCCAACTTGTTTTGTTTGGACTTAAAGGGGCCCAGAAACACTATCTTAGTTGACTGTTTTGCCTGTTGATCGCATACAGTAAGTTACAATGGTGCTATTAGCGTTGGTAATACCACGTATATTCCGTTTTATAATATTTTAATGTCCTCCAAAAAACACATTCATAGCTCCGATGGTGTCCCCACACAGTGGCGGGTTTTAGCAGCGGATATGACATCACCTGGCGCGAGCTTGATGATGAGACAAACAGTGAATATACTGCAAATTGTGTGAATAAATAGAGAAACATTTTGTACCTGTCTGCGTTTTAAATTAGATCAACAAAAACAACTTGTTCGTCTTGGATAAAAGTCTTAGATAAAAGCTCTGCAAAGCAAGTAAAATAAAAATACACCACCAGGGGCTCTGGCGTGGAAACGACGCTGCCAGCCTCAGCAAGAACGAGTTACAGAGAGCAGGAAACCGTGGAGTGCAAACTTCCGTGACGTGCTCTGGCAGGCTGTTTTGATTGCTTGCGCCAGGTGCCGTCATTGGGAGAGCGAAACAGGAGTGGGAAGCCCCGTCAAAATCGAGTTGAGGGCAGCGTTTTGTTTGCTTGTATTTTGAAATTTCTTCATTGAATAACTCCCGTTCCTGTGCATCGATTCATGTAATTCTTTTTAAGTTGGCATCTGTGTGACATCAAGAATCCACCTGAAGTATAGCCGGTATCCCCCCGAGCAGTGTTTCGCAGCCCCTTTAATGCTTAATGCGGTTTTGTTTGGACTTAAGCCCCATTTGTTGGAGCTACTCACCCTGAACTGAGAAAGTGCTATTGCCTTATGTTTTATCGCAATCCAGACTGATTAAAAGAGCCATGGCTAGCCTTTGCCTAGGGAATGCCTTGCAGAAGAGCTGCCCACATGCAGTGAATGACAGCTTTCACCAGCAAGTCCGCCGCCTTAGTGACGCGGGTTATTCGGCTGACGTGCTGACTGCAGTTGGTGAGTCAATGCTGCAGGTAATTAAGAACCATAACCCACACGAGTCCGGAAATGCTAGAGTGGAGGGGAAGAAAGTTGAGGCGGCGCCCTATCTTCACGGTGTCTCGCATAGCCTGAAAAAAGTGGCCCAACGGCATGGCAGACGGTAGTCTTCTCTGCGCCTTGTAAGATGTCTAGTTTATGTTCACAGATCGCGCAGGCCAATGAGGGGAGGAAGTCCAACAGCTGCACTGTGAAGCAAACCAACAAGTTTGTTGCTTGTTCGACTCGTGTCGTTTACAAGTTACCCCTGTCATGTGGTAGGGTGTACACGGGCCAAACTGGCAGATGTGTTAATGACCAGGCACGTGAACATAACAATTTCCTGGAAAATTTTTCTATCAAAATAATCTTCCACGTCATTGCAGGATTTGTAAAAACTGTGTTCCGGCTTTTAACAACATTTCAGTAATCAGAAAAAGAAAAAAACAGGGAGGAGAGTGAAATCCTTGAGGCCTACCATATTAGGTTGCAAGGCAGTAGTGACACATGCGTCAGTGCACCGTCTTTGCATCTCACTAGGAAGTTAATTTCCTAAGTAGAAGTGTGCGCGTGCAAGTTTGATAGGCAAAATATCTGTCTTTGTTGTTTGCCAGTTATGGAGCGTGTATCCACTCCTTGGTGATTCACCACATATGTATTTGTTTGTTTTTAAGTGTGTCTGATATGCACGCGTCTTCTGGTGAGCTAGGTTGGCCGTTTCTCGATTGAACTTCAGTTGTTAGTCCAGCGTTGTCCTGTGTTCTCCTGGTGTCTCGTACTTTACATGGTTACCGTGTTACTGTTTGGTTTGGTTTTTGAGAAAAAGAAATGGAGCAGTAACTGTGCACGAGCATATACGCCACTTAGGAAGAAGGACCATAGGCAGTAGCATACCCGTGGTCCCGAAGCTGGCTGGTAGAGGGCGCCAGGAACTTGAACTCCCTCAGGCCAACACGCATTCCCTCGCGCATGAAGCGGGCAACAACCGCCTCCAGGATGTCGTCCCGCGACGAGTGCAAGTTGAGCGTGAACGACAGCTTGTCCAGGTTGTCGTCTCTGAATGACACGCGGATGGCGAACTCGGCGTTGAAGTGCCGCAGCACTCTGTTCTCAAAGTGGACCTGCGGCGGACGCGCAATAAAACAGTGCTGCAGTCTTGAAGCTACTCTAGGCTACCGATGAGCCTGCGGAGAATAAAAACAGGGCCGCAAAATGAAAGGGCTGCACACCGAAAAACACCGGATCAGGGTGTGCCCAAAGCCGTGCAAGAGAATTCGATTCAATTCTTTCTTCTAGAAGCATGCACAATCCTCGAAATGCTATCTGGGCAAAAGGCTGCATAAAAACAGCTTGCATAAGCCCAGGCACCCAGTTTTCAGCATTGGTTTTGATGTTGTAAGAGATACCATCTCTATGGAACACAAAACAAAAAGGTAACACCTTTAAGGAGACAGTAAGCTATGTACGCAGTACACAATAAAACCACCACTTGCATAAGCAAAAGATGTACTTTAAACAGCAAACATTGAAAACTAAACAATAGAAGAAAAGAAAGTAGAAGTAAAAAAATGCTGTACAGCTTGAAACTTGGCAGAAATTAAGCCAAGTGCTGTCTTTAGCACAAATAAAGAACAAGAGAACAATCTTTCAGAAGTACTTAAATATTCACATAAAACTAATAGCTTCGGTAATTAGTTTTCTCCCCAAACCGTAAAACTGGAATGCCATCTAAAGTTGCTCCATCTCCGAGAGTTAAGATTTTTCTCGTTCATTACCTGCCTGTTCAAGTGAACGAGTATTGTTTTCAATGCATCATTTTCTTCTTTGTTGCATGCCCGCGCCGCCTTCTTTCTACGTTCATACCTAGCTTTACTTTTCCTGCGCGCGCTGCACGCTTTGCCTCACGGCCTGAAGGTCTTCAAAAAGTTGGCTTCTTCTCGCAACAATTTAGCTTGATGGTGAAGCCACCTCAAAGAGCGCCTTCGGTATTTATTTGCCTCGCGATCCTACACTTCGCGCATGCCGTAATGTCATCATTGCACGGGGAGTACATCGCCACGACCAGACGATCTTTACTATGGCCGTTTCTTCGAAAAAATCACTATAATAAAAAAAAATGTACAGCCGTATAGCTATGGAAGGCAAAATTGGACCGCAGCTTCACTTAACTGTATCCGAGTTTTCACTGTAACCGAGTTTACTATAGCAGGGTGCTACAATTCAGCCAGACGCTCTTTACTATAGCCATTTCTTTGAAAAAATTACTATAAGCAAAAAAAAATGCACAGCCATCTATGGAAGGCGAAATGGGACCACAGCTTCACTTTAGTATATATCCGAGGTTTTACTATAACCGAGTTTACTATAGCAGGTTGCTACGATTCAGTTTTAGGGAAAAGACATTTTTCAGACCTTGTCTTTCTGCAGACTAACATATGCATTAATACAGAGCCTGCCGACTAATCCCTGTAATTCCTCGACAGGAACCGAAAGAACTAGCATAAAAAAAAATGACACAGTCAAGCGCCACACCTGTGCACGACGCAGAATGATTCGCCCTGGCGTGATGAACACGCTCTGAACAAGACAGGTGCCGCCAGCAAGCTGCGGGGGCTTCTCGTCCCGAAAGAGGGCGCAGCAAGCCTCGAACGCCTGCTTGAACAGCACATTTCCCGCGTCGATGCTGGACACGATGCGGCTGAGTGCCCGCTCCACCATGGACTGCTCCTTCTTCGACTGCTGTTCGAGCTCCCGCATGAGCGTGTCGAACGCCATCTCGGACATGAGCACCATCTGGTCGAGGACATCGAAGGTGATGTGCAGGGTGGCCTGGAAGGCATAGGCGCAGGAGAACGGCAGGATCTTCTGGATGGACTCGCACCGCTTCTGCACAGCCAAGTGTAGCCGAGAGTTGTGCTGCGATCCCCACCACCCTTGACTTGTGGACCACACAGTGCAAAGAAGGACCTATTACTAGATTCGGTAGGGAGAAGGCAGGAAGATGGGTTTTCTGAAAATACGAAGAAGTGAAAAAGGGAGGGGAGGGGGGACAACGACAAGTCCTCATGCCGAAATGTTGGCTAAGCACCCTGATGCTCCCCCTCCCCTGTACACTTTGTGTTGTCCACTACTGGACAGTTAAGCATAAACTGCTGTCTACAAAGTGATATTGCAGCTAAAGGATCTATGCAAACAGTGAACTATGCTGTAACCGGTGTTATCAGACACCATTTAGGTCTCTTATACATGCTGTCCGTCAAGTTGGGGGGGGGAGAGAGCAAACAGAACTACAGAAATGTGTTAACTGCAAAATGTAAGGAGAGATTGGTCCAACATGACTCCTTCCAAGATCTATGCTCCATTTTTCAACAGATTTCTAGAGCGGTTCTTCTCAGTCGCCAATGACCAAACCCACCTTTATCACATCACATATTTGACATTTTTCTCTCTTTCATTTTGCTTTTTGTACCATCGCTCTTTTCTAAACCCAACATACACCAATATCTCACACACAATACGTTGCCAAGTCTCCAGTTTTTCTCATTCGCTGGCATGCACGTCAGTGTTCACGAAATTTTTATTCAGGCACAGCGCCGTCTGCCCAACTCATTTTTGACAGAAAAGTGGTCTCCCGTAGACTGCGCCTAGTTTACTGGATAAACGCATGTAAGGACCCCGCTTTCTTTCCAGATCAGAGGACCAGTTTTCGGGATGGAGCCCATGTACGCAACGGGCGAAAAATATATACATGCATTTTTAAGTAAAAACAACACACCAACCAGGGAATGAGTGGCATTTACTCTACTTGCCTCAGAAAGCGTGCTTTTATCAACTCAGCTCAGCCAGGATATACAGAGTGAAAGCTCTGTCAGCAAGCACTGCAATTATATAAGAGGGGGCAAATTCACTCTTGCGCTTGGCAGTCACTTCTGCCACTGCGCTGAACGCTGCTCTGGACGCTCACTCTTGTACGAGGGGATGCTGAGAAGTTCCTGGCTTTGCCCCCTTTGACGTCAAATTGAAAAATTAGTTTGGTACCACAAAAATGCATGATATCTGTTTATGTAACTCTGTAAGAATCAGATGTTTCTGATTTTTATAACTATCTTGAATTTCAGGTAGAACGTGAGATGGCAGAGGCACAAGCAAGTTTCACACCTGTGGAGTTACGGGTCGTGATGAACTTTTTGTTTCTGCAGGGAAAGTCTGCAAAAGACCTTCACAGTGAGATGTCACAAACACTACGGCAGAAGCGTCCTTCCTACAGCACTGTCAAATCTTGGGTTCCTCGTTTCAAGGCTGGTCATTTCACTGTTGAAGATGAGCCCCGTAGTGGGCGCCCCACAGCCTCAACAGACCCGACAACAAGCGGTTCTGTCCATAAGCTGATAATTGAGGATCGGCGAATATCCGCCAAAAAGATAGCCCAGATACTGGACATCTCCCAGGAACGCATTGGTTTTATTATTACCAATATCCTAGACATGCGCAAGCTATCAGCGAAGTTGGTGCCGAAATGCTTGAAGAGTGAACAGAAGGAGGCTCGAGTTGAGGCATTCAGGCTGTTTTGACCCATTTTGATTCTAGAAAACACTTTTTGGATAGATTAGTGACTGAGGATGAAGCATGGCCCCACATTTATCATCCCGAAACCAAGGAACAGTCAAAGGAATGGCGCCTCAGTGGGTCCCCGCGGCCGAAGAAATTCCGCGCACAGAAATCGGCCAAAAAAGTCATGGCATCAATTTTCTGGGATAAAGATGGTGTGCTGTCGCTGGACTACCTATCTCAGGGCTGTAGTATAAGCGGATAATATTACGCTGGCCTCCTCGACAAGCTGAAAGAGGCAATTAAGACGAAACGCCGGGGAAAGCTGAACAAAGGAATCCTTTTGTTGCAGGACAATGCACCTCCGCACACGTCCAAATTTGTGGCTGTCAAACTGAAAGCCCTCAGTTTCCAATTGGTCCACCATACCCCCTATTCACCTGACCTGGCTCCTTCTGACTACCATCTGTTCCCCAACTTGAAGAAACATCTGAAGGGTCGTCATTTGGACGACACTGCTGACGTCAAACTTGCTGCTGAAAGCTGGTTTGACGACTTAACACATAATTTTTTTTTTAAATAGACTAGAAAAGCTGAAAGAACGATGCAACAAGCGCATATCAGACTCAGGGGGCAATATGTTGAATAAATGTGCACTGTCAAAACTCTGACTACATTCTTTCTGTGCAAAGCCAGGAACCTCGTACTCGTGGCACGTGATGCATCGCCTGCCACGTGATGCACCACCTGCCACGAGTGCAAGAGCGAGCGTCCAGAGCGGCGGACGTGACTGCCAAGCGCAAGAGCGAATCACGTGACACATCACATCCCACAAGTGGCGAGGAGGAGCGGCTGAACAGCAGCCGGCGCAGCGGTGGACGTGACTGCCAAGAGCGCAGCTGCAACATAGGCGAGTCACATGGCATGACATCATAGTCACATGCATGCACCTCCCATCAGAGGTCAAATCTCAGAGCCAGATGACCTTCAGGCTCAGCATGGGAGTAGTAGAGCTTTTCCCTCTAAAAGGTTCCACAAGCAGTTATAAAGTGGCGATTGCTTTGAAGAGCAGCAGACTTACTGTCAAACCCGCCGACTCCTTGCTGAGCCGCTGGTAATTAAGAGGGTTGTGGCTTTTGTCGGCATTAAGTCTTCACCAGAAGTGCCTGGACCGCTTTGTGGCTTTGGTTTATGTCTGTCTGCCGTTTCTCGTATTCTTCCTTTCTCTTAAAAGCCTAGCCGTGGTGCGGGTGCACAACTTCTCTATACCTCTTTGTTTTGGCCAACACAGTTCCCACTTCAAGTTATTGATCAATTCGCTCTTGCCCTACCATAAGCTTGCCGTCCCGGTTAGCTCAATTGGTACAGCGACTGCTCCGGTGGTCCCGGGTTCGAACCCCGGACCAGGACGAATTTTTCTTTAACTGCGGAGTTTCTGAGAAAGCTGCAAAGCTTTCCTTTGTAGCCGTATGGCTGCGCTTGGGTGGATGTCAATCAGTAATTACTCCCTTATCACAAATCTACTCCACCTTGGGGGATACCCCTAAATATTTGACCAGTATTCACTATTCAACTCGCATTTAAGCTACTGCCAGTTAGTGGGGGGTACTACAACTATTGTGATACATTCCAGCGGCTAAAAAGACACGGACGAAGGTAGACGAGACAGGACGAACGCCGGACTTCAACTGAGGTTTATTTCACAAACAGCGATAATATACAAAAGGGGGCGCAAGGAAAAGTAATCTGTGACAAGATTAACCCATAATCAAAAAAAGTGCAGAAGGCTCCTTTGCCATGCCACTCATGTTTTCCACATCGGCGCACCTACTATCTATCGCCTACCTGGCTGAATCCACCCGTTTGCCTTCAGGTAATCTACTGCTCTACGCTTAAAGGTACTACAACATTCACTAACCTTGAACACATTCATTTAATAAAGGGGGAAGCTGGTCTTAGAAAAAAATCATTTTTGTTAATGAAGCCACAATAATGGCATCTTGAAGAATCATGTACTTTTGCATGCTGATTCCAAATATGTAATTTTATGTAAAACAAGTCCTTGCGCACTTATATAATATGTTATTTAACTTTTTTCCAAGAGCTTTCAATAAAGTTTGCTGCAGGAAACTTGCTAGGACACATGCCATTGGCTTGTCTTGACATCAGACTATACAATAAGAGCAAAATTATTATCCTGCCTATCGTAGAAGTCAAGTTGCAGGGTTCTGAATTTGCCACTTCACAAACGGGAAGAAACTGATGATTTCAAAACCCTATAACTCACTTTCTATAACAGTCAGGATGATAATTTTACCCTTATTGCACAGTTTGACGTTAAGAAAAACCAATGGCATGGAATCTAACAAGTTCCCTGCAGCAGAATTTCTTTGAAACTATCAGCAAAAGTTACCTAACATATTGCATAAGTGCACAAGGACTTGTAGATAAAATTAAATTACATATTTGTAATCAGCATGCAAAAATGCATGTTCCCTTAAGATTTCATAGTTGTGACTTTCTTAATAAAAATTTATTTCAAAGACCCTCTTCCCCCCCTTAATGCAAAAATATCTCCGAAATACATATGCTCTAGGACTAGAGCCCCCCATGTTGATTTCGCCATTGTGAGTCTGTTCGGTACCACCGTGCTCCCCATAGCAGGTGGCAGTTCAATTCATGACTGGTGTCGAGAGGTTGCTCGGGAAGAGCAACCTGGGTCACACAAGCCCCACCAGTGGCAGCACCTGCCACCAGGGGGCAGTGGCGCACCGCTTAATCGCTGCACCACTGTGGCAGGAGTTGTGTGAGGACTCCCAGGGATATATGATTGTGAAGCAGAGAATGACTAATTCGGCATATATATGGGCAACAAAACATTAACACATCAAGCCTACTTGATCTTGAAAACAGAGTCTCAAACTGAAACCAAACTGCTAGCACACCTAATCCGTATTCGACCCAACTAAGCTAAATTGTCTGCCACTTTTTTTTTTTACACTTCCTTCCAGACGTAATACATACAGATCAAATTTCATACGGCTTTTAAATCTGCAATTGCAGCCTACAACATACCCACATAAAGCTCTCCGCAGTTGTATGACCAATATCTATGCAGCATCATTGTTGTACTTTTGAGGGTTGTGTACAGGCGTGTCTGTCATCTCTTCTTGCTCAGCTCTTGAGGCGCTCGTGAGTCTGAAATGAGCAGTGTCTGCCAGCTACAAGGACACCTCGCCACATTGGTAAGGGTTAACGAATTGCAGCCAGAAGAACCGCTGCGTAGCGTCCACCGGCAATCAGACACCCGCCAAGCAACAAAACCTTGAAAACACCACCCTTCCACCATGCCCTACAGGTAATGGCGACACAGACTTTCAACAAGACTCACCCCTCTACACAGCAGGCAGGTATGGTGAAGACCTTAGCGCCCATACCCAATGGACAATGAAACTCCCACGAATGTCCTTCGGACGTCTAAGATATCCGAAGGATGTCCAAGAGAGTTTCAATCCCCATTGGGATACCAGTACAGCACCCGCAAATCACAATAACCATCTGCTCACATTTACACCGAGGAGAACAGATACGCTGACGCTGTCTCAGAAATTTCCCACAAAATGCTACCCAGTGGCACACAGGCACCACTACCATGGCAAGGCATCTCTGACAAACCCATGCATCGGTCAAGTGCACAATGGCGACAAGCGGTGCGATGGCAGAGGAGCGGTGCAACCAACACACAGGCCCCATGCTGGTGAAACAACTGGGTAGAGACGGGCAGTGCTCTGTGAACGATCCTTGTGTCGGTCACTTGCCAAAAAGACCGATGCAAGGTGATCACATCAGCATCGTGCGTACAACTATCGGGCACGTGGCGGGCAGACAGATGCCACAGCACTACACCATTCAAGCAGGCATCGGAACAGTTACCATCGGCGAGGGCACCGCTGATAACCGCAGTCAGCTCGTGATAATCCAAACTCTACCCATTCATACTTATAGAGTTTCGTTTCAGAGTCCTTAAACTTTGGCTGCTTCACGAGGTTGCAAGCGCACTTTTGTTATACTAGCTCAATTCAAGCTGTGGTCTCTGCAAAACTTCTTTAGGCAAAGTACCATATATGCTCTCGTAATGAACCCACTCGCATAACGAATCCGTCGCCCACTTCTGCTGTCCAGAATTTACTTTTTTTTTAGACTTTAGCTCTTTGTAGCGGGTTCCTCAGTTTTTGTGCAGTTTAATGACCCAGAACATTCCACGACAGAAGGAATCAGTTATTTAGCCACGAAATACTTCAATTTTGCCTCGCGGCACTTTAAGCCACATCAGCAGCATCGTAAAGGCAACCGACTCAAGTTACACCCGCCTCCAATAGAAGGTGCCATTGGTACCATATGAGTAGGGGTTGGACATTTCGGTTTAAACTGGGGGAAAAAAAAAAGCCCGACAAAAGTACGCTAATTTCAGTTTTTTAAATTTGGTTTTAACCGAAAAAGGTCAGTATTCTTGGCATGCAAGACATAGATAGCTGGCTGATGAATGCGAGTTACACTCAGTCAAAGCTGAAATGCATGATGCGACAATGGTGTACATTGTTGGATAAGTAGCGCAGTTGTGCAATTTGAGGTACTGCTCCGCTAGCTTACACGCCTCTGCAGAACAGGAAGCACCACAGCCTGCAAGCTAAGCACTGTTTGTTCACTGTCATCACCTGCTTAGGGCAGTTAGTCGGTTAAGTAGGCTAATCAACTGCTTACAGGACACTGACATGAAAGCCCACATGGGCGTCACGAAAAAGTATGTTCCGGCTACTGCGACGATTGGGCGGCAGTTCCATCGCTGGCATGAACAGGCGGACCACGTACAAAAACAGCTCAAAGTACTAGCATTTGCACACTCATTACTGTAAATAAATTGTCCATGATTACAAAAACACTGAGGTACGCTTCAACTGACTTGACCATGCAAGATTGCTGCACTAAATCACCGCGAAAAGTCAGTATTTCATTCCTCGAAAATCACTGATATAAGGAGCAAAAAAAAAAAGAAAAAAGTCTGCCAAATTTTCATAAATTAAAAACCGAGAAGTCCAACCCCTACATACGAGAAAATGGCTCAGTTGTAACAATCTCTGACAGAGGGTGGTTCCACCCACACCGTGACTTCGTACTCTGGAGACTCAAAGCTGAAGTCATAAAGCGCAGCTTCGAACGACCAAATTCCGACAGAAGCCTCCCCATAACGAACAACGCCACAAATGTGCGGCCAAACGAGTTTGAACTAACACGAGCCTACTGCAATCGCCACCTGGCTCTGGCCAGCACCAGACCGCATGCCCCCTCACCTCTTCAGCAAGCGGCACGGACATCATGCCGACACCATCCGAGAAGACATACGGCTTGCCGCTGACAGGGTGGGCCCCACCAACGAGGTCTGGGACGTCGACGACCTCGTGGGGCATCACCCGCACGGCCTGCTCCGTCGAAGAGAAGCACTGACCCATGCGTGCCATGCGCTTGGCCCCATTGTGGATGCCCTCGAAGCGGCCCGTCCAGTCGCGGATGGTCATCGCGCTGTTGCGCTTCTCGTCCACCGCGTACATCCACGTCCTGCGTGCGACATGGATATCGATGCAGGCACTGCTTACAAAACACCATCTCCTCATACCAGAAATCATTAGAAAGCTAGATGGCTTGCAAGTGAATTTTACCAAACACTGATCAAAACCTGTTTAGATTCAAGTGGAATGGAAAGTGTTACCATAGGCCCACGCTGCTTTGTTTCGCTAAACATTCGCTGGACCCAACTAATCCACTCACTGAAACGCACATGATCACCGCCATAGCTTGGTGTTGATGACTATCGGGCTGGCTGCCTTGCGACAAGGCGCGGGGGCAAGCTCCCGTTTTCTTCCAATCCAGAGCCGCAACCAATCCGTTGCCAAAGGACGCAGCAGCCTGGCAACAGCAGCGCGTTTGCCCTAGTTTTTTTCACTCGTGCTTGTGCTGCTAGTGCGCTGTAATGAATGCGAGCATGGCGACTTCATCTAGAAAGCGGAAGTTCCTCTCGCTTGAAGAGAAGGCACGGATTATCAGCGCGGCATCCAGTGGCAGGAAAAAGGGAGATGTTGCAGCGGACTTCGGCATCTCACAGAGCACGCTGTCAACGATCTTGAAGTCGAAAGACACGATAGCGCAAGCTCTTTCTTCGGGGACATCCGCGAAGCGGAAAAAGCTGACGCAAGCGGCTCACGAGGACCTTAAGAAGGCTCTCTACACGTGGTTCCTCGACGTGCGCGCAAAGAAGATGCCGGTCAGCGGAAACATGTTGCAGCAAAAGGCACTTGGCTATGCCTGTATGCTGGGCATCAATGACTTCAAAGCCAGCTCAGGGTGGCTGACCCGTTTTAAGGCCAGGCATGAAATCGTCGCTAAAGTGCTGTGTGGGGAGTCGGCCTCATCAGACGCCGACGCTGCATCTGCTTGGGCATCAGCTACTGTGGCGGAATTAATGGAGAAATATGCCACATCAGACATATACAATGCCGATGAAACGGGACTTTTCTTCGAGCTCCTCCCCTCCAAGACGCTTCACATGAAGGGCCAGCCATGCAGCGGAGGGAAGCATAGCAAAAAGCGTGTGACTGTGCTCCTGTGCTGCAACATGGACGGGTCTGACAAGCGCTGCCCACTGGTGATAGGCAAAAGTGCGAAGCCGCGGTGCTTCAAAGGTGGCAAGAGCCTGCCCGTCAAATATGTTGCCAATAAGAAGTCTTGGATGACACGGGCCGTTTTCAAAGAGTGGCTAACCGCTTTCGACCGTGACATGACGGCAAAGAAACGTAAGGTTTGTTTGCTCATCGACAATTGCTCAGTGCATAACGTTGAAGACGTTCAGCTTCAAAGCGTGGAAGTAAGATTCTTCCCGCCGAATTGCATGGCTTTAATCCAGCCGCTGGATCAAGGTATTATCAATAGTGTTAAAAGCGCTTATCGACAGCGACTGATTCAGCGGCTGGTGTTAAACATCGACACCGGTCGGGCAATCAAAGTGGATTTGAACATGGCTGTACAGATGGCCTCAGCAGCGTGGACGGCAACCAGTCGCAGTATCATCTACAACTGTTTTGTGCACGCCGGCTTTCACTCCGATGCTCAACTGGCAGCGAACTCCACGTCGGACGAGGAAGGCTGCAGTACAATTGCTCCACCCTCCACAGAGGCCAATGCGGCATGGGCAGCCCTTCAGGACTCCGGAGATGTGCCGGCCGATGTTCACATCGGCGACTACATCGCTGTTGACAGTGAAGTGCTAGCTCACGAGGAGCTGAGTGACGAAGCTATAATTGAGGGCGTTCGCCACAACGACGCATCATCGGATGATGACAGCGACGCGGAGGATTTAGCGCCACCACCTGCAATAAAAGTGATGGATGCTTTTGATGTGATCCGCAGATTTTTCGGTGCTCACGATGACGACGTCGCGATGCAACTGTTCACCGAGTGCGAAAGCCGCGCCACTGCACTCGTGGCAAAAAAAAAGAAGCAGAAGAAGCTGGCCGACTTCTTTGGAAATAAATGATGTTTTGGGACTATGTGGTCCAACCTGACAGTGTTTTTGGGCTGTTTTCGCCTCAACGAAATTTCGCTTCAACGAAATTTTTCGCGCGCCCCGTCAGTTTCGTTGTAGCGAGGTTCAACTGTACCAATGAAATGAGGATTTATAATTTTAATTTGGCATTGAAAGTCGCATAAAGAGGCTGAAGCAACACTCTGCAATGAAGCAATGGTTACTATTGCTGTATGCCACCATGTGACTGTATCTCAGTGAAATATGGTCTTTACATTCTCAGTATATGTAAGGTGTTGTTTTTTTTGTTTACTGAAATAAGCTCGTTATGCTTTGATATGGTTTAGGCTCTTTTCAATATGTCTTCCTACGCTGAAAACCTGGCACCCCTTTAACAATGTCGTTGAAGTGCTTGGCGTTGTTACAAGACGATGCCACAGCATTTTGCTTTTTTTTGGAGTTGGCAGTATCTTGCATTGTTGCATTCGAAGCGTAAGAAGGTTACATGTTACAGTGCACTCTACACAATCCTAAACTGTACAATCAATCAGTGCCTCATGTCTAAGGCCCATCGAAGGCCTCTCAAGCAGACTTGCTGGCGAAAATCCAGTCTTTATGCTGCCACCAATCACGCACACAAAATTCATTAAAACTGAGCACGCAATAAGGTGACCCGACTGCCACTTGCTTCTTCACACAAGATCACCTTTTTTTTTTAACCCTGCGTTGGTGTCAACAAGGAGTCTCCTTGCAACTGATGCTTCCATGTCAGCTCCAGTCCAGGTCGGAGCTGATGGGACACTTCAGATACTCACGAGGCCTATCAGCATCCACGAATGCGATAGGTGATATGTCGATATCAACAAAAGAGAGATACCAAGTTGCCATTTTGTGATGCTGATGACAATAGGGTGCTGCTGGTGTAGTTTCATTTTTGTACTTGATTCAACATTCATGTCACTTTTAGATGATCTCTTTTCCAAAAAAAGGTGCGCATTAGAATCAAGCAAATACGGTAGCACTTGTGACAGGCTTATTGGCAATTAAACCACCCTTTCCACTGTTTATTTTGTCCTTCAGCTTGCCAGCATGAAATTTAGATTTGAGGTGTCGGTGTCTGCCCTCACCCTGGCTAGCAAGCTTTGGAGCAGTTGATCTGCCACGGTCATCAGTTTAGCTTTTCTTGTACACTTTGCATGGTTCAGCCCCAATGTGACCCGACCCAGACTTAACCACGTCACTCTCTTCAAGCAGCCGAAACCACAAGACCCAATGGCCTGACCCAGTGACTTTACCACAACAATACAAAAGTTGCTGGCAGTTTAGCATTTCTAAGCAGGGAATACAGTCGACGACCGATTTTTCGGACTCTCTAGGGACCGCGAAAATGACCGAAAAATCGGGCAGTCCGGAAAATCAAATTTCACCGAAAAAATCACGAACTTATTACCACTATGCCGGAAAAAGCGGCCAATTGTATTGCACACATTCTAAAGCTCCTCATGATTATATTTCGCCGCGCAAAATACCGTATAAATGGGTATAAGGGCCGCACTTTTTTTTTTCCAGATTCGAGGGCCAATTTTCGGGGTGCTGCCCATACACGCGATATGCGAAAAAAAAAATTTTTTGAGTAAAAACACCAACCAGGGAATGAGCGACATTTATTCTACGTTCAATCATCACTCGCGAAGTATTTAGACTCCTGAGCTGGTGCTGCACTCTGGTGCACGCTCATGCCAAAAGAAGCCGCGCAGCATGTCCGCTGTCAACGCGTAGCCGTTGTTCCGAAATTCCATCACATAAAGGAGAAGCTCTTCTTCCAGTTCAGGAAACTCGCACGGCTTGACTCGACTCGGAAAGCGCGCTTTTTGCAGCTTGTGTTTCTCTTTTGGTTGCACCATCATCGGATGCACTTCTCGGCCACGTCAAATTTCCTGCCCGCCGCACGCTTACCGACCGCGTTCGAGAGCTAACTCCCAGCCGTGTAGCTTAAGGTGCTTGCCCATCGCGCTAAAACTGTGAAGCTCGGCGGCAGCACGCGAAAGCCACTATCACGGCGAACGCGCTAACACGCATGCTAACACGCCACGAAAGGCTGGAGCTGGCAATACTGATGCCGATGTGAACAGCGGAAAATCGTGACAGAGAAAAATGTTGATGATAATGATCACGGCGCCATCCATAGATGGCACTTGGAAGCTCCGGTGCACGCGCGTGGCCTCCGCGAACGGCGCAGCGCCGGAGCAGATCGCGGCCGCGATAAGATCCGGCGGCGCGCCCGAAGCGCGCTTCGATCGCGGAGGCCACGGCGTGCGCGTAGCCTCCACGATCGTATTCGCGTTCCGTGTTCGGGACTAAAGACTCGGCACAGATGAGTTCCGTGAACTCAGACTACGGTTCAAGTTCGTGCGGCGGAAGACATTCAAGGACAGTACGAATTCGAAAACCTGCGAGCGCAATGTGCCGACTCGCGCAGAATTTCAGCGTCGCAAGAGGCTCCCTTTAAGCTTGAATTTCGTTTTGTTTGATCAAGTTTTCGATATCTCCTGCAGTCTGAATTAATGAGGTTCCACTGTACACATTATATGGCGGCTTGGGTACTGGTGGTGAATGCGAACGAGGTCCGAAAAATCGAGTGGTCAGTTGCGGTGCATCTGAAATTTCAAGCGCTCTTACACATTGGCTCTATGGGCCATGTCGCGGTGCCGCGAAAAAGTCCGAATAATCAAGCATGTCCGAAAAATCAGGCGTCCGAATTTTCGGTCGTCGACTGTACTGAGCGAAAGCAGGTTTTTGCAGGTGGACACCAACACCATGTACATGAAAGCAAGACTGACGTGTCCACTGACCCAGGGAACCAGTTCTGTGCCTTTCCTTTCGTCAAAATCAACCAAGCTCTACAACATTGTTAAGGCCAGTGCCCCAACTTGTTTTGTTTGGACTTAAAGGGGCCCAGAAACACTATCTTAGTTGACTGTTTTGCCTGTTGATCGCATACAGTAAGTTACAATGGTGCTATTAGCGTCGGTAATACCACGTATATTCCGTTTTATAATATTTTAATGTCCTCCAAAAAACACATTCATGGCTCCGATGGTGTCCCCACACAGTGGCGGGTTTTAGCAGCGGATATGACATCACCTGGCGCGAGCTTGATGATGAGACAAACAGTGAATATACTGCAAATTGTGTGAATAAATAGAGAAACATTTTGTCACCTGTCTGCGTTTTAAATTAGATCAACAAAAACAACTTGTTCGTCTTGGATAAAAGTCTTAGATAAAAGCTCTGCAAAGCAAGTAAAATAAAAATACACCACCAGGGGCTCTGGCGTGGAAACGACGCTGCCAGCCTCAGCAAGAACGAGTTACAGAGAGCAGGAAACCGTGGAGTGCAAACTTCCGTGACGTGCTCTGGCAGGCTGTTTTCATTGGTTGCGCCAGGTGCCGTCATTGGGAGAGCGAAACAGGAGTGGGAAGCCCCGTCAAAATCGAGTTGAGGGCAGCGTTTTGTTTGCTTGTATTTTGAAATTTCTTCATTGAATAACTCCCGTTCCTGTGCATCGATTCATGTAATTCTTTTTAAGTTGGCATCTGTGTGACATCAAGAATCCACCTGAAGTATAGCTGGTATCCCCCCGAGCAGTGTTTCGCAGCCCCTTTAATGCTTAATGCGGTTTTGTTTGGACTTAAGCCCCATTTGTTGGAGCTACTCACCCTGAACTGAGAAAGTGCTATTGCCTTATGTTTTATCGCACTCCAGACTGATTAAAAGAGCCATGGCTAGCCTTTGCCTAGGGAATGCCTTGCAGAAGAGCTGCCCACATGCAGTGAATGACAGCTTTCACCAGCAAGTCCGCCGCCTTAGTGACGCGGGTTATTCGGCTGACGTGCTGACTGCAGTTGGTGAGTCAATGCTGCAGATAATTAAGAACCATAACCCACACGAGTCCGGAAATGCTAGAGTGGAGGGGAAGAAAGTTGAGGCGGCGCCCTATCTTCACGGTGTCTCGCATAGCCTGAAAAAAGTGGCCCAACGGCATGGCAGACGGTAGTCTTCTCTGCGCCTTGTAAGATGTCTAGTTTATGTTCACAGATCGCGCAGGCCAATGAGGGGAGGAAGTCCAACAGCTGCACTGTGAAGCACGCCAACAAGTTTGTTGCTTGTTCGACTCGTGTCGTTTACAAGTTACCCCTGTCATGTGGTAGGGTGTACACGGGCCAAACTGGCAGATGTGTTAATGACCAGGCACGTGAACATAACAATTTCCTGGAAAATTTTTCTATCAAAATAATCTTCCACGTCATTGCAGGATTTGTAAAAACTGTGTTCCGGCTTTTAACAACATTTCAGTAATCAGAAAAAGAAAAAAACAGGGAGGAGAGTGAAATCCTTGAGGCCTACCATATTAGGTTGCAAGGCAGTAGTGACACATGCGTCAGTGCACCGTCTTTGCATCTCACTAGGAAGTTAATTTCCTAAGTAGAAGTGTGCGCGTGCAAGTTTGATAGGCAAAATATCTGTCTTTGTTGTTTGCCAGTTATGGAGCGTGTATCCACTCCTTGGTGATTCACCACATATGTATTTGTTTGTTTTTAAGTGTGTCTGATATGCACGCGTCTTCTGGTGAGCTAGGTTGGCCGTTTCTCGATTGAACTTCAGTTGTTAGTCCAGCGTTGTCCTGTGTTCTCCTGGTGTCTCGTACTTTACATGGTTACCTTGTTACTGTTTGGTTTGGTTTTTGAGAAAAGGAAATGGAGCAGTAACTGTGCACGAGCATATACGCCACTTAGGAAGAAGGACCATAGGCAGTGGCATACCCGTGGTCCCGAAGCTGGCTGGTAGAGGGCGCCAGGAACTTGAACTCCCTCAGGCCAACACGCATTCCCTCGCGCACGAAGCGGGCAGCAACCGCCTCCAGGATGTCGTCCCGCGACGAGTGCAAGTTGAGCGTGAACGACAGCTTGTCCAGGTTGTCGTCTCTGAATGACACGCGGATGGCGAACTCGGCGTTGAAGTGCCGCAGCACTCTGTTCTCAAAGTGGACCTGCGGCGGACGCGCAATAAAACAGTGCTGCAGTCTTGAAGCTACTCTAGGCTACCGATGAGCCTGCGGAGAATAAAAACAGGGCCGCAAAATGAAAGGGCTGCACACCGAAAAACACCAGATCAGGGTGTGCCCAAAGCCGTGCAAGCGAATTCGATTCAATTCTTTCTTCTAGAAGCATGCACAATCCTCGAAATGCTATCTGGGCAAAAGGCTGCATAAAAACAGCTTGCATAAGCCCAGGCACCCAGTTTTCAGCATTGGTTTTGATGTTGTAAGAGATACCATCTCTATGGAACACAAAACAAAAAGGTAACACCTTTAAGGAGACAGTAAGCTATGTACGCAGTACACAATAAAACCACCACTTGCATAAGCAAAAGATGTACTTTAAACAGCAAACATTGAAAACTAAACAATAGTAGAAGAAAAGAAAGTAGAAGTAAAAAAATGCTGTACAGCTTGAAACTTGGCCGAAATTAAGCCAAGTGCTGGCTTTAGCACAAATAAAGAACAAGAGAACAATCTTTCAGAAGTACTTAAATATTCACATAAAACTAATAGCTTCGGTAATTAGTTTTCTCCCCAAACCGTAAAACTGGAATGCCATCTAAAGTTGCTCCATCTCCGAGAGTTAAGATTTTTCTCGTTCATTACCTGCGTGTTCAAGTGAACGAGTATTGTTTTCAATGCATCATTTTCTTCTTTGTTGCATGCCCGCGCCGCCTTCTTTCTACGTTCATACCCAGCTTTACTTTTCCTGCGCGCGCTGCACGCTTTGCCTCACGGCCTGAAGGTCTTCAAAAAGTTGGCTTCTTCTCGCAACAATTTAGCTTGATGGTGAAGCCACCTCAAAGAGCGCCTTCGGTATTTATTTGCCTCGCGATCCTACACTTCGCGCATGCCGTAATGTCATCATTGCACGGGGAGTACATCGCCACGACCAGACGATCTTTACTATGGCCGTTTCTTCGAAAAAATCACTATAATAAAAAAAAATGTACAGCCGTATAGCTATGGAAGGCAAAATTGGACCGCAGCTTCACTTAACTGTATCCGAGTTTTCACTGTAACCGAGTTTACTATAGCAGGGTGCTACAATTCAGCCAGACGCTCTTTACTATAGCCATTTCTTTGAAAAAATTACTATAAGCAAAAAAAAATGCACAGCCATCTATGGAAGGCGAAATGGGACCACAGCTTCACTTTAGTATATATCCGAGGTTTTACTATAACCGAGTTTACTATAGCAGGTTGCTACGATTCAGTTTTAGGGAAAAGACATTTTTCAGACCTTGTCTTTCTGCAGACTAACATATGCATTGATACAGAGCCTGCCGACTAATCCCTGTAATTCCTCGACAGGAACCGAAAGAACTAGCATAAAAAAAAATGACACAGTCAAGCGCCACACCTGTGCACGACGCAGAATGATTCGCCCTGGCGTGATGAACACGCTCTGAACAAGACAGGTGCCGCCAGCAAGCTGCGGGGGCTTCTCGTCCCGAAAGAGGGCGCAGCAAGCCTCGAACGCCTGCTTGAACAGCACATTTCCCGCGTCGATGCTGGACACGATGCGGCTGAGTGCCCGCTCCACCATGGACTGCTCCTTCTTCGACTGCTGTTCGAGCTCCCGCATGAGCGTGTCGAACGCCATCTCGGACATGAGCACCATCTGGTCGAGGACATCGAAGGTGATGTGCAGGGTGGCCTGGAAGGCATAGGCGCAGGAGAACGGCAGGATCTTCTGGATGGACTCGCACCGCTTCTGCACAGCCAAGTGTAGCCGAGAGTTGTGCTGCGATCCCCACCACCCTTGACTTGTGGACCACACAGTGCAAAGAAGGACCTATTACTAGATTCGGTAGGGAGAAGGCAGGAAGATGGGTTTTCTGAAAATACGAAGAAGTGAAAAAGGGAGGGGAGGGGGGACAACGACAAGTCCTCATGCCGAAATGTTGGCTAAGCACCCTGATGCTCCCCCTCCCCTGTACACTTTGTGTTGTCCACTACTGGACAGTTAAGCATAAACTGCTGTCTACAAAGTGATATTGCAGCTAAAGGATCTATGCAAACAGTGAACTATGCTGTAACCGGTGTTATCAGACACCATTTAGGTCTCTTATACATGCTGTCCGTCAAGTTGGGGGGGGGAGAGAGCAAACAGAACTACAGAAATGTGTTAACTGCAAAATGTAAGGAGAGATTGGTCCAACATGACTCCTTCCAAGATCTATGCTCCATTTTTCAACAGATTTCTAGAGCGGTTCTTCTCAGTCGCCAATGACCAAACCCACCTTTATCACATCACATATTTGACATTTTTCTCTCTTTCATTTTGCTTTTTGTACCATCGCTCTTTTCTAAACCCAACATACACCAATATCTCACACACAATACGTTGCCAAGTCTCCAGTTTTTCTCATTCGCTGGCATGCACGTCAGTGTTCACGAAATTTTTATTCAGGCACAGCGCCGTCTGCCCAACTCATTTTTGACAGAAAAGTGGTCTCCCGTAGACTGCGCCTAGTTTACTGGATAAACGCATGTAAGGACCCCGCTTTCTTTCCAGATCAGAGGACCAGTTTTCGGGATGGAGCCCATGTACGCAACGGGCGAAAAATATATACATGCATTTTTAAGTAAAAACAACACACCAACCAGGGAATGAGTGGCATTTACTCTACTTGCCTCAGAAAGCGTGCTTTTATCAACTCAGCTCAGCCAGGATATACAGAGTGAAAGCTCTGTCAGCAAGCACTGCAATTATATAAGAGGGGGCAAATTCACTCTTGCGCTTGGCAGTCACTTCTGCCACTGCGCTGAACGCTGCTCTGGACGCTCACTCTTGTACGAGGGGATGCTGAGAAGTTCCTGGCTTTGCCCCCTTTGACGTCAAATTGAAAAATTAGTTTGGTACCACAAAAATGCATGATATCTGTTTATGTAACTCTGTAAGAATCAGATGTTTCTGATTTTTATAACTATCTTGAATTTCAGGTAGAACGTGAGATGGCAGAGGCACAAGCAAGTTTCACACCTGTGGAGTTACGGGTCGTGATGAACTTTTTGTTTCTGCAGGGAAAGTCTGCAAAAGACCTTCACAGTGAGATGTCACAAACACTACGGCAGAAGCGTCCTTCCTACAGCACTGTCAAATCTTGGGTTCCTCGTTTCAAGGCTGGTCATTTCACTGTTGAAGATGAGCCCCGTAGTGGGCGCCCCACAGCCTCAACAGACCCGACAACAAGCGGTTCTGTCCATAAGCTGATAATTGAGGATCGGCGAATATCCGCCAAAAAGATAGCCCAGATACTGGACATCTCCCAGGAACGCATTGGTTTCATTATTACCAATATCCTAGACATGCGCAAGCTATCAGCGAAGTTGGTGCCGAAATGCTTGAAGAGTGAACAGAAGGAGGCTCGAGTTGAGGCATTCAGGCTGTTTTGACCCATTTTGATTCTAGAAAACACTTTTTGGATAGATTAGTGACTGAGGATGAAGCATGGCCCCACATTTATCATCCCGAAACCAAGGAACAGTCAAAGGAATGGCGCCTCAGTGGGTCCCCGCGGCCGAAGAAATTCCGCGCACAGAAATCGGCCAAAAAAGTCATGGCATCAATTTTCTGGGATAAAGATGGTGTGCTGTCGCTGGACTACCTATCTCAGGGCTGTAGTATAAGCGGATAATATTACGCTGGCCTCCTCGACAAGCTGAAAGAGGCAATTAAGACGAAACGCCGGGGAAAGCTGAACAAAGGAATCCTTTTGTTGCAGGACAATGCACCTCCGCACACGTCCAAATTTGTGGCTGTCAAACTGAAAGCCCTCAGTTTCCAATTGGTCCACCATACCCCCTATTCACCTGACCTGGCTCCTTCTGACTACCATCTGTTCCCCAACTTGAAGAAACATCTGAAGGGTCGTCATTTGGACGACACTGCTGACGTCAAACTTGCTGCTGAAAGCTGGTTTGACGACTTAACACATAATTTTTTTTTTAAATAGACTAGAAAAGCTGAAAGAACGATGCAACAAGCGCATATCAGACTCAGGGGGCAATATGTTGAATAAATGTGCACTGTCAAAACTCTGACTACATTCTTTCTGTGCAAAGCCAGGAACCTCGTACTCGTGGCACGTGATGCATCGCCTGCCACGTGATGCACCACCTGCCACGAGTGCAAGAGCGAGCGTCCAGAGCGGCGGACGTGACTGCCAAGCGCAAGAGCGAATCACGTGACACATCACATCCCACAAGTGGCGAGGAGGAGCGGCTGAACAGCAGCCGGCGCAGCGGTGGACGTGACTGCCAAGAGCGCAGCTGCAACATAGGCGAGTCACATGGCATGACATCATAGTCACATGCATGCACCTCCCATCAGAGGTCAAATCTCAGAGCCAGATGACCTTCAGGCTCAGCATGGGAGTAGTAGAGCTTTTCCCTCTAAAAGGTTCCACAAGCAGTTATAAAGTGGCGATTGCTTTGAAGAGCAGCAGACTTACTGTCAAACCCGCCGACTCCTTGCTGAGCCGCTGGTAATTAAGAGGGTTGTGGCTTTTGTCGGCATTAAGTCTTCACCAGAAGTGCCTGGACCGCTTTGTGGCTTTGGTTTATGTCTGTCTGCCGTTTCTCGTATTCTTCCTTTCTCTTAAAAGCCTAGCCGTGGTGCGGGTGCACAACTTCTCTATACCTCTTTGTTTTGGCCAACACAGTTCCCACTTCAAGTTATTGATCAATTCGCTCTTGCCCTACCATAAGCTTGCCGTCCCGGTTAGCTCAATTGGTACAGCGACTGCTCCGGTGGTCCCGGGTTCGAACCCCGGACCAGGACGAATTTTTCTTTAACTGCGGAGTTTCTGAGAAAGCTGCAAAGCTCTTTGTAGCCGTATGGCTGCGCTTGGGTGGATGTCAATCAGTAATTACTCCCTTATCACAAATCTACTCCACCTTGGGGGATACCCCTAAATATTTGACCAGTATTCACTATTCAACTCGCATTTAAGCTACTGCCAGTTAGTGGGGGGTACTACAACTATTGTGATACATTCCAGCGGCTAAAAAGACACGGACGAAGGTAGACGAGACAGGACGAACGCCGGACTTCAACTGAGGTTTATTTCACAAACAGCGATAATATACAAAAGAGGGCGCAAGGAAAAGTAATCTGTGACAAGATTAACCCATAATCAAAAAAAGTGCAGAAGGCTCCTTTGCCATGCCACTCATGTTTTCCACATCGGCGCACCTACTATCTATCGCCTACCTGGCTGAATCCACCCGTTTGCCTTCAGGTAATCTACTGCTCTACGCTTAAAGATACTACAACATTCACTAACCTTGAACACATTCATTTAATAAAGGGGGAAGCTGGTCTTAGAAAAAAATCATTTTTGTTAATGAAGCCACAATAATGGCATCGAAGAATCATGTACTTTTGCATGCTGATTCCAAATATGTAATTTTATGTAAAGCAAGTCCTTGCGCACTTATATAATATGTTATTTAACTTTTTGCCAAGAGCTTTCAATAAAGTTTGCTGCAGGAAACTTGCTAGGACACATGCCATTGGCTTGTCTTGACATCAGACTATACAATAAGAGCAAAATTATTATCCTGCCTATCGTAGAAGTCAAGTTGCAGGGTTCTGAATTTGCCACTTCACAAACGGGAAGAAACTGATGATTTCAAAACCCTATAACTCACTTTCTATAACAGTCAGGATGATAATTTTACCCTTATTGCACAGTTTGACGTTAAGAGAAACCAATGGCATGGAATCTAACAAGTTCCCTGCAGCAGAATTTCTTTGAAACTATCAGCAAAAGTTACCTAACATATTGCATAAGTGCACAAGGACTTGTAGATAAAATTAAATTACATATTTGTAATCAGCATGCAAAAATGCATGTTCCCTTAAGATTTCATAGTTGTGACTTTCTTAATAAAAATTTATTTCAAAGACCCTCTTCCCCCCCTTAATGCAAAAATATCTCCGAAATACATATATTTAATTCACCGTCCCGACATCCAGGTGCAACTTTCTTTCGTCGTTCCAGAGTCATTAAAGCACATAATCATTGTATCGCCTTAGTGTCACTTTCAAAACAGAAATCAAGAATAATATAACAAACCTTAACAATTTAGCAGAACTAAAGAAAAAAGAATCGGTGTATCCAACAAAC
Organism: Amblyomma mixtum; assembly: GCF_055824585.1. Taxonomy (NCBI): domain Eukaryota; kingdom Metazoa; phylum Arthropoda; class Arachnida; order Ixodida; family Ixodidae; genus Amblyomma; species Amblyomma mixtum. The sequence continues at coordinate 311,516,265 of NC_143014.1, forward strand.
ATGGCGAAGAATGGACAGTGCCGACACCCCGACTAAATCTTGTTAAAGAATGCTCTCAATACACTCTTCCATCTCTTCTAAATAGGCATATCCACATTAATTTCGATTTGTTTTCCTGTTCACACCGAGAACTTCATAATTTGTTTTTTAATAACGTGGTTTAAATTTCCTTATGTATACATATTGCTGTTTTGAGCATTCTTTGGTGTTTCCTTGATGTGCTTGTTTTTAAAATTGTATAAACTCTCATGCTGCCTCCCTGCCAATCATTAGGATCGCGGACTCGTCAAACTGCTTAAGGGCAGCAATTTCTATGATTACTCCATCTGTATTGTTAGATGGGAAACAAACTTTGAAACTTATTCAGCGAGCATTTTCACTGTGAATAATGCAGATTGGTTACCTTGTATTTAGTGTGGCTAGTCACTGTTAATGTGTACGGTTCTACTGGTGTTTGCTTTTCGCATGACATGATCAGACTGTTTGCTCAGGACGGCCCCGATGGAGTTCGCACTCCTGGGTGTTCTCCTTCCATGAATGGCAGCTTAGCAGTTGACTTGCTCCCTTCCGAAGTTTTTGGTCTTAAATTGAACTCCATCACCGAAGAGTATAAAATTCTTAGCATCTACAGGCCTAAAAACACCTAGCCCCCCCTGTAAGAGGTTCTAATATTGTTCACTGACCATGCTGCTGCTTCTGTATACACCCTTTCCACCATAACTTTATCCTCCAGTGCAATGTACAGTGAATGTGTTTTCTGTTGTACACACTAAATTATTTTATCATTACTCATTATTATCAGTTGCCCACAAACAGCAAAAGGCTCAACACAATGGTACCTGCAATGAAGAATACAGGAAATGACAAATAGACAAATAGGGGGGCCACAAATAATGAAGGAAAGCCAAAACAGCATTAGAAGCCTTAAGATATATGCTGCAGCAAGCCCCTTCATTCACTCAAGTCCACATAGTACCTAGAAATGTTGATTAGGCCTAAGGTTTTTCACGTTGGACTATAAACACCAATAGCTACAATGTGTATGTCACCAGTTGTACCTCAAAAGGTTTTTGTGAATATCTCCAGACATGGCACGTCAAAACTCAAAAACAAAATGCCATCAGCCAGTGGTTTTCCAGGCCTGCAGGTCACGCAGCAAACCACCACCTTCATCATCATCATCAGCCTGACTACGCCCACTGCAGGGCAAAGGCCTCTCCCATGTCTCTCCAATTAACCCTGTCCTTTTCTAGTAGCGGCAACCATATCCCTGCAAACTTCTTAATCTCACCTGCCCACCTAACTTTCTGCCGCCCCCTGCTACGCTTGCCTTCCCTTGGAATCCACTCCGTCACCCTTAAGGACCACCAGTCATCTTGCCTTCGCATTACATGCCCTGCCCAAGCCCATTTCTTCCTCTTGATTTCAACTTGGATGTCATTAACCCGCGTTTGTTCTCTCACCCACTCCGCCCACTTCCGATCTCTTAACGTTACACCTACTATCATTTATCTTTCCGTAGCTCACTGCGTTGTCCTTAGCTTGAGCTGAACCCTTCTCGTTAGCCTCCACGGTTCTGCCCCATAGGTGAGTACCGGTAAGATACCAGCAAGAAACCGGTAAGATAAGGCAGCAAACCATACCATGGAACAACAAGCAAGTCTGATAGTCGGCCTCGATGTGCACTTCAAGCATCCTCTCTCTACTGCTCTGTGCAATGAGCAATTCCTGTACCAGCTCTGCATAACCTGACAACAGAGTCCATTACCCAGGCAACTGGGCAGGTCCAAAGAGGGGGATGTGTGGAAAAAAAGCAAGAGCCTCTGGCCTCTCCCCCCCCCCCCCCCCCCCCTAGGTTAGCAGCAAGCATTGTTCGAGCTGTCACTTAGAAAGCAGTTGTGACCACATAATCTAATTACAGAATGTTGTTTCTTGCTCTTCCATATCCACCGACAACATGCAGAATGTTTGTCTGGGTGCGTTCTTGTGCTTTTTCCTGTTTCCTGTTTCATATTATGTAGATATGAAAAACACTTATTTTAAAACACGTGTAAGCAAGTGCTTGCACACTTGCCACTTACGCTTGCACAGGTGGTTCCTTGTCGAACCAGATCGCGCCTGCCTCTCCCACGAGCGTTCGATTTCACCCACTAGCACACGGATTTTCGCCTCTCCCCAGAGGGCGCTACATCTTTCGAAAACGGCGGATTTCTTTCCCAAAGGCAAGTACTCGTAAACGTTTCATGCGAGAAGTGACACATAGCAACTTCGAATATGCGAAAAAAAAAAATCCTTCGCTTTTATGAAAAAGGCAAAAATGCGCAGCGACACCGGCTGGTCTGTACTGCTTTTCCGCAACTGCATTCCCCGCCTGTAATCATATGGGCGATATGGGCCGTGAGACTCATCTGAAACACTCGGGTGAGCCACAATAAAAGGCCGTAACTTATAACGGAATACACCCTAAAAACTGCAAATCAGCCCCAGATTTGCCATGCCTCTAAACAAGATCGAACGTCCGCCAGTTCGTACAATCGAACTAAAAATATCGATGTCGCTAACCTAACCAGCGCTCACGCAAAGACGCAGTTTGACAGAAGAGACGACGAACAGCTCTGAAAATGCATGCGATCGGGCTGCACGGGTCCTCACTACTACAGCAGCAACAGTTAAGAACATCCTCGAAGTAGCCAGAACTGAGCCACGTCAGTTACATGTGAACGCTTGAAGGCTGTATCAAATGAATGATCACAGCTGTCATCAGTAGCGCGACCGGTGCGGCATGACAAAGCATGCTGTGCCGACTGCATCGGGTAAGCATAAAAATCGGGAGGCCCGAAACGTTCGGCAGCTAGGCGGCAGCAGAACGAACGCGACGGTGTGTGCGAATATGTGTCACCCTGTAACCGTCATCAAGGAAAGCATTGCAAGACCGCGCGCAAAAAGACGATTAGCAAACTAACAATTCATTACAGTCTGCTTATTATGCGAGAAATAAACCCGCCGTGCCTTACCTTTAGAGTTCACCACGGCATGGCACCCACTGCTGTCGCCGTCTTTGTGGCAGATGGAACGCGAGCACGCGCAGCCACGAATCACGATAGCGCGCTCCACTGCCACAACTACCGCGGTGCACGCGCCGGCGGCGACTGATTGATATGCAACCGTTTGCTGCTCTACACAGAGCCACCAAGAATACTACAGTTAAGATACCCATAGGGTTCATGCATAAAAAAACGGTGGTTCAAGTTGGCCAAAATTTAGGTTTACAGATTGCAGCGACACTACCAATGGCGCAAACCATCGTTTATGCGCAAACTGTGTTTCAGTTCCAAAGTTATAAATTATTAGTAAACAAACAACCTTCTGGCAAAAAAAAAATTAATGAAACAGATCCTCAAAAGGTAAATTAGGAAGTACAAGAAGAAAAAGAAGAAAAAAAACTGCTTTCAAAACATAATAACGTTATCAAGTAACAGCTTTTATTTTTCACTTCTAGATAGCGCTGCCATCCGTAAACACTAGTGACTGTAGTTTTGGGAGAACCGCGAAATGGATTAAGACAAATAAAGATGGACAGCTTGATTTTACACAGTGCATCGAAATAGCTGCGAGAACGACCGCTGTGGATTATTAGACATCGAAGGGGCTTGTGACAATGTAAAGCTCGCCCTGTTATTGCAAATAGGGTGTGAGCTGTGACACAATGTGTTTATTACAAGAAGTTACAAGGAAAACAACATGTGCCCCTTGGTTTCTGTGGCTGTTGGCTTCTCTCATATTTATAACGAGCCCCTCATTCCCCTTCCCTTGTTTGCTTAATAGACAATATGCGAAATTGCTTGGCGGTCTGGCAACACCGCGCCCACAACTTCCGGTTTCCATCTTGGCTCGGTCGAGCTCGTCGAGCTGGTGCATCGTTTGCTATGCGTACTTTCTTCTTGCGAGTGGAATTTCAACAGGCAAGCTTCAGCTGCTGCGTTGTTTTCACAGCTGATCTTTGACCAAATGTAGGTGCTTTCAATAAGCGCCAGCTTACTCCTACCGCGTCCTCAGCTTCGCTTGAAGTCTGGCGCTGATGATCGCAATAATCGGCACTCGGAAGTGGGTTGGAAAGTCGAACCGTGACCGTGTGCTGTTGTCGTTTTAATGCTCGCATTAAAGCACCAGTTATAGCGTCACGCATTATCATGGCTATTTTATTCCCAGGTGGACGCGAATTCATCTGGTAGGGTAGCGAGCGGTTATTCTGCGGTGAGTGCGCACGTGTGTTGACAAACTTCTGTGACAGTGCTAACTTTCGCTCGCGCCGACGCCAGGACCTTCCCCCCTCCCCCACCCCCACCCGAGAGGCATGGGAGACTGCCCTCCTCAACTGCTCCACACTGGAGTCCCAAAGGGCTCTGGTCAAGCGGGCGCGAGACGGGGCCTCGTCATGCGGTGTCCCGGACTAAGGATACCGACCATGCAGCAGGGTTATTTTTTTTTTTAACCCTCAAGCTCTCTTTGATTAAAGTTTTTCACCACCACCACCATCATGCATTGCAGTATAGTCATACAAGACCCTTGACCAGCTGCGTAATTCGATTCCTTTACTGTAATGTGCAATGCGCATCCGCGGTTTTCAACGTCACCGTTTCAGAGCCCGGCGTCGGTTGATTTTCGCCACAATTCGTTGAAACCGCGTCCTGCTTAAGACGCAGTCAGTCGACATTAACAAGAGGAAAGTAGGCATGCAAATATAGTTAAAAATATTGTAAGCAAAGACTCAGCTTTTTTTTTCACTGATGAGCACTGAGCCACCGCGGCGGCTTGATTAGAGAAAGATGCTACAGCTGTAGGTGCATGCACGGACTCGATACGCTGGTTAAGCTGTGTGTGCAGGGGCGAAATTAGCATGTTCGGTTGCTTCCGAAACTTAATTAGCTTACTCCCAAACTTGGACAAATGGCTTTGTTGCGAAGCAAGCTGTTGGAGCTTGCCACAACGATAATAAAATCTGATGGCCTGAAGCGTTTTCAGAACACTGTTGCACGTACTTTCAAGCTTAGAAATGCGTCCCTCCTTCATAATAAAGTAGGTATATTATTCGCTTCTTTTTTTTTTAGATTTTCGTCGCCGCAGATATCGAAGGTATAGGAATCCTCAAGAAATGAAGCATTCGCACCTCAGTTTTTATACGTAGGGTGTATTGCTTCACAATTAAAGACTCCTTAACGCGCATAACATATGCGTATGGTCCAGAGAGTTTACTCGCCCTTCTAAAACTCATTGAACACGGGAAAAACTTAACTGAACACGTAGCAAACTAAGCAGTAATCGGCATATGGTTCTTCGAGTCAACTTATTTCGCCACGGCACGAGCGATTGGCCCGCTCAAAAAAATTACCTTCTCTATTAAGTATGCGTCTATATATATTCACGCCCGACCGGAGAGTTGATAAATGCACGAAATCGGCTTCTAATTTTGATCAGAGACAACAAAGGCTGTGGTCCTTATCTTAATTTAAACGCAAATCACCTCGAGAGATTTGTCAAAAATCAGCGCAGAAAGCGAAAGCTGCGCACTGATCCGCGTGCTGACACATGATACCTCGCATGGCGTTTTGTGTTACTAAAACGTTGGGACGGAGTAAAAAAATAGAAAAGCTGGAACACACCTAGTTCTGGCACGCATTGTAGTGTCTTTTCCAAGTGGAGAGGGTAGCGCAACACTGCATCGGCATTTTACTTTTCAAACGAAGCGCAGCCGTTTTAACCCAACGCTGGGCAGCGGTTTCGTTTTCTGTACCGTACCAACATGGAGGACTTAGTTCTCGGAGCGCCGAGAGATGGCGCTGCGCATTTCGCATATCGTCTCGAGGGCCTCGGTTCTGGCAGCGGAAGTGACGTCAAAATTTAAGCTTAAAAAATCGGGCCACTAGCAACGTTGTCGTTGTTGCTAAGAAAACTCGGGCCACTAGCAACGGCGTACGGCGTCGTTAGCGTCGTTGTTGCTAGGGGCCCGAGTGTTTCTCGGTGGCGGTGGACGGGCTTTCGGCACGGTGTGTTCGGCCTTGCGTGTTAAAGTCTACATGCCTGGCGTCGTGACGTTACACACGCATCTAAGATTGCTTTTAAATGCAGCAAATAACCGCTCATTTGATATTTTGCTCGTCAAACTTGGTGTCGTTACGCGGAGCGATCGATGCATTGAAACATGCATTGAAATGAATCTCGCGAAAAGGTGGCACTCCGGAACCGCGCTTCGACACGCGAAAAAGCGTTGATTGTTTTGATCAGCGAACTTTCGCACCTCACCAAACAGCACAGAAACATGAAGCCGCTCTCGGCGATGCTGAGCTGCGTTTCGAAGGCCACACGGCGGGTGTACGGTAGCCCGAGGAGTATGGTGAGCTGAGCTATAAGCGGCGCGCAATGTAGTCTTTCTTCGCCTGGCATCGGAAAAGGTTCACCGCACCTGTGCGCCGGTCTGTGTCTAGGTGCGTGTTTGCGGGGAGGGAGGTGTAGGAGTTTAGCGGCGGGGGTGGTGGTGGTGAAAACATTTATTAATCATAGAGAGAGGTGTTGGGGGTCGTGACCTGAAGGGTCACGCCCTTACAACCACTAGGTGGGATGCCTAGTCAGGCACACCATTGGCGTTTGCCGCAGCCCGGGCGCGCTGCGTTAAAGGGCCACTGACCAGGGTCCGGACATTTTTGAAAAACAAGCCCACTGCATAGATGAGGCATCGAAGATAACCTCTGCAAAATACTAGAGCCATGCGCGCCCCGAAAAGCTGCGAAAATTCAAATCAAAGCCCATTCGTTCTTTCCTTCCTTCAAAAACGGGCCCGGCCCACTACTCTGCACCCCGTTGACGTCAAGGGGGGCTAAAGGCACTCCATTGGTGCATCGTTCTGACTGACGGGAGAAGGTTGGGCGTAGCCTTGGCGTCGCGTCGTCTGCACAACGCTTTCCGCAGCGCCTTCTGTTCTGGCTCATGCCTACAAACCCGCATGAAGGAACAAAAAAAAAAACTGCGGAGGGAGCGTGCGGAGACAGCCTTGAACCCTAGCCATAAAAAGTAAAGAAACAGTAAAACTGAGGGAGTTCGCTCGCCCCCCCCCCGCCGTGATCCCGTCACGAGACGCTCTGCGTGCGCGCTCCCTTCTCAGTTTCTTTTCTTCTATGCGAGCCCCCCAAAACAAGGTTTTAATTAGTAGTGCAGCAGAGCCTTTCCCTCGCTCGCCCACTTTACCGCTCCGCACACATACCGCTTATCTTTCGTGCATCTTGCGTACGCCTTGACTCCAATGAATGACATATGCTTTGGAGCCGAGAAAAGACACAAACACACAGAACACAAACACGCATGGAGAAAAGCAAACGGGCGGTTGCCGGGTCCGTGCTTCGCCGTGTGTTTCGAACACAACCGACTTCCGCCCCTCCGCTCGTGAAACGGTGGGGAGGCCTAAAAGAAAATGAAAAGGTGGCTCGTTAACTGGGAATGACAAACAGATGTATGAAAGGATGCGCTCGCTAACAAGTCTAGGTGGTCGAGCCGATCGCGCCTCTCGATCGTTCAGTGTGCGGAGAAAATGCAAAAACCAAGAAAAGAATTCTATTGAAGGCGGGGCCATGACGTCGCCCTGTGACGCACTCCCCAGACACCACGCCTCCGGCTTACACCGGAGAAGGAAGGGGTGATTTTGCCTTGCCGAGCCTACTCGACGAGGAGCGGGAGAGAAAAATTTCGAGGAGGGAATGGAAGGAGAGGAGGCTCGCTGAAAGAGAGGTAGAGAGTGTCTGCTGAGCTGGGGTGGTCCGTGGCCCTTTAAGGCCCTTTGGGCCTCGAGGGTGCAGCAACCGGACAGGGTCGCCTCCCAGTCCTTTCAGGTGGGGTTCGGGATCTGCTGGCAGGCCCACACAATGTGGTAGGTGTCAGACACCTCCCCACAGTGTGAGCACCGCCCGTCTAATTTAGGATCGAAATGCTTTAGAATTGCCGGGCACAACATCGTGTTGGTGAGCAGGCGCAGGAGTACCCGCTCGTTGACCTTCCCCAGCCCTTTGCATGGGGTGGGAAGAGTTTGGTGCGTGGATTTGTAATAATCGCGTATTTCCTTAAAAGTGTAAATCGGATTGAAATGGAAGTCCTGGTCGGCGTCGGGTCCCGTGGGAAATGCCCGGAGAGAGAGCGCGCGGGCGGCGGCGTCGGCTGCCTCATTTCCGTGGACGCCTTGGTGACCTGGAGCCCAAACGATAGATCGGTGCGCGGGATCCGAGTCTCGGCTACAATTTTGGTAAATACGTACGATAAGCTAGGGGAGTAACCCACCCTTGCGTGACGTTTCGACAAGCCCCTCGTGAATCGGTGATTATGTATTTGGAGGAGGTGTCAGAGGCTGCCAAACCTCTTCTGCGTGAATTGCTGACTGGGCCTTGAAAGTAAGGGCGTCTACTGTTTTACCCTCGTGGACGACCGCGGCCGTGTACCATCCCCTGGAGTCCGGGCCGGACGCGTCCACGTAGAAGACTCCTGGTTTGCTCCGAAAATGGCGGTCCAAGGCTTCCGCCCGCGCCAGGCGCCTGCCATTATGATCCTCTTTGGACATATTGGTGGGGAGAGGCCGCACGTGGGGGGCGCGTCTCCAGTGTACGGGAAGGCGGCATCTCTCCTCTGTGAATTGAGTGTGCTGGATGTGTAGTCGGGCTAAAAGGCGGCGACCCGACCCTGTCTTTGTGAGACGAGTGTATTGGTTGTTGAGGTGGGCCTCCCGAAGCTCCCTAAAAGTGTTCACCATCCCCAGTGCCATAAGGCGGCTGGTAGAGGTAGAAACTGGGAGGTCCAGCGCTCGTTTCATGATTTTGCGGAGGATGACCTCGAGGGAGTCCTCCTGTTTCCGCAGGTGGAGGTAGGGAGTCGAATGCAAGATTCGACTGGTCACGAATGCGTTCGCCAGCCGCAAGGCGTCTTTGCATCGTAACCCACCGCGCTTGTTAGAAACCCGGCGGACCATGCGGCCCACCTGGTCCCCCACCTGCCGGAGCTTGGCGAGTGTTGTGTCGCAGCGTCGCTGGTTGTGTATGAAGAGTCCAAGGACTCTGATTTCCTTGGATTCGCGAATGGGACCGCTTTGCAACGAGAGATTGATTTGGGTCGAGCATGTGCGCGAGGGACGTAAATGCACGAATTCCGATTTCTGCGGGGAGCATTGCAAACCACAGTCTTGAGCATAGCGGTCCACTATGCTGGCGGCCGTTTGCAGGCTAGTCTCCATATCCCCCAGGCGTCCTTGCGTAGCCCAGATGGTGATGTCGTCGGCGTATAGCGCGTGCTGGACCCCTTCGACCGCACCAAGCAGGGCGGGTAGGCGCATCATGGCAATGTTGAATAGCAGAGGGGACAGCACCGCGCCTTGTGGAGTCCCCCTCGTGCCGAGCAGGAAAGGTCCGTGCTCTTCGTCCTGTATTCGGATGTAGGACAGTCTGTCCGTGAGAAATTGTTTAACGTAATTGAAGGTATTGGCGCCGCCGTGAGTTTGACTCAAATGTGTGAGTATGACCTCGTGAGTTACGTTATCGGACGCTCCTTTCAGGTCGAGCGCAGGGACAATTTTATCGTTTTGGGGGTGTGTAATGGGGTTCAAGATTTCGCGGTCGAGTTGGAGCAGGACATCCTGTGCGGATCTATGTGGGCGAAATCCGAACATGGTGTCCGCGAAGGTGTTGTGTTGTTCGAGGTACTCGGACAGCCGATCCCGCACCATCGTCTCCATCAATTTTCCCACACACGAGGTGAGAGAGATGGGGCGGAGGTTGTCCGTGTCGATGGTTTGCCGGCCTTCGGGATGAAGGTGACAAGAGCCGTCTTCCAGTCAATGGGGAGCGGGGTTTCCCCCGTCCAGATCACATTGATGTATTCTAGAAGGCACTGGTACGCTGATTCAGGAAGGTTCGCCAAAAGTTTGACGGTGACCTTGTCCCGGCCCGGCGTGGTGCCCCTCTTCATTTTGGCCAGACCCGCCCGCAGATCGTGAAGCTGGAAAGGCTTGTCCAACTCCGAGTTTTCCCTGCCGGCGTAGGAGTAGGCCGATATGCGGGCGTCCTGCGTTGTGCACAGGTAGCGATCCCGGAGTGCCTGTGCCAACTGCGTTGGAGTGCCAACTCCTTGGAATGCGTGCATGGCTTTGTGTAGTTGCTTCTGCGTTTCTGTGCGGGTATGTGTTGGGTTGATGAGGGCTCGGAAGAGCCGCCACGTGTTGCGGCTCGACATCTGCCTCACCGCCGTGTTGCAGCGATCTACCCGAGCGCCGCGGTTTTTTGATACCTTTCTTTTACGAAGCGCTTGCGAGCCGCGCGCGATCCCCGCCCCGTAGCTCAGTGGAGAAGCAAGATAGTGAGGAAAGCCGTGCCAACTTCTGGTTGCGGGGCGGCTTCACATAAAGTGACGTCAGGGCCTCTCCTTAGTTCTTTCCTTCCTCCATGGTTCTCACACAGCTTCCACCCTCGCCGTTCGATGGCGTTCTACGTCACACCAGCGGTAACTCAGGACGTACTACGTCCGCCGCTTACGAACGTGGGTGGCGCTGATGAACACTCTCAAGGTTAGGTTATTTGTAAACATAAATACCCCCGAAAGCAGAAGATTTGACAGCCGACGCGTGGCAAGGAAGGCAGCTGTCAATCTTTTCACGTGCCTTTGTGTGCAATGTTTTCTTGATTTCTAAGATATGGTACGTGATGAATGTGCTCTGTGCGTCGCGCAGAAATATTCAAAAATCCACCGAGTGTTTGCAGTTTTTCTTTGGGCGTCGACCTGGGAGAAAACCAGGCGAACAAACTTGTTTATTTCAGTCAAAAGCGGTGGCGTTGGACTGGTTCATTTGTTTTTGCGTCAAGTGGTGTCGCGCTTTATTTTCTTTCGTGATCAAAATGACATATTTTTGAGAACTGTTATGCAAATTCGGTTGCAAAGGCTGCTCCCCGGAATCATTGTGTCATCGTGTGAAAGCATGTGTGGTGCTGTAAACGGATATTTGCGTGAGGTCGTCCTTTCCTTCAGGTTGTTGGAAGTACGTTTCTCACTAGAATACCTGTATAACGTTCCCAAAAAGAAGCTGTATAAGGATCTGGTTGATATTATGCTGCCGCCACCTTTGTATCGTGCGCCTTACCGTGGAGGCCCAGGGCAGGATATTTTAAAACGGGTGAAAATGATGCCGGTCCGGCCGACAGTGAAAACATTCTTTTTCAAATTGCACTCTATAATACACTACCCGTTAAAACTTGGCTCCATGAAAAAGGAATCTTTGTCCCATGGACAACAAATTGCCTGTTATGTAAGCAGCCGGAGACAATTGAACATGTTTTCCTAGACTGCTGGGACGCCATACTTTTCTGGGATGTCCTGCAGAGAACCATCAAGAAAGAACTACCACTGCACCCTTATGGGATCAGATTTCTACCAGTTGATCGCAAAGAGGTACCCTATGACTTATTAATGCTTCTTGGCCTCCACAGCTTGTGGAAAACGCGAATGCAAGTAAGGCATGCTGATATAAACACTCGTAGTACACGTGAGAACTTTGTTGAAAGTGCTGTTTATCTGCGGGAATGTTACCAAGCGCAGCGTGACCCACCCCAGTGGGTAACACTACTAGATGATCTAGTGAAACTTAAGAAATTTTAACTTCACCCGTATCAGCTCAAGTGTAGCTGAAGTTGTCTTATTGTTTTCATGTCAATCTCGAAAATAAAGAAAAAAAAAAGTCGCCGTAGCTCAGAGGTAGAGCACCGGGCGCGTAATTCGGAGGGCGTGGGTTCGGATCCCACCGGCGGCATGTGGTTGTTTTTTCTTCTGCTTTTCTAATGAATTACCTTTAAGCGATAACATATTCAGTAATATTCTAAATTGATCAACACCTCAAAATAAATAAACAAATTAAAAAAAAGCCCCTGTGCCCCTTGGTTTCTGTGGCTATTGGCTTCTCTCATAGCTTTGAATAGGCAGGATATTGAAGGTGCAGGAATAGTCGATTGAATAGGGACTTATATATATGTCCTTTATCGCCACTCCTATTTATGCTCTACATCAGGGAGACTGAACGGAAGATCGAAACGAGCGGGTTAGGGTTTACTGTGTCGTGGCGGCGAAGGGGCCAACTGGAGACAAGTTGCATGATATCCTATGACATCGTTCTTCTAACGGACGGCGCGAGAGGCCTCGACCCTTGCGTAAATGAGGCGGAGGCCTCATTTCCGCAAATGGGACTGAGATTTCAGGCTACAAAACTTACAAGTACCTTTGTATATGTAACTAAATGACGGCAGCGAGACGAAAAAGAGGAAATTATAAAAGCAAAAAAAATGTAGCTGAAAATTTAAAATTGGTTTTTGAGGAAAGGAAATGGTGCAGTATCTGTATCACATTTCGGTGGACACCGGATCCCGCGCCGTAATGGAAGGGATAAAGGAGGGAGAAGAATCGTGCGGCCCGGGGATACAAAAAATTGGCTGTGGTTTGACCAATGGCCATCCCGAGTAGAACTGCGGGCAACGGTGGTGGTGGTGGTGAAAACTATTTGAAACTGGGGAGTTTGGGACACGTAGGTCCCTGGGCCCCCGCACGGCCCCACTGCACTCAAACGTTCATGTCCTTGAAGCTCATGACGCTGGCAGCCCGGCCTACGGCGATGGCTTGCTTGGCCGGGTCCTCGGAGCACAGTAGGGTCTCCCATGCCTCCCAAGTGGTAACGTGCTCCAGGCCCCGCGGGGGAGGGTCCGCCGCGCAGAGGAAAAGGATATGGTCGAGAGTGGCTTTGGGGTGGTGGCAGAGGGTACAGGAGGGGTTTGTTGGACTTGGTGATAGCGCGAGCGTATATAAGGGGATGGGGAGGGAAGGGGGGGGGGGGGTAGAGTCGACGCTCGGCTTTGTAGGCCTGCGTCATTTCACTGAATGAGTGCATGCGCTCCCGCGAAAACCCCAGATCGGAGGCCGCCGGTGTTCGGTTGAGAGGCCCTCGGGCTAAAGCGTTGGCGGTCTCGTTCCCGGGATTCCCGGAGTGGGCAGGCACCCATATCAGCTCCACGTGGCGGGGCGGGTGTGCGGCGAGGGAGTTCAGTATGCGAAATGCAGGGACGTGGACTCTACCGCGAGAAAAATTTGGTATGGCAGTTTTAAAATCAGATAGTATAAATTGGGCAACGGCGTGGCAATCGCAGCGGCGGCACCTCTGAATCACCCGGAGGAGTTGACGGTGCCCTCAGCGCCGCAGCTATGCGCTGTGTGACGTCACTCCTTTTGGACAATGCACTGTTGGCGCAGCGGTGACGGCACCTGTTCCGACGTCACTCATTCCTCGCGCATGCGCAGTTGGGGCTCTCCATGGTTTTGCGAAATCGCTCACACCTAGCGTAGTGTTGCTTCCGCAACAAAACATGTGGTTATTCCGAGAATCTGGGAAGGTGCAATGGTACCGGGCTTGACGTTTGCAAACGCTGTGGTGTGCTTGGGCTCTGCCACAAATTCGGCACTAGAAATAAAGCAGACAGCAAGACATGCTTGGCGCATGATAGCCTTAGCCGCTTATGTGTCATTAAACCCAACACAAAACACAGCAAAACATGCTTGACAGATGAAATAAAGCAGGCTTGTCTTGGGGGTACATGGAAACAACTATGACGCAGTTCAAGGTGATACGGGGTGGTCGACATTCGAAACGCGTGAGGCAAAAAGTAAGGTGCAGTATGAAGTACCGTACTTATACCGATGCAGTACTGACACTACATGGAGACGAATTGTACTATAGTAGGATACAACTTATAAAAACAGCAGTTGCTAACACTGGGCCACGGTCCGCGGCGTCTTGTATTACTCCGCTGGCGAATCGCAACTGTAAACGAAATCAATTTTTTAATGCTTGACTATATCAAACAATCCACGTATGAAAACTGTAGAGCTCGTAACTTTTTTCTTGTGCTAAGCTTCTTGTTTACGTAACAAGAAATGTTTCAGCCACAGACTACTTTTTCGTCGTGGAGGAATTCTGCGCGCGGAGGCTGAATGTGGGCGGAGCTTCACTGCAGACTTAAGTTGTATCCAACTATAGATGGCTTGCGCGCGCTAATAAATTGTGGGGACGCGACTGGTCCCCTCTGTTTCGCTTCCCCGCAGTGCACCCTCAACTTGACCCTGGTGGTTCGCTTCCCCGCAATGCACCCTTCTTAGTTGCGTTACTTCAAATAACAGGGGAGGGCGCTGGCGTCGCGGTGACACTAGCGCCACGGATGGCGTGTTTGCTGCGCGCGCGCGGGGTAGAGACGGCCCTCTTCTGCTCAGCACCGGGGAAGCGCGCTGACGTTCACGCGCTCCGACAAGAAATGAAGACGATGGAAGAATGAGTTGAGCGGAGTTTAAGGAATGAAATTCGGGAACTACGAGCAGAGCAGATTGAAACGAACAAAGCACTTACATATGCGAACGAAACACTCGAGGAGCTCCAGAAAAAAGTGGTCAGTGAAACTGAAAAAACTCTAAGCTAGAAGAAGAGAATGAAATGCTTCGTTTCATTTCAAGTTTAAGACAATAATGTTGACAGAAAGTTGGTACTATGAGCATTGTAATGTGCATTGCCTTTGGTAAACGCGGCGGTGGTACGGAAATGTCATATCTGGTTTGATATGAAAAAATCCATATTTATTTATTTATTTATTACATACTGTTGGCCTCTCTTTGAGGCCGTAACAGGATTGGGTGCACATATGCATGAAAAAGTACACAATAAAAGACTGCAGAGAAGGAACTTTTCACTCTCATAGAAAGAAACATGGTAAATGACACATGGTGACAATGTTAACAGTTTTGAAAGTGGTTTGCTACCTTCGACACGAATGCTTCAGGAGTGAGCTGGCTTACAATTTCAGAAGGCAACATATTCCATTCACGGATTACATGCGGGAAGTATGAAAATTTGAATGCATCACTGTGGTATCTATATTCAGATAGATGTTTTTCATGTTTTGTTCTTGTGACACATGTATTAGGCGTAAGCAGGTATCTAGTTTTATCAAGTTTTGTGTCGTTATTCAAGAGGAGGAACAAGAACTTAAGCCGCAATAGTCTAGCTCGTGTGTGAATTGTAGATATAAACAAATAGGGAATTGGGCATATAAGGTCTTATATGAATATACGGGATATAGCCTGATATGCCCAATTCCCTATATACCATTAACTGAATGGAACTCATATAAGGAAATATATGTATATATGGTCGTATATGTCCTGATATGCCCAATTCCCTATATATCCATATCATGAATGAACTCATATATGACAATATATGAATATATCTGGCTTATATGGCCTGATATGCCCAATTCCCTATATATTTATACCATGATTGAACTCATATAAGGATATATCTGGCATATATGGCCTGATATGCCCAATTCCCTATATATCCATATCATGATTGAACTCATATATGGATATATCTGGCATATATAGTCTGATATGCGCAATTCCCTATATATTCATATATGGATTGAACTTATATATGGAAATATATGTATATATGATCCTTATATAGCCAGATATGTCCGATCCTTATATGACCATATCTGATGGAGCCCATATATGGGATTTCTATATATGGGCTTTATATACCCAGATACGGCCAAATCCGTATATAGCCATATCTGCGAACAGTCATATATGGATGAATATACTTATATGGGCCATATATGGCCAAATATAGATAAATCTGTATATGTCCATATTTGGCTGGAGCTTATATATGGAGCTAGTTCTATATACGAACATATACTGACAGATCTGCCCATAACCTTATATACTTTTGGTTAAATGTTGAGGGGAAATTTCCCCTAAGGCAGAGCAGACTTCCAATAAGGTATTAATTACTTATTCGCATCCATCCAAGCACAGTCATACACCATGTCCCCAGACCAGGACGAATCTTTTTACGAAAGTGCAAAAGTTTCTGTGGAAGCTGTGTCGGGTCCCTTAGTAGCCGTGTGACTGCTTGGCGGAATGAAAATGAGTGATTACTCCTTTATTAAAACCTTATATGCTTTCATATGAAAATATATAATAAATGGCAGCCTATGTATATGTGCCCTCATACGGCGAGATCTACCGAAGGAGACGGTACAAAAAAAAATGAAGAAATCCAACGATTTGCGGCGCGCTTCATCTGCAATCTCTGCAAGCACCTAGGCTGCCGTTCTCCAATGTTGCAGGCTGCTACTTTAGCACCACACCAGCATCACAGCCAGTATAACTATTCTCATTCGAGTTCTGTACTGCTCGCTCTTAGTGACTGCCTGACCCAGCGACGCGGCCTGCTATCACATTAGCCAATAAAGAGTGAACCTGGGGCGTGGCGCCTCCAACCAGTGATGGAGGGCGGCCAAACAAAAGATGTAATGAAATTAGTCACAGTCATTGCAGAATGCTCTCATACATATGCTGTTATCGCCACATGCAGACGTAAGCGACTGTGCAGTACGTCCTTACCGCTACTACTTCAGATATGTAATAGAGCTTAAATTTTTGACGCAGATTTTTATTTTAAAACTTTAAGAGATACGTCCGTGCTGTGTAGGGGGGTTATACAGGATGGTTAACATTATGTAAGCGATAAACCTGATTTAATAGACGATTAATTAACTAACATTAACTAATGGACAATTTATTTTGATTCTAAGGGGCAATGTTATGTTGCGAAATTAAAAGCCGTCATCGTAAAAGGTGAGCCCAGTTTCTAACTTTTATTTTAATTGGTATAGGGGTTTGAAATATTGAGCGCCAGATTTTACGCATTTCAAAGCTCGCTGAGTTGGTTTACCCGCATTGAAAATGCATAAAACTGTCGGTCACTTTTTTATGCACCAAACACGGACACCGTTTGTGTATTTTATGATGTAGAAAAAGTTTCTGTGAATTCGGCGACGATACGACGCGCAGCGACGCGTTTATGAATATGCGAAGCGGACAAGGCAATTCACCGAGCTTGCAAGTGTTATGTTCAGTATTTCATTAACGATGACGAAAATTTAAAAGCTAAGGTTATCTTTTTTTATTGACGGCCTTCATTTTCGCGGTACAGACTTACGCCCCAAAATCAAAATTATAAAAGCTGATTAGTTGACTATAATTAATCATTTTTCAGACTATTGAGCTCTATTACGTACATAATGCCCGTCTTGCTGTACGGTCCACCTTCACTGACCACACCGACATATCACTCGCACTTTGTAAAATAAAAATCTGTAAACGTTAAAAAAATCCATCCAATACATCTCTAAGTGCTGCTTTAAATTGAAAAACCACTCGGTTTTATGCTGCTCTAAAGCTCCTGATAATCATATAGCATAGGTATATACCTCTCCCCAAAGTAACACAATTACCACACAGAAATTGCGCAGGAAATTTTATTGGGGTAAACCAAACCATCGTTCTTTCAGCGCCCCCCAACCCCTTTTCGTCACGGCTTGAAATTCTTTCCCTCGACTCGAGAGGGGGAGCCAGCCAGCACCAGGGACACGGAGATTCATGCCCCTTTTCGACGCCCGTTCCGGCGTACGCCAAGAGCGCCGACGCTGGGCGCGAACGCCCAGGAAATACGCCGCGACCTGCAAGCTGCACTGAAGCAGAAAGAAACCAGGAGTAGAGGCCGTCTTTTCTGCCCCTCAACGCCTATCTCAACTCTGTCGAAAGGTAAATTAAAATGAAAAAAGAAACATCGGTTGCACCACATGCAACAGAAAACCGCTGGCGGCATGCGCAGAATGCGTTTTCTATTCTATCTCATTATCTCGCGGCAAGGCATATATCGGTCAAACAGGCCGATGTATCAATTAAAGTCTAATGGAGCATGGAAATTATTCATCAGGGACATTCCTCAGGAACCTGCCAGTTCACTGTCGGAATGATGACCCCAAAATCCACGCTGCCCGAAGTTCGAAGAGCCTAAAGTTTTAAAAAGTGCCGGAACAAACTGACACTTGAAATAGTGGAAGCCGTCAAGATTTTGAGGCTCAAGGGTGAATGCGTAAGATTACCCTCGGTTTCACTCTCGAATACAGTGCCTTTCTCTCTGGTTCTGTCTGACTTTGCTTTGGTTTTACCGACGAGTTTTTACATTATTTTGTATTCCTTTTTTTACCACCCGCTTTGTTTTTCGCTTTTAGCCTTCACAACTTTGTCAACTGTCTGTATATTTTAGCATTCTGTTTACGCATTTAGTGTTTAACGCACACCATCACTTCCGTTTAGCCATGTGAATTACTGGCTTCGGCTTTGTTACCACGGACGTTTTTGTTCGTTTATGTACCAAATCATCCTAAACACATTTTTTGCCTTCTTGCCATTATATGCATTCACCTCGCTTTAACTGTTTGTGTTTTTTGTAGCTCTTTGTTCTTATTCGGTTTCAACGTTCCGATCTTGTTTTTAGGAAAGAGTTTTGGTGAAATTATTCAATTGTGTTAGCTGTTGGCTGTTGTAAAGAAGAATTTGGTAATCGTATTCCGGTTCACTCTTTCTGCTGGTTTTTTAGTGATAAGTGAGCTTGGCTTCCGGCCCGATGTACTGTTGTATCCCGGAAAGATCTTAAATATTTTGTTGTTTTACCTTTGCCGTGTCATTCCTTGCCGCCACATGTGCTAAATTTCGTTTCCCAGGTGAGCGTTTGTCCTAGGGGTATATAAGAAATGTTTCGCCGGCCTTCTGGAATAGAGTTGAACTTAAGCGCCTATGTCGTCGTGTTTATTGTCCCGTCCGTGTGTCTAAGCGCTGTTTACAATTATTTCAAATTGTTTTCTGAAGCTGCGGCAGTGCAGCTTTTAGAAGGAAAATATCCTCTCGTTTGGCAAACGCACCGATGGTTTACGGCAACTGCACTGTATTTCACAATGGGTTCACGTGTTCCCTACGGCATAGGTTTTGGTCATGTGAATTCATTAATGAGCACTGACTCAGGCTGTTTCGGAACTCTGTCCTGAATCGGCAGTCGTTGCGTGCCGCTGCTGATGTCGGCCCGACGCTAGGCAAACCCTTTAAGCAGAGGTGGCGGTACATAGTGCTAGTTCATGGTCTGTATGTATTTGCAAATTAATAGGCTTTTCGTTTATGTGTCGGTCATGCACCAGAATGAACAAGAGTGCGTACTTTGCAGTCAAAAGCATTTTTGTTGTGCTTACGTATGACTAGTGCATTGAACAAAAACGGGCTGCTTCAAACAATGCGGTGCTTTCATGGTAACTTGCTACGCACCTCAAAATGACCATGACTGTCCTCGTTGGTTCTTTAAATATCGCTGTATGTGGAGGAATAAACGTTCACCTTTTCACGCGCTATGTTTATTTTGTCGCCTTACTACTTGTGCGCACCTTCTAAGCGCAAGCTGAAAGGAGACGTCCATCCTTTCTCCATACTAACGCTGCCCCGTGCCCCTTCCTCCCAGTGGCAAGCATGGCACACATCCAAGGCTCACGTAGACCAGGTCGTTCTTGTCCATACAGCTGGAGAGCACATATCGGGCCGTTATTTGATCTCTAATAAAGTCTTTCTTTCTCTATGGGTAAGAGGAGTTTTTCTCATCTTTCGATGAAGCTTCCGTTGAGCAAAGGCGACGCTCGTGGTCGCGAAACCGAGCGAGGCCTGAGCTTTGGCTGACGACTGGGCTGTTGTCTACCATGTTCCTTTTTTGCTTTTGCAGAACTATGGCATCAGTCACGATCGTGACCCTTTATTTTTTATTCATCTTCTGTGCGTGTGTGATGTACTTCTTGTTTCTGTATATTTAGTTAGTAACACTTTACCCCTGTTCTTTCGTACTATTTTTGAGTCGCCTCTCTCCCTACTTTATATCCCATCCCTTTTGGTTGCGCTGGCAGCAGATTTGAGCACAGGCCTTGTGGTGACGTCACCTGCGGAAGAGAAGGCAATACCCACCTCGGCTGCCGCTGCACACGTTGGCACTGCACAGTTCAGCGCCGCACAGGTGCACACTGCGCCTTTTGGCACTGCATGTCGGTACTACAAACGTTAGAACTTACTGGTCAGCACTCCACACGTCGGTACTGCAAACATCAGCACTGCACCTGTTGCCAACACACAGGTCAACACTACTCTGTTTCTGATTCCTGCTGAAGTGGAAGAACCCACTCCTCTCTGCAGCAATAACCGTACCGAGCTAGTCGAAGACCCACTAAAGAGAGGCGTCACCTGTCTCCCTGCGGGTGCCAGCATTCGCAGTCAGTGGAAAGAACGCCCTGCCAAGGAAGAAGACGAACCTGTTAATGTGCAGCACGCAATCGTCATCAGCGTTTCCAAAGCCTCAGGAAGCGAAAAGGAAGGAGAGGAGAACGATGTTATTTTTTCAGGCACGTCCTGAGAAGCGCCTTTTGGAATTGCAGCCCCATCGTATCGAAAGCCCTGACGCCGGCTGGTCGAGCAGCTATGGCACCACTGGCCGGGTCATTAACATGCAGGCGTCACCGTCAGTGGATCTACTCGAAGTCGAGCGTCAGCTCCCAGCAGGCCTGATGACGGCAGCAGCCGGTGTAGAGCACCTGCAGGTTGAGCGGTCTCTTCCCAACGATGCGCTCTTCCCTGTGGAAGAGCGATACTTGTCTCCAAGATCTGACGGTCTCCACCCAGAAGGTGCGCTGATGACGCCGGCAAAAGCAACACACTTTGAAGACAAACCTGTACAAGTCATCGAGTCTTTTCGCTTTGCTCCAGCTATGGGCATTCCTCTTGTTGAAGCTGGGAGAGGTGTCCACGTTGCTGCAGAAAAGAAAACACCTGTTCCTACCGGTGTCTCTCTTCCTTTGACTCCTATCGGCCCTTTCGATTGCTCCCCATCGCCTTCTGATACAAGGAGGACGCATGAGATGCCTGCGAAGCCATCTCCGACAGCAGCAAGCTCAGGACAGTCAGCTCCAAAACGCACTGCACCTGAGGCTCAACGTGATGAAAGTGGCGCTGAAAAAGCTGTGAAGGCACCTGAGCGTTCAGGTGAACCACGCTGGAGGCATGAAGTTGTGATCTCTTCCTACAACCTCCGAGAAAGACGAATGACTGCTTCGAAAGAGGAGCAACATGGTTTGGCAACAGTGACACCACGCGCATCACGTAGGAAAGGCGTGCCACCATCTCACAGGTCACCAGCTACTCTGACCAAGGCTCACCACAGCAGATGCAGAAGCAAGGCATCACGAGCGCGCAAGACAAGAGCTGCAAGCGAGGAACCATTGTCAGCAGAAAGCTGCACTAAGAGGGGGCTATTGCAGCGCTCTGCTAGAAGAAAATGGGCAGCCGGTAAGATCGCAGGTACACCCAGCACCAAGCTTAATATACCAGGTCCAAGTCGGAAGTCGGAGACGCCCAGTCAGGGAGGAAGAAGCCACGTGGAAGCCACCTTGGCCCCTCCGCGAAGCGCAGCCAAGACGCTGGCCACACCCAGCCCTGGCAGGCAATCAAAGATACCCAATCCAGGAAGGGTAGGGGTATCCAGGAAGCAGTCTGCAACGCCGAGGCCCAAACGAGAGCCACAGACCAGCAAAGTGAAAGCACCTGAAGAGCCTGCCACTCCAACCACTGCAAGGCTCGAGGCAGCACAAGAGGTGAGGGGGCAGTCCAGAGCATGCAGAACCAAGCAGAAGCCGCCAGTGACGCACAGTACTCGAAAGCAGGCTGCTCAGACACCGAGCCCTGAAAGGGAACCGCGTCTGCGCAGTACTGCCAAGGGCAAGAATCCGAGCCATTCGAAGACCACCGGGGACAGGCGGTGTCCTTCTTCCACAAGCATAGTGCAGGAACGAACAACTGCCGTTAAGGACAAAACGCCATTGTAGAGATTCAGGGTCAGGACTGCAAGCGCTTCCACTTCTTCTGTTGCTCTAGGAGAGCCTGCACCCACAGCACCTGATTACAGATCTCATCTGGCTCTAGACAAGCAGTTAACTCCCATAGAACGTGCGTCATCTTCACTCAAGCAGAGTCCCCCCAAGCGAACTTCTCGGATGCCGATTCCCACACGTGGCTGGCCCATGCCTAGTCCTGCTGAAGACAAAGCACCAAGTCCTGCAAAGAAAACCACAAGGCTGCATCAGCGTTTCCCTACTGCGGACTTCCAAGAACGCTTACTAGAACCAGGTTCCATTGAAGGCAAAGAACCCAGCAAGAAGGGAAGTGGCAGACCACCAAGGTGTTCCCCGTCCACAGGTGCCGCGAAAGAGTTGCCGCCTACGTCGGCCTGACGCAGTTCCCGCCTGACACCTGACAGGCAGCAAGACCCTGAAGGGCGCACTGCAGCACCACCGTCCAGGCTAAATGGTTCTCGATGCAGGGCTGCCCCTGCAGCTAGCACGCACCAAGCTCTTGAGAGCACTGGTGACGGTTATTGTAGTGGAAGTGACGTTGAGACAGAGCGTCACGCGAGAAGTGGAAACCACTCAAGCAAGTCCGTCCAGACTACGCACCCAAAAAGGGCTCCTGTAGCTCGACGCAGCCGTTGGCTCTCTAGCAGCGCAGCGCTGGACACAACTGCTAAAGCGCCTGACGCCGAGCAGAGCAGAAGCGGGAGCCAACCTCCACGACACCCTGTAGTCGTGGCTCCGCTAAGCGCAAGACCAGTGAAGGGATGTTGTCTTCGGTTGGAGATGTAGACACCGCTGCATTTTCGAGGAAACGGGCCAGGACATCAGCTGGTGCTGAAGGTTACGCTCCTGTCCAGCATGTAGAGCCTGCTGATTAAGGCTCCGAGACAAAGCCGCCAGCGGCTGTGTTCTCGCCGCCCGTCACACGGTGCTGCCAGTTGCAGAAATCCGAGGACAGTCTGCTGGTGCCACGTCGTCTCCTTCTACGACCAAGGAAGACACTCCGAAAATGGAGCCGTAGAGGCGCGTCGTGATAGTGCCTGTGCTCTCATGGACACTGGAGCACAGCAGAAGGGCAGCTGCAAGGAGCACGAAATTCCAGGAGACTCCCAGGCAACCAGTGGTTCGTTACAAGCTTAAGCTGAAACAGCCAACAGTTCCAGTGTACCGAACGACTCCATAACCATCCACCAGGACTGCCAGCACTAAAAACACGAACAGAGATTAATAGTGGCTACTTCTTTTCAAGCTGGTGCAAATTTCTATGGCATAGTTTTGTTTAATACTTGTGATAGAAGTGATTTACGTTATTACTCGCAAATTTCTATTTTGTTCAAGGGTCTGGAAAAAACGATTTATAAGCAGTTATCAAATTTCTGTAATAGATTTTAATCTTGTCAGCCTATGGCAGCATTGCTTTGGCAAATCCATGAAAGCTGCATTGCTGTTGCAGAAAAGTTATTCAGAAAGCTGTTGAAATTCAACGGTTGTGCACAATAATTTGCGTTGACTTTTCAAAGGCCTTTGACCGCCTCAATTACTAAACCCTCTTTAAAAAACTGGAGTTGTGCGTAGTTCGTGGTACAGTTCTACGTCTTCTCCAGTCTTATCTGCAGCACCGTGTGCCGTGAGTTAGCAGTGAGAACACTATGTTCTACATTGAAGGCATTTCTACTGATTTTCCCGGGGGAAGCTTTCTTGGGCCAATGCTTTTTATTTTGTACATTAATCACATCACTTCAATTAAAAATAAAATTCACTACGGTATCTGCGCTGATGATACTGCCCTATTCACTCTGACAGAATTAAATGGAGTGAATTGAAGTCACTACCTTTAAGCCCGCAAAAACAAAAGCTGTCCTTTACCATTCAAGACAGCACGTGAGAGCAATAGACTATGTGTTATTTCTTGTTAATTGGCGAATAGAATTTCTTAACGCATTAAAATTGGGTTTTTCTTCAGCGCAGACATGTCAAGGGATGCCTACTTTGAGCATGCGAGTATCTCTTCTTCCTGTTTCCATGAAGCCCTCTTTCTTGCTAACCTTAATTACCGATTTTTGGTATGGTGTTATTCTACGCAGACAAATGTGAACAAATTATACCTTTTGCAAGAAAGGGTGATTCGTTGTATTGGAAATGGGAGTTTTGATGCCCATACTGAACAACCATTCAAACGTTTTAACATTGTCCCAGTACATAACTCTTATGACTACTGTTTAAATGTGAGGTATGAAAAATCCGTCAAAATAACCAGACTGCGTGTTTGCAGTTACCAGATTTAAAGGCCAATGTTCCCATTTACCTACTTCGACAGCAATAATTTTGGTTTGTTACAATTTGTGAAACTGAACTCAGGCGTGAGATGTGTTATACTATGCCGCGACTTAAAAATTCTTGTGGCCGCCACGGTTGCTCAGTGGTTATGGTGCTCGGCTGCTGACCCGAAAGACGTGGGTCCGATCACGGCTGCGGCGGTCGAATTTCGATGGAGGCGAAATCCTAGAGGCGCGTGTACTGTGCGATGTCAGTGCACGATAAAGAACCCCAGGTGGTGGAAATTTCCTGAGCCCTTCACTACGGCGTCCCTCATAGCCTCAGTCGCTTTGGGACGTTCAACCCCACAAACCAAACCAAAAAGCATCATGTACCAGGAACTTGCAGGTAGAAAAATGTAGACTGTACTCCATCAAAGATAGGTTTTTCTAATACCTATTTAAATATGAACCATCGTCAGTAAGGAAACATAGGAGGGGAGGGGAGTTGTCTACAAAATTCCACTCTCATGTGGAAGGCAGTGCATAGGCTAAACTGAGAGATATTTGAACACGCCTCCTCTAGAGCGCAAGAAAAAAGTCTGTAACATCGGCACAGACGGCCATCTGGTTGCGCATTGTAAAAAATGCGACGCGGAACCACCTTGCCGTCCCTTGTTCGATATGACGATCACTTTGTATCGTCACCGAAATGAACTGACATGGGAAATTACGGAAGCTTTGGAGATAGCTCGAGCAGGGGATAAATTTGTTAGTGGCCGTCTGTGACATTATCAAGGAAAGAGCTTGATTTCTTGGCTGAGCCCGTGGCTTGGCTGCTTCTCAGCAATTTTTACTTGGTTCTCGTGGTTTTTTTTACTTCGACTGATTCAGAAGGGCATGTGCTCCTTTCCGCATTAAGCGCTGTGTTGAAAGTTACCATCTCGTCGCCGTCGTCGTCGTCTTTTTGTTCCTGCGCTATGTTTCTTTAGTTACGATGTATTACGAACACGCCCAAGCATATTCGCTTCTAAATATTGACGGCGCTAAGCTGATACTATATAATATGTATTTATTATTTTCTTTTTCTTAGGGTTTGTTTGCAATTATCAGGCTATTAGTTGATATGTAAGTAATATTTGATGCTGAATGTTCGCTGCATGCCGTGTACAGGGGGGGCTCGAGTTCCGTTCAAGCGAAAATAGTTCTCTTTTTGCCTGAGCCTGCCAACATCTTTATGATGTAAATAAAAACGAAATAAAAAAACGGTCTTGTAGATTGCTGCCATTTCTTGAGGACTAAATTCGGCTAGAGCAGAAGTACAATGTACACATGCAGCCTGAAAATGGCCTTGAAACCTCCCTAGCAAATACTTTTAACTGCGAGCGAGCTTTTGAATGTATTTGCACCTTTTTCTCTTAAACACAAAAACATTTTGTAAGCACTGTATCTGCGACGGAATTGCGTGTGCCAAGTTGCAGCTTCGGCAACTGTGCCTCGCCGGAACGTGGCAGGCTCAGTGACAGCTAGATTTTAGACATCGGCTTGAACAGTACAATGGAGTCGAGCATAGCGGTAAGGCGACAAGCGCTCCCATGTTTCAATTGTATCCCACCTTCCACAGCTGGTGATTGAGCAGTGGAGAAGTTCGCCCTTGGATGGAAAGTAGGCGTCTTGAAGCGTAGAGTTGTGGGCATCAGTTACGAGAGGCGTGGCTTCAAAAGTTATCGCAGCAGGTGCTAAAGAAGCTGTGTGCAGGCTTAGCGGTCTGGGATGGTTGGTTTATTTCTCTTTCAAATGAAGAGCAGCGCATAAGACAAGGACAAGTGCTTATCTTGTAGTCGGTTACACTGTCCTTATTCGTTGCGCCGCTTTTCCCTTAAAATTTGTTTGCTTTTCTCTCCCACTGGTGCCAGCCTTCTGTACTTGTGAACAGTGGTGGTGCCAAAAACGTGTTCTTACATGCTTTTGTTATCGGTACTTGTCGCTGCATCACTGAATTTTGTGGTGCTTTTTGCGTACCATGGAATCGTGATGAGATGATGTGAGGAGTTTTGCTGTTTTTGTGAGCAGTACAAGCTTCCTGAAGTGATCGCACTTGCCACAAAGGCATATTCTGACAAGAAAGGGGTGATGTGGTTGATGCTGTGCTTAGTATGGGTGGATACATGGCATTATGGTATTCGTGCTGATGTTTTTTTCTTCTACTTTAAATGCCACCTTCATTATTTCACTTTGCTTTTAAGAAATTACTTCTACGAGAAAATAGGTAAATACCTGGAAGTTATCGCAGTAAAGCAATTTGCCTATTCCTGCATGAAATTAGACGAAATTTGATGTACATATGTAACAAATTCAGTGTATGTGAAGCAATAAATTTCGTTCACTACAACTTGATAACGACGATAAAATGCCATGCCGTGGTGTGCGAGGAATTCTTGAAAAATGGCACCTCCTGTGCCCAGATGTCTATCTTTTCTGGTGATTCTAGGCACATCGAGTAATTCCTGTGGGAACAGCTGGAGAACTTTGCGGCCATGAAGGGCGACATCGAGAGTGCACACCTCAGCGTAACTTCCGAACGCATTTCTTCTGGCACCTTGCTCAACTTCAACGTCTTCGAAAGGAGCTCGCAACACCTTTCGCTGCTGCGGATGAGGCTTTGGGAAGGCTTCGTCCTTGCAAGTCGGTTTCACTCATCGTAAAAATTTCACCGACAACATCGTACCTTCGCGACAACCCAACATTAACAGTTTGGGAGGAGTCCTTTCATCCGCGATAAAAGAGAAGATCTGCTGTTGTCGGGTACGCTCATGCGGAGGACTAACACGAACACGACGTTGCCAGGCATAGCTTAGGCCTTTGATTTTCTGTGAAGCAATAACCTGACAGAAATTACAAGGCCCCAGCCACTGCAGAACTTGAGCTGATGTTCCAGTTAGACGGGGGGGGGGGGGGGGGGGGGAGCAGGACAGGCTTCTGTAGCCCCGTCAATTCATGCATGTATTGATTATTTTCTCAGAAAAAACTGCATCGTCTCCTGGGCCGCAAGTTGAGTAAACAGCTCGACGGGGCCAAGGAGACCGTTACGTGGTAGTGTTACGAAGGGGAAAAATAAATACGGTTATATGTCACCATACCAATATACACCACATACGCAAAATATAAATTTCAAAGACACAGTCAAAGGCACCACTTGTTTGATAAGAAAAAAATACACTATATGTCACAATACCCCAATTACCATAGTCATAATGAGACACGAACACATAAGAAAAGACAGGAGATAAAATACAGTACGGTTCATAAATTTGCAAAGTACTGGCGCAGTTGCTTTGGACTAACACTGCCTGTGAACATATTGAGCGTTGATGGCAGGTTATGTGCTAATGACTGATGTTTGTAATATCTACGGCAATGGGGGGTTTCCCAGACATCTGGATATTTTGTGTGTAAGTTAGTAGTACGTTGTGTTAAAGATGCCAGAGATGACAGAAAGGTTTGAACCTCAGTAGAAGAGAAGCCCACTGCTTGCCATAATCGATATATATATATATATATGTTCTCTACTAATGATATTAAAAGAAAGGAATTCATACTTAGTGATAGACTGTGGTTTGATCTTCGCAATGCAGCGGATAATTTTTTCTTTTGCAATAATCGAAGTTTGCTTAAATTCATATTTGTACTTGCGCACCTTATTAACAAAGAGTAGTTTAAATGTGAATTGAATAAAGCATGGTAGTTAGGCTTTTACAGGATGCTACTCACGTCAACGCGATAGCATACCTGTAAATGGGGACAGTTTTTTCATAAGCTAGTTGATATCAGCATCCGAGCTTAAGATGGAAGAAAAATGTAGACCAACGTTTTCGTGGACAATGTCTATATTGTGGTATTCAAAATTAATAGGGTGCTTTATTTCTAGGGGTTTATTTCGGGTACGGAGTATAATTGGTTTTGTTTTTTTGGACATATCCAAATAGGGTTTAGTTTGGACCACATGTATAGCTTTTCCACGACTTCATTTCTTTTTAATATTTACCTGTCGACATTGGTACCACCAATAAGTATATTGCTGTCGTCTGCATACAAAATAAATTAAATCGTAGAATCTATGTCCACGATATCATTTGTATATGCATTACACAATAACGGCCCTAATACACTACCCTGTGGGACCCGAAGTGTAATGGGGAGGAGGGAACGCGTATAACTACTTATAGATGCAAACTGAGTCCGGTGGCTAAGGTTAGACTTAAGAACGGCTAAACAATTTCTGCGGATACCAGGGACTGTAACTTACGGAGAATGTTTTCATGAAGGCAATCAAATGCTTTACTAAAACCGAGAAAAATAGAAACTATAGGCACATTTTTTAATACTCTGCAAGGAACTTTCATTTAATGCTAACAGAGCTGATTCCTTTGATCTACCTTTACCGAACTCGTACTGAGCAGCTGTGATAACAGTTTCCTTGTGTAAGAGTTTTGTAATGCGAGTAAAAATAATTTTTTCAGTTCCCTCCGAGAAGACAGGTAGCACAGATATCAGGTGATATTTCGTGGCTAAGTTTCGTTTGCCACCTTTAAAAATTAGACACTCTAGTTTTAATTTTGTGACGAAATATTCCCGACTCTAGAAATAAAGGGTAGGCCAAATGGTTTCTTGAGAATTCGAGGTTATTCAAAACTTCTAATCTATGAAGCTTCTAGTTAAAGCATGAAGAGTAGTTTAGCGCTAGCATTTAAAATGGCGACGTAATCACCGATTAAAACAGCGACGATGTTCAAGCTTCTCCTCACTGCGATGGAGGAGTGCGGGCAAACTCGCGGTGACGTCATAACTGTCTACATTTCAGATGTCCGCTGTCTTCGTCTACATGCTGGCGTGCGTCTTTCGATGCCGCCAAACAATGCTTCGTGAGCTTCACCTTCGACGGCATACGTTTTCTTTCTTGAAAAAAAAAACCGCTTCTTCGCTGGAAACGTACCGCCGGCGTACGTGACGTCATCATTTCGGCCTCTGCCCGTCGCTCTGCACTGTAGAGAATCCTGAACACGAACGCCGCATTACTCGGTGATTACGCCAATATTTCACATGCCAGCCGAAAAATATTTCGCATGCTTTACCTGCAAGCTTCATACATTCAGTTCGTTTAAACTCATCTACTTATAAAACTTCTTCGGTTTCACTTTAAATTATAGATATGAGCAAGTACAGAAGTATATCGGTAAAATATATCAAGGTCAGTTTCGAACGACGCCACGAATAACTTAGAAACTGTTGTGTCCCCTTATTGCTTTTGTGTGTGTGCGCCCCCCGCATCCTCCTCCTAACGACCACTCGCATCCTCCTCCTAACGACCACTCGCATCCTCCTCCTAACGACCACTCGCATCCTCCTCCTAACGACCACTTGCCCCTCGTCGCACGCTGTCGCCAGATGCCCCCCCCCATGGTGCGCCCCCGCATCCTCCTCCTGTTTTGGGAAGCCACTCCCTCCCGTGGACGCTTCTCCGCTCCCCCCTTTCTTCGGGCGGCCAGTTCGGCTCCTGCCTCGGTCGACGCTGGTCGCACCCTCATCGGCTTTAAATAAACGAAGTCTTAAAGTACCGTGTGCGTCTTTCGCTGCATTCAACACAGCGACCGGACACGACAGTGGCGACGAGAAAGTGGATTCGACCCGCGCTACGCAACGCTATTGACAAGCCATGGCTACGCGAGGGTTTCCCAATCAGATACCAGAATTCAACGGCTCATCGTGGTCATCGTGGGTTGGACGCCTTCAGTTCTACTTTGAAGCTAACAACATCACAGACCCAGCCTTGAAGAGGGCCAACCTGCTGACGCTGTGCGGGGAGCAGACCTACGATACTGTCTGCGCCCTTATTCAGCCAAGCACACCAGCGGCAGTGTCTTACGACGACATCGTAAAAGCGCTGCAAAAGCACTACGACCCAAGGCCATCCGAGGTCTACAGCCGGGCTCGCTTCCAACGACGAGATCAACTGGGAGGAGAAACTGTGAGCGCCTACGTAGCCGCGCTCAAGAAGCTCGCTGCCGACTGCAATTTTGGAACGCTGTCGACAACAGCTACCGGGCAGGAGGGAGACGCAGCTTCTTCTGCTAACACCACCATGCTTCCCTTGGACGTGATGTTACGCGACAGATTTGTGTGCGGACTGAGTGACGAGTCACTGCAGCAGCGCCTGTTCGCTGAGAAGGACCTCACATTCAGCAAAGCTTACGACATCGCCGTTCGAGCGGAGAGCGCCGGTCACCAGCAGAGAGGGATTCGCCGGAACACCGAGCCGGTACACCAGACAAGCAACCAGGTGCGCAAGCCTTCTGTTGTTGTAAAATCGGTCAAAAAGGCACAACGCTGCTGGCGGTGTGACGACCAACACAACCCCCAGGGATGTCGATTCCAGTCAGCCACGTGTAATTTTTGCCACAAGCGAGGGCATATCGAAAGAGCATGCATTACGAAACGGAGACTTGCCAAGATAAAGTCACCTTCCCAGCCTAATCACAGCGTCAACGCCTCAGAGAATACGCCGCTATCTGATCTCCATGGAGCAACATCAGCAACACCATCTGTGTTGCACGACCTGAACACCATGAATCTCGGCACGCGACCGAAGATTTTTACAGAAGTAAGCGTACATCACCAGCTGATTAAGTTCGAGGTGGACTCCGGCGCAGCCTGTACTCTGATCAGTGAGGACACGTTCCGAACTTCATGGCCATCTGACGCACCCGCCCTGCAACAAGACGACACGCACCTGCGAACGTGGTCAGGACAGAATCTGCCACTATTGGGCTCTGCCAACGTGCAGGTTAACTACAACGGCCAGACCCATACGCTACCTCTGCTTGTTGTGAAGGGCACAGGATCAAGCCTTCTAGGGAGAAACTGGTTTTCTCCACTAGGCGTGATGATATGCGGCATACACCAGACGCCGAGCCAGAACATGGTTGAGCAACTGCAAGAGAAATACGAAAGAGTATTCTCGGAAGGGATTCCAGGAAACGAAGGGCCCCCGGTCACACTGGAGTTGTTGGACAACGCGCAACCCAAATTTCTGAAGGCCAGGCCGGTGCCGTTTGCTCTCCGAGATTCAGTTGAAAAAGAGTTGGACAAACTGGAGCAGCAAGGTGTCATCGAGCCGACGCAGCATTCAGAATGGGCCACACCACTTGTCGTAGTTCGCAAGAAGAACGGAACCATACGCCTCTGCGGAGACTACCGGAGCACCGTCAATCTTGCGACTAAAGCGTCCTCTTACCCGCTACCGACACCTGAAGAAGTATTCAGTGTACTACGTGGCGCAAGAGTCTTCAGCACATTGGACCTCACCCAGGCGTATCAGCAGCTGAAGGTGAGCGAGTCAACTGCTGAATTATTGGCAATTAACACACTCAAGGGCTTGTACAAAGTCAAGCGACTGCCTTTTGGCGTAGCTGCAGCCCCAGCCATATTTCAAAAATTCATGGAGACAGTTCTTCAGGGCCTCCCAGGAGTTTGTGTCTACCTTGATGATGTCATCATCAGTGGCACTTCCACTGAAGAGCATGCAGTGCGCCTAGAGCTCGTTCTCGAAAGGCTAGCAAACGCTAATTTGTGCATAAGCAAATCGAAGTGCTGTTTTGCGGTGCCAGAGGTGCAATTTCTGGGACACCGAATTGATGCGGAAGGCATTCACCCTACCGAGGACAAAGTGCGAGCGATCACAGAAGCACGAGCTCCAACGCATAAACTCAAAGGGGACAACTTCGACGCTTACCGCAGGCGAGCTACAGAGTTGAGCACCCATCGCGGCTGCATCATATTTGGGTCCCGAGTTGTGATGCCGAGAGAACTACGCGCACAAGCTATGTCTCTCATCCACGCCGGACATCGGGGCATCGTTGCAATGAAAAAGTGTGCCAGAAGCTACATGTGGTGGCCTGGCATTGACAACGACATCGAAACAGTGGTGCGAGAATGCAAGCCTTGCCAGAGCAGCCGGAGCGCCCCGCCGAAAGCTCCTGTCCCAGAATGGGAAAAGCCAGACACACCATGGCACACACTGCACATTGATTTTGCAGGACCAATTGAGGGCTGCACTTTCCTTGTGGTCGTAGATGCCTACACAAAGTGGCTTGAGATAAGGCAAATGGGACAGACGACTTCGGCAGCAGTCATTGACAACCTCCGATCACTATTTGCAACGTTCGGCCTGCCGCGCAAGGTAGTGTCGGACAACGGAACACCGTTTGTGTCTGCGGAGATCCTCAAGTTTTATCGCGACAACGGGATCTCATCAGTTACATCGGCCCCCTACCACCCAGCGACAAACGGACAAGCCGAGCGCTACGTAGCCGAGCTAAAACGCGCCCTTGAAAGAGATCAGACAGGCTCGCTGCAGCGCCGCCTTGCGCGCTTTCTCTTCAAGCAGCACACGACGGTTCAGAGCACAACAGGCGAGACCCCCTCGAAAATGATGTTCGAGCGTGAAATGCGAACCCAGCTCACAGCCATCCTCCCCGAGCCAAAGGCAGAGACGTTCCGGGAAGAAAAAGCAATTCCGCGCTGCGGCACGCTTAATGAGGGGCAGCGCGTCCTCGCCCGACAGTTTCTGAAAAAGCCACGCTGGGAGGAAGCTACAATTGTCAGACGCATAGGCCTGCGCTCTTGGCTCGTCAACATACATGGCACAGTAGCACGCCGACATCTCAACCAGCTGCGTAGATTTACGACGCCGTCTGAGAGCTGTCCGCCAGCGGAGAGAACACGTGCACCATCTTCCCACATAGCCTGGCACCTCTTCCCGGAAGAAGAGACTTCGCCCAGGACAGACCTAGGAGACACAGCGAACAACAGCCAGCCTACAAGTGTTTCTCCCCCGAGCGCACAAAGCCAGCGCGCCTCCACGCGTGAGCGCCGACCCCCTGCACGATACCAGGCAACTTTCTAAGGGGGAAGGAAGTGTTGTGTCCCCTTATTGCTTTTGTGTGTGTGCGCCCCCCGCATCCTCCTCCTAACGACCACTCGCATCCTCCTCCTAACGACCACTCGCATCCTCCTCCTAACGACCACTCGCATCCTCCTCCTAACGACCACTTGCCCCTCGTCGCACGCTGTCGCCAGATGCCCCCCCCCCCCATGGTGCGCCCCCGCATCCTCCTCCTGTTTTGGGAAGCCACTCCCTCCCGTGGACGCTTCTCCGCTCCCCCCTTTCTTCGGTCGGCCAGTTCGGCTCCTGCCTCGGTCGACGCTGGTCGCACCCTCATCGGCTTTAAATAAACGAAGTCTTAAAGTACCGTGTGCGTCTTTCGCTGCATTCAACACAGCGACCGGACACGACAGAAACTCATTGGCGAACCATGTTGAAAACAACGTTTATGGGCGTAGTTCAGTTTCGAAACTCTCCCGCCGGAGCCGGGTTAGCCGGGTGCCACTTGCACCTAGGGAGTGTGAGGGCGCTGGAGTCGACGCTTACGCCGTCGTGGCCGCCGCGCGGTGAGGGAGACGTGTGCTTCTCGTTGGATATGGTGGTAGAATGTTTTGCTGTGCGTCCAGTTTTTGTTTTCTTGAGACGTCAATCCATTCATGGCTTTCAGTAATGCTCTCCTTCGCCGTTTGATATCCATTAAGGAGAATTTTCAAAAGTGTCGTGAACGTAAGACTGCCTGGAAAACTAAAAGAGCGCACGTATGACTATGTCTTATTAGGTCCACAGTATACAAGAGTAATTAGTTTCAGTGCTTCCTTTCAGTTTTATTAGCCTTAATAGCGTACTTGTACTATTATAACTAGTGCTTGCGTGAAGTCGCTTATTTCTGGTGACTGCGTTTGTCCCTCATGCGAGCTACGACCCTACATTAGAAATTTTAGCATTTAAACATGGTACCTTCCCCAATGCTAAGGTGATGAGCATATCATGAAGCAGTACGTTGAGTACTGTTGCATCATGGACAGCTACATAAACCAGAAGACCAGGGCGCTGAGCACTCCTCAAAAAAAAACAATAACTCCGCCGGGGCACGTGTGCACAGAGCTGCGGTGACCGGACACGGTACGTGGCGAGCAAGCGCCTTTCCACTTATTCCGTAACACGACTAACTTCGCGCCGTCACACGCCAGTTTATGAGCGCGCTTGTCTCAGATGTTTGTGTGATCAACTCGGCAGGCGCATATCTTTGCCGTGTGAAAAGAGACCGGGTGCGGAACGTATGCATTGTTACCAAAAGTGTCAAGCCAACCCGACTCAAACTCTGAAGACAGATTTTGCTTTAAAAATCAGTGAAAGGTACTGCCGTGCGGTGTAATTTGATTTCATACGCATGCGGACATTATATATTTGATGGAGCGCTATGAAAGATTAGTATTTAGCTAAACTCAACTGATTAACTTTTTAATTTTTAGTTTTTTTGCGCCAGGTTACAGTACGAAATTGAAGGCCGTCAAAATCGAAGTGAAGCTCCGTTTTTGAAATCCAGAAACTGCATCATGCTTCGAGATATCAAAAGTGAAAAAAATGTTTTTCAGGTCTCCTCAAGCTGGCTTTCCCACGTTGCGAATTGATAAAATAGGCGTTTCTTGAATCAAATGCGGACTCAGTTTACGCCTTAAGGACGCAGATGATGGGCACGTGATTACTGTTGCGATACCACGTACAGCGACGCCATTTCACAAAAATGTAGTGTGAGAAAGCCAACTTGACGAGAGACCAAACGCGTGTATTCTACGCTCCGTATCTCGAAGCACAATGCTAATTAAGAAATGTTATAAACTGGTTTGCCTTCTGTATAGAAATCCATGGATTTCTCAATGAAATCTTCTGCCCTAAAACCGAAAATTAAGCAGTTGATCAGTTTATCTTAGTTAATTATTCGTCTTTCGTTCCACCTTATTACGTAAATAATGTCCGCGTTCCCATATAATCGACGTGTACAGACCGCAAAGACATGTCTTTCACGGTTTTTCACAGAAAAATATGTATTGAATAGTTTGAAACACCCTGTATGTATAAGCCCGGTACCAGCCTCTTTTCTAAGAGTTGCAAGCTTTCCCCCTGCCTGGTATTAAGCTCTTGTGGACATAAAGTGCTTGGGAAAAGGGTCCTGGACTAAACCTTTGCTTTCACAATCACGATCGTTCTGCCCTGAAACAACCTAAATCAGCCTTGTGCGGTAGACCCCATTTGTGGCCCTTTTTTTGACAGCCTTAATCGCGTATGTCAATGAACGCAATCTCCGTAACTATTGTTCCTTAATTCAATGATTTTACTCGAAAACGCGGTCATATTTCTCGCTGTTGTAGCGGATTGACTGCCTTGAATTTAAGCGCGAGAAGGAAACCGAGCGCACCTTACAGCGCTCCCGTACGATATATGAGGTCTGTTAGAAAAGTATCCGAATTTATTTTTTTTTTGCGAACACCTGATGGATATGAAACAAACGCGCTTGCATCAGGTGACCTTGAACCTTCGTGCGCATGCACGAATTTTTTCCCGCCTGCCGATAGCGTCAGTCGCTGGGAAGCAGCATTTGAGTGAGGCAGTGCGCAGTGCTCTCGTCGGTTTTTTATTGCAAGGAAAATGGCGGAGCGACTGGAGCAGTGCTACTGCATCAAATTTTGCCATAAACTGGGCGACAGCCAAGTGAAAACCATTCGGAATATTCAGACGGCTTTCGGTGACGATGCTATGAGCATCACGAGAAGAGGTCCATGCGGCCATGCGAAACACCACCAGAAATACGGCCGCGGGAGCGGATAAAATAAACAACGCACTCATCCGCAACCTCAGCGATGCGCTGGTCGCTGAACTGACAGACTTCCTCAACAAACATTGGGAAGCTGAAACTGTCCCCGAGGAGTGGAAACATGCCGAAGTGGTGATGATACCCAAGCCAGGCAAGAAACTGCAGATAGAAAACCTCAGGCCGATCTCGCTTACGTCATGCCTGGGAAAACTATACGAGCGAGTGGTAACGCAGAGACTTCAAAACTACATGGAAGACAACGAACTGATCCCTCACAGCATGTTCGGCTTCAGAGCAAAATTATCAGCTCAAGACGTACTCCTCCAATTATATAAAGGTTGTTCTTCGGAACGTTCCTAGGGACGGAGAAAACGTGATAATGGCCCTAGACATCAAAGGGGCTTTTGACAATGTGAGCCACGAAGCAATCCTTACGGGCCTGGACAACCTGAACTGCGGGCACAGGATTCACAGCTTCGTCAAAGCATTTCTATCAAACAGAACTGCAACCATCGGTATAGGAGAACTTCGGTCCGAGAAGTTTCGAACGCCTAATAAGGGAACACCTCAACCCACGAAACACACAACGTCTTACGAACGTCTCGGAACAGCTTCAAATGACTACAAACGTCTTGCGCTGTGTTCAAACGTCTCATAGATGTCGACAAGAAGAAGTTTCCTCTGCGACGTCTCTTAAACATCTGCAGTCAGACGTTTGCTGCGAAACTTCTGTGAAACATCTGTAGTCAGATGTTTTCTAGACTTGTTTCTAACACGTGGAACTTGAGACCACGTCAAGGAGATGCGCCAGTAATCAGCAGAGTTGCCACCGTGGATTAAACATGCTGTAAATCACGGCACATAAATTAGATGGCTCTCCTGCTTGACGTTTCGAAGAGCAGGCGCGCCGGTGCAAAGACCGCTCTTTGTATTCGAACACAGAAAACGCGTTTTCTCCTACGGAGCCCGAATCACGTTCCACATCGAGTGCAGCTAACCCGCCACTCGTAAGGCTGGATTTAGGTAACATATAATGGCCCTGAAAGCCGACGGTAGTTACGCGAGTGAAAAAATTTGCTTCATGTTGCGAACGCCTCTGTTACGCCTCGGCTAGCTGGCGGCAGCACGCGGATTGACAGGCGCAGCGCACGCTGCCTTCGCCGCCTTCCCGCCGCCTTCGCCGCGCGCAATTTATCGCGCAGATCACCCGCGCGCTATCTTTTCGTGGCGGCGTATCTTGGAGGCAATAATCTATCTTGAGTCACGCCGCAGCTTGCTGCTTGGTGTGGCTCCGCACGGTGGCGATGCAGGATAGTTTGCCAAAGTGGTTTTAACCGTTTAAAGCAGAAAAAAATCTTAGTGGAAGCTGCAAGTGCTTAGTTTTACATGAAAGTATTAGATTCAATTTGTTTTTTCGTTCTTTGATGATTTGTTTACTTTTACGTTTAGAAATTTAGTACTTCATTTGGTCATTTGGCGTTGCAGAGGCTAGCGATAGCTACGCGCGCGAAGCGGATGCTGCGCACGTTGTAGTACATTTCGGTGCGCACTTTTTTCCGCGCTGGTTGGCACTTCACGCCGCTGCAGTTTGCATTCTCCCCTTTTTCTGTGGTATCGTTTACTACCAGTGTTGCTCTGAGATGTGAGCCTCGTTTTCCGCAAAAGTAAGTAACCTTCTGTGGTGAAAGTGTCGGCTTTGCCGGCTAAGCCACTAACGCGCCTGATTGAACCTTTGGTTCACAAAACAGTATCAGCCAGTGTTTTACATACCAAAGTGCAGCATTGAATGTATTAAAACAGGGCATTTGCATGTATTTGAGCTTTTGTTAAGTGGATACAGCTAGGCTGCTCTCGCATGCGAGTTGCTTTCTTTACCAAGGCGATGACAAGGTGAACGTGACAAAGCTTCAAATCAACCAGCTTTGTTTAAGCGTACTTTGATAAGGCGCGAATTTTTTCCTACACATTGATTAAAGTCTGTGCTCTACTGCATTCTGGCAGGGCTTTATTCTTGCCAAGAACTCTCATCTGGCCACCTGTGTGCTCCAATTCTCCTTGCTGTGATTGCTGTCAGTGAAACTCGCGTTAAAAAGGCTTTGGTTATCTTAACTGCGTCAAGCTTTTATTTCATTGCGATTGAGAGCCCCGGCACAAAGGTAGTTTACTCAGTGGTGCTGCTCTGTATGTGTGTAGGCTGTTTGACACTGCAGTGAAGTACTACGGCTCTTTGCAGGCATGGCGGCTTTTATTTTTTGGAAAACCATTGCACCGTGCACAGCTGGCCTTGTCCCTACTTCACTGTGTACATTTCGTTTTGGGTACAGGCTGTTCAACTGTGGTTTTCAGAGGACCTCCTTGCCTGCTCAACTTCTCAAGTTTTGGTAAGCACGCTCTGCAGCTGACACCTTTTCTTTCACTTCATGATTTCTTGTATAGGTCTAGGTTCTTTGCTAATGTTCATTCCACAAGCCCCATTATTTGTTTGTCCTTTAGAACTCCAACTGTTGGCCAGAGGAGCAAGGACCTGGTCTAGTTTCACGCAAATTAATAGCAGCACCTTGTACTTGGTTGTTCAGACGAGTTGGCCTGGAGATTGTTTCAGTTCTGAGGTGGGAATCTGGACTAATGCTTCTTTTGCAGTGGTGTAAGTAATCTCTTGCAGTGGTGTAAGTAATCTCTTGCCCACTGTTTGAGCTTCATCGTACAGATTAGAAAGGGCTTCTTTGGCAATGCAGTGTTAGGAACCTTATACACGCGCACTTTTATTTGTCTTATCTTTCAGATGTGCCCTGTGTGGCTGTCAAGTTAAGGTCCAAGATTTAACACATCTCTGGTGTATACTGAAGTGATGTAGGCATTACCAGGACAGCAGCATCGCTGCTATGTTTTCATGCGACGGTACAAGATGTCAAACATCAACCACTTTTGATTCAGCCACATCTTGCAGGTAAGAGAAAGCCTGTTTGCAAGATGCAGCTTAGGAGGTTCTATGAGTACAGTGTGCATCACAGTAAGGCAGTGCACTTGCTATTGACTGCTTGGCTTTCAGTGTCCATGCACGCTGTTTGGATTTTGCTTCTGTTAAAGGCCTCCACAGTGATTGACTTCTTGAGTTTATGGTGAGCCGTAGCACTCTGCTGAAATGCCGCTTGCAGTGACATCATATACATCTATGTTTTTAATTAGCTTATTTTATTGCCTGTGCTGTCACTCCGTGCCATTTCCTGGTCTTATTTGCTTCCGACTCCTCATTGGCCATTCTACATGCACCTGACTGACTGTGCTTTTGGTTACTCTAATATTTTTCACTTCTGCAGGCTGCTGAAGAGAGCTGGATTTGACTTCCCCTTGTTACCGTCTAGTTGGCATCCTCCTTGCAAGAAAAGCGATTTTTGTAACACCTAGCGAGCTCTTCAGTGCCATCCACATCACAGCAACTTGCTCATCAACGCATCCGTTGTGAACAAGGCCCGGGGCCGAATGAATTTTTGATTTAACAATTGGTTGCTGCTCGACATTTTCCCGCGATCCAAGTGCTTACCGTTGTAACGTCAGCCAAACCAGTGAAGCTACCTCCTCCGTGGCTTCTAACATTAATTTCCTGATCCTTTTCTTTTTTTGTGTAGGTGTATATGCACTGGATTCAATAAAGAGTAACGCAGTGACTGAAAAGTGTGCTAGCACATGCATTTGTGGCTCATTACTACAGCCATACATCCCTTGTAATGTGGGCTCATTGTTCGGGTCATTGCAAATCAGTTTTGAGTTCATTTTTGAGTGGTGTATACCAGAAAAATGAGCTATAACATTTTTAAAGCTGTAGAGGGTTTAAAGGCAGCACTAAAATCAGTCTTGAAATGCGTAAAATAATACAGGCACCCATTTCGGAGAAAAAAAGGAACGTCTAAAAAAATTCTAGAAAAGTTCTACCTCAGAAGTTTTCTAGCCGTATACAAGCGTAGCGTTAGCAGAGCTAATAGAGGGCTAGTAAACGTCTAAGTCTAAAAAACTGCTTAGGTGAAACTTCTTCTAGATGTGAAGCTTTTTTTTCCTAGACTTTTTTTAGACGTCTATTAGCGCTTTTTGTGTTTCGTGGGAAGGGTCGGTCATTTCACCCACGCTATTCAACGTGGCCATGATCGGACTGGCGAAACAACTAAAAGAAATCGACGACATTCACCATGCCATTTATGCCGACGACATCACAATATGGACTAACACTGGCTCACTCGGAGAGAAAGAGGATAGGCTACAAGAAGCGGCCACCTGCGTTGAAAACTACATCAAAGCAAGAGGGCTAGCATGCTCGACCGAAAAATCTGAGCTCTTACGGGTTTGGAGAGGAAAACAGAGCCGAACAGTCCCTACCAGTAAAGAACTTCGACTACAAGTTTACCTCGAAGGAGAACCAATACCAGAGAAGACACTCATACGGGTACTAGGGATGTGGATACCGTCAAATCAACGCTGTACTCACACCCTTGCGCTATTAAAGGCATCTACACTCCAAGTGGCCCGCATGATTACGCGCATCTCACACAGACGTCATGGCATGCGAGAAGAAGACACACTCAAGCTGGTCAGGAGCCTAGTGGTCAGCCGGGCGACATACAGTCTCCTGTACTACAATCATATCAAAAGTGAAATACAACAGGCGGACGCGATTTTGCGCAAAGCGTATAAAACCGCGCTTCGACTACCGCATAACACCTCAACTGAAAAGCTGTTAGCCTTGGGACTGCAAAACACGTTCGAGGAATTACAGGAAGCGCAGCATGTTGACCAAATGCGCAGACTACAGCAGACCCCCACAGGCAGAGTTCTTTTAAAGAAACTGGGCTACACCGAACAAATTCGAGAAATATTGAGAACTGAAACGATCCCCGATGAGTACCGCAGCACGCTCAGGGTGGCACCAATACCAAGAAACATGGACCCGAACCTCCACAAAGACCGAAGAGAGGCAAGGGCCGACCGCTTACAGAAAACACACGCATCCCAGGATACAACAGTGTATGTCGACGCTGCCACATATGCCATGACAAGGGGACAAGGCACCAACAACGCAGTGGCAACTGTATTCAACTCGGAATTACACGAGATTACCAGCGCCTCACTGCAAGACTGCACGATAGCTGAGGCTGAAGAAGCGGCCGCCGCTCTAGCGGCAGCGGAGGGCTATCGGACTGGGCGGTCACTGACAATTCTTACTGATTCACAAGCAGCCTGCCGCAACTATCTTTGCGGCAGAGTCGGTCACAGAGCGCTCCGCATACTCCTCTCTGTAGACTGCAAGACGCAACAAACACATGCAAAACCACACAAGCCGATCAAACATAAGATCATCTGGGTACCGGGGCACACGGGGGTGGCAGGAAACCAAGAGGCAAACAGGATAGCTCGAGGATATACTAACTGCCGAGCATCCAACGTCAACGACCTTGAGGAATCCCTGCCAGTACCTCAGGAATACTCGGCCATACTCAACAACTACAAAGGCAGCAGGATGCGGTACCCACCACCGCACAAATCTTTAAACAAAGAAGAGGCTGTCACATGGAGACAACTTCAAACGGGGTCATATCCAAATCTAAACACACTAAGTAAAATTCACCCCACACTTTACGCACACAATTGTCCGTGGTGCCATGAAAAACCTACACTGTATCACATCACATGGGCATGTCAAAAAGTCGACATCGTCCCAGTTATACAAAACCCAAGTATTGAGCAATGGGAGGGTCTGCTCTCCAGCGACTGCCGCGATGTCCAGATCGGTTTGATACGGCGAGCTCAGCTGACGGCAGCATCCAGCGGAGCCCTGGTATAGGGGCAACCGACCGTTGCGGATGGACTCATCTGACCATATAAAAAAACACTTGTGCTAGAGCCAAATAAAGTTATCCTATCCTATCCTATCCTATCCTATCCTATCCTATCCTATCCTATCCTATCCTATCCTATCCTATCCTATCCTATCCTATCCTATCCTATCCTATGAGCATCACACAGATTAAGCAATGGTACAATTGATTTAAAGATGGCCGCACATCGGTGGAGAGCGAGCCACGCTCCAATCGGCCATCAGCATGCCGAAATGACCAGGTCATTGCCAAACTGAACGCTGTGGTGATGCGGGACCGTCGCGTGACTATCCGAGAAATTGAGGAAGAGGTGGACATGAGCAATTTTTCCGCACATTCCATTATCACCGAAGATATGGCCATGGAGAAAGTTGCGGCGAAATTCGTGCCGAAGCTGCTCACGGTGGAGCAAAAGCAGCATCGTGTTGAAGTCTCACAGGACATGCTGTATTCCACAAACAGTGACCCTGACTTCATCAAAATCATAATCACTGGTGACGAGTCTTGGGTGTACAGGTACGACCTGGAAACCAAATTCCAGTAGTCACAGCGGAAGCATTTCACGTCACCAAGACCAACGAAGGCCCGCCAAGTGCGCAGCAATGTGAAAGTGATGCTGACTGCTTTCTTTGACTCCCTCTGTGTGGCAGACCACGAGTACGCACTCCACAGGGTCAAACAATGACCAAAGAGTACTACAGGGATGACCTCCGTTGCTATACGTGATGCTGTGCGGCGCAAGAAACCGGAGTTGAGGTCAACAGGAAAGTGGCGCATCCATCACGACAATGCTCCTGCACATTCCTCGCACTTAATTCAGACTATTTTGGCGAAAAACCAAACTACTGTAGTTCAACAGACGCCTTACTTTCCTGATATGGCGCCCTGCCATTTCTGGCTGGTTCCCAAAATCAAGAGGCCATTGAAAGGAGCTAGATTTCAGACAATGAAGAACATTAAGGCTGAAACGACAGCTGAGCTAAACTCCATTCCGAAAGGGGCCTTTTCGGAATACTTCCCACAATGGCAGCACCGCTGGGAGAAGTGTGTGGAGTCCCAAGTAGACTACTTTGAAGGTGACTAGGTTTGCAACGCTCCAGTTATGCAAGTTTTTTTTCTACGGCCAAAGGTCAGATACCTCTCTAACAGACCTCGTATGTTTCGTTCTATGGCATTTAACGTCCCGAAGCGACTCAGGTTATCTTTGAGGGACGCCTTAGAGGAGGGCTGCGGCAATTTCGACCACCTGGTGTTTTTCAACGAGCACTGACATCGCGCGATGTGTGTGTGTGTGTGCGCGCGCGTGTGTGCGTGTGTGCGTGCGTGTGTGTTTCTGTGTGTGTGTGTTTGTGTGTGTGCGTGTGTGTGTGTTTGTGTGTGTGCGTGTGTTCATGTGTGTGTGTTTGTGTGTGTCTTCGTGTATGTGTGTGTGTTTGTGTGTGTGCTTGTTTGTGTGTGCGTGTGTTTGTGTGTGTGTGCTTGTGTGTGTGTGTTTGTGTGTGTGTGTTTATGTGTGCGTGTGTGCGCGTGTGTGTGTGCGTGTGTGTGTGTGTGTGAGAGAGAGCGTGCGTGCGTGCGTGGGTGTGTGTTTGTGTGTGTGTGCGCGTGCGTGCGTGACAACAGCTGAAATATGCAGGCCCTTAATTTTTTTGGACCCCTTTTCCACGTGCTTCGGCAAGTGTGAATTGGCGAGTGAACTCGCACAAGGCAAAGCCAGCGTCCATCATTTCTTCAGCCTGCACGAATGCAAATTTGCATTCGTGCATATGGGGCATATGCGTGCGCCTCAGTGGGGACTCGGTGAAGATTTGGTTCTTATTTCCTGGGCAGTCTTGCAAAATTTTAGAGACCGATACGAACGCGCTTTGCCTCTTAGATCAGCGCATATTCACTGGTTAGCTCCTCCTGACGGTGTAATTCTCTTCCATTTTGGTCATCCTTTTTCTTATCCGCATCAGGGTGACAAGGCGGTGCAAGTTAAGCCTACAACACAAGGAGCACTTCTTGGTGAGGGAACTAGCATTTCCTGCGCAGACGAATAGCCACTGTGTCACGTTTTAGCTTCCCAGGTGTTACTCCCTGTTTTCGGAACAGTGCGCTGCGCTTAAGGCGTACCTATATACAGTAGCATTTTTTTTTTAATTCTCCCCGTCAAGCAGAGATTGGCGTCGTCCTGGCTTGCTCATGTGATGGACGCAGCGATCGGCGATATTGGTCTTTCAGGACGAGAGATAAGGAAATACGCGAGTACTTGTCTGTTCTCCACCTGTGTCACTCATTGCCAAGGTCGTTCGTACAGTCAGGGCATAACCGAAGCGTCGAGACGTCGGGAGTGACCAATGCTGCCTCTCCATTTCGAATGTGGGAAACAGTGCTCCGGGATCTCGGGACCACCCGCCACTGAGAGGGGCCTTCGTGTAGTACTGCGTGACCGCGCTGCATGTCGAGCGCATGACCGCGGGAGGCTGCAGCCATGTTTCCAAACTATCGCGCATAGTCGCGCCACTTACCCTGTGGTCGCTGGTCATTCATGACGCGGGCGTTCCGATTACAGTGTTCCTTGTATCGGTCGCAGTTACGCTTACTCGTAGCGTAGCTCATGGGGCGCAGAATCGCTTTGTTATAAGTGTTGTTATTTTTTTGAATTTACGAGGCATGTTAGCGCCTAAGGTTTCCATTCGCTTCGAATAGCGTCTTCTTTGTAATTCTAGTTACTTTGCTGCTGAAAGCTTCGTTAAAACGAGGATTAACTTTGGTAGAAACCTGCGGAAGAGCGGCTCCCCAGTCTATGTGTGGAACGTACCCGGTGCTAGCATTCGGTACTAGAGCGCGTGCGCAGAGAACTCGGAGGCTCCTGCTCGCATGCGCAGGTGCTCAGAGCCCGTGCACTGCGGGAGGGGCGCCTCGTACCGCCCGCTCCGTACCGTATCCCGTACCGCACGACCGCGGGAGGCTGGAGCCATGCGCGCGATTAGTCACGTAGCTTCCCCTGCATGTGGTCGATGGCCTTGCGTTTATAGCGCATGCAATACGTGGGCGTTTCGGTGACAACCAACCTTACTTTCGGTCGGAAACAGTTAGATTTCCTTAGAACGGAGCTCATGGCGCGCTGAAATCGCTTAATTATAGGCGTCGCTT
The DNA here is from genome assembly GCF_055824585.1 of Amblyomma mixtum. Taxonomy (NCBI): domain Eukaryota; kingdom Metazoa; phylum Arthropoda; class Arachnida; order Ixodida; family Ixodidae; genus Amblyomma; species Amblyomma mixtum. The sequence goes on from NC_143014.1 coordinate 311,561,165, forward strand.
TTTTTTTAATTACAGTCACGTGTTTTAGCAGCTAGGGTTGAAATTTCCTCGGAATAGCGTCTCCTTCGTTCTTCCTGTTAGTTCTTTGTTCACAGCTTCTTTAGTTATAGCTCGTTATAACGTCATAACCAGGTTTAACTCTGGTAGAGACCTGTGGAAGATCGGCTGTCCAGTACATGTGTGAAACTTACCGGGTGCTAGCACTCGGTACCACAGTGCATGCGCAGAGAACTCGAAGGCTCCTGCTCGAATACGCACTGTGGAGGGGGCCCTATACCGCTGCTAGGTCGTCTGCCTGTTGCAAACCTGTAGTGCCAATAACGGTTGTCCATTTGCCGACAAGACGCTTTCGTGTCGCACTCAGTGCAAGATGGGACACTGACGACAATTGCACGATAGAGACAAAGAAGAACGGAACGGCAGAAAGGTTCTATAGGCGACGCCCTGTATGCTGCCCTAAGGTAGGAGAGGGAACGCAGGAAGAAAGAGAAAGCGGAGAGAGGAAAGGGAGATCTTTTGCTGACACGCCCATAGGCCATTACTAATCGAGCACACGGGGCGTACACTGAAAGTTTATAACCTTGAACTCAATACTGAGTTCCTTAAGAAGGTTTTTTTTTTTTTCAACAGGCCGATAGGAGGTCCTTTTGTGGCTCCGTCATGTTGCTTCGGTGGCGGAAGACGTTTTCAGTACTGAAAAATTCAGATCTTTTTTTTTTTTTACCTACTACCCCTATTCAAACTCACTGCAGTGGTGGCTACCTCGAGCGTTGGGGCTTTGCTTCGGTTAATATTCGACTTTTATCGTTTGTTTCGTCTTTCTTGTGCGATAGAAGTGGTCTGGCGTTTCTGGTGTAGAAGTACGTTCATGTTTGCGCGTAACCCTTCATTTTCCATTCCATTCAATAAAAGGGGCCACAGTCCCAGCTGAAAAGAGTTTTATGATGCAATAAACTCATAGAGTTTGTCAAACAAATATTATAGATTTATCATACCAATCATAGAAAATTATCATACAAATGTCATAAATTTCTGTAAAAACATACAGTCATCATAGAGATGTCATAGAATATCATAAAAATTGTATGACATTCTATGATGAAACCTCTATGAGGGTATTGCATCATAGAACTTTTTTTCAGCACGGATGAGCTTTTTACCGCGCGAGGCGGATCGTGGTCCCTCGCAGGTAGATACTTCAATGGGGGAGGGTGAGGTGACCAAAGGCACTTTTGCAAGCATTTCTTCCCAGAAGAGCCGAGCGCCAAGCCGAGCACCAGGACAATGGGATTCGAATGATGCTTGTACAGTATCTAAACGAAAGAAGTTGAGGTGGTAGTTATGTGGTAGCCTGGTAAAACCTAGTAGGTTGCAGCTCCAACCGACAATTGAATTCATTCTAGCGCACGTATCCTCCTTTGGCATAATTACCCAAATGCACTGATATTTTTCTTGTTTGATACTCCACATTTGATCAAGTGCACAAGAAATAATCTTAGTGCCCCTCACATCCTTGTAATTGGCCATGATGTTACACAATTGAAATATATCCTCAGTTGTTCAAGTGCTCTGAGCTAATTCGAACGAAATTGGCGATAAAACCAACTGATGACCACATTTACGACATGCCTATTTATCGGTATGAAGGTGAAGATCGCGACACAGGTTCCGAGCGAGTGTGTCAATGGCACTGCTAGCCATGATTGCTCTGGAGAACTGGTTGGGACTGCAAAATTTACGGCAGAGTACACTGACAGAATTGACACGCCCTTTCACTTTGCCCAGAGCAAGAGAGGCATTGCCAGCCCTAGCAAGGCAGACTAGACCATCAGTGCCTGCTCTGGTCATGTGAAGTTCTTGCAAGAGGCAGTAAAAAAGTTTAAAAGCTGGTGATTTCACAGCCCTAAGCAGCCTCACAGAAAACGTGGCTGGCTTGTAACCTTGCAGGTTGGCCTCATGCTGTGGGAAGACCTCTCTCAAAATTTTACTTTGTCTCCTGACTCGTCGCTTGCAGCAGGGTGCTCTTGAGAACCTCTTTGCTCTGTGAGAAGGAAGCCTGAAGCCATGGGACATTCGATGTGGACGCAGAATATATCTGCCAATTTTAACTCGATAGCATTAGCCTTCCCTTTCAGCTTGAGCCCCAGTGTCAGAGGGACAGTAATTCCCCATAAGTCGCAAGGACCTGTGACGTCGCAACCCTCGCAACGAATCATGCGTGATTTCGACGTCAGAGGTCACATGGTGGTGGGGCCCAGTGGTCAGGGGGCCCGTCTCGGCTGCGGTAGGTGGCTGTTTCAAACCCACCGCTGGACACCCACTGGTAAAAATGGGTGCAAGCTTTCCCCGGCCTGGCGCCCGTCTTTCTTCAGGGGTGCGCGCTTTTGAGAAGCCACCGAAGCAGTGCCCTTGTGGTAGAGAATCCGCCTCGCATTCGGAGGGGGCTGGGTTCGATCCCCACTGCCACCGGGAGCCACCGGTTATTCTAATGGATAGAAACGGTTTATGGTTCATGGGAGTTCAACGTCCCAAACCGACTCACGCTATGAGGGACGCCGTAGTGAAGGGCTCCGGAAATTTCCACCACCTGGGGTTCTGTAACGCGCGCTGACATCGCACAGTACACTGGCCCTAGAATTTCGCCTCCATCGAAATTTGACCGCCGCGGCCGGGATCGAACCCGCGTCTGTCGGGTCAGCAGCCGAGCGCCATAACGACTGAGCCACCGCGGCGGCAAATAGATAGAAACGTTTCCTGGCTTGGTGCTTGCCCTTCAAAGGGGTAACGTCTCGAAAGGGGGCTGCAGTGGCTCTTAGCACCGTTGCCAATGAGGACAGTGGGCGCCGCTTCCCGACAATGAACGGCACCATCGTTGAGCGTCCGCCGAGGCCATGGGACGCGCCTGTCACGGGTTTTCCGGCTACCTACCGGTAAAATAGGTACTAGCGAACACCCCGGCTTGGCGCCCAGCCCTTTGTTTGGGGCTGCAACGCTCGGAACCCTCTCAAGCTCCACAGGAGGCCCAGAAGTCTTCGAGCATCCGGCCAAGTCTATGGGAGGGTCCGAAGTGCCACCAGCTTTAACCCGTCGGCATAAATGAGCGCACATGTCCTCCAGCCAGGACCACCGCCACTTAGGGGGCTGCATCTGGAAGGGGGTCGATGGCGCTCCCTCCTACGGGAATTGTTGGGCCCCTCTGTGTAACCATGGATGGTCGTGTGGTTGAGCATCCGCCAAGGCCGTGGGAGGCACGTTGGTGTGACCGGTTATGTAACAGGCGTCCGATGAAATAGGCACGAGGGCGCTCTCAGCCTGGTGCTCACCCATCATGGGAACTCAACCCTGGGAAAGATTACCCAGCTTGTTCTGGGAAATTTCTCTGTTACCGAAGCGATGGCCTTGTGCCAGAGCATTGGCCTCGTGTTCGGGAGGTACTGGCTCGACCATCAGTATAACTGCGTACCGACCAGTTTTCCAATTTCTGGAAAATTTGCCCGGTCCGGTGCTCTGCTTTTCTGGAGTGAAATGGTTGGAAAGGGTCTTTGGTCGCCCCACCCCACTTTCGATGTGAAACACACCCGCGTCGTGCGGTAAAGCCCATTGTTGCCTTTTGGAGAGTGACGGGATTTGAAGGTGCAGGCGGTTACCCATGTGTTCGGTAGCATACTGAAAGTAGCCTATAGTTAACATCCTTGTCTTTCTTTTCTTTTTTTCTTTCTCTCTCTCTCTACTGCAGTTGTCTGCATTGTCCCATCTTACACTCAGTACGACACAGTAGAGCCTTTTGTGCCCTCGGACAACCGTTATCGGCACTACAGGTTTACCCGCGGTCATGCTCTTAGCAGCACGGAGGCGTATGAGTAGGCGCTCAAGTAGTTCTACACGAAGGCCTCAGTGAGTGGTGGGTAGTCCCGAGATATCCCGGAGCATTGTTTGCGACATGAGAAATGCAAAGGCCAGCATTGGTCAATCTCGACGTCTCCAGGCTTCGATTACGCCTTGACTGGACGAACGACCTTCGCAATGACTGACACAGGTGGAGAACGCATACGTGCTCGCGTACTTCCTTATATCTCGTCCTGAACGACCAATATCGCCGATCGCTGCGTGCATCACATCAGCAAAAACGGAATCAAAAAGCCAAGACCACGCGAATACCTGCTTGACGGGGAGAAATATAAAAAAACAGCTGTATATAAGTATGCCTTAAGCGCAGCACACTGTTCCGAAAACCGAGAGGAGTGCTTCGGAAGCTAAAACAGGACACAGCCTATATTCGTCTCCATAGCAAACGTTATTTCCGTCACTAAGCTCTATTTGCGGGTTAGGCTTAACCTGCACCGCATTGCCACACTGGGTGAAAAAAAAAATAAGGAAGACCCCAATAAAAAGAATTACACCTTCATTGGGAGGCAACCAGTGCACGCTGCTGTAACATGCAAAGCGCGCTCGTATCGGCGTTGAAAATCCTTCATGCGTGCTCAGCCAACATGAACGAAAGCCTAACCACAAGCCGCCACTGCAGTGCATGCACCAGCCCCTTACGAAGCCTTCCCAAAGCTTTATCCGCCGCAGCGAACGCTAGTCGGTGCTGTGAGGTGCTTTCGAAGGCATTGAAGTTGGGAAAGGTATCGGAAGAAATGCGTTCAGAAGCTACATTCTGCTGTGCCTTCGTTAGAGTTCGCGGAGACTGAAGAACAGATCGATGGTGCCTTCGCCCTGCGCACGTTAATTCGAAAAGTTCACACGTGCGAGCTCCCTGCGAAGACAATGAAGTTGAGCGGGGTGCCAGAAGAAAGCGGACTTCATCTTGATGTCCCCCGTCTTCCCGGAAAGTGCTCACAGCGTTCCCGCAGAAATTTGTAGATGCTCCAGAATCACTAGAAAAGATAGACATCTCAGCACAGAACGTGATATTGAAACTAATTCACCGCAGACCACTGGACGATGTTTATTGTTTTCACGCTGCACTGAACGAAACTACAGTACATGCGCGAGAACTTATTGCATATTTACATCAAATTTCGTGTAATTAAATGCACGAAAAGCCGAACAGCTTTATCAACACCTTCAAAGTGTTTGCCGCTTTGCTCGTAGAAACAATTTCTTAAAAACAAAGTGAAACAATGAAGGTAACATCTAAAGTAAAACTAAACCTTTCTCCACCGATACCATATTTCCATGTCTCTACTCGTACTAAGTGCATCATCAACCACATCACTCCTTTCTTGTCAGAATGACTTTGAGGGAAGTGCAATCACTGCAACAAGCCTGTAGAGTTCACAAAAACAGCTGCACTCAGAGAATCTCATCACGGTTCCATGGTAAGGAAAATGCACCACAAAATGCGGTGGTGGTGTGACATGTTTGATAACCATTGCATGTAAGAACACATTTTTGGCTCCACCACTGTTCACAAGTACTGCAGGCAGACATCAGTGGCAGACAAAAGCAGACAACTTTGAAGGGAAAAGCGGTGCAACGAACAAGGACGGTGCAAAAGACAAGACAAGCAGTTGTCCTTGTCTGCTGCGCTGCTCTTCCCTTCAATAGAAATGAACCAACTAGCCCAGACCGGTAACCCTGCGGGGAGCTTCTTTAGCACCTGCTGAGAAGACTATCAGTGCCACGCATCTCGAAACTAATTCCAAACACTCTACGCTTCAAGCAGCCTACTTCCCATTCAAGGGTGAATTCTCCACTGCTGAGTCGCCAGTTAGGAAAGATGGGATGCAACTGAAACAACGGAACGTTGATCGCCCTACTGATATATGTTCGTCAGTATTGCAGTCCTGAAACCGTTGTTTAACCTAAAAAACGTAGATATCTCACAAATACAGTGCATCAATAACTTAAATTTTCTTTTCGGATGGGGTGTAAGTACTGCTTACAAGTTCTTTTTCTGTTTGCGAGCACAATATTTAAGTGCAGCTTAAACCTCGTCTGCAGGGAAAACTTGTTACAAGAGAGCTTTCAAGGCCATATGCAGGCTGCATATCTACGTTGCGCTCCTGCTGTAGTCCAATTTTGTCCTCAAGTAATGCCAGCTATCTGCAAGACCTTTCTTTCACTTCCTTTTTAGTGCCAAAGCACTACTTCACTAGCAATCCTGGAAAAGCAGATGCATGCCTGAAGCATCGCACATACCTGCAGAAATAAATTAATATTGCCGCGACTGGGATTGCAGCGAACAGATCACCTTCAGTGCCCACTGCATGAGAGCACTAGGCTATCGCCGCAACCCATCACGCCTCGTGTTAAACTGCAACACACTCTCGCTCTGTGCTCTGCACGTCGCCGTCTTCATCAGCTACCATCTGTGCGAAAAAGTAACGACAGGAAAGGGAACGCGAATAAATGCCTCCTTGCTTCAGTGGACACCTCAATCGCGCTTTGAGCTACATGACGGTAGTGACATAGAGAAGTGCGCTGCTCGCGTTTGCGTTGACAACGTTTTGTCAGAAGCGCGGCACTGGAGCAGTAACCCGCCGGCATTCATTGTAGTTCATTTTGAGGAAAGGAAAGGTGCATAACCGGCTCCCAGGGTCAGTGGACACCTCAGTCGCGGTCTCGGGTAAGTGGTGGCGGTGGCCTCCTGCAAAAAACTGCTTCCGCACAATATTCCGCATTTATCATTGTTAAACAGCAAGTAATTTTTATTTAAACAACAAATATATAGGCGGCCCCAAGAAAAAGCTAACTATTTTACCCTGAATGGAACCTGAACCCCTGGTAAATGGTATAGCGAACATACAGCCCACAAAATTACATATCAATCAATGCGCCGCGAATTTCAAACAAACTGCAATTACGTAGATCATTTCTAACGCCACTTTTAAACAAGACTGTATACTATAGAAATTTGCATCAGCTAGAAAAGAAGCAGCCACTATTCATCTGTTTTAGCGCTCTTAGTGCTGGGAGTCCTGGTGGATGGTGACAAGTTTGTTCGGTACACTGGAACTGTTGGCTGTATCAGCTTCAGCTTGTAACGAACCACTGGCTGCCTGGGCGTCTTCTGGAATTTTATAAGTGGTGCTCGCAGCTGCCATTCAACTGGGCTGCAGTGTCCGTGAGAGCATGGGCACTGTCACGACGCGCCTCCACTGCTCCATTTTAGGGGCGTCCTCCTTGCTCGTAGAAAGGGGCATGGCACCAGCAGACTTCTTCCCTTGGCTTACTGCAACTGGCGGTGCCGTGTGACCAGCGGCGAAAAGAGATCCGCCGGTGACTCCGTCTTTGAGCCTTTATGAGCAGGCTCTGCAACCAGGAAGACGGCGGCCTTTCATACTGCGGTGGCTTCGCATCTCCAACCGAAGACTCCGTACCTTCACTGGCCTTTCGCTTGGCGGAGCCATGGGTACGGTGTGCCGTAGAGATTGTCTCTGGTTCTTGCACTGCTTCGGCGTCAGGCGCTTCAGGAATTGTGCCCAGCGCTGCGCTGGTAGAGAGCCGACGACTGTAGCGAGCAAGAGGTGCCCTTTTTGGCTGGTTGGGCTTGCCTGAGTGGCTTGGATTTCTCGAGTGAGGAGTTGTATCTGCGTCATTTCCTTTATCATGACATTCAGCAATGCCCTCAAGAGCATGGTACCTGTTGGCTGCTGAGGATGTCGTGCGTCGAGGACCACTTAGCCTGGACAGTGGTGTTCCAGTGCGCCCTTCAGGGTCCTGCCGCCTGTCACGTGTCAGTCGAGAACTGCGTCGGGCTGACGTAGGTATAGGGTCCCTCGTAGCATCTGTGGCAGGGGAACGCCTTGGTGTTCTTCTGCGTGCCTTCTTGTCGAGCACTTTATCTTCGCCAGAACCTGTCCCTGGTAAGCATTCCTGGTCGTCCGCAGAAGAGGAACGCTTCTGAAACATTGTGGTTTTCATTGCAGGACTTGGTGCTTTGTCCTCAGCAGGACTTAGCGTGGGGGACCCCCATGTGGGACTCGGCGTCCGAGCACTTCGCTTGCGGCGACTCTGCTTGAGTGGTAATGACATATGTTCTTTGAAAGTTATCTCCTTGTTTGGAGCCAGACGAAAGCTGTGTTGAGGTGCTGTCGATGGAGGCCCTCTTATACCGTCAGAAGAAATGAATAATCTCGCAGGCCTGCCTCTTATATTCTGCAACTGCGTATTCTCCTCAACGGGAGTTGGCACTGGCAGTCGTTCCTGCACTACGGTTGCAGAACAACGCCGCCGCCTGGCTCTCATAGTCTTCGAAGGGCTCGGAGTCGTGTCCTTGGCAGGACTGCGCACACGTGGCTCTCTATGGTGGCTGAGTGTCCTAGCAGCCGGCTTTCGAGGAGTGGGCCTCACTGGTGGCGTCTGCCTGGTTCTGGCTGCTCTGGACTTCGCCACCACGTCTTTTGCTGCCTCCTGCTTTGCAGGGCTTGGAGTGGCAGCCTCTTTAAATGCTCTCACTGGACTGGTTTGTGGTTCTCGTATGGAGCTCGGCGTTGCAGTCTGCTTCCTGACTACCCCTGTCCTTACTGGACTGGGCGTCTCTATATCCCAGCAACAGCTGGATGGAGACAGCCTCTTGGCTGCGCTCCGTGGAGAGGCCAAGGTGGCTTTCACGCTGCTTCTTCCTATAGGACAGGGCGTTTCCAATTTCCACCTTGGACTTCGTGTTACATGCTTGGTGCTGGGTGTACCTGCTCTCCTACCGGCTGCCCACGTGCTTCTAGCAGAGCCCTGCGCTGACTTCCTTTTAGTGCGGCGTTTTGTCGACACTGGTTCCTCGCTGGCAGTCCTTGTCTTGCGCAGTGGTGATGCCTTGCTTGTGGGGCCCCCTTTCGACTCTCTGATCTGCCCAGCCTTGGTCAGAGTAGCTGGTGACCTGTGATATGGTGGCGCGGAATCGGCTTTCCTACGAGATGCTCGTAGTATCATTTTTACCAAACCGTGTTCCTCCTCCTTCGAAGCAGTCTTCTGCCTTTTCCTGAGGTTGTAGGAAGAGTTCGAAACTTTATGCCCCAAGAGTGGCTCACCTGAACGTTGAGATGTCATCAAAGCTTTTTCAGCGCCACTCCCATAATGTTGAGCTACAGGTTCTGTGGGAGCTGGATCTAAATGTTCTGAGCTTGCTGCTGGCAGAGGTGGCTTTGCAGGCGTCTTTTGCATCCTTCTGACATCAGCCGGCGATGGCGAGCGATCCAAAGGGGTGATCGGAGTCACAGGAACAGAAACACCCGTATGACCAGGTGGCTCCTTTTCTGCCGCGACGAGAACTCCTCCCCCAGCTTCAACAACAGGGCTGTCCACAACTGGAGCACAGCCAAAAGACTTGTTGACTGGTACAGATTTGTCGTGGAAGTATGTTTCTTTTGCCGGTGTCATCAGCTCACCTTCTGGGTGGAGACTGTCATATCTTGGCGACAGCTCCTCCTCTTCCACACGGCCGAGATCATCGTTGGGAAGACACCGCTCAACCTGAAAAGGCTCTGCATCGGCTGCTGGCGTCATCAACCCTGCTGAGATCTCACGCGCCGCTTCGAGTAGTTCCACTGACGGAGACGGCTGCATGTCTCTGTCCTCGGCCAGTGGTGCCTCAGTGTCTCAGGTGCTCGTGGCAGAGCTCGTCGACCACCTGGACTCTGAGCTTTTCATGCGAATAGGCTGCAACTCCGGGAGCGCTTTTCATGAGGTATCTGACTAAAATAACATCGTCCTTCTCCTATTCTTCCCATTCACTTTCTAAGGCTGCAGAATCACTGATGATGATAGCGTGGGGCTCAATAACAGGTTCCTCTTCTTCCTCGACAGCGTGTTGTTCCGCACTCACTGCGAATGCTGACACGGACAGCGAGACTTCACGACTGAGAAGAGGGCTTGCCTGGTGGGTCTTCTACAAGCTCTCTATCGTCATTGTCGCCGAAAGGAGTGGGCTTTTCCGCTTCAGCAGGTATCCGAAGCAGAGCAGTGCTGAAATGTGCATTACTAACATCTGCAGTGCCGAACTGTGCTGTGCCGATGTTTGCAGTACCGAAGTTTGCAGTGCCGAAGTTTACAGTGCCGACTTGTGGAGTTCCGACGTGTGAAGTGAACCACCCAAAGATATTTAAGAGCTCTACTTGCAGATGGTGCATTATATTAATTCGCACAGTACCCAAATGTAGTTTTAACGTCATTGAGAAATCATCGTCACTGTCTTGGGCTTATGTGCACTGAGATCATATCGAACTGCATCGAGCTGGGGATTCACACTTTCCAGCTCGTTTTACCGCTACTCAGGCTTCTGTAATAAATGTGCTTCTGCCGAGGGCGTTGAATCGCAAGTCGTCCTCTGCCTTCGTGCGAAGCAGTGGACTGTGAGGGGCACAGTTTCGGATGGCCGGGGGCCACAAAAATATCCTCGGGGGGCAGTGGAGGAGAATACGGCCGTGGGCTTGGGTAGTCTGCCTTTTCCGAGGAAGACCTCAGGTTAAACAGTGCTGTGCCCTCTGCAAGATTAATGCATTGCCCTCTGCGTCTAAATGCATTGTAACGTGTGCACGAAAGCACATTGCGCGTTCCCAGAGTAGGTTCTGTGGGCCAAAACATTTACAAAACTCCACACTTCATTAAAAGCAGTGAACGTGAGCAGAGCAATTCGCGAATGGAATCGGTGCCGGGATCAGCCTCATATACAAGCGACTTTAAAGCTGTCCAGTAGTTCTGGTAGTTCCCTCCCTTCATTTTCATTCGCGCATGCTGAAGAACAGATCGACGCTGCCTTTTGACTTGCGTGGATTAATTCGCCAAGTTCACACGCACCTAAGCCCAAAGAAAAGGAGTGTGAAAAAAAAACTGAACGCCTGCATATCCCGTGTAGCTGCCAGAGCGCGCACCTATCTACCGATTCACTACTTTTTTGATCCCGCTGATTTAAGTTTGTCACCGAACGACTCCCTGACACGTCAACGCAACTGTTTGGTCCAGAACCCTTTTCCAAGCACTTCACCACAGGAAAGCCGAGCGCGAGGCCGGTGGCAACCTTGTACCCATTACAGACACGTGTGCACCCGGTGGCACAGCGGATCTAGCACTGGACCTCCCGAATGCGAGCTAAGTCTATCGGTCAGCAACGACGCAGCGCCGGCGGGGCTTCGCCCTTTCGACGGGGCTAAGATATGATTCTCTTAATTCTGGCGTCGTTTCAAACTTACCTTAATTCACTCGGCTAATGAAGCCTTTCCTGCCTTCCTCGTCGAAATGGGACGTCAGCTGAAGCCCTGCAGGCGCTGGGGCCTTGGAATTTTGGTCAAGCTATAGCTTCACAGAAATGCAAAGGCCTCAACTATTACTGGCGCCTGGGAGCGTCCGGGTCGTGTTAGCTTATCGCATGACCGTAGCCAACAACGGCATATCTTCTCTTATATCGCGGATGAAAGAACTCCTTTAAAGTGTCATACCAGCTCATCGTCAAAGCGCGGTGTTGTCGGAGTCCCTTCATCGATGAGTGAAACCGCCTTGCGTGGACTAGGCCTTCTCAAAGCTTCATCCACAGCAGCGAAAGGTAGTCACTGCTGCGAGGTCTCTTTTGAAGACGCTGAATTCGAGAAATGTGCCAGAAGAAAGGCGTTCGGAAGTTTCGCTGAGGACTGCATCCTCGATGTTGCCCGTCTTTTCCGCAAAGTGCTCGAACTGTGCCCTCAAGTATTAGTCGATGCTCCTAGAATCACCAGAAAAAAAAAAAGACATCTGGGCACAGGACGTGCTATTGAAACGAATTCACAGCAGACCACGGCACGATGTTTTATTGTAGTTCTTACGCTGTAGTGAATGAAATTACATTACATTACATGCCGCAGAATTTATTAAATACCTACACCAAAATTCATTTAATTTAAGGCACAAATAGGCAAACAGCTTTACTGGCACACCTTCCAAGTGTTTGTCTCGTTGCTCTTAAGAGGCAAGTTCTGAAAAACAAAGTGACACAATGAAGGTGACATTTATGGTAGATATAAAAATAACTCCACCAATGCCATGTCTCTACTCGTACTAAACTCAGCATAGACCACACCACCCCTTTCTTGTCAGAATGCATTTGTGAAAAGTGCGATTACAGCAGCAAGCCTCTACAGCGCACAAAAACAGGATAACTCAGAGCACCTCATCACTATTCGATCGCACGGATAAAGAATCACAAACTACAGTGATGGTGGAACAAGCACTGATAACAAAAGCATGTAAGAACACGTTTTTGGCGCCACCATTGATCACATGTATAGAAGGCAGGGAGCAGTACGAGGCAAGCGCAAACCTTGAAAGCAAAAACTCGGTATGGTTTACAGTAGTTAAACCAAGTAGACATGTGAAAGCATGTGTACAGTCTGGTTGCCTCATGGTTCTGGTTTGCTGGTTCGTCGGCACGTTTGGCGAGTTAAGCTGATCATATTTTTTCGCGCCGCCCATGTAAGACGACGATGTGCGATGCATAGCGCAATAGTGTGTTACAGCTTAGCATGTTGCGGCTGCGGCGATAGCCCTGACCTCTCGCGCAGCGCCCGGCGAAGATGACCTGTTCGCGCCGCCGCGGCTTCGGCTTTCAGTCGACGATATTTGTTACTGCGAAAGCATTTGCAGGCTATGTCGGTGGTCTCGTGTGAACCAAACGTGTCCGCAAAGCGTGTCCCCAGCAGTTGTGATGTTCTCAGAAGAGATAGCATCAAACGAATGGCTGTGATCGATGGAGGACGATGTGAGGTTGCTGCGCAAAAAGATTGTTTCGATAGGATTATTATTAATTGATTCCGAGCCAAAAATGTCGAAAAAACGTCGATGTAGTGAGTGCACGGGAAAACAGCTGTGGACGGCGAAATAGGGGGGGGGGGGGGAATAGGCAAAGGAGCGAAAATAAATTTCAAATGAAGTGAAATGTATTTGACGAGTGATAATTAATATAACAAAAAGTTTCATCGACATAGAATGATTAGTCAATTAATTATCAACAAAAATCATTGGACGGTTGATTAGGCTGGACGGGGATATAGTAAATGGATGGGAAAGCAACCACGGACCCAAATTTGAAAAACCAAATTGTTGACTGAGATAAAAGAAGGTACTCGTAAAATCAGAGTACATAAGTCGATATTTTATTAAAGCATAAACTAATTACACTAATTCAGTAGTTTAATTAATTAACAAAAAGAAAACTAGAAAGAGAGGAAAAGAGAAGCGACCAGTTCCGAGGAGGTGTGAATGCTGCCGCCTCAGTGATCTCTAATTTTTTATTTCTTTTTATTTACGTACGTACGCAGGTTGCTGACAAGGTTCTAGGTCGGTGTTGGTGAGCGTATGAGTGCTTTCGCATCGAAAGCGGCGCAACGAACAAGGACGCGTTGTACCATGCAACAGGACAAGCACTTGTCCTTGTTTGTAGTGCTGCTCTGCAATTCACAGGAAAATGAACCAACCAGCCCAGACCGGTATCCCTGCGCACAGCTTCTTAGGCGCCAGCTGCGACGACTCTGTACGCCACGCACCTCGCAAATGATACCCACAAAGGTACGCTTCAAGAACCCTACTTCCCATCCAAGGGCGAATTCTCCACTCCTCAGTCATCAGCTGTGGAAGTTGGGTGAAACTGAAATAAGGGAACGTTTGTCGCCCTACCGCTGTGGTCGCCAACATTGCAGTCCTGAAACCGATGTCTAAAGCGAATCTGTCACTGAGCCTGGCAGATTCCGGCGAGACACAGTTGCTGAAGCCGGCAGCTGGCACACGCAGTTCCGTCACAAATAGAGTGCATCAATTGCTCAAATTTTCATTTGTCATAGGGAGTAAGCAGTGTTTACAAGTTGTTTTTGCGTTTAAGAGCTAAATATGTAACCAGATTTAAAACCTCATTTGCAGCAAAACTTATCACAACAAAGCTTTCAAGGCCGTGTGAGGGCTGCGTATCTACACATCACTTATGTTGTAGCCGAATTTTGTCCTCAAGTAATGGCAACAATATGCAAGACCGTTTTTTTATTTCATTTTTGGTGCGAAAGCGCTACCTCACTAGTATTCCTGGAAAAGTTGATGTCTGTCATAACGCTCTCGATACAATCAGAAATGTAATGAAAAGTTCAGAGGGCACTTTGTCGAAAGTGCGTAGAGGCGAAAGCGTTTACCGCACCACTTTGACTGCCTGTGTGGCACTGGTGACGTCACCACTCTATGACGTCACACATAATTAACGACTAATAATTAATCAGTGACTAATTACTGATCAATGACTAATTGCTAATTAAGGACGCTTAAGCTTCGCCTTCAGAAGTGGAACGCGACAGCATGTTGCAGCGCTGCCAGGGAGTCCACGGAACGCCATCGCCCGTTCGGCGCGATGCCTTGCCCGTTGGAAACACCTTCGAACACAACTCATTTTCGAGGAAAGGAAATGACGCAGTAATCCTGTGTAATCTCGCTGGGCATCCGAACAGCGCCGTGCAGGAAGGGAGGACGTAGGAGTGGAGGAAGAAAGAGGTGCCGTAATGAAGAAAATGGAAATTGTATTTGAGGAAAGGAAATGCTGTCTCACATATCTCGGTGGACAGCCGTCATCCGTTTGACTGACAGCTTGCGCTGAATGCAACGCCGGACGGACGGAGGAATGAGCCATTAAAGGCTTTCGCCTTAACATTGCCGCGACTGGGATTGCCGCGAACAGAACAGCTTCGCTTGCAACTGAGCGAGAGCACTAGGCTGTCGCCGACCCGCGACCTTGTGTTCTGCTCAAGCGCAAAAGTGCAGTACAGCCATTTCCGGTTATGGCTCCTGGCTGATGAGAAAGGTTTTTAAGCGGAAAATTTCCTTGACAAATATTTCAAAACCGTAAACGCTACACAATTGCCAGAGGATTAATTGGTGTGCGCGCAGATGATTGTATGGACATAAAGAAAGACGGGCGAAAAATATATTTAGAGACATTGGTTTAAACGATTTTAACTCAAAAGCACCTCAGAATGCTACTTAAAAGGGAACTTCCCTGGAGGTGTAAATGATGATTAATTTTCGTGCTCTTAACGTTCGGCGAAAAAGAAAGAAAAAATGGTTGAGGCTTAGCTAAGGTTAAGCCTTGCCAGATGCGAAGCATATTGATTGCTAGGCTTGGTAATACATGGCTTTCCTTGATTGAATACTTGGTCATTTTAATACAACCACTAGAAGACTTCGTCGTGGGGGAAGACAACGGCATGGCTACAGCGGAACGCCGACTAACCCCGAGACGCGCATTGGGTGAGCGCCTGGATTGCCACGGAAGCCGCGTCCGCCTGCCCGGTGGAGCGAGCGTTTCACCTACACCGAGTGTGAACACGCGTTCGAAATGCGCGGGAATGCCGCTCGAGGACATTCTGGCGTCTGTGCGATGGCATCGTTCTCCCTCTCCCAGCGCGTGACGGCGATCTGTCGTGACGTCATCGTGTCACGTGGTTGGTCGCGTACAGCTCCGAGCGACGGCGCGAGGTGGGGGACCTGTTTCTCATCTGTCATGACGTCACCGTGTCACGTGGTGTGACGTTATCCTGTCACGTGGTGTGACGTCATCGTGTCACGTGGTTGGTCGCGTACAGCTCCGAGCGACGGCGCGAGGTGGGGGACCTGTTTCTCATCTGTCATGACGTCATCGTGTCACGTGGTTGGTCGCGTACAGCTCCGAGCGACGGCGCGAGGTGGGGGACCTGTTTCTCATCTGTCATGACGTCATCGTGTCACGTGGTTGGACGCGTATAGCTATGGTGACGGCGTGGGGCATAGCTCCAGCAATATGCTTCGCATAAAAATATCGACAAAGAACAAGACCCGAACCACTCTTCTGCGCGCCTGGAAACGCAGTATAAATCCATTGCGCCAAATGAACAACGCGAATGGCGGCATTTAATTGTTATCTTACCCGTTCTCAAAAATATTTCCGTTTATTCACGCATGCGAAGAACAGCAGATAGTGCGTTTCCCAATGTCTATTCACTTGGAGTTAAACTGCAGCAAACTCTAGCGCTGTACATTCCACGTCGTCGTTTTCATCAAATACCACTGCGCGCTAAAGTCACGAAAGGAAAGGAAACGCGCATAACTGGCTCCCTCGGTCAGTGGACACCCCAGTGATGTTTTGAGCTGCATTGCAGTAGCGACACAGAGATGAGCCGCGGCGGTGGCTCTATAGTTATGGTGCTCGGCTGCTGACCCGAAAAACGCGGGTTCGATCCCAGGCGCGGCAGTCTTACTTCGATCGAGGCGAAATGCTAGAGGCCCGTGTATTGGGCTATGTCAGCGCACGTTGTAGAACCGCAGGTGGTTCAGATTTCCTGAGCCCTTCACTACGGCGTCCTTCATAGCTTGAGTCGCTTTGGGACGTTCAACCCCAATAAAGCATAAACCATGATAGAAATAGGTACCCTGCTTGCGCTTGCGTCGGCAACGTTTTGGCAGAAACGCGGCACTGGAGCAGCAGGCCGAAGGCGTTCAATGGCGCTGGCGTTGAGAACGTTATAGACTCGTTTGATTTTGAGGAATGCATAGGCGCATAACCGGTTGCCAGGGTCAATGGACACCTCAATCGCCCTTTCAGGTGCGTGGCGGTGGTGTCCACCTGCCAAAACGACAAAATATTCCTTGCCTCGCAATGCTAAAGAGCAAGAATTTCTAATCACAGCACAAAAATGTCGGCAGGCTCATGCAAAAAGCAAACCATTTTCGCTTGAAACTCGAGCCCTCTTGTATATGCCGTATAGCGCACATGCAGCCTACAAAAATTACATATCAGTCAATATTCTGACAATTGTAAACGAACTGCAATTACGTAAATCGTTTCTATCGCCCCTTTTAAACCAAATTCTAACTTTATAAATTAGCATCAGCTTGAAAAGAAGCCACTATTAATCTGTTCTCGTACTCTCAATGCTGAAAGTCCTGGTGAATGGTGATGGGGTCGTTCGGTACACTGGAACTGTTAGCTGTCTCTGATTGTGAATATAAGGAACCAGTGGCTGTCTGGGCGTTTTCTGGAATTTTTCGATGCCTACAGCTGCCTTCTTCTGAGTTTCGGTGTCCGAGAGAGCACAAGCACTATAACGACGTGTCTCCGCTGCTTCGTTTTCAGGGTGTCTTCCTTGCTCATAAAAGGGGACGACTTGGCACCAACAGAATTTCCCCGGCTTCCTGCAACTGGCGGTGGCGTGGGACGGGCGGCAAGAAGAGATCCGCTGGAGACTTTATCAGTATGCTCTCCATGCTGTACTAGTGCGTAACCTTCAGCATCAGCTGACCTCTTCGCCCTTATCTTCGATGATGGCTGCCTTCCAGGTGGCGGTGGCTTCACCTCAATCGCAGACTTCGTCCCTTCACTCGCCTTTCGCTTGGCGGAGCAATGGCTGCGCGGTGCCGTGGAGGTTGGCTCCAGCTCCTGCTTTGCTTCGGCGTCAGGCACTTCAGCAGTTGTGTCCAGTGCGGCGCTACTAGAGTGCCGAAGGCACTCTAGTAGCGCCTTGTTTGGTGCAGGGTGTGCCTGCGCTCTTGCTGGCTGCCCATTCGCTTCTAGCAGAGCGTTGCGATGGCCTCCTCTTAACGCGGCTTTGTTCTGACGCTGGTTCCTCGCTAGCAGCCCTTCTTTTGAGCGCTGTTGATGCCTTGATTGTGGGGCCACTTTCGAATCACTGCTGTACGCAACCTTGCTCAGGGTAGCTGGCGATCTATGAGATGGTGGCACAGAACCACTTTTCCAAAGTGATGCACGTAGTGTTACCGTTGCCAAACTATGTTCCTCCTCATTCGAAGCAGTCTTCCACCTTTGCCTGAGGCTGTAGGAAGAGGTACTAGAATGCAAAATTGGGCGTTGGTATACGTTCATTTTGGGTGGAAAAACAGCGCGAAAGGGACGGAAAACAAGGATGAAGGAAACCACACGGACGAGCGGTTTCCTTCATATGTGTCTTCTGTCCCTTTCGCGCTGTTTTTTCACCCAAAATGAATGTAGAAAGAGGTCACAACTTTTTGCCGCCAAGCGGTTCACCTGAGCGGTCAAGTGTCCGCACAGCGCGGCTTTCCTGAGGCAAACCTTCAGGTGCAGTGCGTTCTAAAGCTGCCTGTTCTGAGCTTGCTGGCGGAGATAGACTCTCCAGCGTCTCTTGCATCACCGGCATCAGCCGGTGATTTAGAGCGATCCAAAGGGGTTATCGAAGTGATATGAAGAGAAACACCGGCAGGACCAAGTGGCTCCTTTTCTGCGGCGGCGAGGACACCTCCCACAGCTCCGACAAGAGGGCTGTCCACAGTTGCAACAAAGCTAAAAGACTGGTTGAGTGGTAGACATTTGTCTTGAAATTGTGTTTCTTTCGCCGGTGTCATCAGCGCACCTACTAGGTGGAGACCGTCAGATACTGCGGACAATTCTCCCTCTTTCACAGGGCAGACAGACCGCTCAACCTGCTCTACATCTGTGGCTGGCGTCATAAACCCTGCTGAGGCCTCATACGCCGCTTCGAGTGTTCCCATTGACGGAACGGCTGCACGCTACTGGGCTTGGTCAGTGGTGCCCCAGTCTCTCAGGTGCTTGTCGCAGAGCTTCTCGACCAGCTGGCCTCTATGCTTTCCATGAGAGTGGGCTTCAATCCCCAGTGCACTTCTGAGGCGGTGTCTAACAAAATACCATGGTCCTCCTCCTCTTCTCCCCTTTCACTTTCTGAGGCTTCAGAAACACCGATGACGATTTCCTTTCTCAATAACAGGTTTTCTTCGTCCCCGGCACCACGTTGGTCGCCACTAACTGCGAGTGCTGGCAGGCGCAAGAAGCTTGATGACGCTTGAGAACAGGCTCTGCTTGGTGGGTCTTCTAGTATCTAGTTACCGTCATTGTCACTAGTAGGGTCGGGCTCTTCCGCTTCAACATGCATCCGAAACCGAGCAGTGCTGACGTGAGCATTGCCAGCATACGCAGTGCCGATGTGTGCAGTGCCTACGCTTGCAGTGCCGAAGTTCGCAGTACTTAAGTTTGCAATACCGACCTCTAGTGTGCCGACGTGTGAAGTGAACTGCTCTAAGGTATTTGAGAGCTTTATTTTCAAATGCCACCTGATGTTAATTGGCACAGTAGCTAAGTATGGCTTTAATGACATCAAGAAAGGATCGTCGCTGTCCTTGGTTTTTGTGTGCATTGAAAGAATTTCTAACTGCATCGAGCTGGGTATTCACAGTTTCCAGCACGTTTCGGTGCTTTTCATGCATCTGGGATACATTTGCTTCGCCACGTTGAAGCCCATGTCGTCTCACTGCATTCGAGCGAAGCAGTGGACTGTAATGTGCACGGTTGTGATTGGTCGGGGCAGCGGGGGGAGGGGGGACAATAAAGGGACCTGGAGGATGGTGGAGGTGATTACGGCCGCAGGCTTGGTTCGTGTATTTGTTCCAGGGAAACATCAGGTCGACACACCTGTGCCCTCTACAGGATTAATGCCATACATAAAAAGTAATTATAGGAACATATTAACTGGCTTAATGAGCCTGACGGCGTCACTGTGCAAACCATGGCTTGCCTCATGGTGAGCGTTGCAATTAAGCCCACTTGCCTATGAACCTTCCGTTGTCCGCGGAGTCGGACCCCTCTTGGCGACCATCGCTCCCTTACTGTTTTTTACTTCAATAGCCCGAGCAGCCATCTTGAAGAAGCGCGGGCATCTCTGACTTAATATCTCCGGCGCGATTAACAAGCTTGCGGCCTATATTATGTCACTCAGTATTAGGTTCCCTCATTTTTGTTTTGTAAAAAGGAACAATGAACCGTAGAACACGAAACCCATTTTAGCGCACAGATGATGCCGCCAGGTCTACCCTCACAATCAAATGTGCCGCAATTTAAAATCAATAAACTTTTTTAGCCACCGCAGTTCGCTTGTTTATTAGGAGAACTAATTGGAGGCGGTCATATTTCTCGGCTGGGTGATGTGGTAACATTGCCACAGCTCACCCTTGTTCCACGATGCCATCCTCCAAATTTCTAGCTCTGTCGGTATGCTTGCGCATTCCCGACAGTGGGCATTGGTCTAAAAGTCCACCCCGGTTTCACGTAACGGTCGTTAAAGGTAGCCAACATGGCAGTCGCCCGAGACTGATAGCGGTTCGTATTTCACTATTGGCGATTGTACTCGCAGAAGTGCCATACGCAAAACACGCGTCGCACGATCGACGAATATCCCGTTGCTCGTGAACATGGTGCGGAACTAATTTCGCGAAGTGAGTTTAAATTTCCAAGCAGGTGTCCTTGGACATGATCTTGAAACGATAATCTGGCAGTATCATACGCTATAATTGCGAACGCCCATGAGTTTGCAATACATACGCGCCTGCTAACTGCAGTTATAAGGCTACACTTGAAAAAATGCGAACGACAATACAGGTGCTCACAAAAGTTTTCGGAACACGAAAATTACAACGAAGTGTAGTTTCTAAGCAGTTTTAAGCATGCATCCACGAATTGACGGACGAACTCGATACTTCCCTTCGCGAACAGCACGATGCACTTCCTAATGCCTGGCTGTGCCTCTAAGTAGCGAGAAACTTCAAGCTTTTTGCTGAACTCCTTTCTCGGAGTTCGATGGTGTTTTTTTACTTATATTGTTACGTGCCGGCCAAACTATTGCCAGCGACATCGATGACTTTGTAATAGTGAAACAGTTTGCAAACGATTCTGTCTTGTACAGTAGTATAAACACAGCTCGAAAACAAACTTTCTTCATTGAAAACTTTTGTAAACTTGCGGACAGGCGTGAGAAGAGCGGTATGAAGATTCACTTTACTAAAACTGTTTTTATAACAATAACAAAAAGGCCCCTTGATTACAATTACCACATATGGGACAAGTTTATTCACTTTGTTACGGGTGAATCCCTACGCCTAGCTATAACAGAAAACGTGAAAACGGCTACGTCTATTAGCAACATTTGCACTAAGGCATTCATTCAACTTTGTTTTGTTCGCAGAACTAAATGTCTCTGAACCAGCGGTATGCTTGAAGTATAGCACTGTCCAGAACACGGACATATTGGTTATTTTGGTCAAATAATATTAAACTTCCCTCGAGAAGTTCGCAGGCTCAGAGAAAAATCTTAATCGTGAAAAATATTCGCCGTCTAATTCAATTTTCTGCTATTTAGACGTAAAGAAGACTACAGCTGATTCCAACGGTATAGTTGCTTGGCCCACTGCTGTCAGCTTTCGGGTTAAAATCTGCATAGCATCATACGCTGTCACGGACAATACGTTGAACAACAAGTATATGCGAAATACAGATCAGGGTACAGAAACGCTACAAGCCCGAAGTCATGCCTCACCAGCATATTGAGCATACATTCACAGAATAAAGAATTTCCAGGAGTTTATATTCTCCAAATCTAACAATCTGCATTTGGAGCCAGTGGCTCTTGCGCGTTAATCAATATTGCTCGTATTACATTTAGTTATGAATCTGTTATGATGCAAACAAACAATTAAAAAGAGCGGATCACGTTGCAGATATATTCTATCAGAAAAAAACTTGAGTCCACTCTGCTATCTTTGGCACGAACATCATGCAGACGTAATCGGACGTCATTCAAGCAAATTTCCCTAATATGACCCAAACGGGATATCCACCCCATAACATGTTGGAACTCCATTATAGAAAGAAAATGCATATACGTTAGTGTCCGTAATATCACCCGAACCGGATATCCGCCGGATAACTTAATGGAAATCTACAAGAACTTGTCACGCACATCCCTTGAAAGTATATAGTCAAAGCTGTTATAATATTTGGTTCTGATTCGTATATCTCTGGGATCTGGTAATGTCACTGGGTGTTATACCAAGTATGTTGCTAAACAAGAGAGCCACTTGTAACGAGAATAAACCTACGCCGTCCATGCTATTCAATAAACCTTGACCTAAATGGTGAGCGCGCTCGGCTACCAAGCCGGAGGACCCGGGCTCATTTCCGGCCGCGTATCGATGAAGGCAAAGCGAAAAAAGCGCTCGCGAGCAGTGCGATGTGAGCGCTCGTTAACCATACAATGCCCGATAAAAGATATGAACTTACAGGACTTCATCACTGACGGCCCCTTGAAGGCAAAAATGTATGAAAGTCAGATTCATTAAGAAAATATAATTGCAGTGCAACTCAATTGAGCTAATTTTGATCATTTCAGAATGTCTAAGGATCACAGAACTGTGCGCAAATGCACTGGCTTTTACATTACATAAACCAAGCTCAAAATGCGAAACGTCTCCATTACCTTTGAATGCACCCCTAAGATCACAGAAATTTTATTCTGTTATGCCTTTAGAGTTACCTTTTGCACGAATACATCTGATCGGGCATCGGGCCTCCTGCATCTCTGGCACCTTACACTTGACTCTGCTTTGATAAATATATTAGAAAAGACCGCCACTTTGAGTATGTTAGCAATTCACGCAGTTCCTTGAGCAGAAATGAACAATAATCACATTTCTACATTGGGTATGCTCGCCGGTACGGGGTTAAAGAGTCCGAGGTGGTCTAAATTTATACGGTGCTCTCCACTACACCGTCCCTCATATCGTATGTATTGCTCTGGGACGTTGTGCCCCACAATTTATATTTTATTTTGGTGCGACTCCTAGCCTAGCTAGGGTTGCAACAGGTTAAAATATATTATTGCGAAAGCAATACTACGCCAGGTTTCGAGCCTGCAGCGTAGCGTGGTCCGGTAGCTACGCTTTACACCACGTGACTACTGACGTCATACCAGCGCGAGAGCTGGGCTATCAAGTCGGCTCTTCAGCGCAGCGTGGCTCGTAGCCACGCCGGGCGTTTCGCGCTTCTCCCACTAGGTGCGCTGTGGTCTAACAGGTGGTGTGACGTCATAAGCGAGAGTGGGCGTGGAAGCACCGCAACAGCAATGGCCTCACGCTGGTCTCTGTTCTTGGTGCAGTTTCTCGGCGCCTTCTTGGGCCCCTGCCGGTATGGCCCTTCATCGGATCCGGCCTGCGGGAGCCTCGTCGCAGACTTGTCCTTGGATCTGTTTGCCAACAGTCCTGACGCGCTAGCCTTCAACTCTTCGTTACCAAGTTGCGTCGTCTGCTTGAATGAAGTGGTGGCGCTGGGAGACTTCGCTGCAAACAAGGCACCCGGAGGAACATCGACAACGACGAGTGCGGCGCTGACGTCGGCAACAAAACCGTGCATCTCGAGCACCGTTGTCAGTGGCCGTGGAAGCACCGGAGCAGCATTGGCCTCACGCTGGTCAGTCTAAAAACGGCGCACTGAAAAACACGCCAAACACAGGGAGAACGGACAGGAAAAGAGCGCTTACTGAAAAACACGCAAAACACAGGGAGAACGGATGATGTGTTTCGACTTTAGATTAGTGAGAGCCAGAGCAATGGCAATCTCCTCTGCGTGTGTTGGGTTGTGAGGCTTTGAAAGTGAGCTCGTTAACTGCGTTTGTGTTGTGTACGACTGCGACCGTGTACCACCACCCGTGGTGTGGGCCGGCAACGTCCACTTGTCACGAGGTAATGGGGCAACTGGCTTAGTGGCAGGGCGGCTATTGGAACGGTTGCAAATCAAGCATTTCTTCAAGATCCTTTTTACCATCTGTCTTCCCCGAACTATCCAAAACTGCTCCCTCAGCTCTGTGAGAATCTCAAGTGCGCCTGCATGTTGAAGGCGGCGATGGTTGGCGACTATTAAAAGTTCGGTGAAATGATGACCGGCAGGCAGAATTATTGGATGCGTAATGCTGTAGGAGAAGTCAACCGCGACGGGGACTATGTGAAGTGGACTATGGACAATCACTTCACCAGCAGCCTATGCGAGTACCTCGCCGAAACTGGTCTACACTCCTTCTTTTAACTTTCTGTAACCTACATTCCACTCCCCCTTTTCTCAACTTACGCCTCAAGGCAGACTTCACGAATAAAAAAAAACACATTACTCAAACGTCCCCCAACTATTAGCACTCCGTGCTCATCACAGTAAGGTTTCAGATCCCGCAAAGGAGAGCTGCAGGGCAAGCGTGATGCGCGACGTACGTACTGCAGCTCTTCACAGAAGGCCTCTCGCTGCACCTGACTTATGAGACAAGTTTGTGCTTGGGCGACCTCTCCCGTGGTCAGATGTCCACTACGTATCTGTGAGTGTTTTATTGTACGTTCTCCTGCATTTTATTGTTTGTATTTAAATATTTCAGTAACTCATATTACACTATGTACCTATATTTATTCTCTGCGTCGCTAATTAATGTGTTGTGTATTTTTTGTTTTATTGCTTATTGAAATTTATTTTCATGGGAGGTCCCGCCCGCGGTCTTGTACCATGGGACCTCTCGCTGTATACGCTTGTAACTTTGTTTGAATTCTTTAACTTTCAACTCTAACTTCAACTCCCCCTAGCGTCATTGTTATGAGGGGAAATCCTCTACTTGCGGCCCATTCCAGCCATTTCCTTATCCATGAGGAAATCACTCGATCATTTAGAAAACACGCTCCGTTTCGCATGCCCCGAAAAGTATTAATAGTCGCCACTTGACTCTGATGTGTTCATGGAGAGTGACGGAACGTTATTGTCAAGGAAGACCAAAATATTGGTAATTAGACACAATCCAAGACTATTGTAAAGGCAAACTCATTAATGTTACGTAGACAACGTCATAGGCGCGCGCACAAGAGAGGGGGGAGAGCGCCCCCCCCCCCCCCCCCCATAAATCATCTAAGCACCCTAATCGCGAAGTCTGCCCTATATATTTACACTGTCGGACCTGTTCCGTCATTCATTGTTTACAGTGCAGTACTATGGCCAAGCAGGCTTTTTAACGGCCGAAGTTCCATGATTTTGCATTACAGGAACCGTTTACGTGCCGGGTCATTTTGAGACAATCTTTTCAGGTTCTTTTTTTCAGTCACGGTAAACAAAAAACAAAGCTGTCACATTTTCTGGGGGCGGCCAAAGAGAATGGAATGTACTCCGGAAGCGCGATGTTACAATGATGCTTCAGCGACACAGTGACTGCCTTCCTCTGCCGGTACTCACGTGATGAACAAGGGAGGCAAAGCCTCGGAGTGCTTGCGAACGTTTCAAGACGAGGACTGTCTTCGTCTGGGTGACCACCAGACCTCTTGCGGAAACGCTGGCAAGCACCCTGAGGCTTTCCGCTCCCTTGTTCACATTTTGAGTGTCAAAAAAGAAGCCGATTATCATCTCCATACCACATATTCCGCTGCCGATGTTGCAGATAAAAATAAAAAGTACTGCTGAAGGAGGGCGAGGGTGAGTGAATGATTGCGAGCTCGAGCGACTCGTTGTGAGAGCGAGTGATCATGAGCGTGAGTGAGTGGTTATGAGTTTGAGCGAACAAGAGTGCGAGTGAGTAGTTGTGAGTATGAATAGACATGAGTGAGTGAGTGGTTGTGAGTGCGAGTGGCAAGGAGTGTGAGTGGTGAGTGCGAGTGGTCATAAGAGAGAATGTGAGTGAGTGGTTTTGAGTCGAATAGACACGAGTGTGAGCGTGAGTGAGTGTGAGTAGACATGACTGCGAGTGTGTGTGAGTGGTTGTGAGTGTGAGTGGACATGAGTGCGAGTGTAAGTGGTTGTGAGTATGAGTAGACATGACTGCGAGTGTGAGTGAGTGGTTGTGAGTCCAGTGGACACGAGTGCGATTGTGAGTGAGTGGTTGTGAGTGTGAGTGGACATGAGTGCGTGTGTAAGTGGTTGTGAGTGTGAGTAGACATGACTGCGAGTGTGAGTGAGTGGTTGTGAGTGGAGTGGACACGAGTGCGAGTGTGAGTGAGTGGTTTTGAGTGGAGTGGACACGAATGCGAGTGTGAGTGAGTCGTTGTGAGTGGAGTGGACACGAATGCGAGCGTGAGTGAGTGGTTGTGCGTGTGAGTGGACATGACTGCGAGTGTGAGTGAGTGGTTGTCACTGGAGTGGACACGAGTGCGAGTGTGAGTGAGTGGTTGTGAAGTGTGAGTGGACATGAGTGCTAGTGTGAGTGAGTGGTTGTGAGTCGAATGGACCCGAATGCGAGCGTGAGTGAGTGGTTGTGAGCGTGAGTGGACATGACTGCGAGTGCGAGTGAGTGGTTGTGAGTGTGAGTGGACATGACTGCGAGTGCGAGTGAGTGGTTGTGTAGTGTGAGTGGACATGACTGCGAGTGTGAGTGAGTGGTTGTGAAGTGTAAGTGGACATGACTGAGAGTGTGAGTGAGTGGTTGTAAGGGTGAGTGGACAAGAGTTCTAGTGTTAGTGAGTGGTTGTGAGTGGAGTGGACACAAGTGCGAGTGTGAGTGAGTGGTTGTGAGGGTGAATGGACATGAGTGCCAGCGTGAGTGAGTGGTTGTGAAGTGTAAGTGGACATGACTGAGAGTGTGAGTGAGTGGTGAGGGTGAGTGGACAAGAGTGCTAGTGTTAGTGAGTGGTTGTGAAGTGTGAGTGGACATGACTGCGAGTGTGAGTGAGTGGTTGTGAAGTGTGAGTGGACATGACTGCGAGGGAGAGTGAGTGGTTGTGAAGTGTGAGTGGACATGACTGCGAGTGTGAGTGAGTGGTTGTGAGTGTGAGTGGACATGACTGCGAGGGAGTGTGAGTGGTTGTGAAGTGTGAGTGGACATGACTGCGAGTGTGAGTGACTGGTTGTGAAGTCTGAGTGGACATGACTGCGACTGTGAGTGAGTGGTTGTGAGGGTGAGTGGACATGAGTGTTAGTGTTAGTGGTTGTGAGCATGAGTAGACATGACTGCGAGTGTGAGTGAGTGGTTGTGAGTCCAGTGGACACGAGTGCGATTGTGAGTGAGTGGTTGCGAGTGTGAGTGGACATGAGTGCGTGTGTAAGTGGTTGTGAGTGTGAGTAGACATGACTGCGAGTCTGAGTGAGTGGTTGTGAGTGGAGTGGACACGAGTGCGAGTGTGAGTGAGTGGTTGTGAGTGGAGTGGACACGAGTGCGAGTGTGAGTGGTTGTGGGTGGAGTGGACACGAGTGCGAGCGGGAGTGAGTGGTTGTGAGTGTGAGTAGACATGACTGCGAGTGTGAGTGAGTGGTTGTGAGTGGAGTGGACACGACTGCGAGTGTGAGTAAGTGGTTGTGAGGGTGAGTGGACATCAGTGCTAGTGTTAGTGAGTGGTTCTGAGTGGAGTGGACATGAGTGCTAGTGTTAGTGAGTGGTTGTGAGTGTAGTGGACACGAGTGCGAGTGAGTGGTTGTGAGTCGAATGGACACGAGTGCGAGCGTGAGTGAGTGGTTGTGAGGGTGAGTGGACGCAAGTGCGAGTGTGAGTGAGTGGTTGTGAGTTGAGTGGACACGACTGCGAGTGAGTGGTTGTGAGGGTGAGTGGACATCAGTGCTAGTGTTAGTGAGTGGTTGTGAGTGGAGTGGACACGAGTGCGAGTGTGAGTGAGTGGTTGTGAGTCGAATGGACACGAGTGCGAGCGTGAGTGAGTGGTTGTGAGGGTGAGTGAACATGAGTGCTAGTATTAGTGAGTGGTTGTGAGTGGAGTGGACACGAGTGCGAGTGTGAGTGAGTGGTTGTGAGTCGAATGGACACGAGTGCGAGCGTGAGTGAGTGGTTGTGAGGGTGAGTGAACATGAGTGCTAGTATTAGTGAGTGGTTGTGAGTGGAGTGGACACGAGTGCGAGTGTGAGTGAGTGGTTGTGAGTGGAGTGGACACGAGTGTGTGAGTCAGTGAGTGGTTATGAGTGGAGTGCACACGAGTGCGAGTGTGAGTGAGTGGTTGTGAGTGAAGTGGACACGAGTGCGAGTGTGAGTGAGTGGTTGAGTGGAGTGGACACGAGAGCGAGTGTGAGTGAGTGGTGAGTGTAGTGGACACGAGTGCGAGTGTGATTGAGTGGTTGTGAGTGGAGTGGACACGAGTGCGAGCGGGAGTGAGTGGTTGTGAGTGTGAGTAGACATGACTGCGAGTGTGAGTGAGTGGTTGAGTGGAGTGGACACGAGAGCGAGTGTGAGTGAGTGGTTGTGAGTGGAGTGGACACGAGTGCGAGTGTGAGTGAGTGGTTGAGTGGAGTGGACACGAGTGCGAGTGTGAGTGAGTGGTGAGTGGAGTGGACACGAGTGCGAGTGTGAGTGAGTGGTTGTGAGTGGAGTGGACACGAGTGCGAGTGTGAGTGAGTGGTTGTGAGTGGAGTGGACACGAGTGCGAGTGTGAATGAGTGGTTGTGAGTGGAGTGGACACGAGTACGAGCGAGAGTGAGTGGTTGTGAGTGGAGTGGACACGAGTGCGAGTGTGAGTGGTTGTGAGTGGAGTGGACACGAGTGCGAGTGTGAATGAGTGGTTGTGAGTGGAGTGGACACGAGTACGAGCGAGAGTGAGTGGTTGTGAGTGTGAGTAGACATGACTGCGAGTGTGAGTGAGTGGTTGTGAGTGGAGTGGACACGAGTGCGGGTGTGAATGAGTGTGAATGAGCGAACATGAGTGCGAGTGAGTGGTTGTAAGTGTGAATGGACATGACTGAGAGTGTGAGTAAGTGGTTGTGAGTGGAGTGGACACGAGTGCGAGTGTGAGTGAGTGGCTGTGAGTGGAGTGGACACGAGTGCGAATGTGAGTGAGTGGAGTGGACACGAGTGCGAGCGGGAGTGAGTGGTTGTGAGTGTGAGTAGACATGACTGCGAGTGCGAGTGAGTGGTTGTGAGTGTGAGTATACATGACTTCGAGTGTGAGTGAGTGGTTGTGAGTGGAGTGGACACGAGTGCGGGTGTGAATGAGCGAACATGAGTGCGAGTGAGTGGACATGAGTGTGAGTGAGTGGTTGTGAGTACGAGTATTAATGAGTGTGAGTTCGAGTGGTGTGCAACAGCAAGTGCAATATGTGCTCAGGAATAAATGCTAAAGTACAACTTTATGGCCAGCTATCACTTTGCAGTAGAAAGCCATGCACTTTAGCCCAGTGATGCACGTCGCAGCCCCTTTGCAGGCACACAGTACGATTTATATTTTGGCTTTAATAATGGGCTGAAAAACATGTAAAAAAATAAATCACTATTGTTGCATTGTCACTGTTCTGTGAAAGGCAGAACTGCTTTAATTACAACTTATTTACTTGTTCCAAGTAGTTGGAAACATCATAATTTCTTAAGTCCATTAGCATTTGTGTTTGACAGGAGTGTATTGCTAAATTGTGAATTTTTAGGGCATGCACAATTCACACACACGCACCTTATACATTTAATAGGTAAAAGCATGTCTTTGGCACTAACAGAATAGGGAGCCAAGGAGAAGGATGTTTACATATTACAATGACTTTGCAAAATGCTTGGGAAAGGCTGCAAGTGCATTTATTTTATTTTCTCTGTTAGTAATGGTAAAACACCGCAGTGTGCTATTTTGAATAACTGACTAAAAATTTTAAGTTTGTAATCGTAACTATTTAAAAAATATCATTATCTCGATTGTAGTAAAGGACGGTTATTAGCAGCCTGTACAGCAGCCTGGCCCGATCGAGAATTCGCAGTAAGAATCGCGTCGTCGTTCTGAAATCGTTCGGGCAGCGTAACTTTCAGAGCAGGCAGCATTCTGTTATTTTGGGGCAGAAATCACAGGCCGTTGTGAGAACGTATCGTCGAACGAGGAGTACTAGATTGAGATGTGGCGCGTTTTTCAGTTTCTTGGGTAGAAATGGTCCAAACACGTATCGTTTCCCACGACATCGCTTCAGATGATCAGACTCGCCTCCGATGTTGCAAAGTTTTGTCGCGAATAAAAACGTTAGCGATCACTCCGGCACCCGCTTTGGAGAAATGCGTCAGCATCACGTCACACTTTATGACTGCACAGCAAGACGTCGACATAACACTTGCACACTTTTGACGTCAACTGAGACTCATGACCGGAAGTCGAGGCCCTCAAACCGGAAGTGGATCATTTATCGATCACTTATGGATCACTCATCGATATCTTACCGATACCACAATTATTTGTCTTACTTATTCGAGTTCCATCAGTTGCACATCTGCGTTTTCAAACTTCGCCCCACGGTTCGTTTCAAATTTCGCGCCACGCGTTCGCTGCGCCCACGCTTGCGGTCACGTGGTGCCACACTTCCGGCGTTTTCAAATTTGGCGCCGCTTTTGCTCCGGCCCCGCCCACCGTCGGACATATTTGGCTGTAATTAATTAGCCAATTCAACCACCTCAACCCCCTGATTTCCCGTATTAGATTTTTTGATGCTCTATCCGATGGTACCACTCTTTTTCGCATAAACCCATTTGTTCGGACGTAATCATGCGGACAAGGTCGTGCAAACTCAGCCATTGAATCCTTCCACATTAAAAGAACCAGATTTCCTCGCGCTGTATGGTTTTTGAGAGCGAATTTTTCTTTTTAAAACTGAACTTATATGACATCGTTTTCTCCGCGGCTACGAACTCACCGCTGACCTTAACCACAACGCTGTGCTAACTGAAAGGTCAGTTCATTAGTAAGTTTAGATCATTAGGTAATTATCTAGCGCAATTCTCATAACAAGTGACACACCGCGACTAACAGTTTGCTCCAGAATAGACTTTCTTTTCCGACCGGCCCACTTTTAGGCATTTGTTAACGTGTTCACTGCAATACTCGGTACGTTATTTTTGGCACTTATTGTAAGAATCCTAGTTTACGTGAACGCCACTTTAGAGCGTTAGTTTCGATCATTTCCTAATGGATCCGCCGCGCTCAGTGGTTATGGCGCTCGGCTGCTGACCCGAAAGATGCGGGTTTGATCCCGGCCGCGGCGGTTGCATTTCGATGGCGGCAAAATGCTAGAGGCCCGGGCACTGTGCGATGTCAGTGCACCTCAGACATCAGGTCAAAGAACCCTAGGTGGTCGAAATTTCCGGAGCCGTCCGCTACGGCGTCCCTCACTGCTTGAGTCGCTTTGGGACGCTAAAGTCCATAAAACCAAAGCAAACCATTTCCGAATGATTCAAGCCATGCATGCTTTGAGAAGGCACAACGTAAAGTAAAAACTATTTCGGGAAATAATTTGCGAATACCCAACATTCGATTTCAGGCCCTCATATGAAGCTGGAGTAATCAATTTGATATCCCATAGTCAAGAATATTTCATCCGGTCTACATGTCTATGTTAAGGTGTGTCCAATATCCCCCCTCAGCTCAGACAACAGTTTTTATAGTGCACACGCAGACCAAACCCGTCTCGTGGCGCGCAGTAAAGACAAGCCGATATTCCAGAGGGACGGTTCAAACACACTGCTCAGTGTTTCCAACCATTGGTTCAGAGTAAAATCTTCCTGTGCACTTACGACCCGGGAAAAACATCGCGATGCCTTTTAGCTGCACAGATAAACTGGTACAAATTCCACCCTTATTATTGCTGGAACGTTAGTTTGTCACACGCGGATGCTTGTGTTGGCATCATAATGAGCGTAAACGCTCAAATTATAGAAGCTCTCTTGGGCAAAGGAAAAGTAAAGCGTTGTGAGTTATATTATAGCAATTAGTGTTTTCCTGGAGTCATTTCCGTATCTGTATGAAAATGCCTTTTTTTCTCCCATTTTTGGAAACGAATTATTTTACACCGCCCTCGGTCCTTCTCTCCTTTTTGCTCCAGCACAAACTAAGTTTCTAGCTTATAAAACGTTTATTAGACCTGTACTAGAGTATGCTAGCACAGTTTGGTTTCCTCAGTCTGCAACTAATATTTCACGACTTGAAAGAATACAGCTAGCGTAAAGCAGTGGGGTTCATTCACAATAGGTACAAACAAACAGACTCGCCAACTGAACTAGCTGCAATCTCCGGGCTCGAAACACTATCAACAAGGGCAAAGCACGTGCGTCTAAAATTCCTCTATCAGCTTCTTCATAACATGTTCAAGGTTGATCCATCAAACCAGCACGCGAATACACTAACTGAATATGTACAGCCGGCCAATTCTTTAGCTGGCGTGCATGACGGCCGCGTTTTCCGTGCTCCTGCAGCCTATGACGGAGCAAACTTGCTAAAATATGAAATCTAAGCAGGGGCTCAGTGAGCCCGTGCTTATTATAAAGCTTACCACAAGTTTTCTTCGTTGTGAAGCGCAGGAGCGCAGAAAAGGCAGCCGTCGCGCACGCCAGTTAAAGTATTGGCCGGCTGTACATCATAGCGATACCTTTAAAAACTCCTTCTTCCCGCTAGTAACAAAAGAATGGAATAGCCTAGATGCATCCATTACTAACGCGGATTCACTTTCAGTTTTTTGCTCTGAACTACATACTGTGTTAAAAAAAAAAAACTGGTGATCTGGATTAGTTTTGTCGATATCTTGCAGTACGCGGTCTGTTGTGCCTATGTTTTCTTTTGAACTTGCCTTTCGTGAAAGTGCTTGTACAATTTGTTAACTTCGTTTTTCTTTTCTCCACTGCATGACTTCCTCCTTGTTCCTTGTTGTTTTCAATTTCCAACGCTGCTTTGAGTAATCAGATTCACTTTGTTAAATCTGATACATGTAACGCCCACGTGCAATGGTTTCAACTAGAGACTGGCAGTATTCCAAATAATAATAATAATAATAATAATAATAATAATAATAATAATAATAATAACTCCTTTCTCTTCGGTCTGGTATTTGCACTGATTCGTCTGGCCCTTGCCAGTGGGGCTAAATTTGTAAAATTTTCGAAACAGGGTTTTGTATAATAAGTTTTCGTTTCGATTTCATTTTAGTGAATTGTCTTCTGTGGATTTGTGCGTACAAAGGGCGCCATTTTTAAACATAGCGGTTTCAAGGTGACTGTGACTGCTGAACTTGTCGCCAGGAGTATTTTTCATTCACTCCGAGAGAAAATAAGGTGATCGCGAGAGCGCAGGCGCCACGCGCTGCGTCCCGTACCTGGCGCACGAAGCAGCAGCAGCAGCAGCAGCAGCAGGGTTTCGGGCAACTGACCGAGTCACGCCAAGAGCAGTAGAGGCTTGAGAAGCACTTCTTGCGAGACAGCACACTCGAGTTCGAGCAACACAGCGAGAGCCATGGCCATGCCCACCGTCGGAACGACAGGATTCTGCGACGTCGCGCCAGGCAACGAAGGTCCGAGCGTTGCACGCAGTGGAACCACGACCGCTTCCTCGGACTCTGACTTCGAGGCCCTCTGTGCTGGCCGGGGCATCACGATGTCGCAGGAGTATCCCCTGCCCCCTCGTCGCAGCATCCGAGAGCTGATTCGTCTCCGGTGGAAGTCTCGGCTGCCTGTGGCCCGGAACGCTGTCCAGCTAGGTGACGTCCCCGTCGCCACTGCAGCGTCTTCATCCGCGGCGCCTGACCAGCCAGGGCTTCGATTGGGAAATGAGGTATGGAACAGGTCGTCGCTGCTGTCGAGAAGTCTAGGCTAGGCAACTGCTGCTTAGAGGCCAGCTCAAGATGCATTACGGGCGCGCTGGAGGTAACAAGTGCGCTATGGACGACACTAGGTTCGAGAAAACTGTACGCATGTAATGCAGGCAAGCCTCCATTTCTAACCGCAACGAACTCCCGGTTACACAGCCTGCCTTAGTGTGCAAAATGCGGCAGGATTCTGCATGTCTTAAAATCTCTTACTTAACGTCACGTGCGATTAATGACACCGTAACCATAGCTGCGTAGAGTAAGTTTCACAGACTTTCCGAGAGCAAAATTTCCCAACGCGTTATTGACATGTATGCTTCTCATTTGTCCGGGCACTGTCAATTCCGTCGCGAAAGCACGCGAAGACAGTTTTCCCTCGACGAATAGGATTTCTGAGCAGAAGTGGTAATAAGCGATCGGTCGAAGCCATAAGGTAGAAGCCCATTATCTGCTTCATGCGCCTTTTGTTCGCTCATGAAAGCAAATATTTGTTTCTCTTGTGAGAGTAAGCTGCAACTCTCCTCTTACAGTGTGGGATAGGCCAGTGGCATGCAATCTTTTCCTTCGGCGGCTATGAGACAGTGGCGTATTGTTAAAGCTACTTTTCTCTCTCTCTCGTGTGCGTGCGTGCGCGCGCGCTTAAGCACATGGTGGTCTAAGATCGTTTCCTTTTTTAAAGATCCTGAATCAACATTCGCTTCAATACGCCACCCTACGGGCCTAATTAGGTAATGGCATCTTGGGCCTCATGTGTTCACATCGTCGACCGAATACACGATCTACAATTGCTTTCATGCTATATGCCAAAAAAAAAATCATTTCGTGTTGTGTCCCCTTATTGCTTTTGTGTGTGTAACGACCACTCGCATCCTCCTCCTAACGACCACTCGCATCCTCCTCCTAACGACCACTTGCCCTTCGTCGCACGCTGTCGCCAGACCGCCCCCCCATGGTGCGCCCCCGCATCCTCCTCCTGTTTTGGGAAGCCACTCCCTCCCGTGGACGCTTCTCCGCTCCCTCCTTTCTTCGGGCGGCCAGTTCGGCTCCTGCCTCGGTCGACGCTGGTCGCACCCTCATCGGCTTTAAATAAACGAAGTCTTAAAGTACCGTGTGCGTCTTTCGCTGCATTCAACACAGCGACCGGACACGACAGTGGCGACGAGAAAGTGGATTCGACCCGCGCTACGCAACGCTATTGACAAGCCATGGCTACGCGAGGGTTTCCCAATCAGATACCAGAGTTCAACGGCTCATCGTGGTCATCGTGGGTTGGACGCCTTCAGTTCTACTTTGAAGCTAACAACATCACAGACCCAGCCTTGAAGAGGGCCAACCTGCTGACGCTGTGCGGGGAGCAGACCTACGATACTGTCTGCGCCCTTATTCAGCCAAGCACACCAGCGGCAGTGTCTTACGACGACATCGTAAAAGCGCTGCAAAAGCACTACGACCCAAGGCCATCCGAGGTCTACAGCCGGGCTCGCTTCCAACGACGAGATCAACTGGGAGGAGAAACTGTGAGCGCCTACGTAGCCGCGCTCAAGAAGCTCGCTGCCGACTGCAATTTTGGAACGCTGTCGACAACAGCTACCGGGCAGGAGGGAGACGCAGCTTCTTCTGCTAACACCACCATGCTTCCCTTGGACGTGATGTTACGCGACAGATTTGTGTGCGGACTGAGTGACGAGTCACTGCAGCAGCGCCTGTTCGCTGAGAAGGACCTCACATTCAGCAAAGCTTACGACATCGCCGTTCGAGCGGAGAGCGCCGGTCACCAGCAGAGAGGGATTCGCCGGAACACCGAGCCGGTACACCAGACAAGCAACCAGGTGCGCAAGCCTTCTGTTGTTGTAAAATCGGTCAAAAAGGCACAACGCTGCTGGCGGTGTGACGACCAACACAACCCCCAGGGATGTCGATTCCAGTCAGCCACGTGTAATTTTTGCCACAAGCGAGGGCATATCGAAAGAGCATGCATTACGAAACGGAGACTTGCCAAGATAAAGTCACCTTCCCAGCCTAATCACAGCGTCAACGCCTCAGAGAATACGCCGCTATCTGATCTCCATGGAACAACATCAGCAACACCATCTGTGTTGTACGACCTGAACACCATGAATCTCGGCACGCGACCGAAGATTTTTACAGAAGTAAGCGTACATCACCAGCTGATTAAGTTCGAGGTGGACTCCGGCGCAGCCTGTACTCTGATCAGTGAGGACACGTTCCGAACTTCATGGCCATCTGACGCACCCGCCCTGCAACAAGACGACACGCACCTGCGAACGTGGTCAGGACAGAATCTGCCACTATTGGGCTCTGCCAACGTGCAGGTTAACTACAACGGCCAGACCCATACGCTACCTCTGCTTGTTGTGAAGGGCACAGGATCAAGCCTTCTAGGGAGAAACTGGTTTTCTCCACTAGGCGTGATGATATGCGGCATACACCAGACGCCGAGCCAGAACATGGTTGAGCAACTGCAAGAGAAATACGAAAGAGTATTCTCGGAAGAGATTCCAGGAAACGAAGGGCCCCCGGTCACACTGGAGTTGTTGGACAACGCGCAACCCAAATTTCTGAAGGCCAGGCCGGTGCCGTTTGCTCTCCGAGATTCAGTTGAAAAAGAGTTGGACAAACTGGAGCAGCAAGGTGTCATCGAGCCGACGCAGCATTCAGAATGGGCCACACCACTTGTCGTAGTTCGCAAGAAGAACGGAACCATACGCCTCTGCGGAGACTACCGGAGCACCGTCAATCTTGCGACTAAAGCGTCCTCTTACCCGCTACCGACACCTGAAGAAGTATTCAGTGTACTGCGTGGCGCAAGAGTCTTCAGCACATTGGACCTCACCCAGGCGTATCAGCAGCTGAAGGTGAGCGAGTCAACTGCTGAATTATTGGCAATTAACACACTGAAAGGCTTGTACAAAGTCAAGCGACTGCCTTTTGGCGTAGCTGCAGCCCCGGCCATATTTCAAAAATTCATGGAGACAGTGCTTCAGGGCATCCCAGGAGTTTGTGTCTACCTTGATGATGTCATCATCAGTGGCACTTCCACTGAAGAGCATGCAGTGCGCCTAGAGCTCGTTCTCGAAAGGCTATCAAACGCAAATTTGCGCATAAGCAAAGTGAAATGCTGTTTTGCGGTGCCAGAGGTGCAATTTCTGGGACACCGAATTGATGCAGAAGGCATTCACCCTACCGAGGACAAAGTGCGAGCGATCACAGAAGCACGAGCTCCAACAAACAAGCAGGAGCTACAGGCTTTTCTCGGACTCTTGACGTTCTACGACCGGTTCTTGGAACAAAGAGCTACCGTGGCCAACGACTTATACCAACTCCTTCGGAAAGATGTGACATGGACATGGTCGCCACGCCATCAGCAGTCATTCGATGCCCTGAAAGACCTGATTCGAAGATGTACAGTCCTCCGCCACTACGACGAAAGGAAGCCTCTGCTTTTGGCTTGCGACGCATCACCGTACGGAGTCGGCGCGGTTCTATCGCAAACTGACGAGCAAGGAAGGGAAGCTCCCATCGCCTTCGCCTCACGTACGTTGTCGCAAGCAGAACGCAACTACGCGCAACTTGACAAAGAAGGGCTAGCCATCGTCTACGCGGCGACACATTTTCACCAGTACATTGCCGGCCGGAAGGTGACCTTTATAACCGATCACCGACCGCTATTGGGCATTCTGGGACCACAAAGGCCTATGCCGCCAACTTTGTCTCCGCGAATGACACGTTGGTGCATCAAACTCTCAGCGTACGACTACGCTCTGGTCTACCGCAATGGGAGTAAACATCAAAACGCCGATGCGCTAAGCCGTCTGCCACTAGACGCAACTGTTGACGAACCATTTCCACCAGGAGACGTTCTGATGTTCGAAGCACTGCCAGAACCTCCGCTTACAGCAGGCACAGTTGCAGCATCTACGCAGAAGTGCGCAGCTCTCCGGCTAGTTTACACAGCTGTTCAACAAGGCAACGTGCATAAACTCAAAGGGGACAACTTCGACGCTTACCGCAGGCGAGCTACAGAGTTGAGCACCCATCGCGGCTGCATCATATTTGGGTCCCGAGTTGTGATGCCGAGAGAACTACGCGCACAAGCTATGTCTCTCATCCACGCCGGACATCGGGGCATCGTTGCAATGAAAAAGTGTGCCAGAAGCTACATGTGGTGGCCTGGCATTGACAACGACATCGAAACAGTGGTGCGAGAATGCAAGCCTTGCCAGAGCAGCCGGAGCGCCCCGCCGAAAGCTCCTGTCCCAGAATGGGAAAAGCCAGACACACCATGGCACACACTGCACATTGATTTTGCAGGACCAATTGAGGGCTGCACTTTCCTTGTGGTCGTAGATGCCTACACAAAGTGGCTTGAGATAAGGCAAATGGGACAGACGACTTCGGCAGCAGTCATTGACAACCTCCGATCACTATTTGCAACGTTCGGCCTGCCGCGCAAGGTAGTGTCGGACAACGGAACACCGTTTGTGTCTGCGGAGATCCTCAAGTTTTATCGCGACAACGGGATCTCATCAGTTACATCGGCCCCCTACCACCCAGCGACAAACGGACAAGCCGAGCGCTACGTAGCCGAGCTAAAACGCGCCCTTGAAAGATATCAGACAGGGTCGCTGCAGCGCCGCCTGGCGCGCTTTCTCTTCAAGCAGCACACGACGGTTCAGAGCACAACAGGCGAGACCCCCTCGAAAATGATGTTCGAGCGTGAAATGCGAACCCAGCTCACAGCCATCCTCCCCGAGCCAAAGGCAGAGACGTTCCGGGAAGAAAAAGCAATTCCGCGCTGCGGCACGCTTAATGAGGGGCAGCGCGTCCTCGCCCGACAGTTTCTGAAAAAGCCACGCTGGGAGGAAGCTACAATTGTCAGACGCATAGGCCTGCGCTCTTGGCTCGTCAACATACATGGCACAGTAGCACGCCGACATCTCAACCAGCTGCGTAGATTTACGACGCCGTCTGAGAGCTGTCCGCCAGCGGAGAGAACACGTGCACCATCTTCCCACATAGCCTGGCACCTCTTCCCGGAAGAAGAGACTTCGCCCAGGACAGACCTAGGAGACACAGCGAACAACAGCCAGCCTACAAGTGTTTCTCCCCCGAGCGCACAAAGCCAGCGCGCCTCCACGCGTGAGCGCCGACCCCCTGCACGATACCAGGCAACTTTCTAAGGGGGAAGGAAGGGTTGTGTCCCCTTATTGCTTTTGTGTGTGTAACGACCACTCGCATCCTCCTCCTAACGACCACTCGCATCCTCCTCCTAACGACCACTTGCCCTTCGTCGCACGCTGTCGCCAGACCGCCCCCCCATGGTGCTCCCCCGCATCCTCCTCCTGTTTTGGGAAGCCACTCCCTCCCGTGGACGCTTCTCCGCTCCCTCCTTTCTTCGGGCGGCCAGTTCGGCTCCTGCCTCGGTCGACGCTGGTCGCACCCTCATCGGCTTTAAATAAACGAAGTCTTAAAGTACCGTGTGCGTCTTTCGCTGCATTCAACACAGCGACCGGACACGACATTTCAGCAATGGCTTCGCGCACAGTATACGTATGCCCTTTCTCAAAAGTCGGGAACCCAAGGAGTTTCGTTTTGAGCCGTGTTGTGTGCCTTGTTATGCATCGCCAGTGTTCTAAATCTTCTGAAGGTGAGGGGAACTCGTCTACTCGTTTCTCTAAAAGTTCACGGTTGCTAAAAGAACCCCACAAGACGGCTTAGAAGCAAACCCCTTCTGGGCTTTTCGTTTGACAAAGGGTGTGCATCTACAGCGCTCGTGGTGCTACTGGATCTATTCCACCTACTGCATTGAGTTTTTATTCCTTGTAGTGTTCGCACTCAGCGTCGTGAGCAGTCATGCCGAAATGCAGCACGTCTGTAGTTCTACCAGTGGTCTATTCGTATGCCTGTTTGCCAAAATGCGGCCGGTGTAGGAAGAGGTGGCAGCACCGCGCAGGTGGCAGCCGTTTCAGTCTAATGGTTACCAGCACTCACAGAGGGCAACGTTCGCTTCGATGTCGTGCAGTAGTGGGGGTCAAGTTGTTGTGGATCAGCAACGTTTCTTGGCCACAATTCGGACGGTGATTTCTGATAGCAACCTTATCGCTGCTTTTTTTAGTTAAAATCGGCCCGGGCTGTGCATTACATATTAGGTAAAATGCTCAAACGCCCCTTACACTGTTAAAGAAGCTTTGAGGTGCGTTCTTTCGCTGGTCTCTCCTTTTGAGTTCACGCATACAGTTTTGTTTTATGCTCAGAATTTCCCCTTGAGATGCTATTTGACTGTCTTTTAATTGTGTGTGTTATCCATTATACGGCAGCTCTTGAAGTACTTATGAGTTTGCATCGTTATAATTAATATACTGTTTGGAACCTCATGGCTGTACAGACCGCAGTTGACGAATCGGCGACCTGTGCGCCTGTTCGGTCAGCCGTCCTTCTCTACAAAGAGAAAATCTCCGCTGGGCTGAGAGTGTTTACAAAGCCGTCTGCTTTAACTTCTGAAAAGTCAGCTTTGTGAGGGGCTTCATCCGTAGTAATAGGCGTCGTTGACGGCATTATATGACTTAAATGAAACCCCCGCGCTCTCACTGGCCAAATATAATATTAGCCGGGAGGTCCCGAGAATAACGAACACGTGGTCTTGCCAGTGGGTCTTTTCGGCGGTGCAGCATCTCTTCTCACGTGTCAGGGCACTCAAGACTGTTAATGCGTGGGCATTAGACGAGTCTCTGCGAGCGGAAATGGCGACCGTCGTCTCTCGGTAGCCTGGGGAGAGCAGGTTGCCCACAACCGGGCGGGCAGGTGACAACAGTATTGTGACGACCCCACATAATGCGCAGGTCCACACGGGACGGAGAGGCAAAAATACACCGTATGGCTCAGTTTAAACAAAAATGATGTAATCAATAATTATACATGGTACATCAGAGGCTGGGGTGTCCGAGCTTACGTGGCGACGCCGTCATGGGGGCGATGGATGGTCTCCGGAGTTGCGATCCGTCGGTGGCTGGCAGAAGCTGCGCGCCGTCCGGCTTCGGCGCTGAAGGACCCTTTTTCGTGAACGATCTCGTCCTCTGCGTGCCTTTCGTCCGCACTCGCCAGCTATATCTGTTCCGCCGGCCACGCCCGATCTCCTGTCTTCCCAACTGGAATGTTTTTTTTTCTTCCTCCTTTCCACGGCGGCGCCCTGCGGCATCCCCGACATCCCTGGTTG
Organism: Amblyomma mixtum; assembly: GCF_055824585.1. Lineage (NCBI taxonomy): Eukaryota > Metazoa > Arthropoda > Arachnida > Ixodida > Ixodidae > Amblyomma > Amblyomma mixtum. Next base: position 311,601,676 of record NC_143014.1, read on the forward strand.
GAATGTCGTTTGTCTCCCGCCGGCAGCTTTCTTCTCTTGTCCTTGTACGGCCAGGCATGCCTAATTGGGCTGGCTTTCCCTCCCGCCGGCGCCTTTGCTGTGGTCACCTCCGCTCAAGGAATTTCGCTGGGGCTACTGCTGACAATGGCCCCAGACATTCCTGCTACACTAATCCGCTGAGGCTCGGAGGGGCATTCCAAGCATCCCACTTCCCATGGTCGTCGCGAGGTTGTCGGCCTTGTTGATTGTTCACGGTTGAGCACAGAGAAAATTCCGCCGAAGGTATGGGCCCTGGTAGCTCACGCACGGAACGTCACACTCGCTCACCCTCCAGAAGAATGTTCTCCGAACATTTGAGTCCAGGCAGCTCCCCTTCTTTTTCTGAATCGCCTCGCACATTCCGTCCGACAAAACACTTTTCGCTGCACACAACACCACTGCACTGCACCATATGCCGCAGCTGTCATAACTGGCGTCTCCAGGGGCAGCACTGATCTTCTTTCACAGACAAACATGAAACTCAGCACCCAAGCCTCTCCTTGCTAGTCCAAACTGGACGAAATAAATTTACCACAGTTACAAAGGAGCTCCCACTTCCAGCACAATCACGGCACAGACAAAAAAAATATAGATAACGAAAGGAAGTCGGGCATGTTCTGCATCCTGTGTAAAAGTGTTACTTAATGACAGAAAGGCTTAACTAGCAACTCCGATATTTTAACACATAAGCACATAGCAATGTTATGAGCTGCAGCATTACACAGTCTTAACCAGTCCCCAACTCCGCTCTGTTTACGCCATTAGTCCGACTTAGCTTTCCGATTTCGAAGTGGATATCGGCGTTCATGAGTCGTACCAAGTAATTCTGTGACCCCTTGTCTGCTTTGAGACTCGCGAGGGCTCGTGGCAGGAGCCTCTCCTGGCGTTATCTGCGCGGCAACCTCGCGCGCTCCTTCCTCCAGCAATGCATGAAGTAAATCCGGTGGCATTCCTGCCGTAACCTCTGGCGCTTGCCGAACAAATGCAGGAGAGGGCGTTTCTTGCGAACAATCTGCGCGCTCCGCTTCACTTCGGTCCCCATCAAAATCTGCGCTTTCCCCCTCCTCATTTCGTGAATACTGAACCGGTGCCGACTTGAGGCGATTTGCGTGTATCCTTATCAAGCGGCGGTTCACGTCTCGGACCCTGAAGTTTACCGGAGAAAGCTTCTCGACAACCTCGCACGGTCCTCTCCACTTCGTCTGGAACTTACGAGCCAACCCAATCTGTCTTTGGCAGTTTTCGATGTACACGCTGTCCCCCACATCAAACGGCGCGTCTCTAGCACCGCGATCGTGCACCTCCTTCCTGCGCTTCGCCGCTTTCTTTAAGGCCTCCTTTGCGATGTCCCTCGCCACTTGCAAGCGCGATTCTAGCTCAGCCTTATAGTCGTCCAGTGAAGCGTATGGGACACGACGGGGGCCCTCTGGCACTTCACTAGGCTGGTCCGGGTCTCGGCCGTAGAGAAGAAAGAATGGCGATTCGCCCGTGCTCTCGTGTGCTGCGGAATTGTAGGCAAACATTGCATACGGGAGCCACAAGTCCCAGTCCCGCTGGTCGCGCGAAACAAAATGCGACAGGAACCCGGCCACGGTTTGGTTCAGTCGCTCCACCGCGCCGTTGCAAGCCGGATGGTACGGTGTTGTCTGCTTCTTAGTGATCTTAAGCAGCTCGCAAACTCTCCTCATTAGCTGCGACACGAAGTTTGTTCCCCGATCTGTCAAGAGTTGCCTCGGAGATCCATGTCGGAGCACGATCTGTTCGACAAATGCTCTTGCAACCGTGTCTGCTTTCTGATCTGGGAGTGCTACCGCTTCCGCGTATTTTGAAAGGTGATCGACAAATACTAAAATGTACCTGTTTCCAGAAGTGGTCGTGGGCAATGGGCCCATTATATCCATACCTGTCCGCTCGAAAGGAGCCGAAACCTCAGGGAACGGCTGAATTGGTGCTGGCCTGCGTCCCTTGGGTGTTTTTCTTTCCAGACAGGAATGACACTTCGCACAGTAGTCTCTAACATCCTGTCGCATGCCACTCCAAAAGTACAAACGCTCGACGCGCCTGCGTGTCTTCGCTACGCCAAAATGACCGGCGCACGGCGCATCGTGGAACGCGCGAAGAACCCTTTCTGTCCACGACCGAGGTATGACGACTCTCTCCCAAGCGGTTTTCTCTGGTCTCCCTTTCCTGGTTGGCCTCGTGCGCCGACACAGGGTGCCGTCTTTGCCAATGAAATAACCTAGCTGTTCGGGGTGAGATGGTGCGCCCTCTAAGCTTTCGATTATTCGCTTCAGGTCAGGATCTTTGCACTGCTCTGTGCGTAATTCGGCGGGGTCGACTACGGGGACAAACTCATCTATAGCTGACACGGCAGCTGTACGGCTGAGCGCATCAGCATTCAGATGTGTCTTTCCTGACTTGTGCTCCACCTCAAAGCAGTATTCCTGCAGCTGTAGATTCCATCTAGCGAGTCGCGAGCTAGGGTCCCTGACACTCATCACCCATTTCAGAGGATGGCAGTCTGTGACTAGCTTGAATTGGCGGCCGTAAAGGTAGCATCTGAAGTGCTTTACTGCCCAGACAACGGCGAGGCACTCCCTTTCTGTAGCTCCGTACTTCTGCTCTGTGGGGCTCAGCTGTCGGCTAGCAAAAGCCACGGGATGTTCTTTGCCCTCGATAACCTGAGATAACACAGCACCAACTGCGAACTTTGACGCATCTGTGGCCAAAACGAAGGGCAAATTAAAATCCGGGTGGCGCAACAGCGGTGCACTCATTAGCTTCCTCTTCAGGGTCCCCAAAAGCATCCTCCTCGTTTTTGCACCAGCGAAAGGCGACATTTTTGGCTGTTAAGGCAGTGAGTGGCTTAGCGAGCTTGGCGAACTCCTCTATGTGCCTTCGGTAGTAACCGATCAGGCCGAGAAACTGCCGGACCTGGCGTACACTAGTCGGGGATGGAAAATCCGAGACACACCTTAGTTTCTCAGGGTCCGGTCGCACGCCGTCAGCTGAAACAACGTGCCCGAGGTATTTCACCTCGTTTTTGAGGAATTGGCACTTAGAAGGCTTCAGCTTGAGACCAGCTCCTCTTAGTCGCACCAAAACCTGCTCAATATCGCGCAAGTGGTTCTCAAAACCGTCACTGTATATGATTATGTCATCCATATACACGAAGCACAGCTTCCCCAGAAGACCCGCCAGGATAACATCAGCGGTTCTCTGCCAGACAGCAGGGCTGTTGACCAGACCCATCGGCATTCTTTTCCATTCATAGTGCCCTGAGGGCGTGTTGAATGCCGTTTTCTCAGCATCTGCCGGATCCATTGCTATCTGCCAGAATCCCGCCGCCATGTCCACTACCGTGAAGTACCTGGCAGAGCCCAGCTGAGAAAGCGTCTCCTGTATATTGGGAATGGGGTATGGATCGATGCGAGTTACGGCATTTAGTTTGCGGTAGTCCACCACCAATCGATACGAGCCATCTGGCTTTTCCACCAATAGTGCCGGTGCTCCCCATGGTGACTTTGAGTGTTCGACAATGCCGCGATCAATAAGGTCCTGCACCTGCCGCTCCATCTCCTCACGTTGGGAGTAAGGAATCCTGTACGCACGTTGGTAAACGGGCGATGAAGTGCCGGTTTCTATCCTGTGCTTTATAACGCCACAGCAGCCCAAATCCAGGTTGGACGCGGCGAATACCTCTGAGTAGTCGTTCAGCAAACCTACCAGAGCCTCCTTCTCCCTGGATTTTACGTGGGAAAGATCGAACAACGCATTTGGAGGAGTCGAAGGACTAGCATGCTCTACAGTTGCGAGTACCGTATCGGTGGGCTCATGGTTCTCTATCGCAGAGGTGAAGAAAGCCAATGTTTTGTTCCTGGGAAGGCTCAGTGGCTGCTGGCTACAGTTAACCACCCGTAGGGGCACTCTGTGGGCGTCATTAACAGTCACGAGGCACGCGGCCGCCTTCAGGCCATTACTAAGAGAGTCGACCGGTTCAAGCACTCCCACGGCGCCGCTCTGTACATCTGCAGGCACATAAGCGTACAAAATGTGCTCCGACCACGGAAGGACGACCGCCTCATCGACCAGCTTTACGGCAACCCGCGAATATACCTTCTCTAATGATCCCAATGTTTGACGGGTGTCAATATCGGTACTGCGAATCTCAGCCCTGCTCCTGTTCAAAAACGGAACTTCTGAGCCCCCGCATTAACTTCTTCCTCAGAGAATGAGACTACTACCTTCCCTTTTCTCAAAAAATCCTGCCCTAATATACCTGACACTCCGTTTGGCAGAGACACCGTGTCCGGGCATACGTAGCAGGGGTGCTCCAATGCAATTCCGCCGAGAGTGAAGTGTAACCGGTAGAGCCCACTTATGCCAAGAGGATCCCCCGTTATGCCTACAAATTTGGTTGCCATACCACCAGACGCTTCCAACACCTCGCGATCCCCTTTCCTTCGAAGCGTGTTAAAGCTGCTTTCCTTAAGCAAGGTCACCTTTGACCCTGTGTCTATCAACAATTCCATGCAACAACCGTTTAACTTGCAACGCACAACAGGGCATGCCTCGTCGGCCACACAAACCACCACCACCTCATTACCCACTGCTCCCTCCCCACACTCATCAGTATGGGGAGGACAACCTAGTTTTTTGTCCCTGTATCTGGAGCCTCGCTGTAGGCTTGCTTAGGGCGTGTCTCGCCTGCTTCTCTTTGTGGCTCCCCACGGCGCACGTTTGGGCAGAACCTTGCGATGTGTCTGCGACCCTGGCACGCGAAGCACGCGATTTCTTCGAAATCTCGCATACCGCGCCTGTAGCTTTGTGGCGGTCTCCGGTTTCCAGCGAATGGGCGCCGTTGAGCGCCCGCTTCAACCTGGCGTTCCACCTGCTGAGATAGCAGCTGCTCTAAGCGATCTAACCGCTCTGTCAAGAGAGCAACCTCAGGGTTGGGCACCGCTCTCTCTATGACGCGAACTCTCGCTGCGGCCGCCGTTAGCGCCTCATTTCGTTCCTCATCCAATGCGGCCGCCACGGCTTGGTCGAAATTGCTCGGCTTGCGCGAGAGCACGAACCGGCGCACGGGGTATTGCAGACCAGCCACAAACAAAGCGGTCATTTCCTCTTTAAGTAGTTCCTCCGCGTATTTCTTCTTTAGCTGGTCTCCTTCATCCTCCCTACTCAGCGTATCGCGCGCTAGGCGCTGAAGCCGCGACGCAAATGTTCGCACGTCCTCCCCTACCATCTGTCCGGCGTCACGGAACCTCTGTACCCGCACATGACGTGGTTCAGTGTCGAAATGCTCGAACGCGAGCTTCTTAAATTCCGCAAATGATTTTGTGGATTTTACCTTTTCGTCTCGCCAAGCAAAATCATGAGCAGCTCCTGCCATCTTACACCTCGCCATTCCCAGCATTTGAGCATCGGACCATCCTCCCATTTTCCCAATCTCTTCTAGCATGGAAAAGAAATCGCAGATTGGAAGCCCAGTCTTATCCCCCGTAAACGTCGGAATGACGCTTCCTAATGCCAGCATGCTTGCTCCGAGCGACGGCTGTGGAGTGGGAGCTCCGTCAGTTACAGACATTTTTTTCCGCTCCAGCCCTCCGGTGCCTCAAGCCTCTCAAATGGGGGTCGAAGTCCCACAATCAGTCCCGTGATTCCCCTTTGATTACAATTTTGAAGTCATGAATGTCGCAGCATTCAGAGGACATTTGCTTTTGAGACCCCACTGCTGACACCAGTGTGACGACCCCACATAATGCGCAGGTCCACACGGGACGGAGAGGCAAAAATACACCGTATGGCTCAGTTTAAACAAAAATGATGTAATCAATAATTATACATGGTACATCAGAGGCTGGGGTGTCCGAGCTTACGTGGCGACGCCGTCATGGGGGCGATGGATGGTCTCCGGAGTTGCGATCCGTCGGTGGCTGGCAGAAGCTGCGCGCCGTCCGGCTTCGGCGCTGAAGGACCCTTTTTCGTGAACGATCTCGTCCTCTGCGTGCCTTTCGTCCGCACTTGCCAGCTATATCTGTTCCGCCGGCCACGCCCGATCTCCTGTCTTCCCGACTGGAATGTTTTTTTTTTCTTCCTCCTTTCCACGGCGGCGCCCTGCGGCATCCCCGACATCCCTGGTTGGAATGTCGCTTGTCTCCCGCCGGCAGCTTTCTTCTCTTGTCCTTGTACGGCCAGGCATGCCTAATTGGGCTGGCTTTCCCTCCCGCCGGCGCCTTTGCTGTGGTCACCTCCGCTCAAGGAATTTCGCTGGGGCTACTGCTGACAATGGCCCCAGACATTCCTGCTACACTAATCCGCTGAGGCTCGGAGGGGCATTCCAAGCATCCCACTTCCCATGGTCGTCGCGAGGTTGTCGGCATTGTTGATTGTTCACGGTTGAGCACAGAGAAAATTCCGCCGAAGGTATGGGCCCTGGTAGCTCACGCACGGAACGTCACAGTATGCCACCTCGGATATAACGACCTTTAAAAAAATTCAAGGGGCACTTTGACATCTAAAGTGCGTAGAGGCGAAAGCGTTTTCCGCACCACTTTGACTTCCTCTGAGGCACTGGTGACGTCACCACTGGATGACGTCACACATAATTAACGACTAATTATTGAGTAATGACAAATTACTTTTTAATGGCTAATTACTGATTAATGACTAATGCTAATTAACTGCTAATTAGTCACGCTTAAGCTTCGCCTTTAGGAGTGGAACGCGACAGCGTGTTGTAGCGCTGCCAGGGAGTCCACGGAACCCCACCACCCGTTCGGCGCGATGCCTTGCCGTTTGAACGCAACGCTTTATGAGGGAATGGAATGGCGCATTAATTTGCGTTCATCTCGGTGGACAGCTGAACCGCGCCGTACAGGAAGGAAGGAAGTGGGAGTGAAAGAAGAAAGATAAAGAGGGGTCGTAATGAAGGAAATCAAAATTGTATTTGAGAAAAGGAAATTACGCACTGTCTCACATATCTCGATGGACACCCGTCTTCCGTTTGTAGAGCAAGGGAGGAAGTTGGAGTGAAAGAAAGAGAAAGAGGGGCCGTAATAAAGAAAATTTAAAATTTAATTTGAGGAAAGGAAATTACGCTGTAACTGTCTCACATATCTCGGTGGACACCCGTCAAAAGCGTGTCACCTCTGCTGACAAAGTTCTGCTGACAGCCTTGTGTCGACAACGATGAGGCATTATAGGTTTTCGCCATAATATTGTGACAGCTATTTTTAGGGGAATCCCCCAAGGTGGAGTAGATTTGTAATAAGGGAGTAATTACTCATTGACGTCCACCCGAGCGCAGCCATACGGCCACAAAGGAAAGCTATACAGCTTTCACAGAAACTTCGTAGTTAAAGAAAAATTCGTCCTGGTCCGGGGTTCGAACCCGGGACCACCGCCACACCGGAGCAGTCGCTCTACCAATTGAGCTAACCGGGACGGCAAGCTTACGGTAGGGCGAGAGCGAATTGATCTATAACTCGAAGTGGGAACAGTGTTGACCAAATATTTTTAGGGGAATCCCCCAAGGTGGAGTAGATTTGTAATAAGGGAGTAATTACTCATTGACGTCAATGAGTAATTACTCCCTTATTACAAATCTACTCCACCTTGGGGGATTCCCCTAAAAATATTTGGTCAACACTGTTCCCACTTCGAGTTATAGATCAATTCGCTCTCGCCCTACCGTAAGCTTGCCGTCCCGGTTAGCTCAATTGGTAGAGCGACTGCTCCGGTGTGGCGGTGGTCCCGGGTTCGAACCCCGGACCAGGACGAATTTTTCTTTAACTACGAAGTTTCTGTGAAAGCTGTATAGCTTTCCTTTGTGGCCGTATGGCTGCGCTCGGGTGGACGTCAATGAGTAATTACTCCCTTATTTAATATTGTGACAGACTAGAAGACGACGAAGCGGGCAGTGGCATGGGCAGGAGCGCTCGTGCTAGGCTCGCAGACATTAAATCATATCATCGCCATCGGTCATGCAGTCCTTTCTTCATCGCTTGCCGTCACGTAACAATATTCACCGGGAGGTGCCGTGAATTACGAACACGTGGTGTTGCCAGTGGGTGTTTTCGGCGGTGCAGCATTTCTTCTCACGTGTCACGGCACTCAAGACTGTTAATGCGTGAGCATTAGACGAGTCTGTGCGAGCGAAAATGGCGACCGCCGTCTCTCAGTAGCCTGGGGAAAGCAGGGTGCCCACAACCAGGTGGACAAGGTGGCAACAGTCTGCCACCTCGGCTATAACGACCTTTCGGGTGTTAACGTCGGATATAAAGAACCTTAATGTGCTGACCTCAGATATAACGAACTTTAGTGTGTAAACCTCGAATATAACGAACGTTCGGCTGCTAGCGCATTAAAACGATCCACCCAGGATCGCCTGACCCGGCGGCACGAGCCGCCCGATCGGGGGGGGGGGGGGGGGGGGCACGGTCTAAAAACCGGTCCCTCCGTCAGCTGCGGGCGCAACGAAGGTGCCCCACCCCTTGCCTCCGGGTCCTGCTCTGCGTTTCCGTCGAGCGGCGGCGACGGAGCCCCGCCCCACGGAGAACACGCCAGTCACAGCGCGAGCTCGCTTCACGTGATCCACCGCTTGCTTGCTGCGACTAAGAGATGGCGCTGGCGAGCGTCGCGACTCTATCGCGGCTTTGGTGGCGGCGGCGATGCGCGGGTGCGTGGGACGAAGAAAGCAGCGAGGAGCAGCGAGCGCCCACCCAAACTGGTTTGCCGGTGTTCCGTTGCGTCCGCGGTTTCCGCAGCCGCGCCGTAGAGGCGACTAGTGCACTGCACGGGCTCGGGCCGGCCCGAAAGCCCGGCCCGGCCCGCGGGCCGGGCCGGGCCGAGACATGATCTGTTTTGCCGGGCCTGGGCCGGGCCCGGGCCTGAAGTTGCGGGCCCGGGCCGGGCCCGGGCTTAAAGCTGCGGACGCGAGTGGGGCTTGGGTCCGTGCAGAAACGGCTGGTGTCCGACTATTCATTCACTATTGCAGAGTGAAGTACACAACTGCGACATTGGAGCCGCGACACGGATGAGCTATGGGTTATAGTACGCGCTGAGAAAAAACTAAACTTTATTCATTTACTTATTTATTTCCTTATTTCCACGCCGTGGTGGCTTAGTGGTCAAGGCGCTTGATTACTGAGCCGGGGAACCAGGGTTTGCTCCTATCCTCAGCGGCTGCATTTCTATTTAGGCGGCAAGCATGACAGCCATGTACTTTGTAGTATCATTGCTCGTTGAGGAAACCCAGGCGGTCGAAATCATCCGGAGCCCTTTCCTTCGGTATCTCGCACAGCCTGACTCCCCTTGGGCCCTTAAGCCCCAAAAACAGCTTTAATTTTACAGCTATATTTTTCTCATGTGAGAAAATTCACAGACTAAAGCGCGTTTGGTTTTCTTTTTGATGAGCTGTCCGGAACGTATGCCACAAAACTCGCAAATAGCCACAAAAGCTCGCAAGAGTTTGTAAATCTCATCGATTAAGCACATCTATCTCTCCTCCCTTCTTCAGCCTGGTTGTCATGACAAGGGTTTTGCCCTGTTATCACGTCGTTCGCATGTTATCTTCTGCTCCACCAGTAAGAGTAAAATTCAACCGGTCTTAATTGGCCATTGATCATTCGTCATCCCAAAGTTTAGGACGCTTATAGTCTTCAAAACACACACCATGAAATACTCAAGTCTTTTAGCTTTTCGTTTCTGCTGAAAGGCGACCAGTTCGGCTACGATTTCAACCTGTGAGATCGCGTTCACTAAAAAAATGGCATCCCACTGCTTGCTAAGCAGCTTTATTGTTTATTCTACGGGGCGGCAAAATATAACCGATTAAAATCATGGGGGAATGCAAAGTAGTCTATTACGCGCGTATGCAGCCCTTTTTATTTCGCTTTCGGAACTTCCGAGTATATCTTTGCGCACCTACACGAGATCACTGTCCAAAAGAGGGCCTGGCGAGCACGACTCTTAATCACTTCCTTCTGGGTTAAAAAGAATCAACTTCCTGCAAACCAAACTGTGGTTTCAGAACCTTTGTCGGCCAGTTCCTTATCGGTATAGAAGCAGTCTACTTGCTCAGAGTGAGCACTGTACCTCAAGCGTTACTGTGAAACTGGCCGGGCCGGGCCCGGGCTGGGCTTCATTGCGGGATTCACGGGCCGGGCCGGGCTCTCTGGAGCGATAATTTAGCGGGCCTGGGCCGGGCCCGGGCTTGAAGCCGCGGGCCTGGGCCGGGCTCGGGCTTCAGGTCTCGGGCCCGGGCCGGGCTCGGGCCCCAGATTGAGGCCCGTGCAGTGCTCTAGAGGCGACCGGCTGTGAGAACCAGGCCTAAGAGTTTTTATTTCTAGCTCCGGCGTGCTTTGAACGCTTGACCGCGAATAAGTGACGGGTCACTTCGCCCATGTAGGGATTAGAAGACGGTCCGAGTTGGGATATTTCCGAACGAGGAAAGCATGCCCGGCGACGCCTGGCAACGAATGCCGTTTTAAGCCTTTGTTTGGTAGGGAACCATATCGACGAAAACGCGGCAGGCGAAGTAACCATATCATCGGCACAGTGCAGTCGTGTAGGGTTTATGTACGAAATGAAGTTGCCGACTATAGGGACGCCATCGGAATGCCTCGGAGTGCGGAAATCTTGCGCTGTCCACATAAGATTTCAGGTTTTGTTGAATGGGCGCTTTACTGCCCAGGACGGGCAATGCTTGTTCCTGGACTACTTTTCAAATTTCAACAGCTTTATTTAGAACCCGGAAGAGAGGATACGAAAAACGCATAGCCTTTTGACTCCCATTGAGCCCACCTTTAGCAAAACGTTAGGGGTGTAATTAAGCGGAGGGGGCTGGGAGGGGTGACGGCTTCCCTTCCCCTCTTGAAAGCGGGGAATTCTCTAAATGATAATATGGCACTACGTCGCATTTTCCGGGGAACAATGTTTAAGAAATGTTTTGTGGAAATAGGATCATACCCTTCCCGTTTGCCCCCTTTCTTTATATTTCAAATTTTGCACAAACTGACTAAATAAGGTAGCTATGGTCGGATACAACTTAAGTCTGCAGTGAAGCTCCGCCCACATTCAGGACCGCCGCACATAATTCCTTCAAGACAAAAAATGTGGTCCATTGTCAAAGTTTTTTATGTTATCGAGATAAGAAGGTAATCACAAAAAATACCTAGCTCAAGAATTCTGATGCCTGGCTTCTTTAATAAAGTCCAACATTAAAAACCTGATTTCATTTCCTGTTGAAATACAGGACGCCTCGTACCGGAGCTGTCGTGACCGTACTTTTGGCCACGTGGGCCCGATCAAGCAGCTACCGTGAACAGTCGACAAGGCTGACGACCTCGCGACGGCGGTGATGCAGTGGGGTGCTTGGAATGCCCCCCTCCGAGCCTAAGTGGATTAGTGCAGCGGAATTCCTTGAGCGGAGGTGACCACGGCAGCAGCGGCGAAGGCAGGAGACGCGCAGGAGGTATTGTCAGAGCAACCACAGCGAAAACGGAGGCGACGTGGCGGCGCCAGTCACGCTGGCTGTTAATTGAAGACTGCTGTGTTCCCGACTCGTGTTCTGGACAACCGACGGGGAAGCAAGTTCATTCACCTGCTGGAAGACTGCGGGAGATTCCTTTCCAGCCGGGCTGGATGAGTCAGCATCTCCCCCTTCCCATCGACCCAGCTGCGAGAGAGTGGAAAAGCCCGCACCTGCCCGGCCGTGGGTGGTAACACCAGCCTCTACTTCGGTCCATCCGATTGTACAGTGCTCTTCGAACATTATTCCCCAGCCAGGGATCTGGGGAATCCGAACCATATTTAACTCGGCTGTGATTGTGGCCGAGAGAGCCTGCTAGCTCCAGTCGACTACGGTTGACGAAGACGTTCCCCTTCCACTGAGAGTCTTTCTCAGTCGCTCTATGTAAATAATGTAAATAAGTGTATAAAGTTTTTTCGTTACCTCTCTCTAAACCCAGTCTCCCATCCTCCTCGTCCCATCACCGGTCTCCGGCCATGCTACCTGGGTCGCAACAGGGCCCACTGTCAACAGCTGCTGTTTTTTTTTAAGTTATATCCTACTATAAGGAGGGGTTCAAATGGTACTTTTAAAAACCAAATGAAATAAGAATAGTATTCCTAAAAACTGAACAGAACATGAATCGAATTGTGATAGAAGCTGATCGAATACGATTCGATCATTATTACAAATATTCGTTACTAGTGCGAATAATCGTAGAAAACGAAATAATCATGCAAACATCAAAGTGCTAAGGGCAGTTGCGGTACGGCTCTATAACTTGTGGAGTAGCCATGGCTACCCAAGAAGCAAAACTGATCTTCACTGAGGGGTATACACTGCCCAAAGTCAGTATAATAACTGATCGTTATGTTATACATATCGGAAAATTACCTTTTGCTACTGATGACAGCGCCACAACTCAGTAGAAGAGAGGAACAAGAACAACGTTCGAGCCATGACCTCCGAGATCGGGCGTCTAAGCCGTGCTTGCTAAACCTGCCTCGCCCTGCTGCATCACCCAATATTGGTGGCCATATATGAGCATTATGAAACCGCAAATCAAATGGACCATGTCGCGATAACTCTGCCGCCTGCGCAGAAAGATGGCGGCAGAGCGCTGTGAGGAGTAGGAGTGGGCCCTTCCCTTTTAAAACACTATGCGAAAAAAACTACGGCTTGCCTTATTTTGCCTTAATGTTTATTTTACCTTCAGCCTGAGTCGATTTTGGACGTTAAACCTCAATAAACCAGTATTCGAAAAAATCCGATTTCATTCGGCTCTTTTAATTAATCTTGAACTTGCGCTATTTGATTCATTCGACGAATTAATTAAGAGGATATTCGATTAGTTCCAAGCTCTGGTGGGACAGGGCAGAGCATAATCTGAGGCGTTTTAATGAATCAGATAAAGTGCCTCGCCCGCACCATTATCTCTATCGCGGGTGCTCTGATGAGGCAGTAAAAATTTACGCTTTTTGTTTTTCTCGCGCGCAGGGTCACGGCGCTCATGAAGTACTCGCCCGCCAAGCAAACTGCAGTCTGAGCCTGTGGATTAAGGTGGCCGTACTACTAACAACTCTTCTCTTCATCGTCACTCCACTCATCTATCTGATGGTTACGCAGTGGATTTATAGCGCCCGGCGACGCTATAAAGCGCCGGCGCTGAGATCGGCGTTACAGCGCGCGCTAGAAGAGAGAGAGAGAGAGAGAGAGAAAACTTTTATTGCTCTTTCAAGAGATTCGCGGAGATGAAGACTTCTTGGTCGTCCTGCTTGGGCGCTGGCGACTTGAGTCTTCGAGCAAGGGTGGGCCCTCAGTCCAGGGCTCCACTGAGTCGTGCCGCTTCAACAGCGTGCTGTACCAAGGCCCTCTGGACCTCGAGCTCGCTGCTGGAGAGACAGCTCTCCCATTGCTCCTCACTCGGTGGTTGATAATTGTGGAATGCTATGTTTCTTTCGCACTCCCAGGTAATGTGATAGAGTGTAGGTGTACCGCCGCACCAGGGACAGTCTGATCTGAATTGCGTTGGTGACATTTTGCTGTATATGTACAGGTTAGGAAAAGTGTTCGTCTGTAGCCTACGCCATCCTACAGCCTCTTCCCTAGTCAGTGCTCTGTGTGGTGGTGGATACCTCAATCTAGTTCCCCTATAAAGTTGTAGGGTCTCTGCGTAGCCTCCCTCGCACGTGAGTAGCCGTAACTCCGGGGCGTCCGATAAGCCTGCTCGGTAAGTGAGCCCTCGAGCCAGGCTGTCCGCCCTTTCGTTTCCTGCTACGCCTGCGTGAGCTGGCACCCAGATGATATGCTGTATAGGCGTTTTTCCAGCGGAAGCTGCCGCCTCGCCGATGATCCTAAGGGCGATGCCGCTAATGTTGCCCTTCGTATAACTCTTGCATGTTTCTTTCGAGTCCGTTAGAATGTTCAGGGAGCGGCCTCTTCTATAGCCTTCGGCTACCGCCAGCGCGACGGCAATCTCTTCGGCCTCCGCTATCCCCGACACTCCCACTGAAGCGCAGGAGGTCATTTCCCCTGTACCATTGACTACCACTACAGCGGCTGTGCGCTTCTCTACGCTTGCGTACATAGAAGCGTCCGTATATAGTGTGTTTTCGGATCAGCCTTTTGTCCATCTGCTCGGCCCTAGCCCTCCGCCTCTCCTCGTGTAAGTTGGGATCCATGTTTTTAGGCAATGGCCCTACATTGAAAGTCCTTCTGAGGTCGTCTGGTACTTCTGTGTATCTGTCAGAAGAAAATAAAGATGGATAGCGCGTGCTCGGGGCGCACGCCCGGCACGTGCAGTTCGGAACTAGAAGCCTGCCACGCTGGTCGTCTCTCTCTGGTGCTCCGCTGCGACCCCGCAAATCCTCAACAGTGGTGACCCGGCGAACCGTGCCTTCTATCCCAGCGGCGTCCTAGCATGGCGTACTGGCACCACCCAAGTTTCGACCCGCCGCTCCCGGCGTTCCGGCCTGCAGGCGTCGGCGGGTGGTTCGCCCAACTGGAGGCTGCGATGTACCTTAACGGCATCACCATCCAGCCGTTTAAACACGCAGTCCTTTGCGACATCCTCCCGCCCGACCTCCTGCGTCGGCTCACCTACTCTGCCTTCGGCTGCCGGCCATACGATGAGCTGCGTGCGGCCGTCTTGGCGGACTTCGGCGCCTACTACGTTCCGCCGCCGCTCTACGACGCAGCGGACCCGTTTTCGCCGCCGCCAGCCTCTGGCCCTGCACCGGCCTCGCCCGCGCCCACGCAGCCTTCATCACAACCCGGCCCGCCTCAGCAGCCCCTCGCCGCCTCGCCGCACTCCAGTCCAGCGTCTCCGGCCCGGCTTCTTTATCACCGACCACACCAGACGCAACCGCATCGCTTCCGGCAGCACATCCTGCTACCCCGGTTACGCTAACAGCACTGTGCGACGACTCCACGGCCCCAAGTCCGCACTCATTCCCTCAGCAGCTCGGTGAGGTGCCTGGCCCACCGCGGTTTGCCACGTCAGCGAACTCGGCGACAGATGCGCCTCGCGCCGCCCTGTTCAGCGCCTCCGGCCATACCGCCTCCCATGCGGACGATACAGCATCTACGGCACAGCCCGGTGAGCAACTTCTCTTATCTGCAATAGTGCCGCCGTCAGTCGAGCTCTTCCTCGACGAGTGCCCCACTCCGCCTAATGTCTGTACCCTACTGCATAGCATCGCTGCCAGCCGAACGCTCACCTGCCGCCTCATCGCTCATTCCGCTAAAGTCGTCAGTCACTGACCTGAGCGATCGTGCTAAAGGCGAAGTGAGTTTGCCGCCATCGCAGCATATGCCACATACCAGCCCCACTACCCCGGCGGCCACACCGCCTGCCCAAGAGGCCCCACCTCAAGCCCTCAGTACTGTCAACCGCATCTCGGAGTCTGACCCTGGTAGCTCGACAGTGTCGCAGCAAGCGTCTGTTTTGGTGCCTGACTTGAGCCACCTTCAGCAGCGAATGGTCCAGCTACCCACACCGAGTAGTGCGGCATTTGTCCATCCAAAAGCTTTGTCTTTTGTTCCCAGCAAGCCTTCTGATGTAGCAGTCTCAGCTGCACGGCCTGTCACTGCAACAACCTTTTTGCAGCCACCTACAGCTGACCATGCCCACACGCGAATCAGCACTGGCCAGTTGCTCCGGACTGCCACTCTCGCTTCAACCAAGCACCTGGCATTGAGCCCAGCAACTTGCTCCGGCATCGTCACAGCTGTCGCCGTTGTGTCGACAGTCACACCACAGCTGCTGTCAGTCCACGGAGCCGTTTCGGCCGCTCTTGTGCTTGTGCCCGCGTACTCGGCGCGTCAGATTCCCACCGCCACCAGCTCCAACGTCCCAACACTGATGGCACTTGCTTCAGCAGGCAGCACTACAGTCGGTGACGGCCTAAACATGGCTTCCCCTGCCCCCGTGTCCATTGTCAGCTCGGCACCCAGCATCATTCGCCCGTTGCGCAGCAGCCAGGCTCGTCCACCTGAGCCGGCGCACTCCACCCGACGGCTCTTCCCGGCACCTGACCTGAACTTACCGGACTCTCCACCTCTGGCTACTCCATCTCTGCCCCGTCGGCGCGCAAATTTCGCCGTTCCGTCTAGGTGGGGGGCCCTATAGCGCCCGGCGACGCTATAAAGCGCCGGCGCTGAGATCGGCGTTACAGCGCGCGCTAGAAGAAAATAAAGATGGACAGCGCGTGCTCGGGGCGCACGCCCGGCACGTGCAGTTCGGAACGAGAAGCCTGCGACGCTGGTCGTCTCTCTCTGGTGCTCCGCTGCGACCCCGAAAATCCTCAACAGATTCACCTCCATCACGGCGACTTTTTCCCCTCCACTACCCCACGGCTGCACACCGACCCTGCGGATCTGCCCCTTTTCCCTGGCTGCGGCAGTACGGCGTGCCAGAGGTACATGGCTGGCATACAATCTTCCCTCAACTGGTCTAGAGACCCATGTGACAACTTCTACCAATTTGTGTGTGACGGATGGAGGCAGAACAATCATATGGTCTCCATTCTCGATGTCGCCGAAGACAAAATGTACACCCATGCATTGAATTCTGTTAACTGGGCTCCCCGGTTCACCACAAGTCACGGCACCCCAACGAGGTGAGCACCGAACGCCGAAGAAAAGGTAGCCGCTTTAGTCATGTCATGCATGAGGCATTCTGAAAGCGGTTTAGACGAACTGAAAACATTCATGGCCGAACACCACCTACCATGGCCGATGACATCCCACAAAGACCTGCTGGATATCTTGTTTCACCTCTCCAGAAATTGGAACATCCACCTATGGTTCCAGGTGACCCTCGATCTCACCCCTTATCAAGCCGGCACGGGAAACCCCTTGCTGAAGATCGGAAGCAGCGCCATGTTTGGAGCCTGGGTAGCGTTAATGCGGACATTCGCCGGTCAGCGAATGGGAACCCAGCCGTCCCTGCGCTACCAAAAGTACCTCCAGAACATGCTGGCTCTTTTCGGCGTTTCCGAGTTGCGAACCTCCGAATTGGTCTCTACAATCCAGGAAATGGATATGCTTACTCTAGAAGCGTTGGCACCTGCCTTTGCAGACCAAGAACAGAAAATTCTGCGGCTGTCTATTCAGAACTTCAGTGATGCCGTGACTCCCGGCTTCCCCACCAACCGCTGGGCCCTCCTCGTCGACGCGCACTTCCCTTGGGCTCGCCGCTATTCCGCCAACATCGAGGTACATGCGGAGAAGCCCAGCCTGCTCAGGGCTGTTGGTTACCTTCTGCGGCTCAAGTCCGAGACGCGGGAAGCACTGACCCTCAGCCTGGGGCTTCGCGTAGTCACTGAGCTAGGCTGGATGGCGCACCGGGAAATCGCTGAGGCCACACTTCAACTCCTTGGTATTCCTTGGTCATCGCACAACCGCCGCTGCCTAATGGAGGTTGAAAGCAGGACAGGCGTGGCCTGGTTCAGTCTTTTTCCCAAAGATCTAGGAACTGACACACTGATTCAAGATATCCGAGAAGTTCTGCTTGGTGTGGTGATGCGCCGCAGCGGTGCTATGCTCCGCATGACCGCCAGGAAGGAAACCTTTCAGTCGGACGTCCAAAAATATATTTTCAGCGTACTGCCACAGCCCACCCCCGGCACTAGCTTCTTCAACAGCTGGGTGAAACTGATGAAAGTTCAGTGGAGGCTGCAACAGCATAGCCTGAGCAACATCGTGAAGCCGAGGTCCGTGCTGAGCCACAGATGGACCCTGCATGGCGCCCTAACAGCCTCCGAAGAGTACTTCGTGTTCCCTCTCTACCATCCGGACCTGCCGCCGGCAGTCAACTACGGCGGTGCAGGGAGGCTGCTTGCTGATGAAGTTCTTAGGGAGCTCTTCTACGCGCCCCCTAAAGACCAGCAGCAAGTGCTTCGTGGCTACTTCCTCACTGAACCCAACGAGACTGAGGATGCCCTGCAGGAGTGGTCCCCTCATTACGTAGACACAAAAGCCCTTCTAGCCGCCTTAAAGGCATACAGGCTTGGCTTAATCCGACACTCCCCTGACGCGCATTCCGCGAAATCGAGCCTTGTGGAGGACAGGCTTTTTTTCGTGGCCTCCTGCTATTCCCTCTGTTCCAGCGGAAACCACATGGGCATGTTTTATGGAGATGCGGAGCAGCGTTGCAACATCGCCGCCAGGGCTCTTGTGGAATTCAGGAGAGCCTTCGAGTGTTACGGTGATAAGGGTTAGCCCCTGACGCTGTCTCTTTTTTTCGCGGCGGGCAGCTTTTCGGTGCCTTGGACTAATGCACACGTCGATTTTTTTTTACTGTATGATTTGTACATGTAGAGTTTCAGGGCTGGGAAACTTCTGGAGTTTCGTGAACGCGCAAAAATTGCCTTGTGGATATGTGCACTGCCCGTCGACACATCTGTGTGTGTGAATGCTGCAGGTGAAGTGGACAGCGGTCGTCGGGGGTATTCCGCCCACGGGGGCTTCTCGCTCTCCCAACGCGTTTTCTATGTGAAGCGTGCAGCGGTTTCCCACGTTTAGTGTTTCTCGTGCCAACAAGTCACGATGCTTGAAAAATACAGCTGTCTCTTCAGAAAGGGGAACGCAAGACATTTCAGTGACTGGACAAGGGAGAACGTGTCGGTTACCAGAGCGTTCTTGCATGCTCCCGTAGTAAGTAGCCTTTGGCGCTAAATGGCCATGAATAAACACACCAACAATCCTGACTACTTACTTTAGCACATTAAATAATGTCAGAGTTTCACAAAGAGATCAGCTAGGCTAGCGTAACCGAACAAAGTCCTTGCGTTAAACGTAGCAGCCCCAGTTTCCAATGCCGGTCTCTCCAGATTAAGATATTCTTGCACCTTCTGCCGTGCTACATGTGTGGCAATGCAATACGACATAACCCCTTCGGCCCTTGTCGCGTCATTTCACACCACAACACATGTACCGCTGGTGCCTCAATAAAGGGCGAAAATTCCCTTAGTTCTGCTACGATAGTTCCTCAATGATCCCTGTTTCTATCGGCATCGCTGTTCTTGCATTTGCACCTAGCTCTGTGATCTAAGGATGGATGGATGAATGGAAAGCCTTTATTTAATAAATTAGGTGAAGCTCTTTTAAAGAGCCCCGCAATGGGTGGAGTCCCTATTCCGGGACCTCATTGGTCGAAGCCGCCAGCTTAGCCCTCTTGACCAAAGCCTTTTGGGCCTGAAGGTCCGAGCAGCCAAGCAGGGCCGCCTCACATTCCTCTCTGGCAGGGTTGGGGTGGGGGAGGAAACTTAACTGCTCTGGCAAGCCCAAACCATGTGGTAGGTGTCAGCTACCTCCCCACAGTGTTTGCACCTGCCCGTGAACGCCGGATCTAAGTGTTTTAATACTGCCGGGCACAGCATTGTATTAGTGAATATTCGAAGCAGAACGCGTTCGTTTGCTTTCCCAGGTCCCTTTGCAGGGACTGGGTACATGCGATGCCTATCCTTATAATAAGATGTTATATCTTTGAACGAGAGTACGGAGCCACCTTCAGGTTCCAGGTGCTCAGGAGCCAATGGGAACGCCCGGTGAATGAATGCTCGGCAGCTGCGTCTGCAGCTTCATTTCCTTCTAGGCCTTGTTGGCCCGGAGTCGAAACTATGCAGCGGGGAGTAGGATCGATATTTTGGCTGTAGTTCCTTAGTACCCGTTGTGGGGTTTAAACTGGGGGAGATATATACGTTATCCCCTTTTTACCGCGGCTGACATAGTTCAAAGCCGCGCGGACCCCACCCCGTGGTCGCGAGCGCTACCGAGCGCACGCCGACCACGGCGGGCCTTGCTCTACGGGAACAAAGGAACGACACACTGGCTGACACAAACAAGGCATTTATTGCTATAGCAACAATAACGCCAGCTAGCAACAAAATACACTGAGGAATCGAGGATGTCCGACTCACCAGCACGGCTACGAGCGAACGTTCGCCCACGGTAGGGCAAAGGGATAAACTCCGAGGCCGAGCGGGACGGGCTCGGCGGGAGCAAGTTCCGACCAAGAGGCGCCCGTCGACGAAGAGCGAAGCTGCGAGCGAAACGTCCGGTCGCTTCCCGATCCCAGGGAGAAGAGAGCCAGTATCCCTCGCGCGCGCGCAGCAAAACGCCATCCGTGGCGCTGGTGTCGCTACGACGCGAGCGCCCTCCCCTGTTAGTTAAAGTAACCAAAACTAGCACAGTTTCTTCCCTCAAACAATAGCTGATTGGAACGCACTCCCTGAATCGATTTTTAACTCTCCTGACGTAGAACAGGCGCTAAAAACATTTTTGCTTCAGTAAAAAGGAAGTGACTCTCCTGTATTCAATTTTAAGCATGTATTTCTCTTTATCGTTGCTATGTTCATCTTTTAAGTTCCATTTTTGCTGTGTGTCACATGAAATGTTTTCACGTGGTGTTGTAATTTGTGTTATCTTATGCCCCTCCTGCTTGGGCCAACGCTGGCCTGCAGTATTTTGAAATAAATAAATAAACTGAGAAGAGCGCGTTTCGGAGGAGCTAACTACAGTAGGGGTTGAAATGCGGCAAAGTGAACGCAGGGGACGAAGGCGTCCCCACACCGTTCAGCTAGTGGAGTTAGCCAGCCAGCCTCGTAATTGCGACACGCCGAACACGAGTCTGTTATAATGTGTTTTGATTTTGTATCAGAAGCAGTTAGGGCGATAGCAACCTCTTCAGCTTGTGTTGTGCCTGGGGCTCGAAAGGAGAGCCCATCCACCTGTATTTCTTGATGTATGACCGCGGCCGTCTACCGCCCCCCGTGGTTCGGCCCGGCTATATCTACGTAGTAGACACCATTTTTGTTGCCATAGTGGCGCGTTAACCCTTTGAGGGTCGAATTATTTTGAAGAAAACTTTCCCAGGTGGTCAAATTACTTTATTGCGGATCTTGAATCTTCAAAATGTATATAATCGAGAATAAATAGTAAAAAAAATTAGGAACAGTACTTTGGTGACAGCATCACTCACAACTGGAACATGTTCAATAGAATAGAATAGCAACGGTGATAAGCAAGCTAAGAGCAGCACCAATAAAGATAGAAATCAACTTTCGCCGCCTCTGCAAAACAGTGCCCACATAGAGAAAACACGTTTCGCGCGACTCCGTTGCGATCCCGCGGCGGAATCGAAACCGCGTAGGCGCGTTGCCACAGAGGGCGAGAATATCTCGCGAGCAGCGGTGATAAGCAAGCTAAGAGCAGCGCCAATAAAGATAGAAATCAACTTCGGCAGCCCCTGCAAGATTGATTGTAAAACATTTTATTCGCCGTGAAGAGCTTGGCAAGAGGTCGCGTTAAGTGGTCGAGAGTACATAGCCCTCGACGACTTTGTCAGCCCACTCCACCGCCAAAACTTGCGTTCTAGGGTCAGAGCTAGCCAGCACGGTCTCCCACCGCTCGAGAGAAGGAGCTGTAACTAGATCACCCGGAGGTGGCTCTATTTTGCAGTCCCACAGGATGTGATCGTAGGTAGCACGTTGGCCACAGTGTTTGCAGTTTGGGTTGTAAAGATCTGGATAAATGTGCGCGAGGAGTGATGGGGTGCGTATCGATCTCGTCTGTAGACGACGCCACGTAACCTCTTGTTCTTTAGTAAGTCTTTTGTCTGGAGGGGGGAAAATTCTCCTCTCTAATTTAAAATGATTGGTGAGATCATGATATGGGATCATGGAGTCCTTCGTGAAATTCAGGGAGCCAGACTCATCCACTGCCCGGTCGACGAAACCTCAGGCTTTATTGTGGGCTGCCTCGTTCCCCGGATTCCCCGAATGGGCTGGGACCCATATAAATTCGAAATAATTTGGTGAGAGTTTGGTTGCGTTAAGGATTCTAAGGGAGGTGTTTGTAATTCGCCCTTTAGCGAAATTATTGATACCCATTTTGGAATCGCTGAGGATGATGCTCCCTTGGGTATGTGCTAGGGCGAGGGCTATAGCCGCCTCTTCTGCCGTTTCAGAGGATTTCGTTTTGATTGTCGCCGAGACGATGTGGTCACCATTCTCGTTCACAACCACAATTGCAAAGGCATTGGTATTTTTGTATTCTGCCGCATCTACATAAAGTGTTGCAGCGCACTGTCTGTATTTGTTATGTAAGGCTTTGGCTCGTGCTTGTCTTCTACCCTCATGGTGTAAGGGGTGCATGTTTTTGGGGAGTGGTTTGATTAGTAGGGCCGTCCTATAGTCGCGGGGTAAGTCTACTTTAGCATCGTTATTCGTAGGTTGAAAGTTAATTCCGAGCCTGGTAAGAATACTCCTGCCAGTTCTGGAATTGGCTAATCGCGCTGTTTGAGCCATTAAATGGGCTTCTTTCAGTTCATTGTAGGTGTTATGTATTCCTAACCTCATAAGCCTTTCGGTTGAGGCATTTAGTGGGAGTCCTAACGCAGCCTTATAGGCCTGCCGTATCATGCTATCCAATTTGTCCTTTTCTGCTTTCGAAAATTTGAGATAAGGGGTGACATAGAGTATCCTGCTTAGCGCAAAGGCCTGCACTAGGCGGCATAAATCTCTTTCCCTCACCCCTTGTCTGCGGTTAGCTATGCGGCGGAGTAATCGCGCCGTCGCTTCTACCGTGCGTTTTAGCTTAGTGAGTGTGTCAGTATTCTTTCCATTTGTTTGTAAATACAACCCCAGTATTCTTATGGTCTGTACCTCTTTGACAGATCGTCCATTAACATAGACGTTTATTTGCGGGGGGGATGTCGTGGTACGCCTACCTCTTTGTTTACGACGGATCACGAAGAGTTCTGATTTTTGCTCAGAACAAGTGAGGCCGGATTCCCATGCGCATGCCTCAATGATGTCCACTGCTGCTTGGAGTGTGTCTTCTATGTAGCCTTCGCATCCTTTGGTTACCCAAAGTGTGATGTCATCTGCATAGAACGTGTGATGTAGGTCTGGTATTTGTGCCAGTTTGGGGGGAATTTTGATGAGGGAGAGGTTAAAAAGAAAAGGGGACAGGACGGAGCCCTGTGGCGTTCCTTTACTTCCTAGTGTGATTGGGGCAGACTCTATTGTTCCGACCGTTATCACTGCTGTTCTGTTAGTGAGGAAGGATCGGATGTAGTTATACGTCCTTTCTCCGGGGTTGATTTCTGACAAGTTTGTCAAAATGGCTTTGTGGGTGACGTTGTCGAAAGCTTTAAAAAGGTCTAACCCCAATATTGCCTTCGTTCCTGTTCCCTCGTCAGCTTCAATTATGTCCTTGTTAAGCTGCAAGAGTATGTCCTGGGTAGATAGTTGGGCCCTGAATCCTAACATTGTTTCAGGTAGGAGGTTCATGTCCTCCGCATAGTTTTGGAGCCTATTGAGGTTGACATGCTCCATGAGTTTGCCTAGGAATGATGTTAATGAAATTGGGCGTAGATTCTCAGTGCTGAGTTTCTTACCCGCTTTAGGAATAAAAGTGATTTTCGCGTGTTTCCACTCTGGTGGTATGTTGCCTGCATGCCAGTATTTGTTCATAAGGTCTGTAACCGCCGCGATTGACGTTGCGTCTAAGTTCCTGAGAGTCTTATTTGTTACTTTGTCTGGTCCTGCCGCAGATGTTGTCCGCAGTTTTCCAATTACGTATCAGACCTCTGCGTCTGTGATGTCTGCGTCTAAATTTGGATTAGGAGTCCCCCGGTAGTCTGGTTGTGTGGTACCATCATCCGTGTTTAGATAACGTTCTGCTAGCTCTTTGATTAGGTCTTCAGTTGTACCCTCATATTTATGTATGAGTCTGTACAGTTGACTTTGTTGCACGGAACGTGTTTGTTCTGGGTCGAGCAGGTGTCTTAGAAGATGCCATGTCTTCTTATTTCCGAGCTGTCCATTGACGCTTTCACATATTTGGTTCCATTGTTGTGTTTGGAGAGTAAGTGTATGTTCCTCGATTCGCCTCTCGATTTCAGCGATCTTTTTGCGTAGTCGCTTGTTGTGTTTTTGCTTCTTCCAGCGTTTTTGGAGGCCTTTTTGTGCCTGCCACAGGTGTAACAGTTTTGAGTCTGCAATCTGCTCCTCCTTCTCAACTGGCACCACAACGCTAGTGGAGCTGACATCCTCATTCAGGGAGATAACCCAGTCGCTGAGGTTAGAGATCTCCTTTGGAGCTGTTTTGTCGCGAAGTTGCCTGAACTTGTCCCAATCCGTGGTTCGTATTTCTTTTGCTTTGTTTTTAAGTTTTGTCGTGGGGAAGGTGATGCTAAGGATGAAGTGATCACTACCAAGGTTTTGCCCGGTGTTGACCCACTTTGCGTCCTTGACGTTTTTAGAGAGGGATAAGTCTGGAGATGTGTCTACACATACACTGTTACCCATGCGTGTGTGGTCGCTCGGGTTGTTTAGCGTTGTGAGCCCTAGTGACTGTATGATTTGACAGAGCAGGTTCCCTTTCGGAGTTGCTTTGGTATATCCCCATGCTGGGTGTTGAGCGTTGAAGTCTCCCACAATTATTAGTTGAGCCCTAGCAGCCAGCTTTACTGTGTTTATCAACAAGTGTGGGAGTCCATTGCCTTTGTTTCTGGGCGGGTTGTATACATTAAGGATGAAGAGATTTGAGTCTCCTTTTTGCCTTGGTACTATTTCAAGTAGGGTGTAGCCTTCTTCCGAATCATTTATAAAATGTTGAATTGCGATGATATTTCTATGCACCAGAGTGGCTGTGAAGGAGCCGTCTGCGTTACTAGTATCATAATGAGGTGGCAGATATGCTTTATAGCCTGGCAGTGTAGCCCTGCCGCTAGCTTCTTGCAATGCAATCACGTCTGGGGTTGGAACAGACGGTGCTTGTTGGATGTGGAGCTGCAAGTGGGCCCGCTTGCGGCGGAAGCCTCTGCAGTTCCATTGCCAAATTTCAAATTTTTGGCGTGGTGCCATGTTGGGTTATAGATGGTTGTGGCGTCCTGGACAGATCCAAGATGGGGGGTAGGCGGGCCTCGATAGTTGTAAGCCTATCCATTATTTGCTGCATGCAGGTGGCTATTTGGGATACCTGTCTCTCTAGTGTTGCAAAGCGAATATCTATCTCTGCAAATTTGGTAGTAACGAGGCCTTGGAAGGTTGCTTGTTCTGTTGATATAGCGCTAGTTCTCTCTGACAGAGTATTGATGTCTGCCCTGAGTTTGGTAGGCGCTTTCGACGGCTGCGGGGTGTCGGCTTCCGAAGCCTCGGCCTTTCTTTTGGATTCCTCGCCTTCTTTTGTAGGAAGCGGTCTTTTAGTTGCTATTCTGGCGTCTGGGTCCGTCGCGTTATGGGCCGAAGAGTGGGACGCGGTGGAGGGAGTGTGGCAAATAGCGTCTGTTTCCATTGCATTATTGGTCGAAGCCTGGGACGCGGTGGGTGGCATTCTAGCCGCAGTGGCATTCTGTACCTGATGCGCTTGTAAAAGGCGTTTAATGTGAGCCAACTCTTTTTTAAGGCTGGCAATTTCTCTGTCTCGGGATTGCAGTTGAATCTGAAACTCCTTCTCTCGAGCGTCAATAGATTGGGAGGCCTCTGCTGGCCAGCTCACCTTTTTATTGGAGCGGCTATCGCTGCGTCCGCGGCTCGAGCTTCTCTTGTTCCCAGCAGGGTTCCCCAGGGGCGGGAAGGAGCTGGAGTTGTTCCGGCTGTGGCTGCCTCCTTTTTCGGTAGCACCCTGTTCCTTCTTCCTGGGCCTAGACTGGTGTCCGTGTAGTGATGAGTCGTTGTCCCCTTGCTTGGGTGCCTGGTTGCCATGGGGCGTTCCTTGTTTGTTCTTGTTGATCAGCCGGAATTTGCAGTTCCGGCTGCCTGTGTTGTGGCCCCCGTTGCAGACGATGCATACGGGTTGGCAGGTTGGCTGTTCTCCCTCAGGTGGAGGCGAGTGATTTTCTCCGCAGCGGCGGCAAAGGTTCGTCGTAGGTTTGTAGCAGACATCGGCCCGGTGTCCTACCCTCCTGCAGTTGTAGCATACTTCATGTTGCTCCCTGAAGGGGTGGACCCGAAAGACGCCGCACTGATAGATTACTTGGCTGGGTAGCTTCTTTCCAAAAAAGGTGATTTGTATTGTTCTGGATTGTCCGATCCTTCGGGCATCCACAACTTCTATTCCTTCGTTTCTGTTTCCGAAGCCTTGGCGAACCGCTTCGGGCGAGTCTCCTGCGTAGGCGTTGTAAATGACCCCTTTTACCGAGTCTTCGGGCGCCGCCACGTACGACGTCACGTTGTAGGTTTGACCTTGGAGGTTCAGTTTTTCAATCTTGGCGTATGCAGTCGCCCGTTGACGATAGGGCGTGCATAGCGTGAAGGTGTTGTTGGCCGTATTGACTCTGATAATGTCTTCATTCTTCACCGTATCATACGGCAGTCTGGCCACCTCGCAGGCACAGAAGAGTAGTAGTCCGGGCGCAAAGTCCCTCAGATTCCAACCTTGTGGTCGGCAGACGATTTTGTAGTCATCGGTCGGTAAGCGCGGGAGAAGGGCTTTCTTGCTGAGTGCAAGTAGCTTTTTCCCGTTCTTTCGCGATGGAAAATTGGAATTAGACTTGCCTTGGCCGTGCCCCTGCGCAGGCTCATCGTCGGTTGATGCGGGCCCTTTATTCTTCAGGCCTCGTTGTCGGTCGCGGTACGGAAGAATGGTTTCCCATTTTCCGTCCTCGAGCTCCGACGCTGATATCTTCTCGCCTTCCACGGCGTACTCCATCTTTGCAGGTCCCTGGGAGCTCAGTTCCCGGCGGAGAGGTGACGAGCTAGGTCGAGCTCGATGGCTAGGCCGGCAGTCAGCCGGCAATATGCCTAGGTGTCCGTAGATTGGCAAAATCCGGCTTCAGCAGGCACTGGACAATGGCCCGGATCTCGTCCAAAATATTCGAGCCCGAAGGCTGACTCTTTCTGCCGAAAAGTGGCTTCGAGGTGGGAGCCCATGCAAGACACGTCAGTACAGCCCCTGCAAGATAGTGCTGACAAAAAGAAAACTCAAATTTCGCGCGACTCCGTTGCGATCACGCGGCGAAACCAAAACTAAAAAAGGGGTGTTGCCGCAGTCTGTGCCGCCGCGCTAAAGCTAGACATAAGTTCTGCTTATCTCCGTAAGAAGGCAGCACAAAATTCAAACACTTCTTGTAAGTCCTAAGAGGTGGCAGCACCCCCCAGTGAGCACGTATTGTTCTTTTGGCGCAAAATTTCAAACGGAAGATCGAAACCGTACCCGTACGGCAAAGACCGTACGGTTCAGCTACGGTTTCGGGTGAGAATTCGGTTCTATTCCTTGTTCGGGTTAAGGTTCGGTTCTGGTTCGGCACCCTGCTTTAGACAGTCAAAGTGCCCCCTGAATTTTTTGCTGCCCTTTTCGCCAAAGGTAGCTTCATATTCGCTACTGAGAGCATAACTAGCATTCGAGTCGAAGAATTTTTTCTGCTGCTAATTGCAACGAAAAAGTTAGCGGCAACAAGCGCGGCACATAAGGGAGCGCGAAGACCGAAAGAACATCTGGCAAGTGCGGCGCCATAGCTTTCACGCTGTTTGATGGCAAAATCACCGAGGTCCTTATCTGTGTGAATGAATGAACACCGTCCTGACGTACTTCCATCCCTCGGGGAGACCGGATGTTTCATAAAAGCTGCCCTTACCTCCCAGTATCCAGCGACCTAGTACCAAGCACCCATTGCCAGTTACCCTGCGTTCATTCCAACACTGCTTCGTTTATCAGATATGGCACCTGGTGACTCAGTTACAGTTGCTCTGGGACGGGGTATACTAGCCAAAATCGACGAGCAGTGCCAGAAAGAAGGCAAATGCAAAACAAACCTGTTTATTTTGGCGAAAACGGTACAGCAAGTCCTGACACACTCACTCAAGAGACACAGTCACTCAAGGCGCAACGGTGACACAGTCCAAATAGTGAGAGTTTTGCAGCCCTACAATCTCCATGGATTAGACATGAAGGCATGCTGATGTCCTGCTCCATCCCAGTCTCCGTGGGTCACACATGAAGTATTGCTGATGTCCTGCTCCACATGGTCGGTGGCCATGTCTTGATGCAGATGATGTTAAATTTGTCGCGAAACCTATGCCGGGTTTTCAATCAGTGACCTCACCACGTCGCATACCTTGAGAGCCATCCCTAAGCCCATGCCCATGACATTTATCAGGTAGTCCTCAGTAAGCATAGCCAAACCTTCCCTGTCAGTTAGCTGTACAGCGAATTCTTCGACACATCCTGTGCAGCTTGGAATTTCGGCGATGTAGGCAATAGCCTCCAGAACCGTCCAGCCACGAGGTCTCTCAGCAGCCAGCAACGCCAGATGCTCCAGCAGGTTTTCCACTTTCTCCCTGTCAACCATGTTACACTGATGATCATAGTCAGCAGTCGTGTTCTCCGGGATCAAGGCAGCAGGCGGGGTAGGGGTCCTGAAGCCAGAGTACTCCTGCGTAGAGTAAATATGCCGACTCTAGATCGAGAGCTCCACATTCTTGGAACAGCTGTGGCAGCCTTTATGACAACACATATTAGTAGCCAAATTATAGTGGCAATGTATTCTAGACACAATGGCCAAATATTACTATAGCAGACCAAATACAGGGAGTACTCAATAGCGTTCTTCAAATTATAGTACCAGTATAATTTAAGCACTATGAACAAATTTTACTGCACACAAAATGCTGAGCGTACTCAGCAGCGTCCTGCCCCGCCGCGGTGGCTCAGTGGTTATGGCGCTCGGCTACTGGCCCGAATGACGCGGGTTCGATCCCGGCCGCGGCGGCTGAATTTCGATGGAGGCGAAATTCTAGAGGCCCGTGTACTGTGCGATGTCAGTGCACGTTAAAGAACCCCAGGTGGTCGAAATTTCTGGAGCCCTGCACTACCGCGTCCCTCATAGCCTGAGTCGCTTTGGGACGTTAAACCCCCATTAACCAAACCATAAACCAATCAGCAGCGTCCTCCTCCGTTGACCTGATCACGTTATCTAACTATTTCCGTGATAGCAGGACTCAAGTGGGCAAAAAATATTCTCCTTAATAATGCTTAACTGGGAACGGGGGTAGAAAATTTACTGGGGAGGCGCGGAGAATTAATTTTTGCGTAGGCATGGTGCCTGCGTGACTATGTTTTCCGCTGCTCGTCGCGTAGCCTTCACGCCGTAACTGAAATTCAACGCTTGTTGAGCCGCGTTTTGAGCAAGCATCGCAGGAGTTAACTAACACACTTCCCCTCGGCGCTTTGGCACCCTTCAAACTCGGAGCGACCGTAACGCACCCCCCCCCCCCCCCCCCCCGTTCCCCGCCGCCCAAAAGTACCGACTCCAGTGTTGAACTCACCGGCCCGATCTGCGCCCATGGAGCAGTGGCTTCAAAAGTGGGAGGATGGGAAACGTAGTCTGGGTCTTGAACCGCATGAGTAGTGTCCGAAAATTCCACGGTATACAGGCTCTCCACTTCGAGGCGAGGATCACCTAGGAAGCTTGAGGAATGCGCTTGTGAGACTTCTTGGGTTACGCGCCCGTCGAGAACAGACACCGCAACTCGAGATGGGACCAGTTGATCGGGTATGTCAACAAACAATGCGTACAAATCAGACGCAGTGTCCTCGACAGTTCGATCGGCGTCCATGGCAGGCGGACCTAAGGGAAATTACGTTAGCGTGCCGGAAGTAGCGTTTTGAAAACGCTAAACGCCATCTGCTTGACATATGGATGCCAACGGTCCTTCTAAAATGGTCGACATTGCCGCTAGCTTGCCAAAGTATAATATTTCCGAGTTTTTTAAACGAATTATTAGTGCAGCGTTCATTTTCGTCCGCACAATGACCCCAAAATTGAAATAAAATAAAATAAAAACTTAAAACAGTGGCGCTATCTAGTAAAGGCAATGTTAACTACAAGCCGTTGGAGCAAGAGTATTTGCCATCACATGACGTTTAATGTTCAAAAAACATTTGTAAATTTAATAGAAACTCTCTTTACAGAATTTAAGTCCATAAAACACCGCTAAAAACCTCGAATTCTATTTTTGTCTCGTTCCAAACAGTTTTGCTAGGTTTCTGCTGCGTTTCGGGCAGTTGCAGACGGTAGCAATGCAGCTAGAGGTTCCATTAGGCTTGCGCGCTCCAGAATCGAGAGCGTATCTCAAAAACTGGGCTGAATTTCAGCTTAAACTTTATCGTCGAAGCAAGGTAAGTCATAGCGAAAAGCAAAAACACCAGTAGTTGCCGGCAAACATGCCGACCGGAATCGCAAGAGCTGCTGAATCGGCTGAAGCGGGCGGCTGTCGCTTGAAAGGACGCCGCCATGTTTCCACGCTAAGGACGCAAAAGCCGCAACTGCCGCAACGCTAAATTCTGGAAACAGTTTTAGTATAGCGTACGCAAAACCTTTGCGTACGCAATAAAATAGCGCATGTAGAATGCGCATGTGCAGGACGCTAAAGGAAGCTTAGCGTTTAGCGTACGCACGCAATTTTCTGGAAATAGCGTAGCGTCTTTGCGGGCTTGCGGAGACAACATGGCGGCGCCCTGTTTGCCCGCTTCGGTTCTAAAATACCTCGTCATTGAGTTATTCGGCGCGCAACTGGCAATAAATGGTGGTATTCGCTTCCGCTTTCTGTCGATTTACTGGGACGCAATGCTATGTGCGATAAATTGCCGGTACTTTTGAGATAGCAGTCTATTT
This sequence comes from Amblyomma mixtum, assembly GCF_055824585.1. Taxonomy (NCBI): domain Eukaryota; kingdom Metazoa; phylum Arthropoda; class Arachnida; order Ixodida; family Ixodidae; genus Amblyomma; species Amblyomma mixtum. The sequence goes on from NC_143014.1 coordinate 311,632,356, forward strand.
TCAAGGCTGTAAGCCTAACGACAGGTTGTGTACACTGTCGTCATGGCAACGGCCATTTTTAGCACTTCTCAAAATTTTTAGTTTCGTTTTCGTACACGTGACAACCATGGCCGCCAGCCGCGCGCGTTTTTCGGTGGCGGATGACATAGAGCTTTTGCGCGAGGTTAGCGAATGCAACCCATTCGCAAACCCGCTCAAGTGGGCCGAAATCGCAAGAACTCTTGGCGAGTGTTCGGCGAAGGCGTTCACAGTTCGCGCTGCGCGCGAACGTGTTGAGCTGCTGCTGAGCCAGTACGCGGCCAACGATCGTGTGAACCAGCGCAAGTAACCATCGCTCCGAAACATCTTCAACGAGCAATTCACACCTTCAACGGAGACACAGCCAAACTGGCTGACGCGCTCCGAGACAAATATCTGTACACAGACCAGGATTCGCGTGGTCCGGCGTACTCGTATGCAGGTTCTGAGAACGCAGAGCTGGATCGAACGTTCCAGCTTCACGACCTCAAAGCGGCCCTGGCCAAAATGAAACGAGGGACAGCACCGGGCAGGGACAAGGTAACTGTGAAACTTCTCGCTAACCTACCCGAACCGGCCTACGAGCGGCTGCTCGAATACTTCAATGCCATCTGGACGGGAGGTACGGCTCTCCCAGTGGATTGGAAGACGGCTCTCGTCACATTCATACATAAACCAGGGAAACCTCTCAACACTGACAACCTCCGGCCCATATCTCTCACTTCTTGTGTGGGGAAGTTGATGGAGACCATGGTCCGTGACAGACTATCCACCTACCTAGCAACGCACAACGCCTTTGCAGACACTATGTACGGGTTCCGCCCACACCGGTCCGCACAAGATGTGCTGCTGCAACTTCATAGAGAGATTCTTGATCCCGTCGAGCACCCTAGCGATGACAAGGTGGTCCTCGCAATGGACTTGCGGGGGGCTTTCGACAATGTTACTCATGATATCATCCTCTCGCACCTGTCCCAAGTGAACTGTGGGTACAACACATTCCAATACATCAAGCAAATCCTCACAGATCGGCAATCATATATCCGACTCCAAGACAGTGAACATGGCCCGTACCAACTTCATACGCGAGGGACTCCACAGGGAGCAGTCCTCTCGCCTCTTCTCTTCAATCTGGCAATGATGAAGCTCCCTACCCTGCTGGGTGAGGTCCCGGGTGTGCAGCATGCCCTGTACGCGGACGACATCACCCTCTGGGCAACACACGGTTCGGTTGGAGAAATCGAGGCCAGCCTGCAGCAAGCGGCGGCTATTGTGGACGATTATGCACACCGCTGCGGCCTTGAGTGCTCCCCAAGCAAATCGGAATTCGTGCACATACGTCCCAATCCAAGGTGCACAACCAAAATTGCCCTCTCCCTGCTTAGTGGCCCGATACCTGAACACGATGAAATCAGAGTATTGGGACTCTACATACAAAAGAACCGCAAGATTGACACCACGCTGAAGAAACTCCGCAAGGTGGGGGATCAGGTGGGCCGTATGGTTCGCCGGGTATCAAACAAACGAGGGGGGTTGCGATGCAAAGGCGCCCTGCGGCTGGCCAATGCATTCGTAACCAGTCGAATCCTCTATTCGGCACCGTACCTCCACCTGCGCAAATGCGATGAGAATGCTTTCGAAGTGATTGTCCGAAAAATCTATAAGAGAGCTCTCGACCTCCCAATTGCAACATCCAACGAACGTCTCCTCGGCCTGGGGATGACGAACACCTTTGGGGAGCTGCGCGAGGCTCATCTCAGCAATCAATACTTGCGGTTAAGCAAAACACGTGCGGGTAGCCGCCTACTGACCCGCCTCCGCATCAATTACACAACCCAAGAGGAGAAGCGGGTATCCATGCCCGAGGCCTGGCGCTTCGCACTAAAGGTTCGCCCCCTCCCCAATAACATGACAAAAGATGCCCATGATGGCCGCCGCCTCGCGTGAGCGGAGGCCATTTCCAAGCAGTATGGTGCTCGACCAGGGGTATTTTACACGGACGCGGCCGGTCCACACCATGAGAGTTGGTACACGGCTGCCGTTGTCCACCAAAACAACTCAGTTCAGGGCCTCACCTTCCGTGCTCCCAACATTACATTCGCGGAGGAAGTTGCTATCGCACTTGCAGCTGCGGATCCAGCGTCCCGAGTCATTATCACCGACTCAAGGAAAGCTTGCCGCAATTTTGAACAGGGCAAAATTCTAGATCGTGCTTTCCAAATTTTACATATATGTGAGTACCGGGATTTCCCAACCCGGCGCACCATCATCTGGACCCCAGCACATGCGGGGATAGAGGGAAATAAGGTAGCGGACACTACCGCCCGCGCGCTTAACCACCGGGCATCGCCTCTGTCGCCGCCTGATCCGGCTACTGATTTGAATCCGGCTATTACTTTTCGGGAGATCTCTCTCCTGTATCAAAACGCTCACGGCCGATACCCACCCCCCTGTAAAGGCCTCAAGAAGGCAGAGGAGCGTTGGCTACTTCGCCTCTACACCAACACGGTACTGTGCCCGGCAGTGCTCAAACATTTCAATTCGGCCTTTTCGGGCGAGTGTCCACACCGTGGGGAAGTGTTTGCGGACACGTATCACATGGTGTGGGCATGCCCTACCAATCCTGCTTTCCCACCCCGCCCCAACCCCACCCGAGAGGACTGGGAGGCTGCCCTGCTCGGCTGCTCAACTCTCCAGGACCAACGAGCCCTGGTGACAAGAGCCCGGGCCGCCGCGGAGGCCGCAGGGGTCCCGGACTAGGGATCCCTCCTAATGATTGTGAGGGCCGGGCCCTTCTGGCACGGTCCAAGCAATACCTCTGTATATAGCATAAATAAATGTTTTACACCACCACCGCATGCGGCAACATGAGGTCGTCGATTTCCGCCCAAGTGAGCACAGAGAGGAGGCGATGATCGCACAGGATGCTTGAAGGCATGTCGTGAAGGCTGGGGAAATCACCCGAAATAGCAGAGGTTGCAGACAAAAGACCTTTTTGTCAGCGTTATAATCATTTTGTCTTTGTCAGCGTTATAATCATTACTTTGGTCCGTTTGGCACGTGTATCTTTGTTAAATCACCCCTTGTATCTGGTTTGTCTGTACCTTTTTGCATGCAGTGTGGTTTTTAAGTGGTTTTTCTGTGAATAAACTCAGTCGGAAGTTGGCGCCAGTCCTGTCCTGTTGTGTGTGTTGTCTTCGTTTTTTAGCGCCAGTACGCCTTTTGCGTAAACATATCCAACGGTCTTCGAACCGACGGACAACCGCAAGACGCGGGTTCGAACCCGGCCGCGGCGGTCAAATTTCGATGCAGGCGAAATTATAGAGGCCTGTGTACTGTGCGATGTCAGTGCACGTTTATAGAACCCCACGTGCTCGAAATTTCCGGAGCCCTTCACTATGGCGTCCCTGCACTCAGGCACTGTAGCTGAGTCGCTTTAGGACGTTTAATCCTATAAACCAACCAACCGGAAAAACTTTATTTTGGCGATGTCACGAAGCGTTTATTTGGAGCTGTTTAAGGTCATCGGAAGCGTTATTCCTGCAACGATCGTAATGAACCGCTGCTTGCGGTGAATTCGTTGTGCGCTGTTACGTTTCGCCTTCGTCGTGAGAAAAAATCGGCGCGGTTGCAGCGGAATGCCGATGAGTCACGAAAGGCACGCGGGGTCAACGCCTGAATTAGCCACGGAAGCGGCGTCAGTCATCCACCCCGCATCTAGCCAGCCAGCTCTGCAGTGCACCGTCCAATACAGAAAGAAGTTAGCTGCCACGTTCGGCAGTACTAGACATTCCAAGGGGCCCGGGTGTCAGCCGGGTCCAGCCATCAAGTTTGACAGCAGCATCTGTCTTCCAGGAAGAAGTGGTCAGCGACCGTTTCCCCTACACCGCGCGGACTTGCGCGTGCAACCACACGTGCGACCCTGCACGTGCGACCACATGAAAAGCGCGGGAACGCTGTTCGAGAACATTCCAGAATCTGCGCGATGCAGATGGCGTCCTCTCTCTCCCAGCACGTGACGGGGACGTGTTCCATATTGAGAGAGTGTGTGATGGGTGCCTCAGTCGCCTCAGTGGACTTTCAGGACACTCCTTCCTCGACAAGCCCGGCCCACATCTAGGGAGCCCAGGGAAAAGAAACGCTATAAAACTCGGCGCCTTGGACGGCCGAGTAGCGCCTGACCATCCGAGCTCATCGTCATGTAGCTTCTCGTAATCAAGCTCCTTGTTTTCGAGACTCTGTTACTGAGACGTTCGCTCAGTTGCTGTTTTGTATATAATGTAAATTCACTTGTATAAAGTTCTTCTTCTTGTCGTTCCCGTAACTTCGTCATCCTGTACGAGCCCCCAAGGATGCTACTACCTTGATCCTTAATAACTGGTTGCCAGCGGTGGAATCGAGTCAACGGACGCCAACGGAGAGATGCGGTCAACGGGACGCTGAGCAGCAGTTCGGCGAGTCGGGAGCAGTGCAACAGCCCTTTGTGATGACTGGTTACCTGCAGCGGAACGACTGCGCTGGATTCTTGGCTGCAAGGGGGATCAAGACAACGGACGCCAGCGGAGAGACGTGGTAAACGGGACGCTGAGCAGCAGAACGGCGAGTCGGGGGCAGTGCAACAGCCCTGTGTGATGACTGGTTGCCTGCAGCGGAACGACTGCGCTGGAGTCTTGGCTGCAAAGGGAATCGAGACAACGGACGCCAGCGGAGAGGTGCGGTCAACGGTATGCTGAGCAGCAGATCGGCGAGCCGGGAGCAGTGCAACAGCCCTTTGTGATGACTGGTTGCCTGCAACGGAACGACTGCACTGGATTCTCGGCTGCGAGGTTTGGTGAGTGCGGGACTTTCCTCTACTAAGTTTTGCCAGGCTTTTGTTAAGTGTCAGAAACAGAGCTGGTAATTGGGATTGTCGTTGCTGCCGGGTTAGTGCGGCAAGACAATAGGGGCAGTAGAGAAAGCAGCACTCGGAGCAGCCATGGATTTGAAATCGTTACGCAAGCCAAAATTACTGGAGCTTGCGAAAGAATTGGGTTTGGATGTCTCAGACAAACTCAGAAAACCAGAACTGCTGAAGGCTATTCTTGCGTTGGAGGCTGAAGATGACGAGCTCGCGGAATGCCTTGAGACCATTGAGGAGAGGGAAATGGCAAAGAAAAAGGAGGCCGAACTTGAGAGCGAAATGGCAAAGAAAAAGGAGGAAGAACTTAAGAGGGAAAAGGCACGCAAAGAAAAACGAGAGAAAGAGGAGCAGGAGCGACAACGGGACATCATGCATAAACTTAACGCGATCAGAAGTATAAGAACGCGATCTTGGTTAAGTACGGTCAGAAAAGGGGAAAATATGAGGACTTTTCTAGAAAATTTTGAGAAACTTTGTATGGAGGAGCAGCTAGATCAGGGTGATTGGCCAGTTGTGTTGATGGGAGTGCTCCCATGTGAACCCAGAAACGTATTAGCGCGGTTGTCTGACGCGGATGCCCACAACTATGCGATAGCTAAAGGTGCGCTTTTCCGGCTTTTTAGACTATCCGCAGAGGTCGAATTCACGAGCCAAATTGGCAATGGTCAGCTACCTCGCGAGAGTGTCAGGGACCGAATTGGGAGCACAGCTCAGTCGCCGGATGACACGGCTGCTGCTCAGAAGTGGCGGCATAGGACAGGTTTGGTCCAGGAAAGGCAGGCCACTTCAGCAGCGAGGACCGATGATCTCGGTCGAAAAACTAGCGAAAGGTGCAAATCCGCAAGCCACAAGGGCTCAAGGGATAGTTTGGGCACCAGTGCTAGGAACAAGGAAAGGTGCAATGCGGTGGCTGTGAGCCCAGAAGCGCATGCACTTTCTGGGAAGGAGGCGCATTTCTGCGGTCAAGGGGTTAGTACCCTGGAGAAAAACGCCGAAGGTCTCAGTGACCAGGGAAATGTAGTCCTTGGGTCACGTGAGGAAGGTCATCACGGGAATTTAGTGAAGACCGTGTTTAATGGGATTCAAGAGCAAGCTGTGAGTCGCAGCAATCCCGTCAACGACAAAGCCGAGCAATCTGCTTCGTTAGCGAGCACAGACAACGCTAATAAGGGAGAAGCGACCGTCTCTAGCCCTGAGGCAAAAGCTGCTTTGACAAGTGGGGCTGATGCTTTCGCTCAGGAAGAGAGTAGTGAGCTCACAGGCCGGCGCAGTGAGGGAATCAAGGGAGACATTTCTTCTATGCGGCCGGCGAACAGTAGTAGCCCAGTATTGGACACAGCGCTTTGCTGTAAGGAGAGCGACTGCGAATCACCTGAGTGCACCGCTGAAACCCAAGGGCAGATCTCAACGTTAGCCATCGAGGGTGGTTCAGATCAAGTTGCGGGCCAGGAAGTTAGTGTCGTAGGGTCAAGCTGTAAGCCTCAGGAGAGCAAGTTATGCTCAGACGAAAGTAAAGTGCCGTCAGAACAGTTAGATACTGCGATGCGCAGTGCCTCACCGAAAGCACGAGCCGATAGTTGGAATTCAAGAGAGAAATGCGGCTCGGTGCTGCGTCGAAGAGCAGAGACGAAGGGTGAGGTCACCGAAGGAAAGGGAGGCGCGCAGGAGAAAACAGTCAGGGCAGTTTCTGGAAAGCGGCCGCGCTCAAGGAGAGCCAATCCAAGGAGTAGACCGCAGAAAAAGGACGAAGGACGGGCCCAAACCATTATAGGGGTTAAGGCCGGTCAACAACGTAATCGTCGGAGACTGCCACCGCGACACTCTAGATGCGATAGGCACTGTACGAAGCCCAACCTGACTAGGCGTGTCCAGACGAAGCGAAAGGCACCTGCCTCATTGTGGCAACACTGTGGAAGTTGTTGCAGAATGAGTAAAACTTGCAGCGGGCCAGGGAGAAGCACGCACTGCTACCTCACGAGGGAACGCAGCAGAATGCGCTCCAGTCAAAAAAAGAAACGAGGGAGTTTCCGGAATCGCGAGAGTACACGCAGCCATTTCTTTCATGCACGACCGTCACCCCCTCGTATTCAACTGTTCAGACGCTGCACGGGTGTTGGAGACGCGCGGCCGGGGTGCGGAACTAATCGTTGTTGCATGGCGTGTGGAGCTCTCAGGTGTCAACGCGCAGTTAGACCCCTCGATTTTTGTCGGTTGTCGGCAGCTAAAGCCACTGTCGGTCTGCGACCGCGCATGGCGCGGCTGAGGATTGGGCAACCCCTTCGAGTCGCGAAGTGGGTCGTTAGCAGCATAGTCTAAGAATGAGTCGATGTTGTTTGTTTTTTTTTTCTTTTTTTGCTGCAGAAGGAAAAAAGTTTCGAGCATGTATAGCTTTTAAATGCTCTTTGTTAGTTTTCGCAGCAGCGATATAGCATTTCTTTGACGCAATGGGTTTTGCACCATGCACTTGTGGTAGCGCCCGCTGACACGCGGAAGTGCTAGCAAGATGGGCCATTGTGGGTCACTAGCATAAGCGCCTGGAGTCGCTTTGTTTTTTTGGCATTAGGGGAATTAATGTGACTTTGGCTGCGATGTTGAGTGAATCTTTGCAGGGATATGCAAGGTGACGGCAGTATGATGCGGCCGCCGCGGTGGCTCAGTGGCTATGGTACTCGGCTGCTGACCCGAAAGACGCGGGTTCGATCCCGGCCGCGGCGGCTGGATTTTCTTTGGAGGAGAAATTCTAGAGGCCCGTGTACTGTGCGATGTCAGTGCACGTTAAAGAACCCCAGGTGGTCGAAATTTCCGGAGCCCTTCACTACGGCGTCTCTCATAGCCTTAGTCGCTTTGGGACGTTAAACCCCATAAACCAAACCAAACCAGTATGATGCCATGCAGAATGAAGGGGAAGCAAGCGCGTTCGTAAATGTTGTCATCATTACGAATCGAACTCCGTTGCAAAAAGGGGAGTCTCAAAGGTAATGCCGATAGCTTAAGCCGAGGTCCCTAACGCAAGAATAAGCATCAAAGTTGCTGCTTACTAATGTTTTTTTTTTCCTGACGTAGGATTCTGAACATATTGTTTTTGCTTTTTTGTTTCAAAGTGAGACGGGTTTTGCAGTGTAATGTGCAGATTTGTAGACACTGGGTGCTGCTGGACTACTCCCAGGGATTAAATTACTGAATAAGAGGGAAAGAGCCTGGCATTGCTTAGTGTGGATTGGGTCGTGCTTGCTGACTGACCGGTTGGGTTTTCAGCGTAGTTCTAACGCTAGCGGGGAACCGGTCATTTTGAAGTCACGTTGCAGTGCCCTTTGTGAACCTGAACGTGCGAAGGAAGCCTTCGAGGGGCGCTGGGCTCAAGAAGCAACGAGAGATGACCGATTCCGGTTAAAAGCAGCCTCGAACGACATCCCTCCGGACAGCGGATGCAGTCCCCTGTCCATCGGGATATCCTTCTCCCGGCGGAGCAGTCTGTTACGTTTCGCCTTCGTCGTGAGAAAAAATGGTGCGGTTGCAGCGGAATGCCGATGAGTCACGAAAGGCACGCGGGGTCAACGCCTGAATTAGCCACGGAAGCGGCGTCAGTCATCCACCCCGCCTCTAGCCAGCCAGCTCTGCAGTATACAGAAAGAAGTTAGCTGCCACGTTCGGCAGTACTAGACATTCCAAGGGGCCCGGGTGTCAGCCGGGTCCAGTCATCAAGTTTGACAGCAGCATCAGTCTTCTAGGAAGAAGTGGTCAGCGACCGTTTCCCCTACACCGCGCGGACTTGCGCGTGCAACCACACGTGCGACCCTGCACGTGCGACCACATGAAAAGCGCGGGAACGCTGTTCGAGAACATTCCAGAATCTGCGCGACGCAGATGGCATCCTTCTCTCTCTCCCAGCACGTGACGGGGACGTCTTCCCTACTGAGAGAGTGTGTGATGGGTGCCTCAGTGGACTTTCAGGACACTCCTTCCTCGACAAGCCCGGCCCCCATCTAGGGAGCCCAGGGAAAAGAAACGCTATAAAACTCAGCGCCTTGGACGGCCGAGTAGCGCCTGACCATCCGAGCTCATCGTCATGTAGCTTCTCGTAATCAAGCTCCTTGTTTTCGAAACTCTTACTGAGACGTTCGCTCAGTCGCTGTTTTGTATATAATGTAAATTCACTTGTATAAAGTTCTTCTTCTTGTCCTCCGCTTAACCTCGTCTCCGACCTTCCTCATCCCCTCTCCGGCACGACCATGCTACCACGACTCGTAACTGGTGGCAGCGGTGCGATGCTGCTACCACCTCATCTTTAACAGCACGCATAAGTTGCACAGCACGTGACAAGTGTGCGCATAGTCAAAGTGAATGTAATTGGAGCAAGTGCTTTTCCGAAAAAGGTGGGGAAATGGGCCCCTGTGAAAGCTGACTGCGTACACCGTGTTTCACGAATGCTGAAATGAGCTTGGCGTTATGCAGGTATAGTCGCATTCGTGGCTTTGGTTGGAGTGATTGCGACCGATGCGCCAGGCACACGAAAATGTTGCTGTTACGTATCCATCACTGATTTTTATACTGCGCTTGAAAACTCACTGCAGGTTCCACTGTCTCCACTGAAAGTTAGGCTGCCGTAAAACGGGCAATAACGGTTTCAGAATGACTACGCGATTCTTATCGCGAATTCTGCATCGGGCCAAACCGGAACAAGTAAGGCTGCAGTACAAGCTACTAACAACCATCACAATTACAAAATCACATTTTTCAGATTGCTAAGATTACTTACTTTAAATTATTAGTAATTTAAACTAACACACTGCATTGCTGAGAGAGGGAAAAAATCGTACTTGCAGGGTTTCCCAAGCAATGCTCAGTAGTTGTCATTGTAATAAGCAAACAGGCCTCCTCCCTGCCTCCCTACTGACAGTACTGCAAAATACATATGCGTATCTATTCAGTGTAAAATGTGTGTGCCTATCTGAAGTATGCATGCATTAAAAATTCATCTTAGCACACTGCTGTCAATCACAAATGGAAATGAACACGAGAGAATTATGACGTTTCTAGCCATTTGGAGCCTGTATAATCAGCGGTAACTAAAGCAGTTCTGCATTTCACAAAGCAATGACAATACAACAACACTGATTTATTTTTGTTGTGTTTTTCTGGCCATTATAAAACCCGAAAAAGAAATAGAACTCTATGACTGGAAAGGAGCCGAGACATGCATCCTTTGGCTAAAGTGCATAGCTTTATTCTCTACATTGATAGCGGGACATCAGTTCTCTTCTAGCGGTCTTTCCTGAGCTCACATTGCAGTTGCAGAAGACAGAATGCAGCATTGAAAACAAGTGTGGGACGTTTTGTTGAAGGCAAGTCATTGTTGACGTGTAGAGAAAAACTTTTGCAACTCCAAAGCATCCTCAAATGTCCCTGTACATGCAGAACAAAGTCGGCGCCCAGTATGTATTGGATAAAATTCTACACATGCCATCCTCATTAATGTCAACATAATGAGATTGGGAAGGCAGTGAACTGGATCACAGGTAGAGGAAATACAAGGAATAATAATGAGGGTTTACCTAGTGATGGCTCCTGGTTTAGGCTGGGAAAGGATACTTCGGATCGTCAGTGAAACAGGATACGATGACCATAATTTCTTGTTATCTCAAGCAAAACCTATCATTTCAAGCAGAATTGGTAAAATTTTCATTATGAGAGCTAAGATGTCGCAGAATAAAATGAAAGTAAAAATTAGGCATTTAAGTATGCAATAGGCTCAGAAGTCAATGTCTAGGAACAAATTTAAAGCAACATTTAAGAGTGTTTTCACTGATCATTAAAATGTAGTACAGTATGAATGATTGTAGCGGTGACCAGGGGGTATATCCACGAAACGGTTCGCTTTGGAACCAGCTCGTTTCTCCACATTTCACCTTGCGCATGCATTTTGGCATTTCCTTTTTGTAATCGGTATTTAACTTCTTCTCATGAGTATATCTCCACCGCGGCCAAGAGCCCTCCTTGCTTTTTTCTGTAGCGGGCAAAAACGAATATTCAGATTCTAAAAAAAACAACCTGCATCAATTTATTCATCGTTTATATGGTAATAATAGTAGTAATACCGTGTCGAGTAGGGACGGGGGTTATATGATGGTCGCTGTAGTTCATCTGGAGTCCTCCACTACCATGATGATGATTCAGTTATGTTCCTCCAGTTACGTTCCTCCTCCGGATCGTCGTCGGAATGGCCGGTTTGATCGGGTTGGATGCTCGTCGATGCGACGAATGACAATGGCACGAAGCGGTTCGCGTCTTCGTCCGCTCGTCCGGCGACACGTTGCCGGTTGGGGCAGCAACTCCAAACTTCTTGAGAGGCAAAACTTGTTTATTGAAGACGAGACCAAAATAAAAGAACTTAGAGAAAAGGGCGGTTTAAAGAAAGGCTTTTTAAAAGAAGGGCTGCAGAAAAGTGGCTGAGACTGAGACTGGGCGCGCTCCCTCTGCTCTTTGTGTGCAGCGGGTTTTTTTACCTTCGATAATTGGGCGCAGCTTTATTAAATCTGCTCTCGCCCAATTTCAACCAATACTGCTGCAATGACACTGTACATACAAGTGGGCGGAGCCTAGTGCTCGCCAGAGCCCGACTCTAGGGGCGCCAGTGAAGTCCACTGCTTAGCTAGACAGTCGGAATTTTCAGAAGTCGCCGACCTTACTGACCCTCACCCACTTGAGAGCTTATCTCTTTTCAATGGCAAATGGTCGTCGGCCCCTCGCGGCCCTGGACAGCGTCCGAAGCGCGCGACGCGCTGTCACCATTGTTAACCCCTCCCGACTTCAGACGGACACGGTAGGGGGAAATTAGCTACTGGCGCAGTAGGCTTCCAGCTTAACAGACGCCATGCTGACAAAATACAAGAACATATGGACAGTTGCCCAGTTTTATTTACGTCCGCACGAATAAAATATACTGCGTAAATAAGAAAAGTTTGTTACCGCGATGCCAATTCTTCGTGACTCCTATTTGAGACCAGAATTGCAAACCTATTAGTGGAGATCAGTAGTTCAAACCTTGCGCGCTTTCTGACGTCAGTCGACGCGTACTCGCTAAGCCTAACTGCTCTGTAAACACGGAAGCAATCTGAAAAATAGGCGCGTTTTATCGTTGAAATTTTGTGGCTCAGGCAACTTCAGCCAAAGCGAAAGCCTCGTGCGCCTTTAGTTTGCCGTGAGCGTGAGTCACAGAGTAGCGGCAACGACGAATCGGTTATGAAATTCTAAAAACGGATATGGACATTACTTACGGTGGGCTGCATGCCTCTCAATAATTAAGGAGCCCAACGGTTATAGTTTAAAAGTTAACTATTAAATATTGGTTAACAGGCCTGCTAGTTAGCAAGTCTTAGTTGAATTATGATGTACTACACCACTGATAATGCTATGCCAGAAAAAGCGCGCACCTAATTCAAATAGCTTATTTTTAAAAATTGCAGAAAGTCTTAGGTGAAACACCCTGTATAACCCCCGTCCCTACTCGACACGGTATTACTACTATTATTACCATATAAACGATGAATAAATTGATGCAGGTTATTTTTTTTAGAATCTGAATATTCGTTTTTGCCCGCGACAGAAAAAAGCAAGGAGGGCTCTTGGCCGCGGTGAGATATACTCATGAGAAAAAGTTAAATACAGATTACAAAAAGGAAATGCCGAAATGCATGCGCAAGGTGAAATGTGGCGAAACGAGCTGATTCCAAAGCGAACCGTTTCGTGGATATACCCCCTGGTCACCGCTACAATCATTCATACTGTACTACATTTTAATGATCAGTGAAAACAACTCTTAAATGTTGCTTTAAATTTGTTCCTAGACATTGACTTCTGAGCCTACTGCATACTTAAATGTCTAATTTTTACTTTCATTTTATTCTGTGACATCTTAGCTCTCATAATGAAAATTTTACCAATTCTGCTTGAAATGATAGGTTTTGCTTGAGATAACAAGAAATTATGGTCATCGTATCCTGTTTCACTGACGATCCGAAGTATCCTTTCCCAGCCTAAACCAGGAGCCATCACTAGGTAAACCCTCATTATTATTCCTTGTATTTCCTCTACCTGTGATCCAGTTCACTGCCTTCCAAATCTCATTATGTTGACATTAATGAGGATGGCATGTGTAGAATTTTATCCAATACATACTGGGCGCCCACTTTGTTCTGCATGTACAGGGACATTTGAGGATGCTTTGGAGTTGCGGAAGTTTTTCTCTACACGTCAACAATGACTTGCCTTCGACAGAACGTCCCACACTTGTTTTCAATGCTGCATTCTGTCTTCTGCAACTGCAATGTGAGCTCAGGAAAGACCGCTAGAAGAGAACTGATGTCCCGCTATCAATGTAGAGAATAAAGCTATGCACTTTAGCCAAATGATGCACGTCTCGGCTCGTTTCCAGTCATAGAGTTCTATTTCTTTTTCGGGTTTTATAATGGCCAGAAAAACACAACAAAAATAAATCAGTGTTGTTGTATTGTCATTGCTTTGTGAAATGCAGAACTGCTTTAGTTACCGCTGATTATACAGGCTCCAAATGGTTAGAAACGTCATAATTCTCTCGTGTCCATTTGCATTCGTGATTGACAGCAGTGTGCTAAGATGAATTTTTAATGCATGCATACTTCAGATAGGCACACGCATTTTACGCTGAATAGATACGCATATGTATTTTGCAGTACTTTCAGTAGGGAGGCAGGGAGGAGGACTTTTGCATATTACAGTGACAACTACTGAGCATTGCTTGGGAAACCCTGCAAGTACGATTTTTCCCTCTCTCAGCAATGCAGTGTGTTATTTTTAATAACTAATAATTTAAAGTATGTAATCTTAGCAATGTGATTTTGTAATTGTGATGGTTGTTAGTAGCTTGTACTGCAGCCTTACTTGTTCCGGTTTGGCCCGATGCAGAATTCGCGACAAGAATCGCGTAGTAATTCTGAAACCGTTATTGCCCGTTTTACGGCAGCCTAACTTTCAGTGGAGGCAGTGTAACCTGCAGTGAGTTTTCAAGCGCAGTATAAAAATCAGTGATGGATACGTAACAGCAACAACCTCGTGTGCCTCGCGCATCGGTCGCAGTCACTTCAACCAACGCCACGAATGCGACTACCTGCATAACGCAAAGCTCATTTCAGCATTCGTAAAACACGGTGTACGTAGTCAGCTTTCGCAGGGGCACATTTCTCTACCTTTTTCGGAAGAGCACTCGCTCCAATCACATTCACTTTGACTATGCGCACACTTGTCACGTGCTGTGCAACTTACGCGCGCACAACAAATTCACCATAAGCAGCGGTCCATTGTGATCGTTGCAGGATTTAGGAACGCTTCCTACGACCGCATACAGCTCCAAATAAACGCTTCGTGACATCGCCAAAACAAAGTTTTTCAGGTTGGTTGGTTTGTGAGATTTAACGTCCCAAAGCGACTCAGGCTATGAGGGAAGTCAAAGTGAAGGGTTCTATAAACGTGCACTGACACCGCACAGTACACGGGCCTCTAGAATTTCGCCTGCATCGAAATTTGACCGCCGCGGCCGCGATCGAACCCGCGTCTTTCACTTCTCCGTCGATCTGAAGGCCGTTGGACCACCCATGTCGAGCATCCAAACGTGAGGCTTGTATAGGAACTTAGATCCGACGCTGTTTAAGCATTCATAGGCAAGTACCAGGATCCAACGAGGCGGCTTGTATAGACCCTTGGTCCTGGAACCACTTGTTTACAACGCCGTGAAAACACCACGGCCGCCGTGGCCACACATGAAGCAGCTATTTTTGTGTCATGTCATGTGATCACACTGCTGCGTATCGTCTGCTTAAGCGCGCCGACGATCGCAGCGCCGTCAGAAACGGGTGGATCTCCACGGCGTTCGAGCGTTTTCGAGCAGTCGAATTTTTTCGCCGAAATCGTTGTCGGCCGACTCGATCTGTAAACCAAAACAAATATTTTGGCACCAGGCACTCGGTGCATCGCAAGTTACCAATTCCGTTTGCAGACGCCAAGAGCAGCGCCACATATCAAACGCGTTGAAGAGCAGACGACAGTAGCGCCGGCGCTTCGTTCGCCATTGGTAAGGACAGAGCCCCTCCTGCGCGCTGCTCAGTCTCTTCCGATCCACTCTAATTATTCTAAAGCGACCATAGCGTAACCCTAGGAGCATAGACTCTATGAAGAAGATACCCTACATGATGTGCCCCTAGCTGCATAGCCAGTAGCGACCCTCTCTCTAGAGTATTCGGTCGCATCGCCGGCAATACCGCCGCGGCGTTTTGGTTACCGTTTCGTAAGCAGACGCATTTTTTCAACAGTGTCACCACTGATTGTAGAAACAAAAAGTATCCTATCATATCATGCTATCCTACGAGTGATCCAAGAGGTCGCTATCAAGAGCAGCTCTAGCGAGTAGCGACAGAACGGTACATAACCCTGCCATGGACGCCGATCGAACTGTCGAGGACACTGCGCAGGATGATCAGCAGCAACATGAGATGTCTGATTTGTACACATTGTTTGTTGACCTACCCGAGCAGCTGGACCAGCATCGAGTTGCGGTGTCTGTTCTCGACGGGCACACAACCCCAGAAGGGTCAGAAGAGCATGCCTCAAGCTTCCTAGGGGATCCTCGCCTCGAAGTGGAGAGCCTGGATACCGTGGAATTTTCGGACACTGCGCAGGATGATCAGCAGCAACAAGAGATGTCTGATTTGTACGCATTGTTTGTTGACCTAGCCGAGCAGCTGGACCAGCATCGAGTTGCAGTGTCTGTTCTCGACGGGCACACAACCCCAGAAGGGTCAGAAGAGCATGCCTCAAGCTTCCTAGGGGATCCTCGCCTCGAAGTGGAGAGCCTGGATACCGTGGAATTTTCGGACACTGTGCAGGATGATCAGCAGCCACAAGAGATGCCTGATTTGTGCGCATTGTTTGTTGACCTACCCGAGCAGCTGGACCAGCATCGAGTTGCGGTGTCTGTTCTCGACGGGCACACAACCCCAGAAGGGTCAGAAGAGCATGCCTCAAGCTTCCTAGGGGATCCTCGCCTCGAAGGGGAGAGCCTGGATACCGTGGAATTTTCGGACACTGCGCAGGATGATCAGCAGCAACAAGAGATGTCTGATTTGTACGCATTGTTTGTTGACCTACCCGAGCAGTTGGACCAGCATCGAGTTGCGGTGTCTGTTCTCGACGGGCGCACATCCCCAGAAGGCTCAGAAGCGCACTCCTCAAGCTTCCTAGGGGATCCTCGCCTCGAAGTGGAGAGCCTGAATAAAGTGGAATTTTCGGACACTGCGCAGGATGATCAGCAGCCACAAGAGATGTCTGATTTGTACGCATTGTTTGTTGACCTACCTGAGCAGCTGGACCAGCATCGAGTTGCGGTGTCTGTTCTCGACGTGCACACAACCCCAGAAGGCTCAGAAGCGCCCTCCTCAAGCTTCCTAGGGGATCCTGGCCTCGAAGTGGAGAGCCTGGATACCGTGGAATTTTCGGACACTACTCATGCGGTTCAAGACCCAGACTCCATTTCCCATCCTCCCACTTTTGAAGCCACTGCTCCATGGGCGCCGACCGGGCCGGTGAGTTCAAAACTGGAGTCGGTACTTGGGGGCGGGGGGGGGGGGGGGGGAGAGGGGGGTTACGGTCGCTCCCAGTGCGCTTCAGGAAGAAGGGTGGCAAAGCGCCGAGGGGAAGTTGTGTTAGTTGACTCCTGCGATTCTTGCTCAAAACGAGGCTCAACAAGCATTGAAATTCACTAACAGCTTCAAGGGTACGCGACGGGCAGCGGCAAAAATAGTCACGCAGGCTCCATTAATTCTCCGCGCTTCTCCAGTAAAACATTTGTGGCCCCCATTCCAAGTTAAGTATTATTACGGAGAGTATTTTTGCCCATTTCATGACTTACAAGCGCCGCAGTCCTGCTATCACGGAAATAGTTAGATAACGTGATCATGTCAACGGAACAGGACGCTGCTGATTGATTCATGGTTTGTTTTATTGGGGTTTAACATCCCAAAGCGACTCAGGCTACGAGGGACGCGTAGTGAAGGGCTCCGGAAATTTGGACCACCTGGGGTTCTTTAACGTGCACTGACATCGAACAGTACACGGGCCTCTAGAATTTCGCCTCCATCGAAATGCAGCCGCCGCGGCCGGGATCGAACCCGCATCTCTCGGGCGAGCAGCCGAGTGCCATAACTACTGAGCCACCGCGGCGACGCAGGACGCTGCTGAGTACGCTCAGCATTTTGTGTGCAGTAAAATTTGTTCATAGTGCTTACTGGTACTATAATTTGGAGACCGCTATTGAGTACGCCCTGTATTTTGTCTGCGTAGTAATATTTCGCCAGTGTGCCTAGAATATACTGCCACTACAATTTGGCTACTAAGATGTGTTGCCATAAAGGCTGCGACAGCTGTTCCAAGAATGGAGCTCTCGATGTAGAGTCGGCGTATTTGCTCTACGCAGGAGTACTCTGGCTTCAGGACCCCTACCCCGCCTGCTGCCTGGATCCCGGACAACACGACTGCTGACAATGATCCTCAGTGGAACATGGTTGACAGGGAGAAAGTGGAAAACCTGCTGGAGCATCTGGCATTGCTGGCTGCTGAGAGACCTCGTGGCTGGACGGTTCCGGAGGCTATTGCCTATATCGCGGAAATTCCAAGCTGCACAGGATGTGTCGAAGAATTCACTGCACAGCTAACTCACAGGGAAGGTTTACTTACTGAGGACTACCTGATAAATGTCATGGGCATGAGCTTAGACATGGCTCACAAGGTATGCAACGTGGTGAGGTCACTGATAGAAAACCCGGCATAGGTTTCCCAACTAGTTTAACATCACCTGCATCAAGACATGACCACCAACCTTGGAGCAGGACAACAGCAATACTTCATGTGTGACCCACGGAGACTTGGATGGAGCAGGACATTAGCATTCCTTCATGTCTAACCCATGGATATTGGAGGGCTATAAAATTCTTATCATTTACACTTTGTCAACGTTTCGCCTTGAGTGACTGTGCCTCTTGCAGTATGTCAGCACTTGCTTCACCGTTTTCGCCAAAATAAATTTGTCTTCTTTCTGGCACTGCTCGTCGATATTGGCTAGTATACCCCGTCCCAGAGCGACTGGAACTTAGTCACCAGGTGCCATATCTGATAAACGAAGAAGTGTTCGAATGAACGCAGGGTTACTGGCAATGGGTGCTTGTTACTAGGTCGCTGGATACCGGGAGGTAAGCGAAGCTTTTATGAAACTGACTGAAACACGTGTCATGAGATTATATCCGAAAAGAAAGTACCATATTGTAGGAATGGAGCAGTGCGATATCGGAGGAAACAAAAATATATAATTTTAATTTGGCATTGAAAAACGCCTAAGAGCGGTGAAACCATGCCATTATTGGTGTACCCACCACGTGACCGTATCTCCGTGAAGTGTACTGTTTGGAGCGGTAACCACGGTCTTCTAGAACGTCACTGTCCACACGACGGACCGGAGCGCGGAAAAAAAGGTCACGTGAGTGATGTGCCGAGCGCAACGGCTCACCGAGGGCAGGAAAATTCTAGGAACTGCTGACCTCCTCGCTCATCTCGCGCTGCCCTCTATTCGCGAGCAAACTCAGCGTCAGGGGGCGCTGTGATGTTTGGCGGCTCACAACAACGGGACAGCCCGTTGAAAAGGGGTGTGAACTTGGACACGATCATCATCATCATAAATATATTGCTACACTGGGCAAGATGACGTATTTATGAAGGTCCGTAGTGGTCTGTGGATGTGTACGTGCATATAACTGGCAGCTTTGAAAATGTATTGCTGTTCCTGGCTTGCGATGAAATTCGCGCTGGTTTGTGAAAAGCGGTCACGTTTTTGACGGTGAGCACTCAATTCTGATGTGCTCTAGAATCCCCATGGGCACTGAAACCGAAATTGTGGCGTTATCTTCGAGACAGATCTTCATATGAGATAGCGGTCTGACTGAGGGATGCATTTACGGAGTCAACAGTAGAGTAACCAAGGTGTTCCAGCTGTGTCCCCAAGGGATGTAAGTACGGTAGGACAGTGTTCATTCATTCCCATAGATAAGGACATCGGTGATTTTGCCATAAATGAGATGTTCTTACGGTCTTCGCGCTCTCTTGTGTGCCGCCCTTGTTGTCGCTAGCCTTTTCGTTGCAATTAGCAGTAGAAAAAATTCTTCGAGTCGATTGCTAGCTATGCTGTCAGTAGCGAATATGAAGCTACATTTGACGAAAAGGGCAGCAAAAAATTCATGGGGCACTTTGACTGTCTAAAGCAGGGTGGAAAACCGGATCCTAACCTGAACCCGAAACAGGAACAGAACCCGAATTTTCACCCGAAACCGTAGCTGAACCGAACTCATATTTTTTCGCCATCTTGGAACTGAATCTTGTAATAAAACAGCACATGGGCACAGGGCAAGAACGGAGAGAATACATACACGGCGCTGAACTTGCAACCGCGCTTATTGGAAAAAACAAGCTGCTTTTTAAATCAGGGCGTCAAGAAAGCGCGCGCATGCGCTTTGTAAAAAAAGAAACACTTTTTTTTTTCAAGTAATAAAATACCTCGCAATCGCACGTGTCATTATCGGTGCTAACTGCTGTTTAGCGACTTCATTTACTTAGAGGACAATGGTACTGAAGGTTGGCTGACACATCTGTTTTTTTTTTCTCAGGATGTGAAATGCCGCTGCTACTTCCCTTGTGCTACGATCATTATGGATGAACAAGATTTCGCTGTCAACAAGAAACGGGGTACACTTACACTCGAGACAATGCTTCGCCAAATTTGTTGAACACTTTCCCAAAGAATTTTGGTGCTCTAAAAGCCGTACATTGATGCAACGGCCCTTCTGGCCAATGTAAGTACGGCCACAGGACAGAGGAATCTGGTAGGCTACAGCAACCTTACACGAGACGAACTAATAAGGTTGGCAAGGTGGAGGCTGCTGTTGAATGGAAGAAAGATGGAATTGGCAAGAAAACAGGCTGCAAAATTAACCATGAAAACAAGTTCGTCTCGTGTAAGGTTGCTGTAGTCTACCAGATTCCTCTGTCCTGTGGCCGTACTTACATTGACCATGCAGGGAGGCCGTTGCATCAGTGTATGGCTTTTGGAGCATCAAAATTCTTGAGGACATTGTGTTGTCCTGAGGAGGTCCTTTACTGATTCTCAGCGAGTCCTCACTATGCCCTGTTGTCCGGCCTCAATATGGCCTCAGGACATCCTCATCCTCAACAACTGAAATGGGCATTTCTCAATGCTCTGAAAAACCACCATTGAAATTTTTGCGCTAAAGTTAACGATATAAAAAGTTAGCTGATTAGGTGAGTTTAAAAAATATGCGGGCCTGGCACTGTCTACAACCATGGGCTCGCATTTTTACCAATTGACAATTCGTTTTTACTTTATATTTCAAAAAGGTTGAAAATTGGGCGAGTTGGTACGAATTCATACCGGTGTGGCACCACAGGGACAGGGACAGAGTGACAACAACACAAGTGCTCACTAACAACTGACAAAATTTATTAAAAGCACAAAAAATATATAGACAAAACCTATGGTTACACGCACAGTCATTACACGGTTACAAAGGTTACAGGCAAGAACACACGTTAAATCACGGACGTATCTACCTGTTATCATGGTTTATATTTCAATCAAGCTCCTGCTACTAACCGCGAGGAAGCGCTCCAAATTAACTTTCCACCTGCTACAAAGCGTGCTCCAAAATATTAGCTGCGGTTTGACTATAGTGCTGAACCTGGTTAGATATCGAAAGCTATGGAGTATTGGGCAGCTACACGCGGCTTGGCGTCTCTAACGTTGAGTACGTTCCGGACACTGGATAGGCAGCGCGCCCTCCCTGCCACCCTGGCAGGTGGCATTTAACGGTTGATCGCGAGAGTTTGCTCA
This sequence comes from Amblyomma mixtum, assembly GCF_055824585.1. NCBI lineage: Eukaryota > Metazoa > Arthropoda > Arachnida > Ixodida > Ixodidae > Amblyomma > Amblyomma mixtum. The sequence goes on from NC_143014.1 coordinate 311,653,250, forward strand.
CTCAGTGAACAATGCGGACCATTGCTGCAGTGCAGCGTGTTTGCCACAACGTTGTTAGCGCTAACGCATGCAGCATGCATCTTTCTCTCACCACCCCACGCACTTCAGAGCGCGATTCAAGCGAATACTGACCCAGGTAACCAGTTAAGCGAACTTGTTTTCCTTAAAATAATCCGGGTATGAAACGTTGTCAACGCAAATGCCAATGAACGCAATGAACGCCGACGGCCTATGGCTTCAATGCCGCGTTTCTGCCACAACTCTGTCAATGCCAACGCATGCAGCGCGCATCTGTCACTACCGCCAGGTAGTTCTGATGTGTGCACTGTCCCAGGGGGCCAGTTATGCGCCTTTCCTTTGCTTTCGAAGCTCCCGCTCTTCATCGGTTTCGTAGCTTAAAGCTCGACTAAGGTGTCCATCCCAGGGGTCCTTTCCTTTGCTTTATCTGAAGGTCAAATGAAGGTGAAATCTCCAGACACGGTGACCTTGGAGATAAAGTGAAAGGTTTTGTTCGGCTTTATGGGGTTTGACCTGGCGTTTAACCTCGTAACCTGAGTCGCTCTGACACAAATGACTCAGGTTACTCGAGGGACGCCGTGGCCATGGACTCAGGTAATTTCGAACACCAGGGGTACGTTTTTTAACATACATTGACATCGCACAGTACACAGGCCTCTATAGAGCATTTCTCCTTCACCTAAATGCGACCGCTGCGGCCGGGATCGAACCCCCGTCTTTCGGGTCAGCAGCGCCGAACGTGCACTACAACCACTGATCAGCCCCCACGGCGGAGGAAGAACAGGGAAGCGCGAAAAAAAATTCAATAAAGCAAGTGGTCATTAAGCAGGAGACAGTAAATAAAATTATGGGAAGGGACGAACAGATTAAAGACTTATACGTCCGCCGACGCGGACAGAAACGATATTCCCTTTTCTGTGAGAATAAGAGAGGGAACGCTGATGCGGCAGAGGTAATTTGAACGGTTTCAGCTATTTCTTTGGTAAGGCGGACACTATAATATTCGTAATCACTGTGCGGTTCTCCAAGAATGGAAGGCAGCCGCAGTCCCAGCTGTGACACCGTAAGGCGTCCGCCACGGTCCATTTAAATCGCTCATTCCATCGCCTGAGCACCAGCACAAAGTTGAAACGGAGGCAGTTTTCTGCATATATGTATCATGAGAACATAAGAGCTGTTATTTTATAGTGAATATGTCCCATCATGAGAAAGTACGTCGAAGCGCGAAATGAAGGATATATGAAAAGCGGAAGTTCGTTGCGCTGTTAGCTGCATCAAAATTAGTATATTTATAAAACTGTGTTTATTTGGCTAGTGGGTACGTTAACATTAAACTGAGTTTGAAAAACAGTCATTGCTAAGACCAGGCAGGAGCGACATGGAGCTCATATAAAGTCAGAATTAATGAGTAGTAAACACCACAGCTGTTAGAAGCGAATATTAGAAGAACCAGTAACAGTATGGGTTGGCTATTATAATTAATGGCATAATGAATTTAAGTGATCATGAGCAAAGAATAAGCACTGGCACTGCAGGCACAAAATGGCGCACTATATAAGTCGATTTGCATGAATGTATGAATGGCCTTCATTTGGAGAATAGTGGGCGTTGTACTCCCATGCAACTGATGCAAAGATGTCCAACTATGGAACGGTAGCTGTAAAATCTCAGAGTAGCGTTAAGAACACTTCGAGCGCATATTTTAATAAGATTATAAAATTATCAAGAATTAGTACCTGAACGGTGGTGCATTAATATTGCACAGAAAAAAAGATCAAGAATCCGAAATCCTGTTAAACAACAGACGGCACTTGCGGACTCATAGTTCAAGCGCTATCCTATTTCGCCTCGAAGATGTTCCACCTGACCGTCTTGAAAAAGAGAAATAAAGAAAACACCCGGAAAAACGAAGACTGGCAGTAACCTTTTTTGAAATAGAACAATCTTGTAGCCAAAAATTTTAGGTTATTGTTTTACCATACCAAGGGCTGCCCAGGATATCCGATGGAGGTGGCGTACGTTGATAGGCCGGGAATTTAATTTTTGGGCATTGTTCGTCTTCGATACAAAACAAAAAGAACGAAATGCGGCATTGAGACAGCGATATATTCTTTTCGCATAATGCAATGCTAAGATTAAGATGCTTAGATGCTGATTTCCTTTTGAAAGGTTAAATATAATTATCCATTCGTTTTGTGCATCTTCACTGGCAAAAAATGGGATAACTAGGTGATACCGCCACAACAAACAGCGCGATTGTCCGGTCGGCCCCTCGAAGCCGCGCGTACCGACGGCGCGCTTTCTGCCCCAGTAGGGTGCCTCGATGCCAGTCAGCGCCGCCGCATCGAGGCACCCTATGCCCCAGTAATGCCCCAGGAGACGTCAGCGCCGCGCCGCGGCAACGACAGCGCCGTTTTTGCCACAGCTGAACCTGCTGTGCGCAACTTGTTTGCCCGGGCGTCTGTTGTAGTCACACAGAAGAAAATTCACCAAATAAAAGTCCATTCACGGCGCGATCATAGACCTACAGTGACGTTCGCCGAAAGTGAAATTCTGCGCGCTGCTCTGTGCCTCTGTCTTGCACCGCCAGACATCGAGCCAACAGGAACCAGAGTTATCCAGTCGCCAGTCGGATTACCACGATGGCGGCTGATTTACCGCCCGGCTGGGAAAAACGAGTGAGCCGTTCGACAGGTGCGCGTGGTTTGCATCTCACTTCGTCCTTTTTTTCTACGCTGAAGCGCCCTGCCGTTTAGCAAATCAAATGTGGCGACGCGAGGTGGCGAGTAGGCTCCTAGAAAGCTAGATTTGAAAAAGCTAGGCCTCGATCAGATGGCGGTTGTTTTGCTTGCATTTGATAGCTCAGACAAGCTCGACTTGTGGCTCGCCGTGGTGGAGGTGTGGCATTTGACATCACGAAATCATGGAGTCGTAGTACGAAACGTTCGCGCTTTGTAAGCTTGGGTACTGAGCCGTGTCGTGCCATATTACTAATTGCATGCGCGCTTTCAGGCCTCTTATCTGGTCGAGTGTCCCCCGGCCGACGTTAACGACGCCAAAGTTTGCAAGATGCCAGGCGCACGAAAAGTCATTGGAATTGCCGCGCACCACAACAAAGCTGCCTGGAATTGAATGGCCCTGTCTGCGCTTGCAGGAACTGCTGACGCTACTCGGCTGTTGGCGCTTAGGGGGATCCGGCATCCCGCAAAGCGATCTTATTCCGCGTAGTACAGCTGCCATCCGTGTCGAACGCATTGCATTCGACGCAGTTACATTTGAACAGGCAGTAACGGCGTAAGCAAGGCGATCTCGTCGCCGCAGCAGAACCGGTCGTTGAGAGAGGGAGCGTGGCTTCTTGTATTCATGGACACATTCTGAACACAGAAGGTGGACAGAAAGGCGCCAGTTAAGTTGTGCGTGTGCGCACTGAAAAACAAAAGCTGTGTGTGTGAGTGCACAGAAATGCTGCTGTGATATCTGTATGACGCTGACACTAATTTTGTGGGCAGATTTTGCATTTCACCTCTTGATGGAGAATGTGCCTATATTCATGCAGTTTGCAATTTGCCTTGTGCACTGCAATAACTTTATTTTAGTACTGTTATAATTGCTCAGAGGCATGATAACGAGTTCTTCACACAAGCTGCCATGTTCTGCGGCCTGGTCGCATGCAGTGTATACACAAGGCGATGCAAAAAGTGTAGTTTGAGGTTTGGAAAATCATCTCTAATGGTGTGCGACAAGTATCACCTTTATTTTATTTTTATTCTTTTACAGCATGCATATCATAACGGAAAGTGCAATTTAAACGCCAGTGGAATTAACTGAAGCATACAGCATGCTGGCAGTACATGGAGAATATACTTGCAGCCACTGCGCTCCAAAGACATGAAACAACCCAGCAGTAATTTACCCGATGGGGGCAGCATGTCCTGATCCCCATGACCTCGTTGAGACCTGGGTGAACTGCAAAACGGTAGCTCGCGTGCTGTACCCCAGAAGGGATCCTCCAGCACAATTCAGTGTTTTCTGTGTAGCTGCGTACGCTTTACTCTACGTTCATGCAAAAGCTATGGCAAGATGAAAGGGCTCACTTTGGGAAGATATCTAAGAAGCCAGCCGTATTTGAGAGTTGTGTTTGATTTCCGTTAATCTTTTCTTTGATACAAAAGATGTAATGCCCCCGGTGGGGAACAAACCCACTCCCTCCTGCGGTGGTCTGCCACTCTGGTTGTGGAGGGTGGCACCATCAAGCCCGTGCTGCATGGGGTACTGCTGCAGGTGAGCCGTACTACCTGAACGTGCTCACCAAGGAGAGCCAATGGGAGCTGCCCAAGGAGGCAGCCAAGGCTCGGTCCACAACCAGTGCCCCCAAGGGCCACATATGGTGCTCACACCTGCTCGTCAAGCATCGCGAGTCACGGCGGCCCTCCTCCTGGCGCGAGGAAAAGATCACCCGAACAAAAGAGGAGGCGCTCGCTCTCATAAAGGGTGAGCCTGTGCAGTCACTCTGTGTGGTGGTTCTCAGTGGTGGGGTGGCCCACTTCTATTGGTTCCTGAGTGGTGTTTATTGGAGCTTGCACTTGTCCCTTTGATTTGGGCTCCTCCCCTGCTCTTTCCTTTTGTAAGCCATCAAACACATTTGAAAGCTATGAAAAAGGCAGATGAAAGTTTCTTGGGGTTGGGAACAGTGTGCTTGTGCTCTATACAGAAGGAAGGATTTTTTACATGACAGTATCGCCGGCTTTTTCATGGCTCTTGTGCTGCACCTTAGCCTTTACCACTTTGTAAGGAAGGAACATTGGTGTCTTTTGTGTGCTTCATCTGTGGTTCTCTCCCATGCTGCCTGTGCCATGTCATGCGTAATTTTAGACGAGTTTGTTCCAGGTATTGCTAACATGCATTGTAAATGGTGGCTCACTGTTAAGGCGCTCGGCTACTGAGCCATAGGACCTGGGTTCAACCCCGGCCACAGCGGCCGTGTTTTGGTGGAGGCAAAGTGCAAAAGGTGCCCATGTTTTGCACATTGTCAGTGCTCGTTAAAGATCCCCAGGTGGTTGAAATTGATCCAGAGCCCTCCACTAAGCTGTTACTCATAGCCACTGTGTTGCTTCGGGACGTTAAGGGGGGACACTGGTCTTTGGGACCATAAAATGGCTCAAAAATCGAATTTCTGAGAATGGCATTTATTAAATTTACGGCTATTGATCTCGAAAGTGTACAAATTTTACGAAGTGTTTCCTTTGTAGAATCAGTATTTTGACCATAATACCTAATTCAGATAATTGTGTGGGCTGGATTTGAGGAGCAGACGATAAAATGGCATGCAAATTTTGCTCATTTGGCTGTTGTAGTTTGTTGATACGTCTGCATCTATCAGGCAGAGGTGCATTTTTTTAGCTAAGGGAAGCTGAAGGCAGTGGTGGGAATGCTGTGCCAACATGCGCCAGTACATTACATCTGCTGCGTGTTGCTACAAATTGATTTTTTTTATGCAATTGCGCCAAGGCTGTGCCAAAGTACTATTCCAGCAATCTAGAGCTGTGGCGAATGTGAAGAGGCTGAGGCTACTGTCCAATGTGCAGACATGACTCTGGACGATAAAGATGACCGATGGAATTCAGCCCTGTCCTGTTTCTCTTTGTGGCTCTTTACCACCCACAGTTAGTAGACTGTGTGTACACACATTGCACGTCTGTTTCAGCAGTGCTGCCAACACTGTCCCTCCCAAACATAGACGGCGAATGCACGTGCAAAGAAAAAATTGCTTGTATAAGGCTCTATGCAAAATTTAGGTCCTGCTAGCTTTACCGGGCTTTTGCGCCGCACCGTCGTTGGACCCATAAGGTCAGTGTAAGACATCAAGAAAGGTTTCAGGTGTGCTGCAGCTGATAGTTCGATTCCGCGGACCTTGTTTGCGCTCCTTATAACAGCGCAGTCAATATCCGAGCTTCCGGTTTGTTTGTACACAGGAACTATGTTTATTCGAACTTTCAGCATAAAAAGTTGGTTTTTATTAGGGGTGTGCGAATATTCGAAATTTTCGAATATAATTCGAATAGTATATTTTTAGTATTCGTATTCGATTCGAAATCTAAGTATTCGTGTTGTTTCGAATATTCGATCCGACGCGAATATTCGTACCCAGCCGAATATTCTATTGCGAGCACCGCCGTTCATTTCGGTCCGCAAGTCCTATCAAAAGAGGCATAACAATATAGCGGCGCCTAGAGCAATGCGTAATGTTGGGCCATGCAGTAGCTGACTACGCTGGTGAGCTTCTTTGTGGCTATGCCTGCGAAGCTGGTATAGTCAGAGCTCTGCACGAAATACCTCGCAATACGTGCCAGTTCAGTGCCAAGTGAGAGGGCATTTTTGTGACTGGAGAAGTCGCTTCAGCTAGAAGGGAACTAACTACTTCTGCCTGACCGTGTGGAGCAGCTGGTTTTCCTTGACGACAACCTTTTATGTTCATCCCAGCAACGCGCTTTTGTACTTATGGCAAGCTAGCCTTAATGCTGTGTAGGAGCCATCTTCTCGGATATTTCCACTCTTCTATGAATAATGTTCGAGACTTTGATACTTTTTGTGCAGCAACACACATCTTTTGTGTTCATCACTGATAGTTGAACTGTGATGTTCTTGGGTGCTCAAATAATGTTTTGTAGTGGTTGAATTCATCTGTCCTTGATTATTCGATATTCGATTCGATATTCGGAACCAAGTATTCGTATTCGAAAAATTTGATATTCGCACACCCCTAGTTTTTATGAATAGGATTTGTGGTTAAACTGAACCACTTCTGATGATGGGGTGGGATTTGGGAGAAACTTAGGAGAAACTTTATGGCGATAAAACAAGAAATATGTACAACACTGTACTGTTACCACATTGTGCATGCATGATCTCGAGCTAGCTTGTTTTGTTGCCGGAACTCATCCACCACACGAGCTCGAATTATAGTTATGGTGCGAAGTCCGAACCGAGCCTTTTTGTCGCAAACACCTGTCAGGGAAAGAAAGCATTGGTGCTCCTTGGAGCGGAGACTGCACATGCACGACCAAATGCTTCATCGCAAGAGGTGTGGCCATTTTGAACTGCAACCGTGAAACAGCGACGGTGTGGACGCTGCAGCATTATAGCTCTAATGGAGCGAAGTGGCTGCGCTCATCTCTGTGATCGGTGGCCTGTTTGTTCATCGTGGCTTTTCCTAACCAAGTTCACTCAGTCGGAGTACGTTTGAGAGTGCTAACATCGCGACACAGGAGCGCATTCACGTGGCAATTTTTAAATCTTACGGGCTGCAAGTTTCAAAGAAAGAAACCAGGGGAAGGTGATATTGAAAAAAACAACTAAAATGGGCGTATCTCAACATGCTCTGCAACTTTTTGTGCAGAAAAATTTGCCCGAATGTTAACAGTACAAAAATTTTTATAATTTTTCTTCGTTAAATAATAGATCAATTTGGGCGCACCTAACTCACCTAGCGTTGTACATGTAGGACACCGCATTTTTGTGCAGTACTTCTAAACGTTTATTGGGTAAAAGGTTGTGCCCGCTAGCGTAGGTTCAAGAGGCTCTGAACTTTTTCTGTCCAAGGGTTGTATTGTGTGCATTCAGAAAGATCTGCCTGTCTTCTCTGGATGCCATTTTCAGATTTGGCCTCATCGACTACATTGTGATTCTGCAGGATAGACAAATATTTTTTTGCACATTTTCATCAGAAACCTACAGCGTGTAATGTCAAATGTGATTTTAATGTCAAATGTGATTATAAAGCAGATGGGAAATGTTTGAAGCTGTACCACATTTAACAGGAGGTGAATTTGCCTAGTATCCTACATAGTAGGATGGCTTAATAGTCGGTGTCGAGAAAATTATTTCCGCCAATAAAAGGACGATTTTTAATTCTGAAGTGAAATAAACATTTCACATAATATATATGTGAATTTGTTCAAATCTCTGAAGTCTGGGCATGTATTGGTTAAAAAAATAGAGACCTGGCCAGGACAACTGCCTACAACCCTGCACCATTCGAATCTTTATGCAGCGTGATGTCATTTTCTAACGCGTGTGGCGAGTGAGTTGGAACACCGTCATTCTTCGCATTTTTACCCTTCTCACTAATTGTGCCCCTGCTGCAAAAAAGCACGAGAAAACTGCTCCAAATTGAATTTTCACCTGCTACACAGCCTGCTTCGAAATACTCTTGGCCATTCCCACCACTGTGAGGGTGCAGTGTTTGCGAAATGTGATTTTGGAAAGTCCGTCAGTGTTTAATAGGTACACCTTAAATGTTAATATTCGAAGTGGTGTAATATTACTACTAGGGCTAAAATCGAAAAACAGCTTTGAACATTGCACTCTTTACTCATTAAACTATGTAGCCATGCATTAAAGATCATTTTTTATTGAGCCATTTTTTTTGCACCGAGGTGCTAATGATTTATAGAAAAAAGCAATGGCATTTCTGAAATCAATATAAGAAACTGGGCAAGGTGGTTTAGTTTCATTAGGATTGGCCTTAAAGTAAGGGAAATAGCAGTAAACAAGTGTCCCTCCTTATATCCCGCAGTTCACCATTAATTTCTACATACACACAACTTGCTTGCTTCAGGCTGGTAGTGATGACTGGCTTTCCTTTACTTAGTGGTGGAGGCAGAAACTTTTGAGCAGCTTAGTCACAAACTAGAAAGTTGCTGCTGATGGAAGTTAGTCAAAGTCAAAGTGTTTATTCAGACAACTCAATGGTACAGTTGCCTATAGGGCGTAGTAGAATGGCTGCCTGACAAAAGAGTCTGCACCCTTCTTGCTCCCATTTGAGAGCTCAAGACATTCAGCTCATAAAATAAACACAAAACGAGATGGAAATACAGAGTGGATTGGTTAACATTGGATTGCAGTAATTTCATATTGAACATTTATGCACAATTGGACAAATACTATGAGAAACAACAGAATAAATATGAAAAGAGTGGTTATGCCTGGAGTGACAACAGGTACATGTTGATGCGATTTTTGAAAGCTTTCAATGACTTGCTTTCTTGAATAATGTTTACAGCAGGATGGTGATCGTTTAGAAAACTGGAAATTCTGTAGCTAAGTTTCTGGGCGCCCTAGTTCGTGGTAGTTAAGCAGTGGGCAGGTTATTTTTCCTCCTGAAGGCTAGCCACTGCGCCTTGGAAGGTTAAGTACTGACGCTGCATCTGCGGGAGGCCTACTTTGCCCGAGTGAGCTATTCTCGGTGGTGTTGCAGGCTACCGTGAGCAGATTGTGTCGGGCAAGGCCACCTTTGAGGAGCTTGCCCGCCAGTTCAGCGACTGCAGCTCAGCGCAGAGGAAAGGCGACCTCGGCACCTTTGGCCGTGGTGCCATGCAGAAGCCCTTTGAGGAGGCGGCGTTTGCGCTGAATGTTGGCGAGCTGTCGGAGCCCGTCTTCACGGAGTCGGGCGTCCATCTCATCTTGCGGGCTGCCTAGGTCTTCCATCAGCCTCACCTTTGACTGGGCTCATCCTCAGGTATAGTCTCACTCAAGTCTGCTTCGAGTAACAAAAGCAGTGCAGACTGCTAAGACTGGTTACGCAGGGCACAGGCTAAGGCAGTCACTAGTGCTGAATGACCTGCAGGTGTATTCTTTGACTGGTGCACAGAGTATCTACTCTGTAGCTGGTCAAGATATATATATATATATATAAAAACAATCCAAGAGAAAGAGAGAAGTGCACGAGAAAGTGGGGCAGGTTCATTCACAGGCTATGGACAGGCTGTGCTCAGGGAGCCAGAGAGAAAAAAAAGAGACAGCTGCATTCGCAAAGCAGCGTGTGTGCATGGAAAGTAAAGCCAGAGAAGGAGAAGAGCCATTACAGCATGTACCATTTGTTGCCAGGAACAAATTCAGTGACAAGCTCAGTGAGGGCAGTCAAAAATAAAAAAAATCAGCATGATAGTAAAAGCAGGTAAAGCTAAAGAAAGGCATAGCAATAGTAAGAGTCTACATTGTGATAAAACAGTAACAAATAAAAACCAGAGGTGCCTGTTAAGGGCAGTATAGTAACAATCAAAATAGTATGCGGTCTGCTATAGGCTGCGGTAAGAATTTACAAAGACTCACAGGAAAGCTGTTTTCTTGCCTGACAGTAGGATAGGAGCTGTGCTTATGCACTGTGTCTCTGCTCTGGATATGTGCACAGCCTGAGAGATTTCTCTCATCAAGTCCCGTTCGTGCCATATGCTGGATTGTGTTGTGTTGAACTGGAGTGTGCAGCTGCACAGCTTGGTGATTGCAAAGGTGGACGCAAGAATTGCTGCTGCGAACACAGTTTGTCCTCTCGGAGTCATGGCCAGTGTGAGTGCGACCACAGGACAAGGGAACCTCACAGATACAGTCAAGGCCAGACATTTTGAATTAGTGGCTGGATCAAACACATAGATTATCCCCTTGAAAATGCTGTGTAAAAACTTAGGAAAGTCGTACAGTGTATTGAACTTCATTTGTGCAGGTCGTTCGATATACAGGGCGTTTCAGGGAAGACTTTAAAAGTAATTTTCTAAAATAGCCTTTTTGGGGTAAAAATGTGGCGTTTGCAGCATGGTATTACCAGTGCTGGCAGACACCGAAAAGTGGGTAGTTAGTAGTGAGCTTGTTGACTAATTTCTGATAATTAACTTTTTAACTGTCGCAGCTAGGCAAATGGTTGAAATTAGAGATTTGTAGCCCGTTAGTAATAGCCATATCGGATTTAAGAATTTCAAAGACGCGATTATTTGGCATTGTGGCTCGACAAAATTTTGCTACATCGTGCCAAAATACATGCGCTTTCGGAAAGCATGCAGGCAAAGCAGCATTTCCAGTGCACATAACTAGTCAAAAAAAGCCAAATTTTGTCGAGCTGCAGTGCCAAGGGTAATCACGCTTTCTAAATTTCAAAAAACTGATATGGCTATTACTAACGACTGGCTACAAATCTCTGATTGCAAGTATGTCCCCAACTCTACTAGTTAAAAACTTAATTATTAAAAATTAGTTTACCAGCTTACTACTTAAGATGAATCACTAGTTTTCTGGTGTCTGCCAACACTGGTAATGCAATGCTGAAAAAGCCATATTTTTGCCTCAAGAAACCTATTTTTGAGAATTGCTTAAAGCCTTCTCTGAAAGACCCTGTATGGAACGGCGTGACCCACCTATGATACTGGCACTTCTCCTTGCAGCACTCTTCGATCACTTATCGTGCGTGGAGGTGGGTTGGCTGCACGGCCATGGGCACCTGCCAACAGCGCTAGCACTGTGAAACCGTGTGCTGATATGGTGTGCTTGAGGGTGGCCTTCAGTCTCTTATAAAGTCAAACCTCATTACAACGAACATGGATATTATGAATTATTGGCTATATCAAACTGTTCTAAATATTTTTAACAAACACATGCATTTCATACTTCATATATCGAACGCGGTTTGCCATAAAATGGATATATCGAACTGCTGAGCGCCAAGCTGTGCCTGCTTGGTTGGCAGGCGACAGGCTTTGCCTCGCTGCACGGGTGACTGGTGGTGGAGCGGCAAGTATTCACGCCACGGCTCCCGCTTTATCTCGCATTTGCCAACAGCACTGCAGAAGATATAGCTGCGGGAACAGCTGGTAGCCAGGCGGGCGGCACTCGTTTGGGCCTCTCGCACCCGTCGATAGTGCCCCAGAACCAGCGACGCAGTGGGTTGTTGTGGATTTCCAGCAGCCTTTCTCTGCTCACGTTGGCTGTCACGGAGCGGAGGTGGTGAAAAAGGGCGAGAGCTTTCGTCCTGGCATCCGATTTTTTATGCAATGCCGTTGTAGTGCGAGGAAGCCATCCGAGCTGGCATTTGATCTGCCCCGAAAGAAAGCAGCCAAGCCACGTATGGTCACAGGTGATTCTACCACCACAGAAAGTTTTGAGCTGCATGCTTGGCAGCGTCGCCTGCCCCCTCCTTCCTTCCATCCTCATTTTGATGCATCTCCTTTATGCCCTCGTTTAGCTCCTTTCAACTGACAGTTGTCTAAACTGCCTAAGCCTGGAACCCTGCTTTATGCCAGGAGTTCCTCTCCATCTCTGTCTTCAGACGCTGGTGCCTTTAGCAACACTTTTGGGCTTTACAAGCTCATCTGGGAATCTGGTCTAAATGTCATACAGTTGAATCTGGATATAACAAAATTGAGAAAAGCATGCCATTTTCTTTTTTGTTATGTACAGCTTCTGTGTGAGGGCTCGAAAAGTCAGTGCAGAATGGAAACTAAAATGAGAAATAAATGTAGGTGAAGTCCCCTTGAAAGTGTTCAAGTAAACCCCCGTTACTTGCAGGTTTGACTGATAAGTCTGGACTAGCCGCCATATGTAAACTGGTTTTCTTAGTGCAATGTAACACAAGGACCAAGCAGAAAGTGACGAAGAGCACAGTTGTGAATTAGGTTTGGAGTTCTAAATGCCTAAATAAAGGATGCATAAGGAGACAAACTGACTTTAAGTGGTGGGATGATGGCAATCTCATAGGTTCACACACTGCTTGAGAATTTTTTTTAAAGGCTAGTTTTGAGGTATGATGAACATAGCATGGGGTTGACTTTGTCTTAATTTTGATCAGCTAGGGTCCTTTAATGTGTAAATGTGCATTGAAATGGTAGCTGAGTGGTGAGTAAAAAAGATTAGCACGAATGACCTATGACTGCACTCACAAAAAAAAAAAAAAGAATTCTTTGTATTCGATGACTGAATGCTGAACCACCCCCAAGACTGAAGTGTGGCAACAGCCAGGCACTCCCGTTATTAGTGCGTTTGTAAACCATAGAGATGCACATTTCCATTGCCCCCGCTTTGGTGATTGCTCACTTGTGCTGATATTTTGTAGCACTTGCTACCATATTGTTATGCATTGTGCCTCTTTCGGAATTGAGCCGTTTTGGTCTTGAACCCTACATATGAACTTATCCTTGATAGCAGAATGCCTCAGGCACTGGGCCTTCACCGTGAATGTCAGTGACATGGAACTAAGCACATGCCACATGATGCTTGCTGCGTTTCATCATCCGTAAGCCTTCTTCTCAAATGGGCTCTTTCCTTGCCTTTCGTAATGCTGACACAACCATCGCTCACAAAACAGCACAAAAGACAGAAGGAAAAGCACAGGATGGATGCTTAATTCTCATTTGGGTGTGTTCAGATAAGGGTGGTAACCAAGGCTCCATGACCATTTTTTGTTTGGAGTGAAATTTTTCTGTGGTGGGCAGATGTGTCGACCTTAGTTTTGCAAGAAATGCCGTATTTCACTTCCATAGAAAGTGTATGTCATAAGAGGTGAAAACCTTCAGTTTTGATAATTTGCAAAATTGCAATCGGATCCCTGCAGAACGGAAATAAATTTTGTGGTGTATGAATATTTTTTTGAGTAATATATGCAAAAAATTTTCTGTTGCAAGTAGCGCAAAACTTTTTTGGCTTTAAGAATAGACCCATTGCAAAACTTGATAAGTCAGCGTTTCTTTGTAGCGAAAAGCCCTTTACCACAGTGGTGAATTGCACCTACGAAGCATTATTTATTTATTTATTTATTTCGTTACTATCAGGGCCGTTGGGGCGTTACAGATAGGAGTGGTAAGTATACTTATACAAATAAAATACAATAAGGAGGGTAGTTAACATAGGTGATGAAGAAGAGCAGATCTAAAAACTTCTGGTTCAGAGATGGAGACGATGCTGGCGGGCAGGTGGTTCCAGTCTGAGCTGGTCTTGGGCAGGAAAGAATAAAAAAGAATAGTGCACTTTATCGCGGCTGCAACACGCGGCAGAAGCACGCCAGAAAGGTGCACGCATCATTTTCACAATAGATGGCTCCAATGCTGCACCCAATTTCTGCCCCCCAAAACTGATTTGGCCACCATAGTGAAGGGGTGTTTGCTGCGCAGAGAAGCCAACTTCCAAAGCACTGAAAAGGGTCTACTTCTCAGCAGAAATATCGCAGACATTGTTAAAAAAAAGTGATTAGTTTCAAGAAGGGCACTTTTCAGGACAATAATGGGACCAGAACAAGCAAGAACTTCAAACTTAAATTTTTCCCCAGTATTATCAGTCCTGCCTACTATACCATCAGGGAAAATTTGTACTTCTAAATGGGCAAGGTTTTTTTTCTTAGTTGCGTGTTGAAATTTTCTGGAATTCGAAAATTGTGAAACATGGCCAACATTGATTCGGATTTAAAAAAAAAAAACATTATCCCCATTTGCTTTGAAATATGCTTGAAACATTTCTATAGTAGCTGGTACTTCTAAAGCAACAATAGTGTTTCACTATATTTTTTTTAATTATACAATAAATGCTTACCGCCAGTCATATTTCTTTCAGTTACAATTACTGGATATTTTCTGTTAAAAAGAGTACTGGTTATGAATTCAACTTCGAACTGAGTGCATGTGGTTGCATTTTAGCTAGCACAATGGCAGAGCCTCAGAGAGTGCTTTGGAAGCATGTTTTTGCTTGTTAGCCTTGTTAACAAGTCAAAACATGAATAAGTGGTTTTTCGTGTGGCTTCTATAGACCAGAATACGATACTCTTGCACTGGGACCAGTTCGCACGTACCTTCAAACCTAGGCATCAGGTGCTATCTTCTTCTGGGCTGCCAAAACGCCACGAAGTGCCTTTGCGCTATGCACAACAAGCGAGCTTTGCAACTTCTCATTGTGCTTAAACATGTCCGTGTCATCTTCCTGGAAGTACAAGAAGTCATCTGGGCGCCGCTGCGCTGTCTACGCATGCATTAACAGCCAGGGGAAAAGAAGCAGCTGGGTTGTGGAGTGATGTGCACAATGTACGTTGAGAGCCCTGTCGATGCGGTGCGTTCAGCCTGCATTGTTTCCATTGAGCCGTTAAAAATGCCGACGTGTGTCAAATATGGATTGTTGCAGTGCATAGAACAAAATACGAGGCAAGTACGAAAGTGCGAGTTAGTACTGTGTTTGAAACGATCGACCTAACTGCATGTCCATCGCAATACGTTTAGCATTCAGTGACCGTGTTATAGGAACATGCCGGTATGCTCGGAGCATTCGGGACGGGGTGAATAAACATCTCCTGTGTGAATTTGGAAGCCTGAGCCGCTCTTCTCCCTGCAGAGGTTGTGTTAGCCACAGTTATGCCCTACTGTATGCATGTGACGACTAGTTGGGGCCTCAAGCTTGCGCGAAGCTCGAATCCCCACGGTGGTTGATGGCCTGTACCCATCGTAGTAACCACAACACCGACCGAGTGAAACCTTGTGCACAATGCTGCTGCTCAGGCACACAAGAAGGAAAAGTGCAGCCCAAAGCTAGAGCGTTGTTTTCTGTGTTTACACTTTAGCGGTATCGATCTATGTAATCGCACTGAAATAGCGCAGTGGCTTGCAGTATGACGTGAAAGTTTCAGCTTACAACGAGACAAGGACGATGAAGAAAGTCCGGAACATCATTCTCGTCTGGTCGTGCACAGAAACTTTCATGTTATGTCATACCAACATGCCCAAACTGTAATGTTATTGTAGTACGACCGATAGAAGCCAATGAATTTGGTCGAGTGGAGCGATCTGCCATGAGTCTATTTTGGTCATTGGGACCGGCTCACATTTGTAGCTTGAGGGCTCAAGTGCTATATAAGTGGGTACAGGGTGCGCACAGGTCCTTGAAAACCCGATTTTCAAGGCCCTTGGAAATACTTGATTTTTTTTTTAAACCCTTGAAAGTCCTTGAAAACTCTTGTTCCAAAGATGGAAATCGCGATTTACGCTAAAAAGGCTTGCAAAACTTGTGCAAAATTGATAAGTGTTTATTTTCTCGGCATGTGTATTTCTACTTGACATTTAAAAAAAAAATTCTGGGAAATTTCACAAGTTTGGTGCATGCATATTATGGCTGGCCACATTGAGGTGGTGTAATCGCCTGTTCAAAAAGGTGCGGCCGTGTCAGCATCGCCATCACCGACCGTTCAACTTGTTTTGCGTTCCGCGTGTGTTGGCGTTTGACTAGGCGTGAAGAATTCGCACAGACAAGCTTTCAGATCTGCATGTGAATATGCAATGCAAAAGAATGCTCAGAAAGTGTAAATTTCAAAGCGCGTGGCTGAACCACAGCAATTACAAGAACTGGGTGGCACCAGATGCAACGAATTCGCACCAAGCGAAATGCAAACCATGCGGGAAATCCTTCGACCTGGTTGGCATGGGAAAGTCTGCTTTGGAAAGTCATATGTAGAGTGGGAAGCACAGTGCAAGTGTAAAGAGAGTAGCAGCGGGTTCGGTGCGCTATTATTTTACTGCTTGCGTGAACATGTGAGCCGTCGATATGTCGCATCGCATGCAAGGTTAACTAGCTGGTGACAGATGTGGAAATTTTGTGGAGTCAGTCTCATCCCACTGCTCCTGCAGATCGCTGTTGAAGCGCATGTTTCCTGACAGATTGCTGAAGGCTTTTCATGCAGTGAAAAGAAATGTGCTGAAGTGACTTGTCTCGGCCTGTGACCTTTTTTTTTTCCCTGATTGCTGCAGCGAGATGTAGACTGGGGTGAAAGCTTTGTCATACTTTTCGAGGAGTCTGCGAACGAGTGCCTGCAAGAGAAGCAAATGAATATACACAAGATTTTGGGACTCGCCAAAAAAAGCTTAAAGGCATCATTATAGTGCTTACCTTGGAGCCCAGTAGAAGCAGGAACAAAAACGTGTTAAGCAGTCAGAAAGGCGCTGCGCTGAAAAACGGCTTGACAGTCTCAACAAAAAAGGGAGACCCTCGAAGCAGCTGTTAGTGACCTGACTGCATCAGCAGATGACTATGCTGAAAAGGCGGAAACAGCTAATGACCTCGCTTTCATGATCAAATCAAACTCCATGAGAAAAGCGGCAAAGTCTAAGGCTGAAGAACTGCTAAATCTGAACAAAGAGATTAAGGCAAAGCTTCAGAAAAGGTCTCTTGAACTTTCCTTGACACGCATTGGCCATTGAGTGCAATAAACGTGATAGTTATATTTTCTTAAATATACTGTGTAGTAGGTCCTTGAAAGGCCTTGAATATCCTTGAATTTTTTTCTGTGTACCCTGTACGAACTCTGATGTTGCAATCGCTCACTGACTGGTCTCGTTTCACCACAGGGTCCTTAAAACCTGGACGAGATCATCGCATAGCTGATCGAGCGTGGAGCCTGGTGCTTGCTGGACCAGAGGCAGTGCTGCTGTTGTCAGCCGTGCATGCCACGGTGCTTAACGTGTTCTAAGCTGGTTGGTGGGTTATGTAACAT
This sequence comes from Amblyomma mixtum, assembly GCF_055824585.1. NCBI lineage: Eukaryota > Metazoa > Arthropoda > Arachnida > Ixodida > Ixodidae > Amblyomma > Amblyomma mixtum. The sequence goes on from NC_143014.1 coordinate 311,670,549, forward strand.
ACAAATTAAAACAAGGTGTGGACCTGACATGTGTCACAAACCTCTGGCCGTCCCCCTTTCATTTCACCTTGTCATGCGCATTTCTTGTTTTTACGACCCCTTTTTTTTTTCCATAAAGTTAAAAACAGTAGTATGGCTAATGAAACAGTGCACCTACTTCATAATAAATATAAACGAAGGATACCAATCAAAGTTTTGGTTTGGTTTGGTTTATTGGGGTTTAACGTCCCAAAGCGACTCAAGCTATGAGGGACGCCGTAGTGAAGGGCTCTGGAAATTTCGACCACCTGGGGTTCTTTAACATGCACTGACATCGCACAGTACACGGGCCTCTAGAATTTCGCCTCCATCAAAATTCGGCTGCCGCGGCCAGGATCGAGCCCGCATCCTTCGGGTGAGCAGCCAAGCGCCGTAACCACGGAGCCACCGCGGCGGGGGCCAACCAATGTGATTTCAATTAATTGTTTCATATGTTGAATAGTGTGAAATGTATTACCAGAATAAGACGAGCAGAAACCTAAAAATGTATAAGTGGTTGGACCCTAACTTAACAGCTATTCCGAGCTCACAAAAGCCCAAATACATGTACAGTGCAACAACAGTCGGCAAACAAAACCAGGTGAAAGAGCTACAGCAACATGAGAGGTGCTTGTGACTTCTGTCATGATGTTGATGTTCAGTTGAGGTCAAAAGCCTCTTTCTGATGATCTCGCAAAAAGTTTCAAGCATACCGACTAGTTTAGGTACCAAGAAATGCACAGTGCTTCGTTGATGACGGTGCGCTTTGTGGGAAAAAAATGGCTGAGGCTTAACTTGGTTAAGCCTGGAGAATGCGAAGCATCATCGTGTCGCGTAATTTGGAGGCGCACAACCACAGCGACGGCGCAAGGTGGGCCCCCGTTTCTCCACTGTCGTGACGTCATCGTGTCACGTGGTGTGGCATCATGTATCACGTGATTTGGAGGCGCATAACCACGGTGAAGGGCTGAAGTGGTAGCTAAAGTAGTATGCTTCGCATAAAAGTACTTGCGGGCGATGTTCTGGATCCACTTTTTTTCCGCGGCTGGTGCCATTTTTTCCTCGAGCAATCGCAAACAGCACGAAGCCATTTTCATTGTCATTATATGGGCAAAAAGCTTGGAACCTCTACCAAAAAGGAAAATTGACAGGTACTGAACTGAAATGTCAAATCGAAACTCCAGTTGTCATTGGCGTGAGTGAATTCAGTTCATCAACACAGATGGTTTACACAGTCGTAGTTGCAAAGTTAATGCATGCCCTTCCACAGCAATCGCATTGACTGTTTGAATTTTTATTTAATTCAATGTGGCACTTCTTCCATACAAGATACAGCCAAAATCCAACTTATTTGTAGGAGCACAGTGACTTTGTTAAAATGTTTTGCGGCTAATGGCTCTGTCATTAACTTGCAGATAGTCCATATACATACATGTCACATGCTCATTTGTCAAGTATGGTCTAAATGGCTTATGGTTTTACGGGGGTTTAACATCCCAAAGCCCCTCGGGCTACGAGGGACACCGCAGTGGAGGGCTTCAGATAATCTTGACCACCTGGGGTTCTTTAACCCTTTCACTGCCAGGTTTGTTTACTCACAGCTGCACACACCCTGCCGGGTTTTTTTTGCATGTTAGTTTCCTGGAAATTTTTTGCTAGTAACGCACTAAAATGCTCTGCAGGGCATGTAGACATGTTTATTCAGGATAATCTTATCGATATTAGTTGCACTGAACCAAATCTTCCAGCACCAATCGTGCCTGTCGGATTTCCTCTTCTTACGCGGATTTTTCGGTGGAAGGGAGACTTCATCGCTGACATCACTCGACAAGGCACTTAGGTGGGCTCCTTCCTTGTTCTCATTATCACTGGACTCCGAATTCACAAGCAGTTTTGAATTTCTTCGTCCGTCAAAGCGCGGATGAGTGTGGCACATTGCCTCGCATGGCTCCTGTGCGGAAACCAAAACGAAGCGACTCAGATGTGGAAACATGCGCACTATCTGTTGTGTAAAATTTACCCTACAAGATCTATGAGTTTATAGCGTCTCTACATAGATGGCACTACATGTTTGCATCGTTTTTTTTTTACACGAGTATTATCGGGAGCGGTAGGGGGTGAGTTATTAAAAAGCCAAAATGAGTCAACTCGGGAGAGGCAGGGGGTGTGCATATGTGGTAGCCCGAGTTATCTCGGGAGTGGCGGTGAAAGGGTTAATGTGCGCTGACATCGCACAGTACATGGGCCTCTAGCGTTTCACCTCCATTGAAATGAGACTGCTGTGGCTAGGATCGAATCCACGTCTTTTGGGTTAGCAGCCGAGCACTGTAACCACCAAGCCACTGCGGCAGCTCTAGGGCCCAAAATGGTGTTCATTCTTGAGCTTTAGTGGCAAAAATACACATGAGCTGTCCTTAGAATTCCAATCACACATCTGTAGCGACCATCCCGCTCCACGACAGAATGCCTGAATCTGGTGGAAAGCAGTCGCCCCAAATCTGCATTTGGATCACTAAAAGGTGAGGCAGCAGAACAGCGCCACTCAAGGAAGTATGTCATGCAGATTTCAAGTTTAACCCCTTGCATCCCCATGAAACAGTGCGAACTGGTCTGTGGAGTGACCCTAGTTCAATAACTGCTCCCAGTATGGCATGACAACACATAGCTCGCAATCCCAATCTGCTTTTAGAATAGCCTTGTTCCGAAAAGAGCAGAAAAAGTTGATCTGGAAGTGCTCCGCAGAAAGATTGCACGCATACTATGCCTATTTGTGCTAGGCAGGTTTGCAACAAAAGAGTTGGCCATCAGGGCAGAGTAGAGGAGGTGTGCTCACGCAGTGCAACACGAGCACATGCAGTGATTAGCATCACACCCTTCATCGAGTCCTTTAGGTGGTGCAATAGGCAGCGGAGTGACATCAGAGCATGCACACTAATTGCATAGCTTTCACTGCGGTGCACGCTAAGAATGGAGTACAAAATTTTTCACTTTAAAAGATGGTTTTGTCCTGCCCTTGTGAGTGTGGCTGGTGAGTTGGGTTAGCCTTCTGAAGGCTAAACAAGCGTGTGTTTAGAGATGCAGCTTTTAGCTGTGGATTGTACGGCAGCTGAAGCAAGATGTCAGTGACACCAGCACCCATGGCGTAAGGCCAGGACTGGTCGCATGCAGTTATTTATGCCACAAGTTAAATTGAGAACCCAAATCTTGATTCAGAATAAATGATGGATGCTAAATACACATTATAAAATGGTGTTTATTAGAGATAAAAATATACAAAACCAATGAAGAAAAAGCTTGAGTGATATCAGCACATAGTGTACATAGTGACCTGGTATGAGTGTAATGTCAAATTTAACCTGTATAATACAAGGCCCACATGACGCTCTAGTACAATGTACATTACAGCATTCTCACATTTAAGACACGACCACACTTCACAGGCACTAGATAGTATCAATGTCCACATGAATTAAGCCATGCGAATACTGCGACAGAGAAGCCACAGTCCATGCTATAGGTTGACAAAAAATCAGCACTGCACTGGAGAGGCAAAGCACACCATATTTTGAAGAATAACGCATTTTAATGAAACCCGTAAACCCAACTATGCAGAAAAGAAAAGTTTCATCTCTCGTGCACACAAAACAAGTGCTCTGATTCATTAGTTTCCCTGTCCAATCACCTAGACACACTTTCCTATAGCCAAGCAGGCTTCTTTCAGTATTGTCACAGACTGAGATGCAGATATTGTAGTGCTATGCAGCAGACAGGATGCCTTGTGCTAAGCACAAGGCACAGCATGTTCCAAAAGTATGCAACACAAAATGATATTTCCAACAACCTTTTACTGAAGGAAGGCACCAGTATACAGTATACATGGTAATCTCGGGGCAAAGTACTCGGGTAGAAAAAAGTACAATGGAAACCAGTAACATCACGAGAACAAGCTATGCGTACTAGCCAACAAGGCTAATTCTTTGCAGGACAGTGATACAGAGGACGCCCTAGCACACACAACATGTAAGGTGTTCCCAGTGTCTGCTGACAAGAGTGCACTGATCGAAAAGTAGCATGCACTCACACATTGACCTGTGGATGGTGAAGAAGCCATCATATCCAGTCTTACCAATAGTGCTCCGTTTGCAGTCTGTAACTGAGACAGCACCCCACCTACCCGACATACATTCTGCCACAGAAATAATGGGATGCTCTGTGCCACTCTTTCTGTGCAGTTAGCAAACCTAGTTCTGTGCTTTTTGAATGCAGTTATCTTCTCTGGAGCAGTCTGCTTGATTTGCAAAGCTGAACGAACTCAATCTTTTTCAAATAGTGTCGCAGTTTAAAGGGACACTGAGGAGAGCACTATTAATATTTTTTTCATAGTAAAATCTCATAGTTCGGCATGTCATGGCTTTGTTGCCACTTGGCTGGCAGCGAAAGGTGCATTTATTTCTAAGAAATTTGGATTCGAAGTTGAAAAAGTTTTTCCCGCCGCTTTGATTCAAACTTGGGATTCTCCTATGACGACACAGGACTAAGTGACGTGAAACATGACGTGCGCATGACGTACCGCAGACTCCGTGATTTCTTGGGGCAAGCAGTGCGGCCTAGCAGCAGCCGAAAAGAAAGCTACCGCCGGCCGCACGTTGAAGGCATCTATCGGCTATTGCGGCCGTCGCTACAGTCGCTTTGATTACGTTTGCACTGGCGTTTTGCCAGCATTACGATGGATCTCGTTCTCGAAGTCGTCAACGAAGTTCTCGCAAATAGACACGTTTAGCATACCGTGTACCTTGTTACCGCTAGCGGAATACCGGTAGCCCGCCTACCGCCGGAAAACAGGCGCTGATTGGTCCCGATGCTTCAGGAGCGCGCGTAGCTGCCGGCACGTGGCGCCATCTGGCGGCGTCAAGGACATTTGCGCATGCATTGGCTGCGCCTCAGGGATTTGTGGCTTCTCGGGTCCTAGAGTTGCTAGAACCATTGGTTCTAGCAACACTGCTTTGTCCTATGACGTCATCACGCTTGTACTTGCGAGTTTGGCCTGTGGCGGCGATACCTGTATTTTGGTTCTTGCTCTTTTCTACGTTACAAGAGCTTTGTTGTCAGTATGAGTGGCGTTTTTGTAATCAGGAGCTGGTATTCTGTCGATACAAGCCAACTTCAATTTCTCCTCACTGTCCCTTTAAGAAAGTCTGGCACTACCATAATCCTTTGCTTCTTCTTGTTATGACTGTCTAACATGCATGTTGGCTCGGCTGGGCATGTTTCACTCAGAATGAAACCAGTAAATGCGATGAATATGCAGCATTAATGAGATGGCCGATATGCTGTTAAAGAAGACACTTACAAGGTGGGCACATCAGTTACTGAAGGCATTTTTGATGCACTGGATTGTAATGCCTCTCTTATTAGCTTTGAGCAAACTAAGTTAAATGGTCAGAGGCTGATGTCCAAGAACCTAATTTTTCCATCAGCTGGTAGCTCGTGTGTCACCGCAAGCAGTGGTAAACACCCATGATGTAAAAAATAGCGCACAGGGAACACAGGGAACTTTCCGCTTTGCTGAGTGGTAAACACCCTCGAACAACGACTAATATGCTTCTGACCATGAGCTTAAACAGTTCTAAGTCCAAATGACTAATGAACAGATAGTCATCAGCATACCTAAAGACATTCTTGATGCTGGTTTCATGAAGTTGTCAAGCCAGCACCCTGTCACATTCAGTCAGGATCAGGTCAATCAGCTGCTGAGCAATCATGAAATGATGCACACCCCTCTTCTGAAGGTGCCGTGAGTTGACCCATAAAATGAAGGTTGACTTCAGGCAAGCTTAAAAGTTTTGCAAAGTCGTTGACAAAAACGCCCGAGTCATTCTGAAATCTGTCTTCACTGAACTGAACAATGGCATGCTGAACACTCATGAGAAGAGGTTTGGTTTTATGGGGTTTAACGTCCCAAAGCGACTCAGGCTATGAGGGATGCCATAGTGGAGGGCTATGGATAATTCTGACCACTTGGGGTTCTTTAACGTGCACTGACATCGCACAGTACGCGGGCGTCTAGAATTTCGGCTCCATCGAAATGCAACCGCTGTGGCCGGAATCAAACCCTCGTCTTTTGGGTCAGCAGCCGAGCACCGTAACCACCAAGCCACCGCGGCGCCCGGACATGAGAAAAGGATAACCCCTGTGCCATACTGTAACAATTTGTCACACAACTTGAAACCGCACAGAAATCAAATGTGAAAATAGTCTTTCCTCCTTTTGGTAGACCTGAGCAGCACTTCAAATCCAACAGATCATTGATTCCGAAACAGGTTCAGCATGCTGAAAACCACAGAATCAGGTTTGCTGACAGCGCAGAAGCAGAGGTGCACAACATCCCATTAAGCTGTGACCGAATGTATGTTGGAATGTATCTATCTCTACGAGAGACTCGCAACAGTGTTTCTAGACCTGATGCGGCAGATTCCTCACCATCTGCAGCACAATAAGACTGTTCACACTGCTTTCAGAAAAATGCACTCTTGTTGGCAGACATTGGGAACACCATACATGCAAAATAATCGAAGCAGAACACAATGCAAAATTAGGTGAAGCACGTGTTGGGCATGTTGGGCAACCTCTCTCTCGCTATGTTGTATAGAAGATGACATTTTATATGTATGGCGCAAGAGCAACCAAGGCCAAATAGCAACAACTACACAATGTCCTGCAAAGGTAAGAGATTTCTTGGCTAGTACGCATAGCATGTGCTCATGATTTGCAGGTTTTTTTATCGTTTTTCTGCTGTCCTGATATTACTGTTGACTTTAGTACCTGTACAGTCATGGCTGTAATACTACAGAGCAGTTTTGTTGATCGCACTTTTCTCATCTTAGCTTATGAAAATTGGGTGGCACTTTGTGCGTATAGTGGCAAATTATCCTAAAGCACTTGGCTTAAGCAAAACAAAGCTTCTGATCTCCTCCATGTAATCAGTGAGAAGGTCAAAACTTTGAAGTGTGCTCCATATTATTCTGGCTGCGACTGTACACACACTGTACTGTCTCTCCGTGAAGTAAAAATAATTGAAAGTAGCGCTTCATGCAGTGTACTCGTCTCTCAACTGCGTCCGTATTTTCACACTTCATCTCATTACTCATGAACATTTAAAAGCATCACACAAGATGACAGAAGCAGAAGTAGATCAGAGAGTAAGGCTTTCATACAAAAACCATGAATTTTTGCTTAAACCAAAAATACCAAATGTCATATGTAAATTTTTAAAACAGATTTCAGCTTATACAGCAGAATCACGAGACGTATCTCACAGGGTCGTGGAAAATATTCGTATCATCAAGAATTCATGTCATACAAAATGAAAAAACTCTGTATGCAGAAGCACTGGAAATGCATCCATGCAGATCTGATTAAGGTTGACGCTGTTTACGGTTGGCTCAGTACTTGTGGTGCATAATGCATGACTACAGATTATGATGTTTGCAATGTGACGGCAGCGCTTAGTGCTCAGTGGTTAGGTTGTGGCTGCATTGCACACAGTGCACTTAGGCCTGAGAATTTTACAATTTCGTATCATGCCGAAATTTGTATCAGCCGTGATAGCGTCACCAAGATTCTGTTTGTTTTACAGCGTTTCGTTACTCCCACTCAATATATTCATCCTTGCCTTAAGTTGTGCTTGGTCAAAGCAACATATCCTCATGAACTAGCCAGTAAACTGGCTATTATGCTCAAACACTGCTTACTAGATAGTCTACAGCCTCTGATCTACACCACCAAAGTTCAGTTAATGGTGTGACACTGCTTACTTCGTTTTACTACCAACAATACAAACAAAAAATTGGCACATTACATACAGAAAAACATGGAAAAAATACGGCATTACTAAAACCACAGGAGGATCTTCAAACAAGATGGTTGCCCCGGTCAATCATAATGGAGCTTTGTCATGATGGTAATCTGGCACTGAAATTGGCGTCCATTACAGCTAAACAACAGTGGACTGGCACATTCACTTGTGGTAGTGTCAGGCACCAAAAAAATGGTGGCAATAAGGTTCATGTAAAATTCTGCACATTGGTTGTCTAACACATACTGCACTACAGAGACCCAAGTTCACTTGGAGGTGCTATGGAAGCTCAGGTTTGTACTAGGAGGGAGGGGAGAGGGCAGCACAAGCCTGTGCACTCGGCATTCATACCTGCTTGAAGCACGGGACTGGGTACGAGATGAGTGCATCAAATACTCTCTGGGCAGACTGGGTGACGCATGCTACGGAAAAAACAGCACGCACCACTCTCGCCACTGGGTGACGCACTGGCAGGCACGGCTGCATGCGCTGCTCTGCTCCTGGGTTTTGGTTTGCTGCCCGAAAATGACACACATTCTTTGCTCTGTAGCTCCGACAAAAAATGGCGCTTTCAAAATTTTGGAAACTGGTATGGACAGCACTAATGGCAAACTACAAATCTCAAGATAAATGAGCAACCTAAAAGTAATAGTAGTTATAAAAGTGAACTATTACATTTTAGTTAATTAACTTGGCGATTAACATGTATGAGCTGTTTCATGGTGGTCACCATCGGTGACAGTACCACAGCAAAGAAAACATTCCTTAAAAGGACTACAGACATCAATTTTAGTTGCATATTTTCTTCTCTGTAATGGTGTTTGGTTTGGTTTATGGGGTTTAACGTCCCAAAGCGACTAAGGCTATGAGAGACGCCGTAGTGGAGGGCTCCGGAAATTTCGACCACCAGGGGTTCTTTAACGTGCACTGACATCGCACAGTACATGGGCCTCTAGAATTTCTCCTCCAAAGAAATTCTAGCCGCCGCGGCCGGGATCAAACCCACGTCTTTTGGGTCAGCAGCCGAGCACCATAGCCGCTGAGCCACCGCGGCGGCCTCTGTAATGGTGTGCAAGACATTAGTCTACAAGGAACACCACGTGGTGCTGGCCTATGACTGCTAAATAATTTATAACTGTATTTCTCCTCTCATACTGTTTCAGTTTCGTTTTCAGCAACCAAACGATGGCTTTGATTTCAAAGGTGGGTTTAGGTTATGTGAGGCATAAAAAAAGAGATATATATATAACTGCAGATTCATCGTTTGCTGTCATTCCGGAGCTTGAAGAAGGTAGTGAATTAATTCGACATATCAGCGATTATATTGTAGCTTTTTCCACGCCTACGTGACCTAAACCCACTTCTGACGTAGAATCCATTGTTCGGTTGTTGAAACTGAGACCAGAACAGTGCGACAGAAGAAATTCAATTATAAGTTATACAGCGATCATAGGGGAATGCCACGGAGCGGTCCATATACGATAATGTCTAATGCATCATTACAAAGAAAAAAACAAGCAAAAAAATGTGGTGTCTGTACGCCTTTAATTCGAAAACCTATTTTTAAAAATTACTAACAGTCTTAGGTGAAACACCCTGTATACATACACAGACAAACATATTCAGTAGACTCCCTCTAAGACTAAGACAAACTTGAAGGGACCATGAAAATTTGTTCATCTTATGTTAACCTTATCAGAAATGCCTCCAAAAATGATGTGTGAGCATGCTAGGTGTGCCCACCAAATATGGTCCACAAAAACAATGAATAAAATGGCCTTGCTTTGCATAGGAAACATTTACTGCACTATGCCTGCAGCGAGCTGGAGAGTGGGGGCATGAAACAAGCTATCATTCCACTTGAAAACGGCACTGGTCTGCAGATTCTTTTTGCTACCTCCTTTTCTCCCTCCAGTCCACAGTGGCTGCCACCTGTGCACTTTTTTTTTTTTAGCTCCGAATGCGAGCACTTCAAAGGTGTCTGCAGCTGGCTAACCGTGATATGGTCCAACGGGATTTGAAGGTGATCACTTCAGGCTTAACCTATTCAGATTAAACTGCTCTGACACAGTTTATTTTCGCAAGAATGGTGCAGTGAATACACGAGCTTAGCTAGCCGAAAGATTCCTCTATCCTGCGCCGTCATCTCTGTTGCTGACAAAGTGACAGTCGTGCTAGGAAAAATTTCTTGGTCCGCTTCAGCCCGAACGAATATGAATCACGCTAGACTGTACAGGCTCCAAAATCAAACGAATGTCTTCTCTCGCTCCATCTGCTGTGTGGCTGTTATCAGATCTAAGAGCTGATGCACCACACGCCTTTTCATCAGCTACACACGAAGATGCTGATATCTGACCATGCAAGATCTTTGCTCTGCGAAAACATGAGTTTCAACATAGCATCAGTGCGAGCTAAAGCAAGCTTCCAAATCATTTTCTGAGATTCTGCCACTGTGCTTGCTGAGTGCAACCACATGTAGGGACAGCACAGTCTCACTCCTGACTGTTATTCTTTCTAATGGGCAATACCCAGTACAGTAGAACCCGCTATAGTAAACTTGGATGTAGTAAAAGGAAACTGCAGTCCCATTTTTCCCTCCATAGAAGACAGTACATTTTTTTTTTTTCATTTAGAGTGAAAACATCTTTGATAAAGAATCTGTTATAGTAGAGAGTGTCTGACAATGGTGACATAGTACTTTCCGTGGAATGATGACATTGCGGCACACGCGCAGTCTAGGACATCTCAGAGCCCCAGACACGTAACAGTGTAATCGGAGGAAGGTGGATACCAAAGACGATTAAACGACGCTTTTTGAGATGGCTTAACCAGCAGGCTAGTGAACTGCGAGGGGAAGCCTACTTTTCGAAGGCCTTGGGGCCGTGAGGCAAAGTGGGCGGTGCGCACGGAAAAGAAAGAAAGAAAAAAAGAAAGCTGGCTATGAACATGGAGAGAAGGCAGCACGGGCTGCTGAGAAAGGAAAGTCGGTAAAGTGGTAAAAGTGAAGTAAGGAGTAGGAAAGCGACGAAAAGGGCGGACGTTCGCAGCACAGGGCGACGAGAAGCACGAGCCAGCTGCGGCAAGAAGCGAAGGTGTGGTGGCACTGCGTGAGCGTTTTTTCTGTGGTAAATTGTGTCGCCCGCATTTCTCAATTATTGCCTCCGCACAAGACGAAGCCGAGCTCACACAACACTTTGGTTTTCATAAGGGATCAAACTCGCGTTGAATTCGGGCAAGTGCAGAACTTGTACGAGACTTGACGAAATCGAAAATGTGATAACGAAAAGTAAGTAATTATCACATAAGGAATGATAAGAGCATAACGTAAGGTATTCCTGAGTGCTTATTATATAAACCAACACTACGTGTTTACAGTCCACCTTGTTGTACAATCCAGCTCCACAGACCGCAGCAACGAACTTCTCACAGTTTTTGAAATAAAAATCTGTGAAGGTTAGAAGGTTAAAGAAAACCAACCTGCTTGGTAAAGACTGATATAGTAGATTTTTCCTGGTCTGAGTGACTTTATTATAAAGGTGTTTTATCGTAATCGTAACTGAACAAAATATGGTCTGCATTATGTATTTAATTTTATAGTCTAAAAGAAAATAATGCACCACTTCACTGCTGTAGTAGAATTAAGAGCTACTGAAAACCTTTCTCGGAAATTTTAAAGAAAATTGGCAATGAAGTTTTTATGAAGTCCAAATCAAAGTTAAAAATTTTTTTGAATTTCTGAATTCTGGAAGATTTAAACACGCAATTAAGACAAAACTTACCTGTCTAAAAGTGCCAATTTTGACAGAAAGAACTGAAGAATGCTGGGAAAATGTTAATGGTGTTTTTTTCTGGCATTTTACAAATGCCTGTGAAAGAAGAAAAAGAAAACATGACTGGGCTCTCAACCGTGTTTTGAATGGATGAATCATGTGTGCTGACCATGTTTACAAATGAACAGATTCTGCTCTGAACACTTGCCGGAAAGTGCACTGAAGTGAGCAGCCTCTGCTTGCTCCAATGGGCTGCCCAATACAAGAAAGAAAAAAGTTGGAGGACGCTTAAGCTTCGCCTTAAAGTGTGGAATGTGACAGCGTGTCGCAGCCTGCCAGGGAGTCCGTGGAACGCCATCGCCAGTTCGGAGAGACGCCTTGCCCGTTGGACAAGTCGCTCGGAGTCTCAAAAAGGGCTCTCAACAAACCCGATGCCACGAACGCCAGCATAGCTTCTGTGCCGAACGAATGGGCAGAGAGCCGCAAGCTTCGTGGTGAACGCGCCTTGGATGTACGCTGCGTTGTTCGCCGCTCACCGCGTGATTCCTGCGTCCCCGCACGGCCCCACTGCGCCCGAACGAGACGAGCGGGAGGCGCCGCCGTTGCACGCTATCTGTTGGGGCACATTGCTAGGGGGAGGTTTTAGTGGGCGCCGCCTAATGGTGCTACGTGCGCGCCAGGCGAAGAGGAAAAGTAGTGGAAATGTACTTTGCTACTCACTTAACTGCGACTTCTGTAATTTCCATGCTCATAATTACTAATATACACCACAGTACATGTCTCCAAAGCACCCCTCTAAGACAACACCGTATTCACTAGACGCGCCTTTGTTCATTCCAAACCTGGCATGGCGGAGTGGTTAGCATGCTCGTCTCGCACTCAGGAGGCCCTGGTTCGATTCCCCAACTCAACCAATTTCCTACTCGGTTTTATTCATTAATGCTTCTGGGATTTTTCACTCACGGCCAATGCTGCCGCCGCCGACGATACCGGCTTTTCTGCGACACGGAGCCCTCAACACTATTGCGTTAAAAATGTGCAGGCTGCCATCAGCACAGCCACTTCACCACTTTCCCTTCTTCCCCTTTTGTTCTGCCAGTGCCATTACTGAATAAAAGCACAGTCTGAATTGGCTTTCGGTGGCCTGCCTATCACCCAATGGAGACAGTGACGGGTGCTTTCCATGTTTCAGACAAAGGTGCTGATGCACTTTCCGGATAATGTTGAAAGCAGCATCTCTTCACTTCGACATGGTTGGGAGTGCTACATTATGGCAATGCAAAAGTACAGACAAGACTTTTTTTTTCATAATTCATGGGCTTTCTCCAAATGCCACAAAAAAGGACCATGCATAGGGTATGTGGCTACAATAAATTTAACCAGTTTTTTCTGAACTCAAAAAATTTACTAAAAGCACTTGGGCCTGAAATGAATACCAAAAACTTTGCATACTTCATCTTACCTAATGAACCAATTAGGAAAAATTTTTAAAATACTCTAGAGTTGTGGAACATGACAGCAAACAATGTGCCGTTGGCTTCACTCATCTGCAATGTACCATTTTATTTTACGCAAAACACCATGTGTATGGAGCAATTTCAGTAGTGATAAGCTTCACCATCATCATCATCAGCCTGACTATGCCCACTGCAGGGCAAAGGCCTCTCCCATGTCTCTCCAATTAACCCTGTCCTTCCCCAGTTGTGGCCACCGTATTCCCACAAATTTCTTACTAGCTTACTTCAAGTAAAAATGGCATGTAATGCAGTCACAAAAAATTACTGCAACAACGAGCAGTCATCTTTTGTGAAAAAATGTGCGCAACGCAACTTGCAGTCCTCACTGCGACTCTGCAGTTCACGAGATTTCAGTGCCAACAGCCATCACAAACTGCTTCTGGCCTCTAAGCTAGGAGGAATCAAGGTGGAGACTGTCCTGGTGGCAGACACCTAAACAAAGGAACGATGGTCGCTTTCAGGGGGAACAGCATTAGCAATACTGCAGAAGTCTTGCATTTATCATAGCTTCTGCAATATGAATTCAGTGCGGCCAATGTTAACAAGAAGTACAGCCTTTGTCAGAAGTAAAGTGCCCCAGGGGTTTGCTTCTAAGCTGTGCAGTTGGGCTTTTGTAGCATTCGTGGAAGTTTCAACTTCCGGAGGGGTCGGGACGAGAGTTCCTCCCACCTTCAAAAGATTTTCAATGCACAACTAGCCACAAAGCATGGCCCAGAAGAAAACTCCCTGGGCTCTTTACTTTTGACAAAGGCTGCAACCATTTCCAAGCCTCGAAGTTGTGCTTGCTTGATGAAGCACAACTTGCTGCATTGCACACATCCACTGAAGTCCATGTCTACACCTGAAGCAGAGACTGAGCCAGGCCATGAGAGCCATAAATATCCAAGAGGCAGGGCCAATCCCACCGAGGGCGCACACCCATGGCAAAGCACTGCACATGCCATCATTTAACACATGGCATGTGTGTAATGTCCAGTGCCTGTTCAGTGTAAACATTTTCCGTTTATTGCACTTAAAAGATAAAAGTCCCACAGGCAGTTTCAAGTCCACCTCACACCTGAACTGCAGTCTCAATTATATAACCACTCTAATATTCACATAATAAAGTGCACCAAAGTCCACCAGTTACAAATCACGATGACTGTCCTGGCTGCCCACCTGAAAGGGCTACACTTGAATATACGCACTCCACTCCTCTGCAGTGCGAGCATCGAGGAGAAGAGTCCTCTTCAGGCTGAGATGAAGAGCCCCCTGCGGAACATGAGCCAGGCGAAGAGCACCCACAGTGCAGTGCCCCACAGGTTCATGAAGAGGTAGCACCAGTGAGACTCCGGGCACTGCCACGCCCAGGGGAATGTGCCATGCATCACCTCGTGGCCCACATACACCACCAGGGAGTTCATGCCTGCACGCCAAAGCGCCACATGCTCAGTCGTCAGCCTAAACTAACTCAGCAAGATACAAGTAGCTAATGCATCCTCATGGAAACTTGGCCAGATTCCTCGACTCTGAGCGAGAGATGTTCTTTTTAAATCCCAAAAACTTGCTTTCTTGTATAGCAGAAGATTGCAATATTTACATGAGCCCTATCAGCCAAGCACAGTGACAGCTAATATTGCTTCAGGCCAAGGGATTTCAAAATGTTATCAATTGTCCTATGTGCATTACAGTTGAACCCTATTATCCTGAACTCGGTTAAATCGATTTATCCTTTATATCGAAAAAATTCTGAGCACCATGAGGCTACAACATGAATGTGTAGGAAAGTGTCCAGATACATCGTATAAAACTTAGCCATCACAACTGACAGATTGAACTTCGGGCAACACCGGGCGATTAAAGAAGCTGGCTTTTCTCGACGCATCTGCGGGGGTGAGCTTCCCCACATGGGCCTGCAGGTGCTATGGTGCTCCATAGCATGCGCAGGCTAATGATGACACAAATTTTCTATGACGTAGGCGCCATCCAATTGGATTACAGGTTTTTTATGAATTGCACCAGTTGTGCCCGTGTTGTCATGCATGCAGTTTGCATGTGCGGTGTCAACGTTACTAGACTAGCTTCAGTTGTCAAACTCTCCGCCTGCGCCCTTACTGCCGTTGTCTCCACTCCCTTGCCCGCCGCCAGATGGCGGCGCCGCTCCATCCAGCTCCACAGCAGACGCCCCGCCGTAGCCTAGCGTTCATGCAGACAAGCAGCTTGTGTGCGTTTCACGTTCGCTCACGTTGTTCCTTGTGGTATTTGTGATAGTAGGCAAAATCAGTATCCACATACAGGTGCTTGTCACGTTTCCTCGTTGCTTTTACTGGAAGACTAGATCCCTGGCGCTGTTCCAGGTACCTAGCAAAAAATGCACGCGTGTCGCTAAATCAAATTGAATGACGCGTGCACCGGGGTCCTGAAAGTGCAGGCATAACCTGACACGACTGAGCGTATTCTCTGACAGCGCTGAAGCTCTCTTTGTCGGTCCATCCTTCATGCTTTACAGGCTGGTCTCGCGTCCCAGTGTGGCAGAAGCAAATGTGTTCCCAGCACACGTTCGCTTGTTTATGCCGATACCAATTCAGGGCCAATTGCAGAGCTCAGAAGTTGCGGCGCGATTTCTGGGTCTTGTGCTGTGGCCTAATCACTTTGATCTGGAGCAGTTATAGACCACATTGTAAAAAAAATGTGCGACCCACAAAAATAAGAGCACAACTTTGTTGTGAATCAGCGAACATTTTATTAAAGAAAATGAAGTAAAAAACAACCGTATGGCCCACGTATATAACTAAGATAAACCTTATCATAAGGGAAATAATCTAGGCCAAATGATTTGAGCCCACGTGGGCCATTTACACCTAAAGCAGCTTGGCACGTTTCCTCGCTGCCTTTACTTCAAGGCTGGATCCCCGCCGCTGCTCCAGGAACCTAGCATAAAAATGCATGCGCGTGGCTAAATAAAACTGAATGATGCGTGCACTGAGTTCCTGAAAGTGCATTGGGCACCCAACACGACTGAGCGTATTCTCTGACAGCTCTCCTAGGATGGTCCAGAACAAGTCACCAAACACCTTGTTACACTTTGTTTGCCGCTCTATAATACATTCAATTCCTGACAACATACAAGTTAGGGCTCCAGAGGGGTTCTTCAGAGCGCCAGGCACAAATGACCTAAGTTGGTGAGAATGGCTGCCGGTGGAACATCTGATGCAGCTACCAAAGTAGCATGGCAGTCACTGCAGTCCGTCATCTTCGCAGACTTCTTAGCAACGTAGCCGCCAAGATAGTGGAGAACAGGTGTAGATGCAAAAGGGCGGCTGTCGCTCTGTTGGAGGGAATCAGCGTCTGCCTCCTCCTGCAGGTCAATCTGGCTAATAATTGCAGCGAGCTTCCGCTGACGATCTTCTTTTCGGGACAAAGCCTCCAACTTCTTTTTGCTAAGGGTCTCCTCCACAGTCACAAGAACTGGATCAGCATCTCCGGAGCAGTTGACTTTCAGTGCCATTTTTAATGGTGTGTAAAGGCTCAGGAGCCTGAAAATTTGCCCAAAGTGTGTGATTGTAGGGTGGTCTTCATCACCACCGAAGCTTCTCACCACACCAAAGAAGCGCTACAAAAAAGAAGAGGTCAGTCTTTGGACACAGTCGCCAAAACATGGTAATTTCAAAACAAAGAAACACGATAAGGGTTACCTCTAACGGGTCCTGATTGAGCTTCGCAGTCAACACATATCTGACGCCCTTGTCATGTAGCCAAGTTACGATGTCGAGGACTGACATTAGCGTCACTCGAAGAGATTCGGTCGTCATTTGAGAGGCAAACAGCTTTGTGTTATTCTTAACACTCTCCTTTTCTGTTGAGTTCAGACTTCCATCCATCAAACTTCAACGTTGATTTGTTGAAATCGACCGACTCCCGTAATTTGATCTCGTCCAATACAAGAGTGCCGCACCGCTCCACAGGATGTACATCTTTGAAAAAGGCCTTGATGGACTCAAGCGCAACCTCGTTGTACCCATACTCACAAGGTACACCAGAAAGAATTTGGTTTAGGCGGCTGGTCGTTGGAAGGGGCAGCAGCTTCGTGCTTCGCAGAAGGTTGTAAGCTTTTGGGCTTGTGATACGAAGAAGGAGGCAGTTCATTACCCACATCCTTGTGTATCGGACACCTCGAGGGCCCTTTGCTTTCACCTGCTGCAGTGACGTCCGAAATGCAAGTTGCTGGACTGGTGGTAGTGAGGTCAGTGCCTCCTCAATCGCCGCAGATTCTTGGCCTGCTAGCTGCTTCTTGGTCTGCTAGCCGCTTCATTCTTTCAAATTACAACCGTACGGCAAGCATCACAGCCATGAAATCTAACGTGTCACTCCCACCGTTACAATCTCACCGTAAAATTGGTCGCCTAACACTATTTCACAAGCTATATCATCATGTTACGCTTCATGATTATTTCATATCACCCCCAGAATACATTTCACGTCGCATCGATCACCGCCACAAGGTTGGCATGCCAACATGCCACACCAAATCATCTTTTCAGTCATATCTTCCTCGCACATCTGTGGAATGGAACCGCCTTCCCCCCGATATTGCAGCCATTGCAGATAACAAAACCTTTCACGACGCATTAACTAACATTGTTTATTCTGAAAGAAGTTGATCATGTGTTATATCTGTTTCCACTGTGTTATGTACATTGATTTTATGTTATTTACGCTTTTTGAATGTTGTTTATCTGGAGAAAATTTATTTTGTACTACCTGTTTTCACTGTATTATATTCATTGTTCTTTATCCTAATTAACCCACTCCCCTCTGTAATGCCTTTGGCCCTGAGGGTACAATAAATAAATAAATTTAGTTTATCCACCTCGGCCATGAAAGAAACTCTTGCAGATGCGGCTCTTAGTGCTTTTTTTTGAAGATTTTTTATCCTTTTCTGTCTGTGCGACGCCTTTTTTGCTTCTGAAGCATCTGCATTTTCAGCTCTTTCATTTTCTTTTGGCATGGCTTGCACATCGCTTCAGAAGAAATTACCTTGCACCTGCGTGGAAAGCTTGTAACTTTCAGTGCTCTTAGCCCCGGACAGACATTGAGCTCGTCAACTCTCTCTATTAGAGCCGCTAGGTCATCCAATGTGCGGATGTTAACGCTCTTGAATGCCACGACCACACGGCCGAGAGCACTTGCCGTGGCAATGTTGTCAGTCCCCACTGCAACGCATTTTTCAATTTTCGGGAGCCTTTGTTGTGTTTTCAGAGTGAAAAACACGACATATTTGCCATTGGCGTCCTCAAGACTCAGCATCCGCCACAACGACGGTAACCGAACGCCTTCCATATCACTTAAAGTGACTTCCTTCAAAGCTTCCAGACCGGAACCTGAGCTACAAACGATTTGCATTTTTTCTGCGTCTTCACATTGACCGCCACTTGAAGGTGACCTCGTGAGACCTGCTTGTGCAGTGTTTTGCTCCCTTCGTTTTCGTTTTTTTTTTTTTCCGGTGGCTTCGAAAGGTACGAAGCACGGTTCGGGAACAATTTCGGCACCGCACCCTCGGCAAGCGTCCACTTGCCTCGTGGCACCTCAAATGTCTCTCCGTTAAGGATTTTGCAGAGAGTTCCCGGTCGGCACGAGGAATCGCTCTGTTCCACGCCGAGCGAAGTGTCTCATTGCTTGGGGCACAAAAAAAATGGCGCTCCGAACTGTTAACATCGTTCCGGTAGCCGCTTTTGCAGCCCGGAACGCAGCGCGTCGGCATCGTTTGCTGATGTTAACACATGCGGCGAAGACTAAATCTCCGTAGATGGCATGCTTGCTGAAATCCGCCGTGAACGAGCACCCGCAAAGCACGCCAACGCTGCACCGCGTACTTCGTCCAGCCCGTTCTCCTAATCGGTTAGTTGAGAAGTGAAGCTGGGTGCGACTGCAGCGCCACGAAGGCGCGGGCCGGTGGTGGTTCTGCGCAGCGCCGCGGAGTTTGACAACTGAAGCTAGTCTAGTAACGTTGGTGCGGTGTGTTGTGCTGCCGTCGGCAATTTCGCAGGATTTTTGTTGTCTCCGTGTGCCCATGATGGCAGCTGCAAACGGCAGAACCTCTTCTTTTTTACATGAAAATGGAAATTATCAAGAGAGTTGAAAGGTGTTGTGCTGAGTGTTACGACACATAGGCAGCTAAGGCATCCTGTTCCAAGCTCAAGGTATAGGAAAAGGTTTCTGCAGAATTTTATATAAATGTGAAAAATCATCAGTGGTGTGGAGGGCCTAAAGCATTATATAGTACTACCTAGTGATTACAAAGGAACGAAATTCTAGAGATGGCTACTAGTAAAAGCTTCAAAGAGGGTAGGGTAGCCTCAGTGACCATCCTGGGCTGGGCAAAGACCTCGAGGCTCCCAACCAATCAAATAAAGACCTCAGCTTTCTTTTCAGGAATGAGAAAGTGGCTAAGGTGTATCCGGCGAAGCACTGAGTCAGGATTTAGATTTTTTGAAGAAAACTTGCTTCTGTTAAAAATATAAAAACTCAAGACATGTCCACGATTGCATTATCATGTCCGATGAAAAGGGATGCATTGATTATAAAACGAATAAAAGTACTTTTTCCTCAGCTTTTCGAGTTTCGGGCATGAAAATAAAATGTTTGGTTTGGTTTATTGGGGTTTAACATCCCAAAGTGACTGAGGCTATGAGAGACGCCGTAGTGAAGGGCTACGGAAATTTCGACCACCTGGGGTTCTTTAACGTGCCCTGACATCGCACAGCACACGGGCCTCTAGAATTTCGCCTTCAAGAAATTCAGCCGCCGCAGCCGGGATCGAACCAGCATCTTTCGGGTCAGCAGCCGAGCGCCGTAACCACTGAGCCACCGCGGCGGGGCGAAAATAAAATGTGATTTACTGTAAGTTCATCTCCACATTTTTCACTAACTGGTTTGTCGTGTTTCCTCAGTAGAAAGTTGTGTGTAACCTGTGCGTGACCGTTACGGAGGTGGCAGAGAATCAGTTCCTTGAAACGTTACAAGGCTAAAAAAATATCGTTATAAAATCATGGACTACTTGAGAAGGTGCGCATACGATATATCTGTTCAATGGCTGCACAGATGCATTTCTCGCACAACAGGAAAGTAAGTGAAGAGACTAGTTGGTGTAAATGTATCACGGTGTGGGAACACCACACAATATGCAATGCACCTGAGATGAACGCACAGCACTATTAGCCATAATACTGTTACTAGTGCCACTTTTGCGCACTTCCAGACTACACGAGAAAGAAAAAGAAACACTTCACCAGAATTCATAGCTCAAACACAAGATTCTTGTTTGTTCAGCGGTGTTAACAGTGCGCTGACCCTTGCAGCCCGCCAATTTTTTTTGATCCTGTGGCACAGTGTAGCAGTAACCCGCTTCACCTGTTTCAAACACTAGCTCACATCATTTTCCACTAGCTATGCTAGAAAAAAAGCCGCTACCTTACACAGCATTAAGAAAACCGAAAGTTCTTCTCCAAAGGATCACTATGGACCCACCTGGGTAAGTAAGTGGTGCCCCTGACCACCATCCACAAACATCGATCAGGTAGTAGAGGATAACCAGAAGGAAGAAGGCCGTGCTGGCTGTGGACAGGATGAAGGATACCGACCTGGACAGCGCAAAAAGCAGAGGTTGTAATTGCACGAGGCCTCAGGTCATTGCCCATCAATGCGGAGTGACTGCACTGCAAATACCTCAAAAAGGACACATCAAGCATGGCACGGCATGCACCAGTGGACACAAGCAACTACCTGTCAAGAGTAATCTCGTAATTGTGTGACATTAAAATTCAATTTCAAAATGACATTTCTGATGGTGTTCTTTCAACACATCTGGTCTTGCTGTCAACACTTACTGCTCCTCCAGACATCCAGCGCCAAAAACCACTATAGTACCACTAAAAAATTTCACAATCGACATGACAAGCTGCAACACATCAGAGATGTGTTGCAGCTATTAGAAAAGTAGCCCTTGCAAATGGTATGTTGCACTATAATACATTGCTTGAACATTTACTTTGTCACAATGGCATGTCTACCACTGTATAAGTACTATAATTCAAAATGCTGGGTGAGCTGAAGTTGTCCAGCTTTTCCTTTTAAACCGGTATGAACAGAAGCATTCAACATAAAAATGTAGGGAGCTTGCAAATTGGGATATTTTTGCTTGATCTGAATAGCAGAAGAAACAAAAGAAACAAATTTTAATAGAATACCTGAAGGGTAGCTACGCTGTCAATACCACAGCAATAATCCCACAGCATGAATACTAGCTGTTAGTTAAAGGCATTTCTTTCTATTACTATGTACAGTCTTTGTCAAAAGTGTACAGCCCAAGGGGTCTGCTTCTGAGCCCTGCAGCACGGCTCCTCTCGCATACTCAGGGCACCTAATCTCACGAAGGCGGGATAAACGTAAGTCCTCAACCCTCCCCAGCTTAGGACTGTCAAATGTGCTTAAGAGTCCCGCTACATGAATTGGAAGCAAACCCCTTGGGCTGTATATTTTTGACAAACACCATACATTTGTTATAAAGGGCACACGTATCAAGGGCGCTCCCACAAAAGAGTGCGAATACGCTACCACCACGATCACTGCACAGCTGCGTGGTTGCGAGTGGATAGAAGGAGCAAGAATACCAATGTGTCAGCAAAACTTGTTTATAAACAACATTCTCGATTACATGACAGTTCAGGTTAATGAAGTAACCACACACAGTCTCACAGTTCTCTCGTTCCTGTCAATGTCGGGGGGGGGGGGGGGGGGGGGGGGGGTTGAAAAAAGATTAAAAAAAGTTAATTGCGGCTGCTACTGCACAGTTGCGCAAAAAATGTGCAATTGTACAATTTTTTGTGGACTTGCAAAATGCTAAGGATCTCGACTGTTGCTCGGTTACTTTCTGTTCATTGTGGGCGCAGGTTCACGTGTATAACCAGCCAGCATTAAAAAAAAGTTCCATACTCAGAATACAAGAGGAAAATCAGGCGCAGTGGTTGTCGGTAGCCACCAATATAGCACTTCATCCCTCAAAGGAATGATGGGAAGCCCATGAATCTTGACTTTTAACTCAGTTCTTTACAACCAATCTGTTAGTATTTATAATTATTTATATTATATTATAATATAATATTTATAATATAATATAATAATATTTATATTATTATATTTATATTATAATTCATCTAGTTAGCTCTGTGTACACAACGTTCTTGTTTGAAAAGCTGGAAAAAGAAGTCGTTACTCTAAAGGACAAAAAGCAACTATGGTGACTAACACTGTTAAAACATTAAACAGCAGCACACATTGAAATTCATTCCCTTTTACATGACGCAGTAAAATGGTGTAATAAAGTTATTTACTTGTAAACAAAAAAGATTGTGCTTCTACTTTGTAACACAAGGAGGGTTCGATGTACAAAAATGCTGGGGTGCTAGAAGACAATGAGATTGATTAGAAACAAGTAGAGGGTCTGATCCCCAGAGGTTAGATCCCCGGACCAGGACATATTTTTCAACTAAAATGTTTCTGTGAAAGCTGTATAGCTTTCCCTTCCGGCTGTTGGCAGCGATTGGGTGAATGTTAATGAGTAATTACTTCCTTATAAAAGCAAGCAACAACAAGTGCAGTTGATGATAACTCTATTGTGATTCATGCAGTACCTCTCACACTTTGTTGTTTTGTTATGGCGTATTGGCAATTTGGGCACTTGTTTGAAAATGTAGAATAAACAGGACTACATCCTTAGCATGCCTCGACATGTCAGTTGCATGGCAACATCTTGGCAATTTTTTTTTTACCTTCATTGCAGCACTTTTGAAATGCTGCACATATTATAGGGTAGCAGAAAAAGAAGGAAAAGGAAGATGCCTTATGCGTACATTTTTTTTTTTTTAATGGTGCAATGCACTCCACAGCAAGGCTCTCCTGTTTTTTAGGCTTACCACTGGTACATATCTTCTCAGTCACTTTCAGGTACAGGACAAATGGGAGCTATTCCTGCAATTTTAAGAAACAAATCAGGCCATTTTAATTCCTTCGGTACTTTTTTTTTTCTATAGCGCCTTCTTTGCTCAGCTGTTAAAGGTGGACCACCACAAAAACCAGCACACCAATTGTGGTGCCAACATGCAAGCTGCATGATGTGTCAGGCAAACTGCACAAGTGGACAACATACCACCTCTGGTTACAGAAGGCAAGTTTCCATAACAGAAAAGCAGAAAAAAAAATGGCATGATTCAGCGTAGCTTACTGTTAGCACAGCATCATGGCTTCCAAGACTTGGAACTCAGCAAACAAATTCGGTGGCCATGACCACATAGCTAACTATCTGGAGTTGGAATTATTCATGAATTCCAATGCTAGACATTTGAACTCTTACTCCTACAGAGGCAAAACACGGAGGCACCAAGTTCTGCTTACCACAAGTTCTTGTTGACAGGAATCCAACCTTCCTCCTTTGAGAACTTGCACAGCACGCCAGCCACAACACCCTGAGAGAGAGAGATTGCAAACCACTGAACCTTAGTGCCTCTACACAATGCAGGCTTCAATGACCAGGGGCCAGCGAGTATTCGAAGCTTTAAACAGACCGCAAATAGTATTTGCAAACCGATTCAAATTCACACCCTACTTTTGTTATTAAAAGTACAATTAAACCTGAATGTAACGAACCTCAGTGTAGCAAATTCCTCAATACTACAAACTTTTCCAATTCCCCAACCCTGCCCCCACTGAAGTGAGTATCTGAGAGCTCCAGGAGCCAAAGTGCTGCAGCGGCTGACCTTGATACAACGAACTCATTACGGCGACTATCTGTTAGCTAGTGCTGAGTTACCTGAAATCTGGCACAACCACGCAAGTTTCGAAACGACAGAACATGAACTGACATGAGAGGAATGTCTACGGTCACAATGAGGGACCACAGTTTACACAACGCGCTGTGCTCCAGTGCCGCTGGCACATTTACGTGGCAAGCGCAGAAGTCTCTGCCGCTTTCGCTTTTTCAACGTCGCATCACGTGGCATTACAGCAGTTCATGCTTTAAAAAGCAGCAAATATAATAGGACACAGCAAGAAAAAAAAAAAAGACACTGTACGAGAAGTGCGTGCCCATCGCCGCTGCATGGTTGCTCACGTGATTCCTGTACTAGGACTTGGGAGCAGGGATGGCAAAGAGCACCGGTGACAGGGGTGAAGAGTCCGCTTCCTAGGGAAATGGTGGCAGGCAGACTGAGAGGGGGAACATCTAGGAAGAAGCAGATGCTCCCACAGCCAGTCTCACGCTCTCTCCTAGCCCAGCCATGGTGCTGCGAACTCCTCCGCCTCCCCCATTCTCCCTACCCCATTTTCAGCAGCGCTGTGCGAGCCGTGGCGGAGGTGGCGATGGCTGTTGCCACAGTAACGATATCAGCACGATCGCGAAACGTTTTTCCGCGATTATAACTTCGAGTAATGGGGGTTTACTGTAAACATCGTCGAAGTGATTACACCTACATTTATTTGCTACTCTGATTTTTGTTCAGCATTGTCTTTTCGAGTCTTCATGCGAAAACTGCATGCAATGAAAACCTGGAAGTAATGCAAAATTGCAGACCTTTTTTCGATTTCGTTATATTCAGGTTTAACTGTATTTGATCCCCCTAAAACCACACAACTTTAGATTAACAGGTATTAAATCACTAAACTGACTTGAAGAAGCGAAAGTTGACACTAGTAATTAAGACCAATAAAAAAAAAAGCTACGCCTTTCAACAAACAGAAAACTTAGAGTAGCTGGAACTAAATGGTTTCAAGCTTTCTTCTGAGTGAGGTAAGCACACTGCTATGAATGGCCAAGAGCATTTTGCAGCAGGCCTTGTCAAAGCTGAAAACTGAATTTGCAGCCGCTTCCTCATGTTTTGTAGCAGGAGCCCAATAGTCAGAAAGGTAAACACGCAAATACAGAGGGCGTTTGAAATAACTTAAAGCCCTTGAGATTTAAAAATTGTCACTCGCTGCGCTCTGTGATGTTAGCACTCTCAAACATGCTCTGACTGAATGAGCTCGGATAGGGAAAGCTGAGATGAACAAACAGGCCACTTCTCACAGCGACTGTTCTGAGATGAGTGCACCCACTGTGCTTCATTATAGTTATGATGATGCAACAGGAGTATGACCCCACCGTAGCCGTTTCACGGCACAGCACAGGTTTCAAACATAGCCGTGCCTCTCCCAACAAAGAGCTTTATCCTGTGTCTGTGGTCCACGTCTCAAGGAGCACCTATTTTCCATCGTTAATCGGTTCACGGCTACTGTGTGCTTCCCAAACACTCTGTGGCTTTCTTTCAAGTGTCTGCGCCAAAGACACTCAGTCGGACTCCATTGCACTGAAACTGTAGTTGAAGCTCATGTGGAGGACGATGACCGGCAACAGCACAACCTTGAAGTACAAGAGTACAATGTGCAACCACAGTATGGAAACACAGAGAATGCCACCGCATCATTGGAAGTGGGTCAATTGAGTTACAACTACTATTAATACCAACCAACTTTTAACACTGAAAGCTGAAATTATTGTGGTTCTACTGCACAAACAAACTGGAAGCTCAGATGTCGACGGCGCTGTTACAGTGAGTGGGAATGACGTCTGTGGAATCAAGCTATCACCTAGAGCACGTCCGAAGCTTTCTCACGGTCTTACACTGACCCTACGGAACATGTGACAGTGTTTTGCCAAAGCACGATAAATCCAGCAGGACCCAAATTTTACACTACTTGAGCCTCTTAAAAGCAATTTTTTTCCTTGCATATGCATTCGCCTTGTTTGTTTGGAATAGTGTTGGCAGTGCCATCAAGGTAGATGTGCAAAACACACGCATACACAGTGTACTCATATAGGTGGTAAAGGGCTAAAAAGCACAACGGGACAGGGTCAGATTCTGTCGGTCATTTTTCTCGTCACATATTGGCAGCTTCACATTTGCCGCAGCTCTTAATTGCTGGAATAGCATTCCGGTGCAGCTTAGGTGCAATTTTTCATCAAAAACCACCAATTTGTAGATGCATGTAGCAGGATTAATGAAATGGCTCAGGTTCGAGCAATTGACGGAGCATTCCCGCCACTGTAAACATTTCCAGTAAGCTGGGTGCGTCCAATCAACCTCTGGGCTACACAATACTGTGCTGCACACTGCACAGGGCAGTACCACAAAGCATACGAAACAGATGGAACTCCTTTTACACAATCTGTCCTAAAAAGAGACAAAAGCACTACCAGACACTACACAGCATACTTGAGCTCTCAGCTGGCTATGACTTCATGATCAAACAAGCAAGGCAGGGAGGAAAGAAATGAAAATGCACGCTGATAGGCTAGGGTTATGAAGAAACTGTGACAGGGAGGGAAAATAAAGCTACTCTAGTGCCTGAACAGTGCATCTCCAGTGTGCTCTGAAAATCGTGAAGGGAACAAAGTTGGTTTATGGTTGGTTGGCTTATGGGGGTTTAACGTCCCAAAGCGACTCAGACTATGAGAGACTCGTATTGAGGGGCTCTGGAAATTTCGACCACCTGGGGTTCTCTAATGTGCACTGACATCGCACAGCACACGGACCTATAGAATCTGGCCTCCATCGAAATTCGACCATCGCGGCCGGGATCGAACCCGCGTCTTTTGGGTCAGCAGCCGAGTGCCATAACCACTGAGCCACTGCGGTGGGTGAAGGGAACAAAAGAAAGGTAAAGAACAATATTGAACAAATAGAAAGAAAGCTAAAAGCTTGGTTTCGCAAGTACCTACTACTGGCTATATCAGCATGCTCACACATTCTTTCTGGAGCCATTTTTAGTAGAACAAATCAATTTCCATGGTCCCTTGAAGTTCACCTCAAAGGACGTCTACTGTAATGAGCTATTACTTACCAATACAAGCAATCAGGTGCACTTTATTCTATTGCAAATGAAAATGCTACAATAAGGAAACAAAATCAGTTGCTCACACAAGCAAGACCCCAGCAGCACCAACGGATAACCCGAGACTTCCACTCGGAGAATGTCAGCAGAATTTTGCCAGCCTGCAGCAGAAAACAGGAGGGGCCACACACGAGACAGTCTTAAAGCAAGGAAAAACTTCAAATGAGCAAGGAGTTTCAAAATGTCTCAAAACACGCGAGGCAAAAGAGCTGCTGTACAACCTATGTGAGTGCTTAGAGAACTGTGTTCTTCGATTCAAAAAGCTATGCCAGCCAGCATGCACCAGGATGTAACAGTGACTCGACAGCGAAAATAAAAAGGCATTATATAAATGCATTTCCTCATGCAACTTTCTAGATTATGCACATTACTCTTTTAAACTTTGTCGAGATGCAAGTGACCTTGCAAGTAACTACCGAATACTTGTGGGAGTGCAACAGACATGAACAAGAGAGACACACATGCACACAGGAGCAAGTGCACTCACACTCATTTCCTGCAAAATGAACATCAGCAAATAAGACTAAAATCTAAAACATGCAACCGGAAAAGCGTTAAACGCAGAACAAAGTGAACAAAAAAAATCATGAAACAAAATGCACCCAAAGCATTTTTCAGACTGGGGTTCCACTTCAACACTTTTGCACAGTAAAAGTGAACCTGGAATTTATTTGTAATGCACAAAACACAAGGTTGCCAATGCGGTGGTTAGTAGTACATGGGGTTTAACGCCCCAAAGTGACACACGAGCTATGAGGGATGTCGTAGCGGAGGGCTATGGATTAATTTAGACCACCTGGGGTTCTTTTTATTGCATTGACATCACACAGCACCCCGGCATTTTTGCAGTTTGCCCCCTTTGAAGTATAACAGCGGCAGGCGGGATTCGATCCCAACAACCTTTGGCACACACAGAGTTTAATATCATCATACTGTTTCCCCAGAAATAGCCGAAAAAGTCAGCATGTGGTTCAAATGCCACCATTAACATTCCTCGCATACTGGCACATACTGACCACATCATGTACGCAAGGCATGCGCTTAGATCATTGCTGCAGGTCCCCTGCTCTGCAGCTGGAGTAGCATTCTGGACAATGTCCTTTTATCCCTAATGAGCAAGAGGGAAGCAGCGAAATGAGTGGGGGGGGCTAAAGAATGGTGTGGCTCTTCGAAGTGAGAAATGTGAACATGAAACTAAATGCTTTGTGATCCTGACCACCACTGCCAATGCCAGCAATAGCTAATCAATGCTTTCTTTCCCCTCAACTTACCAACATCCCAAAATATAAACAAAAAAAGACATTATCTAGAGTGGTTAGGCCAGGTGCGAATTAGGTATGCTAGCATTTTGGTTTTCATTCTCTCATTGGTCATTCTCTACCTTACATTCACAGATCCCTGGGAGTCCTCATACCCCTCCTGGTGCAGTGGTGCAGCAATGGCCCTTGGATGGCAGGTGCTGCCACCGGTGGGGCCTGTGTGGCCCAGGCTGCTTTTCCCGAGCACCCAATCATTAATTTAACGGCCACCTGCCATGGTGGGCACTGTTATGCCTGAGCACGCATTCCACTGGCCTCCGTGGAAACCAGTGCTGTGTGCCCGCCAATGCGCAAAGCAAGCACAAACTCTCGGACATGTCGCAGCTTGCGGCATGACTGATCCTGGCTTGCCCGGCGCAGTCCCTTTTCCCTCTCCTCACCTGCGTCGGCTCGAGACTCAACCAACGCTTTCCTGGCAGCCCTTTCCAGGCTGCAAACCTTCTATGGCCAAGCTCCTCAACCATTCATCCAATTCGAACAGTGGCCAGTGGTGTGACCTGATTGGAGAGTTTGAGCGGCTGGCTGCTGCAACCGTTGCCAGAGGCTATAAAAACGGAGCCGCGCTGAATGGAAGCAGTAGACGGGTAGCAGATGAGACATCACGCCAGAGAGATGCTCTCCCGGGGCATCCTTTGTGCTAGCCCGTTGTTCTCTCGGCCCTTGGGGCGATTGTGTGAAGCCCTTGTGCATACTGTACATAAATGTTTCGTTGACTCAACGTTGCCTCAACTGTTTCTTTGCACAGCTCTGTGCAGCAGTGGCAGCAGGCTGAGATGTTCCAATCCCAACAGTGGTGGCAGGGTGGGAGGCCCAGTCGTAACAGCACTTTGCTCACAATCTGGGGGGCAGGTTGTGATGATGTCACGAGGTCATGTGACCTAGATGACCCACAAGCCACACAGGCAGGTGGCACTCAGCCACCTAGCTCTTCAAGGTCATAGAGTGGCCAGACAAACACCAGTGAAATCACTGAGTGGGGGATCTAGTGCTAGTGCACTACGATCCCCAGAGAAGCAACCTAAATGGCAGGTGGGCCACAAAGGTCACACGACTATATGAAGTCATCCCAACGTGCCTCCACAGAGGGACCATACAGACTATGACTAAGTGGTTGAGTGGAAGCTCTACTGCTAGCGCACTAATAAGTCTCCAGGCACAGCTCAGCACCGAAACTTGAATGTAACTGCTACATGGAATTATGAAGCCGGGGGACAAAAAAGAACTACGAGTACGATGGGTGCTGTGCACTTTCCACAGAGGAATGTTCACCTTCCCACCTAGGCTTTCACACACACTCGTAGACAATAGTGCAGTGGCGAATACTTGACTGCAGCTGCCATGCTGTAGTGACAGCCGAGCATTGGCCAATATCCCAAGATTATGTAGAACGTGAAGAAAACTATCACCCACTTCTGCTATCTGCCTGAAAATTATGAAATAGAAATGAGCATTTCTTTGGCTATTTTTTTTGATGCTTGAACAATTTTCATCAGGCCTGAGAGATAAGTCAGTGTTGTCTGTGATACCTTAAATCTCATAAGAGCAAAGGTGACGAGGTTGCAATGCAGTGGAATGAAATCGTGCCACAGTGCTGGTGCTGAAACAGTGAAACTTACCAAAGCTCACTAATAAGTGAAAATAAATGTTGTTCCTGTCCAGGGGTGGCATATGCAAAGAGCCATAAAAAAATAATCTTTTTAGTGAAGAGCCGCAATATAAAAGGGGGGGGGTGGAAATTATTTTCAATTTCTTGCAACACGCCCCATTTCGCATATTCTGCCCAGGACAGCACCAACTAGCAACAACTGCCTGTGTGCACCTCTCTTCTATAACATTAGGGAAGCTGTCTTAGGAGCAGAAATGGGAAGGGGGGATGTAAAGATGCCACAGAGTCACGAGCCGCACTTGGACCACCCCTGACTTAGTCCAATCTGTCGCTTGTCTGGGATGATTTCATGATAACAAATTTTCCGTTGTAGGTACGAATTGCGCACAAAAGACACACACAGGAAGAAACACAAGGGAGACTGAAAGAGCGAATGAGCGAATGAAAGACTGAATGAGTCTCCCTCGTGTTTCTTCCTGTGTGTGTCTTTTGTGCGCAATTTGTACCTACAATAGTATGCACCAACTCGCCCAACAAGAAGTTCTTAACAAATTTTCCACTTCGGCGAAATTTCTCATGTGCCTTGTGAACTTCATTGCAACAGTGTTAAAGTTGCCTGTGAATTGAATTAAATATTTTGAATACAAAGTGTTAGTTTAAACTAAGTATGAAAAGCTTTTTCTTACACTGAAGCCATGGAAAGCTGATTTATCGCATAACAATTATTCTACACTTACGCTGGTAGTTTTACATGACTGCACCTGGTGAAAAAGTCTAATGCACCACAATTTGACACAGTGATTATGTGACACACAAACTTACTGAATGCTATCATGAAAGAAAGTAAGCTGCTCAACATGTACTGTTCATCACATTAGCACATCGGGCTAAATGCCTCCACCCACGTCCCTTTCCCCAGCTCACTCAGAGACCACAAATATGGGCCTATAAATAAAGCCAGTATACAATCGTTTCTTTCAGACATTGATAGACAAGACAACAGCTGACAGTGCTACTCATTACTGAAGGAATGACGTAAGACAATGTGAGCGGGACCGTCCCTTCGTGCACTGCCTCATGCAATGCCCAACAACCAAGCACATTGGCACAGCTAGGGGTCTTGCCAAGTATCTGAGATGACAGTGTGGTAAGCAAAAGAGCACATCTGCTAGCACAGCATGTTAAGCAGCTCACAGCCCTTCATGACAACATTCAGCAAATTTATATGTCATGAAAAGCACTACCATCAGACATTCATTTTTTTTTCACTGACTGTGTAAGTCTTTTTGGTGGTAAGCCCCAAAGGCCGTCTAAACGATCGTCGTTTGTGTAGGCCTCTGCGAGCTGCACCCACAAGCAAGTGAAGCTGTAAGATGGGCATTGGCACACACAAGAGAAGTAACCTGAGGATGGGCGAGGACATATATTCCTTGCAGAGCCCACGCTGCCTGCAGCACTTTCTGCACCGCAGTATCCATTGTCCTGGTGTGCCCATTCTTCTCTCTCTACAGCACGTTCCTTTCTGGGTGCACACACACAAAGACCTTTCACATCACATGTTGAATGGTGGTGACACGACTCTGGTGGCCAGTGAGCCCAGGGAAACCATTCCGTTCTGCGCCACTACCCATGTTGTCTTCTGCCACATAAGATGTACTGCTCCGGAGTACTGAGTAATCATCCTGATTGATTCTTCACCTTCTCTGTCCACTTGACAGAACATCAAAAATCTTAAGGACTGCCCATAAATGCTTTGTATTCGAAACATTTGCTGCGCAATAAATCTTTTTTTGATGGCTTTTTTTTTCCTCAGAAAAAGAATTTCTTTTTTAATTTGACCTAACATCCTTTGTATCTGAAAGTATTTGATTTGAGTCGCAAATATTTACAGCTCAAGTTCACAAACAAAAATTTGATACAGTGGATTACTGTTGATTCAAACCCACTTACTTTTATCAACCAGTTTATTTGAATGGATGCTTGGGTCCCATTAATTTCGAGTACAATTAGCCGCCGCGGTGGCTCAGTGGTTATGGTGCTCGGCTGCTGACCCGAAAGACGCGGGTTCGAATCCGGCTGAGGCGGTTGAATTTCTTTGGAGGAGAAATTCTAGAGGCCCGTGTACTGTGCGATGTCAGTGCACATTAAAGAACCCCAGGTGGTCGAAATTTCCGGAGCCCTCCACTACGGCGTCTCTCATAGCCTTAGTCGCTTTGGGACGTTAAACCCCATAAACCAAACCAAATCAAACCGAGTACAATTAGTCCACTTTGAATTTGAATTACCAAACGCTGAGCTGACTGTATTCACACGCGTCTAATGAAAGTTCACTTGACAAGGGCAATTCATTTCGTACAGTAAAACCTGATCTGAACCTGTAAATCACATCAGTGAGCTGCAAGGCGCCAGCCTTAAGAAATACGCTTACCTTGGGAGACACACTAACATTACTCTTGCTGTGCGGTGTTGTGGCCCGAATATAGCATGGATTTGGGCAATAAGCCTCACATCTCCCCCTACAAAATGGGAAAACTCTCTGAAATGCAGAATGAATTTACCTGCAAACCCAAGAAAACAAGGAAGATGGATGTGAGGCACCCCAGTGCACCCTCAGGGTCGTACGGTTGGTGCGTGTGGTACACGTGCTGCGAGAAGTGTGAAGTATCATTGTGGTTAAAAGCACAGAGAAAACAAGGCACTTCCTGTTGGCCTAATAGGCAGCTGCGAAATTCCTTACTGCACTCCAAAGAGCTCCTCGGGCATTGCAAATAGCAGAAAAGAAAAAAAAATCCCACTCGGACACACTGATGAAAGTCAATCCATTCACAAATTAAAAACACAAGCCCAAATAGAGTAAAAACTCGCCCTGTGATGACACTGATGGCTGCACCACCAGTACGGACCAATCCATACAAGTTGTGGAAATGTGCATGCCATTTTTACCTTGCCAGTAAACAGCCTACAGCCCACAGTGCAGCTGTACAGTCTGCGTCACACCCTTGTGTAGAGCGTTCGAGCAGTCTGCACTATGCAGTCAAAAGTGAAATCAGAGAGGCATCCTTAGTTTGCAGGCAAATTGCTTGTGCCCACCTTGCTTGCAGGTTCATGTGGCTCTACTTTCGTGCAAGCGTAGCTTTTAAAAGTTGGGCGCTATGACGGAGTGTCAACTTTTATGCCGGGGAGGGCGCCGCTCAAGCGCTCGGCACAGAGTGACGTAGACTGCACTTTTTGAAAACACTGTCATTTCAACACTCAAGGAAAGAGGCACTGCAGGGAGGTTGGGTGCGAACAACACAGAGTACCCTGGTCCCTGCTCATTATCCTGTGCGTGCAAGTAGGCCTAGAAAGCTGTTTTACCATCCCCCTTTTCCTCTTTTTTTTTTTTCTGTCCATGCTATCAGATTAGCTTCTCTTACTGAGCTCTCACTATCTGCAATTCACACACCACCCCTTATCTTTAAGACTGTCTATCTACAGCATCATCTGTAGCCTTTCACAGCTGATACTGGCGTTTCTGTGGTTCATTTTCTCAGTGAAAAAAAATCACACTGCTAATCAAGTGTTCTTTGAACTCATTTGAACAATGGCTTGAAGCACAAAATGCACATATAAATAATCTAAAAGGAAGTAGCCAAAGAAGTTTGGCATCTCATATCCACTACCAAAGGTCACCGCTAAAGTGCCAACGCCATCAGCCTGAAACAGATGAAAGTAACAAAAACACCACAATTTTGGAGCTCCTATGGGTTTTGAAGCCTGCCACAAAAATAGACAAACAAAGCATAAATACGTGTACAATCTCAATCACACAGTCCCTAAATATTACAGCAAAAAATTAACTGTAATCTTCAACATGTGAAGAAAGAAAAGAAGAAATACACCTGCAGAAATTGCATAATTCAGGATAGCTCAACAGCCATCTTAACCCCTACTGGCAAGATTCAGCCAGTAGTCACTGATGTCTAAATGAATTCAAAAGCTCAACTACAGCGTGAGATGATACACCTTTCCAAGAAAAACGTCATTAGCAACATCGATAAGATAATTAGGCTAGCAGAGCAGTTCTATATTCAATTGTACAGTCAGGCCGGCATGAAATGCAAGCAGCCATATGCCAGACTTTTCTACTTTGTAGCAAGATACAGCCAAGCCCACTATAATGGCTGCAGTTATAACGAATGCTAGCTTATTACAAACGAGGGCGTTGCTACCACAAAAATATGCATTAGGGCAATGGGACTGTGTCTCAGATACAAAGAACAACCGTAGTGGAGTAAATCTATCAGAACAAATGAGGTGGTAGCGTCAACTTGGCCTCGCAGTCGAAAAACTCGTACAACCAGTAAGAGCGGACATGCCTGACAAACAGCAGTTTCACCAAATCTTGCTGTCAAAAACGCATGCCTTGAAAGGTGACACCTGCACTAGTGGAAAGCATTGCCAGCTTTTGCGTTAACGCGTTTCTGTGCAGAGGATAAATGGCTGCGACCGGCGGCTGTCTTTTTTCACTGGCAAGTCTCGCAAGCTGAGATACTTTGGGAGCTACGCTTTCATATGCTGCAGGCTGAGCACAAAGGCCTGGATAAAGTGCGACTATTTCTTGTTCAATGAGCGTGCACTCAAGGAAGAGCTTTATAGGGGCGATGTGTATCATGCATGATTTGCTTGCCAAGTGGCTTGGCTTAGTTCAACCATGACAGGCTCCTGCTTGTGCTTGACAACTACAACTTTGTGATGCACCACATGTTGCCTTGTCTGACTGCAGTGACAATGCTCATCTTGCCAGTGAATGCTAAGCACAAGATCCAACCGCCGGATATCGGTGTCATTCATGCGCTCAAGATATCCACCATTGGCATTTCATCCAGCGCATGCTGACAGCAAGGACACATCAGGTGGTGATGTTGTGGTTTGGATATCTTTGTTGATCGCTACGCAAATAGAAATTAAGGCACTGTGAATGGGACTGACCAAGGAGTTTGTCGGGAATCGCTTCCATAAAGCATGGTTTATGGGCCAAGAAACGACTGAAGACGCGTGGTTAAACACGTGAATTTGTAACAATCACGTTGGTGATGATGCACAGATGGCTGGACATGATTTCACCTGGAATGACTTCGTTAGTGCTAACCATGATGCTGGCATTTCAAAGCCATACACTGACGAAGCTATGTACGAAGTAGGAGCACTCTGACTGCCAAGAATCTTATGACAATAATGAGGAAGCTGACCTGCCACCAGCTGCCATGAACACTTAACCACAATTAGTTAAATCGTGTTCTTAAAGCAGCTTGTTGGCCCTCAGGGCCTAGGTGAGAAACATACGTATGACGGCTGTGGAAAGCTTGGAAGGCAGCATGATGTGGCCACCCTTGAAGAAGCCGATGCACATAACGCACTTTCTCAAGAAATAAACTCTAGTTTGGTTGGACTTCATACTTCTGGCTGCAATATGAGAAGTCCACTTACTATGAACATCAGATATGACCAACATAATCTGTGCAACCATAAGGTTTGTTATGAATGGGCTCGACTGTATTCCTTTACAAATGGTTTATGCACAGTGTGTATTTTGGTCGACTACCTAGAAATATGAATCAGGCTAGTTGTATACCGTAGCTGAAAGTGCACACATAAAATATATTGTTTTCTTCACAGCCACTGTTCACGTTTCATTCCAGCCTGACCGTATAAAAGCCAACCCAAGCAGTGAACTTTTCATATTAAAGGGAAAGTGAAGAAGTTTTGGAATTCAACAAGCTTAAATAGGTCGAATGCAAGAAACTTGCAGGTAAGGAATGCGAAGCCTTTTGCGCTAGCATTTGAAACAGTGACGTAATCGCTGAATGATACTGTGTAGATGGCGCTACGTTTACAGCAAAGAAACAGTTGCTTGAAGGAAGAGAACCAACGCTACTGATGGTAATGCTCAAGAGGAGTTTTTTGGCAGTGTCAGAAGACGCATGGAAGCATGCGGGCAAAGGCAGCAGAAGTCTGAAATTTCGGCAACAAAGATGTCATCACGAGTTTTTCTGCACTTCTCCAACGCATTGAGGAGAAGCCTGAACAATCTCACTGTTTTAATCTGTGATTGTGTCCCCATTTTAAACGCTAGTGCAGAGCTACTTAGCATGCTTCACCTAGATGCTTCAAACATTCGAATCCTTGAACAACTGCAAATTATCAAAGAACTATTTTGGCTTCCCATTAACACTTTGCACTTTTGTATACACAGCACCTTATGGCTTCAAAATGGCACCAGAGACACAGAACAGTGTTATAATTCTAATCTAGGAGAAAGATGATGTTAGCGACCTGAAAAAATGCGGACACATTAGCCTACTGCCCACTGTGTACACGACATTCATGAAGATATTAACACAAACAAAACAACACCTGAGAAACCACCTCATGGAGACACCCTGATAACACCAACATTCCAGAATACCCATACATATAAACCAACCAGAGTGCGTGCCTCAAATTCCAGCTTGAAGCTTCCCTTTTTTTTTTACTGTAAAAGTTTGTTATAATTTGAACTTCAAGGGACTGGAAAAAAATGTTTGAATTATCCAATGACCTTGACAAAACTGACAAGAACCGCTTGCATCATGGTAAATTTGGTTACTGAAAGACTGGCCAATGGTCGCCTGCTTTAGAGATGACAACAGTGAGAAATGACCAATTTTCCCATTTCTACCAATGCTCTATTGTGTGCACACCGTAAGGAGCATTGATAGCAGAGCAGCTTCAAAATAAAAAGGGCCTCCCCAACATTCTTCACGGTGCGATATGGTAGCAGCAGAGCCAACTCACAGGTGGCTGCATTGCGTGCAGGGAGGCTTCACTGCACAGAGCGAACAACAGATGACGAAGAACCATGCGAACCACACATACAGAAGTGACAGAAATACACAGCAGCGCCAATCAGCATCCTAAATGCAATCAGCATCCTAAATGGCGCACAGAAGGGCTCGGTTGACTAGCTGATGTGCGACGGATAGCCATCATCGCCGTGGGCTGGCACGAAGCTCAAAGAAGTGAAACTGAAACTAAGCAGTCCGACTGCTCTCAAAGATGAGACTGTCTGTTCGTTGTCATGCCTGCTGTTGTGTGCACGTCAGTGGTACAGGCGACTCTGCAGCACGCAATCAAGGTTTGAGTAGCACTGTTTTGATAATCGCTTGCCATGCAGGTTACACTTAGAAACAGTCTCCTTTCAGGAGCTCATTCGAATAAACTGGTGCAAGACGCGTGTGTCCGTATTAGCAAACGTCCGATGCCCTAGACCTGCATGGGCGTTGGCCGGGACTGTGCCGGCAGTTTGAATTATCTGGAATTCTGAATTAATGGGGTCAAATTAATGAGCTTTTACTGTATTGGCAAATTGGTTAATTTCTCCTCCATCGAAATTCAACCTCCGCGGCCGGGATCGAACCCGCGTCTTTCGGGTCAGCAGCCGAGCACCATAACCACTGAGCCACCGCGGCGGCCGTAATGGATTCAATGAATACCTCCTGCCTCATCAGTTTGGAAAGCAAAGAGGAGGCCTTTTGCCGTGCTTGGGCTTGAGAACAGAATGTGATGGCCATTGTACTCTGGGAAAGAACGCAGGTGATAACAGACTTTTTTAAAACAATAAAGTATTATAATCTCATAACCCGGCTGCTTCCCAATTGCAGTGCACCACATTTTCTGTTTACTTTTGTTAGTATGAACAGCACTGGCATCCCTGTGCGGTTCATATTGCCAGGCTTTTACTGGATGTGGTTCCCAGCGTGTTTTCTGGACTCACATCCAGTAAAACCAATGCAAAAAAATTAATAATGCACTGTGCTAATCATCTTCAGCTGCAATTTTTAGCAGCAGCTGTTTCCCTTTGATCTCACACCATTCCACACAGAGAACAGGTAAGCCAGGCAATAAGAGTAGTAGAGCTTGAGACAATGACATAGAGATCATCAAGAACCATGCCATGAAGAATGGCACCACTGCCACAGTGACTGCCAACATCTTCAAAACTATGCAAAGCAAACAGTTTCATTGTGAGAAAAAGGTGCAAATGTTGGTGCATCCTAAAGTGCAGGATGCAGTGCTGCGCTGAATTTGCAATGCACCAACTTCAATTTGACTCTCAGAGTCTTCTTTACAAGGCCAACACAATGCCAACCGCCAACACGTCACAGCCATTAAACACTAAAGGCTGTGTCTCTGCCCGTGTGGTTGGTTAGACATTTAGAGTGGACATCCCTAGCTAGCTACCTAAAACAACAGTGACTGAATGAGGCTAAAAAATCATGCTAATGGATGCAACAATGTTTCAATGGCACTTCAGACACTCATGTCATTGTATAGATGCTGCCTGCTGTTAAAGACACCAATTTTCCAGAGACTCCCAGCAACACTGTCTCTTGCAAATGTGATGAACATCAGCAGGAAAGTAGAAGTGCCTAGGAACGTGAAATATGATGACACTGTGTGCAGCACCAACACAACTTATTTGGTATGGCCAAGCACAGCAGCCATTACAGTAAAACCTTGTTAATTCAGCGCCCATTCGTTTGAAAATTTGGATAATTTGGACTGCTGGGATGGTCCCGGCCATCGCACATGTAGGTCATGCTAATTCAGATGCTGCAGATCTCACACCGGTGAATTAAGATGAACTCCCAAAGGAAGGCAGAGTCTACTCGAACCTGAATTGCATGGTGCAGTGTTGAACGTGCACCTCTGACACGTGCACAACAGCAGGTGTAAGACTGATCAGAGCCTTTACAAAATACGTGTGGCCGCATAGTTTTAGTTTTGCTTTTTTGAGTTTCGTATCAGCCCGTGGCGAAGGTGGCTATCGGCTGCGGCTCTTCTGCCTTTCCAGTGCACTGAAACTGTGCGTGGTGACGCCTCCTCGCATGTGACACTGCCACTTGTAGCCGCCCCCGAAAGGATGTCGTAGAACGTCTTATCATTTTGAAGCAGTCCTGCTTTGGCACTCACGACAGTGTGTACACAATACAGCATTGATAAAACTGTGACAAAAAGTTGCTGAACCTCGCAGTTCTGGCCTCAAAGGGAGGCAGCAATTTCCCAGTTGTACGCCACATAAAATTACTGGGATGTGAGCAGCTTTTCGGAGGTCATTAGATACTGCCAATTTTTGGATAATTTGAACATTTTTTCCGGTCCCTTGAAGCCCAAATTGACGAGCACTCACCGTAAAAGAAGAAACTGAACTGAATAGCAAAAAGAAATTCTTTCTGTATGAAAATATGTTGAAGCTGTATTGGGGCACACCAGCAACCTGCACGGCACACTTTTAAAGCTAAAAACAGAAGCTTATAATAGGAGATTATTTTTAGAAATCAAACAATTAGGTACACTACCTATTCTCTGCCTAAAAAGGTAACCTGACCAATTCTTGCGGCTCATTCACTGAAATGTTGAAGCTGACAGCGCTGCCAAGCATTCTGACAGTTATGACAGTCCGGCGGCTGTAGTTTCCAACACAAGAGACAACACTTTAAAATGAAAATATGGTACTGTAAGCTGTCACTAGAAAATGGCATTTTGTTCATAACTTACAGCAGTTTAGATTTCAAGGAAACCAAAGCTTAGAGGAGAGTTTCAAATTTTTAAAAGTGCACAGGATGCCACTTTGGCAGTGTTAAACCTCTTTTTTTTTTTTCACAGCAAAATAAAGGCAGAGAATCAACTAATGTTTGACATGGTCAAGGTGGGGTAAACAGCTAATGATTGGAGACCAAAAACCTAAGACAGAACAGTCTGGATTAAACACACGCTGATCTTTAACAAACACTGCATGCCAAGTAAGAGGCAGTTTCTGCCTTCTCTAACTTGAAAATATTTGAGTAACCAGCAGTCTGAGCGGACGGTGCTACAGCAGGTGCTGTATTTCAAGTTCTCGTCATGTCCAGCTGAGGTGTTGCACAATACATCGCAAGCTCAGATGCCTGCACAAGTCTGCGCAGAGCTCATTTACCCGCATATCTGGTGTCTGGTAGACGTGCTCATCACCAAAGATGGTTCGGTCGATGTAGCCGGCTGCGCCCCCTGTGCAGTTGGTGAAGCTGCTGTTCAGGTGCAAGCCACCGGGACCCAGGTAGCCCCTGCATGAATGGAGCAAACACTGCTGATGAGCTCCATTCAACAGCACCTGTTCTTAAAGAATAAGTGGTCTGAAAGCAACAACAGGTAAACAGCAAATTCTCAATGGTCACACTGAAAGATATCCCTCACAGCCTAACAATATTCCAAGACCTGCTCGTTCATGTTATTCTCAGCATTGTGCAGTTTGCAAATACAGTTAAACCCAAGTTGAAAAAAGTCTGGGATTTTTCGTTATATCCAGGTTTTCGGTACATGCAGTTTTCGCGAGAAAACCCGAAAGGGCAATGCAAAACGGAAGCCAAAATAAGAAATGAATGTAGGTGAAATCACCTTGAAAATGTTTACAGGAAACCCGATTATTCGATGTCCGATAGCGCGACTGCCGCGGCTTGCGTGAGCAACTGCGGGGCAGCAAAAGCGAAAGCAACGGAGATGCGTTGATGGATGCGTTGTCTCAATTGCAGTCACTCGTTGCGATCATTGTCTCTCCTCTCATGTCAATTCGTGCTTTACTTTTCAGCCAAATTTCATAACTCAGCACACACTAACAGACAGTCGGCCTTGCGAGTTTGTCACATCAAGGTCAACCATTCTGCCATTCTGCATTGTCTATTCGGGTCTTCTTGCGAAAACTGCAGGTAACGAAAACCTGGATGTAATGAAAAATCCCGAACTTTTTTTAACTTCGTTAAATCCAGGTTTAACTGTATAGCAAAGTGAGAAGGCAGCACATGCTGATGCAAAACCTGCACTAGTGTTCTTTACTACACATCATATGAAATTCCCTTTTACTGTGAAGTTAATTTTTGATGCCCCTTCAGTGAAGCTTCTTTACTTCACCACCACCATCGAGTACAAAATATATAGGTGAGAACACAACATGCAAAACACACTGGACGCTAGTGACGAGATAAAGCCCCACGCATGCACCTCTGCACCGGGCCTGCGATTGCAGTGTCTTCTGTTGGCCATGTGGTGAAACTTCCCTAGCAGAAACAAAAACATACATGAACTATCTCTTTACGATCAAAACCAGATGCTATCACTCGGTGCTTGATTCTTTGCGTTTGGCCAGCCAGCCACCGTTCAGCAGAGCCACATCATATACATGTGGTAAGCATATTTTATTATTGTTGTTGAACACAAGCACTAAACCGGGCACACAGTGATGGATACAAGGGGCGGCACAAACAAACGAGTCAACCAAAGAGAAAACAAACCAAAGAACGAGAGAATGGCGGGCGAGAGTTACTGCTCTGTCATCAAGGCGCCAGTTTTTACCCATGTAAAAGATGCAAATATTGAGCGAGGATGGGCCGCTCAGCGAAGAGAGATCTCGTGGCACTTAGAGGAACTAGGGGACTTAATCTTCCACAGACGTGGGCCCCCCTGTGACCTTCACTTACACTGTGACCTTCACCCACCCTGGTGGCTACGGTGTTTGGCTGCTGAGCCCAAGGTCAGGGGATCAAATCCCAGCCAAAGTGACTGGATTTTGATGGAGAATAAATGCAAAAGCACCTATGTGTTCTGCAATGTCAGCACATGCTACGGAGCCTCGTGGGGTCGAAATTAATCCAGAGCCCCCTCCCCTACAGTGCCTATTGTAGCCCATGTGCAATTCCAGGACGTTAAACCCCTCAAATCACATCTATCAAAATGATTGTCATCACCACCATCATCCCCCGGTTATGTAAACTGCACGACAAAAGCCTCTTGCATTGACATCCATTTAGCCACGTGAACCAAGTGCGGCCACCTTGTCCCAGCATATTTTAAGGCAAAAGCCTTACTTGCCCAAATGAGCGAAAACCTGTCTGTGTGTTGTGGGGACGCCTTCGTCCCCTGCGTTCGCTTTCCCGCAACGCACTAGTTCCCTATGGTTAGCTTTCCCGCAACGCACTCCCCTTAGTTGTGTTTAACTAACAGGGGAGGGCGCTCGCGTCGCAGCGACACCAGCGCCATAGACGGCATTTTGCTGCGCGCGCGCGGGGAGCGACGGAGTCTCTTCTCTCTTCAGTCTCTTCTCGGCGAGCCGCTCCGCTCTTCGCCGGCAGCGACCTCGTGTGGAAACATGTTCCCCTCAGCTCGTCCCGTCTGGCCTCGGAGTTTTTCCCCCTGCCCTACCGTGGGCAAACGATCGCTCGTAACCGTGCTGGTGAGTCAGACATCCTCGGTTCCTCTGTATTTTGTTGCTAGCTGGCGTTATTGTTGTTATAGCAATAAATGCCTTGTTTGTGTCAGCCAGTGTGTCGTTCCTTTGTTCCCGCAGAGCAAGGCCCGCCGTGGTCGCCGTGCGCTCGGTAGCGTACGCGACCACGGAATGGGGTCCGCGAGGTTTTGAACTGGGTCAGCCGCGCTTAAACGGGGAGAACTTGTTTATCTCCCCATTTTTAAACCCCACAGTGTGCATGGTGACACTTGATGGTACCTACAAAAGATGGTGCCCTCATGCAACCTGGCAGGTGACCATTAAATTAATGATTGGTTGCACGAGGTTACTCGGGATAAACCTGGATTGCACAAGTCCCACCAGTGGCAGCACCTGCCATCACAGGGCAATGGTGCACCGCTTAACCACTGCACCAGGAGTGGTATGAGGATTCCCAGGGATCTATGAATGTTATGTAGAGAAAGACCAATCCTGCATATATGGGCATTAACCCATTAGCTATCGTGTTATAACCCTTAAGGCGGAGCGCGCGCCACAGTACGGCAGCGACTGCCTTCACGAAGTTAGCGTGCACACCAGAAGGGGTGCGGTGGCGTCACAGCGGCAGCTACGCAGAGCCATGCAGAGGTAGAATTACCACCTGCACGGCATCGGGTTACATCACACCACAGCGTGCGGCGACTGCATTCACAGAGTGAGCGGGTGGGCTTATGCCTTCTCACACGTAAGCAGTCTTAAGTGTCTCTGCCGACTTTTTTTCCTCCGTGTTGCTTGACTCTGTAGTGTGCATGCTCAAAGTGAGATGTTGCAATTCCCAGCTTCACTGTGAAATGACCACACAAATTCCAGGTGGCTTGTGTGCTGTGTTGGGCTTTACGGAACATAAGCAGCCAAGGCTATCATGCGTCAAACACAGGGTTAAAATGCTTGTTTGCTGCATTAAAGGAACTAAAATTTTTCTACCCTACAGTTTACTGAAAACATTTCCTTCTTTTATGAGCCTAAATATGCATAACAAATCTATGAGTGCATATTCCCCTAAGAGCAACCTAGGATGAAAAGCAATGTGTTCAGTGCAAAATAGACACATTTTTCTTAGCTCATCCAGTCTGGTGCGTGAAGACAAAAGTATGGTTTCTTGTGACTATGTTTACGCACGCTTCACACAAAGGTGTGTTTTGTTTCACGAGTATGAAGTTGTTCATAAGGTGTGTGTGTCCAGTGCACAGGTGGCAAAAAATTGCTTCCATAAAACCTTCTTGGTGTCCACATGACTTCCATTTGCCTAGAGTTGGCTTTACCATGTGGAGACTGCTGCCAATTTCATCATCCCATTCGGTCTGCCATCAGAGACTCACTGACATATCCCTAGTGCGCATTGCTATGGTCAGGTTGCTCTCATTCATACTAAAATGTCTGTAATAAGAGGGACCATTACATGTGAATGAAACTGCACACAGTTAAAAATTTATGAGCCACTTATCTTTTGACAGCTCAAACAATTTTAAGTGGCCTTCTTATAAATAAAAGCATTTACTAGGACTTTATCAACTAAACAAAATATTAAAAGGAGAAGGCATATATTTTACACACACCACATGGACAGTGAAAATGGCAGAATATATTTACGTTCAGTGTACCTACTGTTAACCTTAAAAACACTTTCAGCACCAAAACCATATATTTTGGAAGAGACAAATTTCAAATGTGTTTATTTAAGCCCCGGACGCACCGTTACCGGTGCTATGCAAGTGGACATACAGTTTTTGTCAAAAGTTTAGAGCCCAGGGGGTTTGCTTCGAAGCCTCGCAGTGGGACTCCTGCGGCATTCGTGGTAGTCTTACCCATTGGAGGAGGCAGGACCAGAAATCTTCTTACCTTCGGCAAATTCGGAGCGCTCCATGGAAATGCATTACAAACAAGACAGTGTGCTTCAGAAGCAAACCCCCCGGGCTCCAAACTTTTGACAAAGGCTGTACATTCTAGCCAGGTGCCGTAAGATCATTGAACTCCCTCTGAAGCAAGTGCACTCTGCAGCAAGTGTTCTCAAGTAGACGGCTGCGAATGCTACTGTTGCTGAGTGACACTTGTTCAAAGCACAGTTGATCTTGGCTGTCCGATAAAAAGAAAGCCTATGGGACAAGTGTGAGGTTAACGTAATCAGCACATGTGTCCA
Source organism: Amblyomma mixtum (assembly GCF_055824585.1). Classification (NCBI taxonomy): domain Eukaryota; kingdom Metazoa; phylum Arthropoda; class Arachnida; order Ixodida; family Ixodidae; genus Amblyomma; species Amblyomma mixtum. Next base: position 311,715,067 of record NC_143014.1, read on the forward strand.
CACTGTTTACGTCCCAGGAGTACGCTGTCACTCTATTTACATAGTATATTTGCCCGCTAGCGGTGAACACAGTACAGAGAGACCTGACCAGACATGGCGCGATGAATGACTCGCTTACCGGGGGCAATGAGGCACGGGCAGGAAAAAGGTGAGTGCCAGGTGAACTCCCAGCATGGGAATGGCCAGCAGCCACTCGGGCCAGTAGGCCAGCACATCCCGCAAGGGAGCCCACACCTGCACACCACACTATTGGTCAGTCAGAAAACCTTTGCACAGACACCCACTTAACCCCTTCAACCTGCGCTGCTGTAATAGTCGCAAGGCAAAGGGATGAGCACAACACAAAGCAACACATATTGTTACTCAGCTTACAGTGCTTCAAATACCTCAATCTCAACTCAAGTTGTCCTTTTAAAAAAAGAATCTGTAACGGCTTGTCACCAAGCGCCTTAAACGATACCCTAAATGAAACTCATTACTTTTACTGCCCGAGCCAATGGCGGCAAAATTCCTAATTTAGGCTTTCAGCTTCATTGCAAGAAATGATTCATAATCTGGAGTGCATAAATCTGGAAAATAGACTTGAGAGAGAGAAAACTAAGCACCGCAAAGAGGAAAAGCAGTTAGATTCTGAGGGCAAACTGAGGTCGGCCTATATCAAGTGATGTTCTAATGACAAAAAGGCTACTTATACTGAAAACAGAAGTTTGGTAAGCCAGAAGAGAACAAAAAATGGTTTGGTTTGGTTTGGTTTATTGGAGTTTAACGTCCCAAAGCAGCTCAGGCTATGAGGGACGCCGTAGTGAAGGACTCCGGAAATTTCGACCACCTGGGCTTCTTTAACATGCACTGACATCGCACAGCACACGGGCCTCTAGAATTTCGCCTTCATCGAAATTCAGCCACCGCAGCTGGGATCGATTCCGCGTCTTTCGGGTCAGCAGCCGAGCGCCGTAACCACTGAGCCACCGTGGCGGGTAGAACAAAAAATGAAAAAGAATGCTCGCACGACGCGCCGTTTTTGCACACTAACTACACCAACATCAATGATTTCTTTTTTGTTGCTTGCAGGTCTCAGAGGCTAGCCTATGCTGTCATACACTTCATCCACTTCCAGAGGATGATCACAGAGTCCTTTTTCGTCACTGATGTCACAGGTTTGAATAAAGTTTGAACGCGTCTTTGATTGCCAAGCAAACACCAACATAGTCACAAAAAGTCAGTCCATTGATTTTTACTAAGGGCAAAAAATGAGTTGTCCTCAGTCGCCCTTTAATTTCAAAGTATATTTTTCTCTCAGCATCAATCACTGAATAATTCATGATAAACTTTTCATATCAGCTGTCATGCCGCCACAGTGGCTCAGTGGTTGTGGTGTTCAGCTGCTGACCTGAAAGATGCGGTCCGATCCTGGCCGCGACGGTCATCAAAATGCTAAAGGCCTGTGCACCGTGCGATGTCAGTGCACATTACAGAGCCCCAGGTGGTCAAAATTTCCGGAGCCCTCCACTACGGCGTCCCTCATAGCCTCAGTCGCTTTGGGACGTTAAACCCCATAAACCCAAACCAAAAGTCAATGAAGACAAAATAACCTTTTCAATGCCAGCTCTCCCTTTCGGTACTAAAGCCTCAATTATCAAAAACGCTGCAGTCATTTCAGGAATATATCCTCTACAGGCACGAATTACGATCAAGTGGTAGGAAAATTTTCACAACTTCAGATTTTTGTAAGTAGCACGTGAGGACTGCGCAAAAGTCCCAACCTTCCCCGATGTTTACTTATGCGATTTCTGCTGGCTCCTTAGACATCCACATCGTGACTCAGCATTATTTCTTCAAGGTACCAATTATACTTCCTTTGACTCATTCCCATCACAATAAGTCGTTATGTAAACAAATCAGCACACTTTACGCACTTCAAAGCAGCTATGCTTGCCAATAAAGCAAACAAAAATTGACACTCAATGCAGCCATACCAGACCTACTCTAGAACATGAAGCCATCCATCGAAAAAAAAAAACCGGATTGCTGCATTTTTTTGCAATGCCTGACTCCATCTTTCAGGATTCAGTGCATTTTGTTGCATCCACACTCGTAGAAATTGCACCTTGTGTAGGCAAGATTTGATAGAGTTCACGTTGCACCCACATGTGTGGACAGAGCACCTGAAGGGGATATACAACCAGCACTCTGTTGGCATGCTTTTGTTTATTTGCTTATTTGATTCCTCAAGGGTCTCATGTTGAGACATTACACGAGGGAGCCAGTGGTTAAAACACCAAGTGCTTGTTAAAGAAGAGCCTTCTTTTATGACAAGGGTGACTGTGCTGTTAGTGTGGGTGCTTGCCATGCTTTAACCACACTTTGGCATGACCAATTTAGACAGTAAATGTCTCTCAATGGTTCATGTTTGATGGGCTACATGCTTGTAAAACACACAGCACAGGCGACACGATCAACACAAAATGCACAAGATGAAATATGAACTAACAACTGTTTGTTAGGTTCCATTCAGGCTTCTTATACATGCTGAAATGAGGAAATCTGGGCTAATCTTATTCCACGTCCACAGACAAGCCACATTTTTGCTACTTTGTTTTGATCAAGCCTAGTTCTAACCCCTTGACACAACAGCATGCATGAAAGGCCTGAACAGTACCTGTACTCAGACTCATTCACTGTTGTCCATGCCATCTATGTTGCATATTTTACAAGCACAGAGTTCATTAAACATGAAGTTCAAATACCAACTAGCCTAAGTCCTTTCTCTTGCTGCGATTTCACATTCCTACCACTCCTATATGAAGTGCATCACTTCATAAAGATCATTACAAAATATCCCACAGCAATGCTCTTACATATGTCCTTTTCAACACTCTTAAGACTCTGGTTCTTTCAGCAACACTGGAAGAATAGTGCAGTAGGAAACCTGTCCAAAAGGCTCAGAAACATACTTAGAGCTCAATGCTCTAACTTGCTCTAAGAGCAAGTTACAGTCTACTGGGTGCATGTTAGTGTTGTTTGCAACTGTCACCTGGACAATGCGGCATCACACCTCAGGACAAAGCATTTCTTCAAGTTCACTCAAGCTTGACAAGAAAAACTGTGGAAAGAAAATTGTGCAACCATGTTTGGGAAGCAAAGATTGAATAAGTACAACCGAAGCACTGCCAACCTGTCGGAAAAGCAATTACCACGTCCTATGGCCGATACCCTTAACAACCAATGCTCGATTGATGCCTGAAATACAGAGCACATCCAATGCCAAAGTTTTCAGAGGTACTTGCAATCTTCAGTGTAGTGGTGCTGCAACCAAAATATGACTTATTGCCATTTTTGAAGCACCCAAAAATGCATTTTGTAGCAGTTTGGAGCTCTCTTGGAGCATTTTGGAGCAGCAGAATCAGCATTTGGAGCAGCTGTGCTCCATTTCCAGACGTGGCTTGTCCACATCAAGCTGCCAATTTTGAAACAAGTAAGTAAAATGTGAAGAAACTGAATTCTGGCTTATACCTAACCACCTCAAAGGAATCCCTTGCCTGGAGTACTTTGGAAATGTCATAATCAAAACACTTTACTTGCATTTTTACTTCGCGAATTCTGCCTACAGCTACAATTCCGAGGCTCATACATTTTTTTCTACTACAGTGTGTGTGCTCTCATTAAAACAACATTCTCAGCCAGCATTCCCATGCATCGATTGGGGATAGCAAAACATGCACCAGCACAGAGAGTGGGAAGCATTTTTAAGCCTCTTTGTTATGCATTAGGATAGAAGGCCGATACAATACAGCACAGCTGTTATGCTCCAAGGAGGTGTGTTTTTGCAGGCCAGTCCCACTGTAGCTTCCACAGACTTCCATGAAATATAAACTTGGCTGTTACATTGCAACTGTGGGAGTCTTCCTGCATGACATGTCACAAATGCCACCCCATGCCTGTCCATACACAGAGTGCCAGAAGCCATTTTAAATTCTGACATGGCTTCGTCTGGCTTGTCTACACAAGTATCAACTGCAGTGAGCACTACAGAGGCTTCCCGTGCCTCAAGGCATGTTTACCGTCTGTGTGGGGCATGGATTCAGCATGCCGGCCATAGCGAGACCCTGGAATGCCCATCGAAGCTTGACTGCACCCCACTCTGTTCGACGGCTTCCAATGCACACATAGTATGCTGATGAATCAAGTTCTTACAGGTGGCATGAATTTTATTGCGGCTGTTGATGAAGTTCTACTGCCACAAGAAGGCAAGCAGACGCAACCGAAAGCACAAAAACTTGAAGAAACACTTTTTAAAAAATATTTTTTCTGGGGTTTAATGTCCCAAAGCAACTCAGGCTATGAAGGACACCGTGGTGGAGGGCTCCCGATAATTTCGACCACATGAGGTTCTTGAACGTGCACTGACATCGCACAGTACACGGGCCTCTAGAATTTCTCCTCCAAAGAAATTCAACCGCCGCGGCCGGGATCGAACCCGCGTCTTTCGGGTCAGCAGCCGAGCACCACTGAGCTATCGCGACAGCTGAAGGGACACTTAAGCTCTGCCTTAACACCCTAAACAGTGAACTTTTGAACCACTGGTTCGATTTCATTGAAACTTGTGGGGCTAGTTTATATTACTGCTGGGACCACCTCTGCCAAATTTAATTATTCTAGAATAAGTATGAAACACGTTATGCAACCTTTATGCCAAGGATGACTATGCTTGCTTAGGAAAACTACTATTTGAAATATAAGCGTAATTTTTCCAATTTTTTATGTTATATGGCATTGGGAATGTCCAGAGCACACAACTGTGGAATTATTTTGCTTAGTTCTCCTATATTTTGAAACAATGATACCATATAAAGAATGACATTGGATTTTCATTTTGCATCAATTTTTTTAAAGCAATTTTTTAGAGTGAAAAAAGGTAAAAATAGACAAACTGAGTGCACAGTTGTGTTCTTCATAAAATTCCGCTCCAGAAAACCTGCTACAATACCAATATTATCAAGTAATATTGGAATGATAGTTTTTCTAAGCTGACAGTTGGCTGAAGAAACAGGAGATGAGAAAAATAGACTCACATGATTGAAAATCATCCCATTTTATTTTAAGTACTCCAGTGTTCAAGACAAGACCGCAGCAGAATAATAAAATTTGGCAGAGGAGGCCCCAGCAGTGATATTCGCAAGTTCCAATGAAATCGAGCAAGCGGTTCAAAGTTTACTTTTTAGGGTAGTGTCCCCCCTTAAGGGTGTGACACGATAGTGTAATGGGTCAATTGCCACATACGCAGGTCCCTCTCTACTTTACATTCATAGATCCCTGGGAATCCTCGTACCCCTCTTGGTGCAGTGGTGTAGAGGTTAAGCTATCCGTCAGAACCCTGCGATGGCACGTGCTCCCAGCGATGGGCCTTGAGCGGCCAAGGTTGCTCCTCCCGAGCTACCAACCATTAATTTAACTGCCACCTGCCACAAAGGGCAGTTTGCTCACTACCCGGTGGGTCACGTGACCCAGGTGGCCCACCTGCCTCCTAGGTTGCTGTCTGGGGACCACCTGCCAGAGCCATACCCATGATTTTTCGCCCACAACGTCAACAATGCCAACGCTGACGCCGGCACTGCCAACACTGGATTTTCTGGTAAACAGGGCCTCTAACGCTATCTCATTAAAAAACTAAATTAAGCCGTCGAACCAAAGCGCGCGAGCACCACTGTATGAAGTGCAGTTGTGCAGGCTCTCTCTGGGGCTTTTGTTTCTGTCGTCCACTTTTTCCTCCTCGACCTTATGGCTTAAAAGATTTTCTAGATTCTAATAGGAGAGAATTCGCTATGATTAAAGCGGTCACAGCAAGAATGGCGCAGGAGAGCATGTGCACCGCAGCTTCGCCTGCTCCCCGTGCACTCCCTCCGTTCTTTTACAGCTGCTCCGGTGGATGTAGAGCCTTTGCAGGACCTTCTGTGCATGCAGAACGATCATGAGTGATTATCGAGAATGAAGGTTTCAAGAGTCATAAAGGCTTGCGAACTCTAAAGTACATTCTGCTTGCAGGAAATGAAGAAAACAGAAAGTGGCAGACAACGTCTTACATCTTTTTCCATACGCTTAGACTGAAATAAAGTTCAGCTCAGTTCCCTCCAGCCGCTTCGCTTTTCAATGTGCATGGATACTATGTTTCCCAGCTCGTACATTTGACTTTCCATCTTTTTCACGGTACCGTGAAAAACGTGAAGGGGGTTCTTCTGTGACTGTCAACGTTACAGTTGGCTGGCAATTGACCGGTAATGCAGGGAATGCTACTCGTCAAAGGGATGGTACTTGTTCAAAAGCCCGGATGCAGCCACGAACATTAAAAATCTCAAAATTTTGAAATTGGCTGATCCAAAGTCCCAGTCTATTCAAAATCCCAGTTCACTCGAAAATTTTTTGACACCATAGAATTTGAAATGCTAATCTCAGCAGACAATTCAAGCAGGTAAAGCGTTCCTAACCAGATATTTCGCTGACTTTAGTTGTGGCCCCCAAGACTCCACATGTAGGTGAACGCTGCGTAGATTCAGTGCAGCTGCTCGTCTCAAAGTAACTCGAATATGCTTTCTGTAGTTCAAAATTTACCGTGACAGTTTTAACAGGGCATCTGCACATCGCACAGCACAGGGAAATTTTTGCATTTCCCCAGCATCGAAACGTGGAGCCATGGCCAGCATTCGATCTCGCAACCTTGGACTCCGTAGCCAAATGCCCTAGCCACTGCGCCGCCACAGCAGGTACTTGCTGATGTTAAGCTGCAACTGCAACTTATGGTACCCTGTGCAACTCCTCAGAGGCTCTGTTATTCCTGCCAAAAAATCTCGCTCACCAGCTGCCCTTCATGGGGCTTGGCAAACAGAAGATGAATCGTGGAGGCGACCAGGTAGGAGAAGGCAAGACGCTGGAGCACGCCAGGAATGCGTAGTGTGCTCAGGTTATCTGCATGCAGTGGAATGCGCGATGCTGCAGCATGGGCAATGACGCAAGGCACAATGACATGCATACCAACTTAGTTTTGTTCATTAGAAAAAACAAATTTTTGCCGCTGATTTGTTGCATCTGGCTGCAGCTACCACACAAATGTGATACCTTGCCCACTGATATGACATGTCTAAGTGTTTGAGTGGTTATATCAGAAATCACCGGTCTCTAAGAGAGCAAGTCATGGTAGCCCTGCCTGCAATGTTGTAGACCTTGATACTTAGAACCAGAGTTCTTAGGTTATGTTAGTTGGGAAACTACACTTCAAAAAGTGACTACTCCCAGTGGCCACTTTGTGAGAGGGTTTACGGATGATGGACACATCTGGCAGAGGCTAACAGAAGCTGTCGCCATTTGCTGCCATTATCTTCTGAAGAAGATTTTGTTTTGCTTGTTTTACCTCTTCATTTGTCCCTAGGGCTATTAAATGTATGCATTTTTGTTACTGCATCTATTTCACTAGAAAGTTGTGTGTTTATCAATAACCTTGAAGTATGTAACTCGAACACAGTTTACGTTGCTGACCACAGGCACTGCGACAATGTGAAAACTAAAAAAGGCACCTCACTTTCTGAGGAAAAAAATTTTTAATTTCAGCGAATTGAGCACAAAGAATAAAAAAAATTTCACGGGAGGCATCAAATAATACTTAATACACCATAATATTTAGAACCAAGGCATGAATATATAGTGCGATTTTTTTCCTCCAAGATTTTTAAGGTAGCTAAAGTGACCTTCACCACCAAACTTAAGAGCCACTAGGCAAAGCCAGCTTTTCAATGACCTCGGGGGCAAATCATGCGGTAAGCAAGTGCAAAGGAGAAGGTGGCCATGGATATAGAAGGTGGTGAGAGTCACTAAGAAAGAGAAGCCACTGAAAGAGTTGACTGAAGTATGAAAAGCAAAGAAAGGCAAATGTGCACAGGACTGGGCAGCTTTAACCTTCTACTTGCTAATGTTACAAAAGTGGAACATAAGAAACTCAATTTTTTATTTCCCTTCAAAATTCCCCTTTCTCCAAAATGTTTCTTTCCACATACTGTATGATGATTGTGCAAAACAGCATAACTATAATATTTATTCTCAACTTGCTTAAACACCTTGCATTATTACTGGTAAACGGACATATCTAGGGCCTTGTCACCGCCAAGTGTTTGTGGAGCCCTTTCACCAGAACAAAAAAACGTTGAAATGAACAAAACAGAACAAAAGTACTAACAAATAGTTCGCGATTACGTGGATGAAAAATTTGTCTCTTTCACCGGCAGTGAGTTCAATGCAAATTTTCCTTTTCTGGAACATCGGCGTTTGGCAGTGGCAAAATGCAAAGACACGCCATACTCCTCTTATTCCTAGCTTAGAGTCCCATGCATTCGCCGGCTGGTGTAAACGCTGTCCCATTCTATCCATCAAATCTGTGGGCATAGATTTGCCGATGTTATTGGGCAGTGCATTTGTGGGCAGCATCCGAAGCGCATGCTATGTATGTTGGACCTGCCGCATGTCTTCGGGCTATTGCCTCACGGCTACATGCGGAGTCAGAGTTGTTCCAAAGCGAATGGGGCATCTCACGACCATGTGTCCCACCCGATGATGGCAAAGATTGCACGAAGCAAGAGACAGGGTGCATGCACGGTGTGGTCATGCACCATGCCCCCCACCTCCACCCTCACCCCCCCCCCCCACCTTACCCCACCTGAAGAAGACTGAGGCAGCGCGATACACGTGCAGAGGGTTTTCAGGTGAACACCGAATGGAACTACGCATGGGTTGTAATGGGACACGCATATCATAGCTATGCTGTCAATCCATTACTCAAGATATGCTCTCCTGCCTACCATGGCTTTTGAAGTGCTGAATGAAATACAGCTAGCATGGTGAAAGAAAACATTATTCAAGCATAATGGTTTTCTCTATAATTTGCTCTCTATAACTTGCGAAAACACTGTAGGCAGCCATAAGGTTGTCTGCAGATAGCAAGAAGAAATTTGCACTGCGAATACCATGAAATCTGTTTCATATGACATTAACATTTTGTGTATGAAAAACGCCCATGTTCCAAATAAGAGACATGGAATAAAACATGCTTAGTCAATGTAAATCTGGCTAAATTTTTTTCATTGCTGTTTCAGAAATAATACATGAACTTTTAATAGGAATTTTCACCTTTGAATCACTGCTTCAAAATGTGGTGTTTAAAAGGAGAAACCCCGAATAGTGACCACATGGAGATGGTGGCTTTGCTCGATTGCGGCACATGCATCTTAGGTGTTGCCTCTGAGATAACGTCGACGTCTCTACTGCTTCCGTATTTTAACATGCTATCTGAGCCTTTCTTTTTGAAGGGGGCAAGAGGGAGGGCTGGGGGTGGTGGCAATATCGGCTATGATTGGCCTGAAAACTTTGCATTATAACCGTAATAGTAGCTCTTTTAAAATTCTCCCGAGTTCTCGAACTCCCCCCTCCAATATATTTGTGAAAATAAGCCAAAAATAGTAATTTTTCCATCATACTGTCATTTCTACTGATGTCCACCACAACAAAGCATCAAAAAACAGAACGTGGCTCCTAGCACACAATTCCACGAAGAATGCTTAAATCTGCGATTTTTCATAGAATTGCAGGGAAACTAGAGGCCTTGCTCCCAAATGTTGGTCCAATCAGACTACCGTTCCTTAATAGGTGGAGCTGATGGGAAGTTTCACACCTGGTAAGATCAAAGAGCTCTGTTTAGAGCAGGGTCACAAAAACAGAGAATATTTTGGCAGCAATGCAAGCTATTGCTCTCTTAAGAACTATCCAAGAGCACTTTATGTAACACATGATTGCTACAACCACTTCCGCTGAAGACGCCACGCTCAGTTTGTACACTTTTGCTGCTTCGGCCGATCAGCGTGTGCATCAAAGTCATGGTATGGGCCCTGATCAAACATTAGTTATTACGGAGATCCAAATTTGACATCAGAATTCCCAAATTCCAAACCAGTAGTGATACTTGCTCAGTTTGTGATTTTGATGATGACCACTAGATTAACCGACATCTCACTCCATTGCTCCCATGCAAGAAAAAGACCATGCCTGGCAATCTTGTCTGTTTTGTTTATGGTGGTTTAACGTCCCAAGGTGACTCAGGCTGTGAGGGACGCCGTGGTGAAGGGCTCCCGTTCGGCCACCTGGGGTTCTTTAACGTGCACTGACACTGCACAGTACACAGGCCTCTGGAATTTCGCCTCCATCGAAATTCAGCCGCAGTGGCGGGGATCGAACCCGCGTCTTTCAGGCCAGCAGCCGAGCGCCATAACCACTGAGCCACCGCGGCGGCTCCTGGCAGTCTTGGGTGGCATCTAAAAAACAAGTCACTACACAAGAAACCCAAGCAAGAGACAAGCAATCGTAACTCACTGGCGCCAAATAATGTATTTGTCATGATGCCAAGCCCAAAGAGGATCAGGGTTCGCTTGACAATACGCAGGAGTATGCGGCCCCTGGTGACGGATTTCCGCAGCTGTGACCGTACGGTCATGGCCATCGAAACACCCATGATCCACACAAACCTGCACAGTTTAACACAGAGAATGCAATATTTTAGTCACAAGCATGTTTAAATCCCTGAACAGCGATAGGAGCACGCTGCTTGTTAATAAATATCACACTCGCTGATAATGGTTTCCAGCATTGGGACATATAAAAATGGGGGCATCTACTGATCGAAAAATTCCCAGTAAAAATCTTCTACCGAATAGATTGCAGTATCTAACAAAACCATTGCAGAATCTGGCACCTTGAACACTAAGTTTTCGATTGTAGTAAGAAGAAAGAAAGCCCACCTCAAGTTTTTCCAGTCATACTTTGCCCGACTTGGTATCTCACCCAAAAGCTACATTGCCAAAGGCACTAAGCTATGCTCGCGCCATAAGCATAAATTTAGTCAAACCTATTTTTGCACGCATCAATACATATAAGTTTTCATTTTTTCCAAGGACGATTTTTCAAAGAAACACTCTATCTAACGAAGCTAAAACAGGGGCTAGTTGGTTCGCATCATGGAATACTGTGCACTACTATGAAACAGCACAAATGATGAGCCAAAGAAACAAACACATACATGATACAAGGTGCAAACTTCATGAGCTAAAAATTTTACAAAAGGCAGGTGCTTCGTGTGTATCAAAGAGTTATGAGTTTGTGCCTTGTACGTATGTGTTTGTTTCTTTGGCTCGTCATCTGTGTTGTTTCATAGCAGCACGCAGTATTCCACGGCTATACCTAACAATTCCCAGTTTTTTCACCCCCCCTTGATTGATGTGCTGTTAGCTCGTAAGCTGTTTGCTGCAGTGGCATTGTATCTTTGAATTGTATTATTATTGTTGTATGACTTTACAGTATTATTCCGCATTACTGTATAGATTGTATTTATGTACTTGCAGATTTCTTTGTGTTCTCTTGTGCCATGATCACTGGTACTGTTTAATATATTTTCCTTCTCCTGCTTGGACATACAATACGTCTGCGGTATTCATAAATACATAAACAAAATAAAATCTGGGTCCTTATTCACTTGTCATCCCCCTTAGGGTGCATCTTTGTATAGTGCACTGGCATGTTTTTAAGCCCTGACTCAACTCAGGTGGATGCCCTGTATAAGTAGCAAGCAAGAAAGCAGCTGCTTATGCAAGCAGCCTTTGTTAAAAATCTCCAAAATACCCAACATTATCAGGTAATACTGCCAAAAAAATTATCCGCTCAAGCAAGCAGAGCATCTAGATCAGTAAAGTAACACTTAGCACGTACAACAGAATTTTACAAAGTAAAGCTTTGAAAAAGAACATGATAGGGGCAATGTTAGGAGACAAAAAGTATGCATAATGGGTTAGGGAACTAACACGAGTAGATAATACCCTAGATGAAATCGAGAAGAGGAAAAAGTCAAGCACGGGGCATGTAATTTCAGAGAACAGATAACCGATGATCGCACGGGATAATGGAGTGCATTCCAAGGGAAGGCAAGCATAGCAGGGGGCAGCAGATTGTCAGGCAGTTGGATGAGACTGTACAAAGTCTGCGAGGATAGGGTGGCTACAGCCGACACAGGACAGGGTTAAATGGAGGGATATGAGAGTGGTGTCAGTCCTGCAGTGGACATAGTTAGGCTGGTGACGATGAAAATAGAGGTGCTCAGACCATAAAAATTTTTTATTATACGAGTGCCTTTACTTGCATAACATTGGTGACCCCATGGCTTTCAGGGTACAATGTGATAACTTGAGCACTTGGCAATTAAGTAGTCTGTTGGCTTAGAAAAGATATACACAAAAACATCTTCTTGCTTCGTTTATGATGCTACGTACTGAGTGCACGAGGTATTTGACAATGCTATTATCTATTGCCACAGGCACCAGAAGTCTCACCACATCTATCCAGGTGTGCAGCTTCTTGTATACTGACATCTTATCATTCATGCTGCGTAGTTTGTTCCTCGATGGAAGCGTACAGGTTGATGCAGGAAATGAAATGCTAGGCAGTCCTCATTGCCCTGGCTGCACACCACAGCGACTGACTTTGAACTGACAAGATTTTACTGTATAATCATTTGTTTAGGGCGGCGGTCCCACGCTTTTGCGGCCACTGGCCATTTTTCACAATGGGCCTCCCACTTGTGATAGAAAAGCAAGTTTTAAGCTCATTAGAAAAACGAAGTTAAGTTTCAATGGCATGCGTTGTTAATAGCAATAATTGTCGCACGAGTGAAGTGAGCAAAAAGCTTAGTCCATAAAAAGAAGGCTGCACCAAAAAGAAGGCTGCTTGTGAAGCATTTAAATAAGTGCTAATCTCTTAGCACTCAGAGCAGTTTTTGGCTCCAGTGCATACTTATTTAGAATCTGTGTTCCAAAAAGAGCAAACACAACAAAAATGGCACAATTGTGGGATCTGCACATTCCTTTAAGCGTGCAAAATTTCTTTCAGCTGCAGTTGTAGTTCTTTAGTTTTCGTTGTTCATAGTTAGCCACCAAACCTTAGCTCAGAGCAGTCTGGCGAACCCAGGAACTTTCAGGCTATGCCACTTGATTCTACAATTCAGTATGTACTAACTAAATAAAATGCATAGCACACAGATAACTCCAGCAGGCCATGATAACCTATCTGGCAGCAGCTGAAACGGACTCAGGCTATGCCCAAAAAACATTTAAAAAAGTGATTGTACACACCAGCTGCAACAAGTTACTTGTACTGAGACAATACTTGCCTGGGTTCAAAAGATTGTGCGCCTTTAACAAATAAGCGAAGAAGCAAACCATGCAGTAAAAATATTTAAGTATGAAGGTGACAAGCGTTTAAAGTGACAATGCTTAGCGTGGCAGAGAAATGACTTGGATGGTGCACAAGTATGAAGCCTGCTCACTACCTGAGATAATACAACTTATGCACTTGAAAATTTAAATATGAAAGCATCGACACTGACCATGGGAAGACTAGATCAGCCAGGGTGAGCCCATTCCATGGGGTGTGGTGGAAAAACCAGTACTTGCCACCACCATAGTTGACAAACACCATCAGCACCAGTGAAAGCCTGCGCACAGAACAGAGCATCACAAAAGAGGAGTCACCATTGTGACAGCACCACAAAGGCAGGCAGGCACACACAAAGCATTTCACCTTTCGGAAGAGGGCTTGGAACAGGCAAAATGATAATAGCATGGAGCAGCTACAGCCGCATTTGGAGCAGGCACTAATGCAGGTCGGTTTACCACCTGAACATTTAAGGGGGGACGAGGGTCTTAAAACTAACCTTCTTATTTGTGGCTAGAATCTCATGAAATTTTGCACACAGATGCGTTTTTGTCTTCTGATTCCAAAAATGTAGTTACAATTGAGCTGGTGGTCTTAGATCAAAAGTTATCTTACAAAGTCTAGTGAGTAATTAGGTAATTTCTTAATGCAGCTTTAATGAATATTTTCATTGCATTTTGTTGCTTTTAATTACATGAATTGCTAACCAGAGGATTCCCATACCCAATGACATTCTTACTTCTTTTGTTTAGGCCACGTATAAATAGGAATTTACAATTAGCTTAACGAGTTCCAGTGTCAAACACTGCGACCTAGTACTCTCGACATAGCATATCGGATGACATGCCTTTGGAGAAAAACAAAGAATGTCACTGGGTATGGGAACTCTCTGCCTATCAATTCATATAAATAAAAGTAACAAAATGCAATGAGAAAGTTTATTAAAGCTGCGTAAGAAATTACCTAATTATATTCTATACTTTGTAAGATTTAAGACAACCAGATCAATTATGATTACATATTTGGAATCAGAAGAGAAAAACGGATCGGTGTGCAGAACTTCATGAAATTTTATCCATAAATAAAAAAGTTTGTTTTAAGACCCTCGTCCCCCCTTAAAAACATTTGAAGCAGGTCATTGGCACTAATAAGATTTATTGCACATCAATTTAAAAAAAAAGAAACACACTTCAAGGCATGACTAGTAATGGCATGTTACGTCTACCCAGAGTAGTAAGACTAGTGAGATCCAAAGTGGTGTCCAAGGTGGCCCTTGCCACCCTGAGGCCTCGTCTGCCCCGTGACCTACCCTCTGAAGGCATCCAGAGAGCGCAGCCGTTTCTTGGGGGCTGCTGCAGGTGCTGCCTGGCCATCTTCAACTGCGACTGCAGTGCCCAGTATGCCTTGCTGCAAAGCAGAGAGCGTTGCAACCGATTAAGCTTTCAACCAACGGACCTACATCACAAGTGCCACCCCTGCCACAATGCATTCTGGGAGCTGTAGTACTGCAGCGTACTGCACTGTAGGAGTTGTAGCGTGGCGCGTGGTGTGCGCTCAAGTGAGCTGTCCTGTGTGTTGAGGGGAATCCCCCAAGTCTGTGGGATACGTGGCTTCACCTAATCAGTGCTATGCACTGTGGCATCGGGCAGAGGGCTCCAGATTTTGTGATGCCTCAGAAAGAAGAAAGGTCCCCAAATGAGCACCTAAAGCCAGGCAGAGAGGTAGCTGATGAAGCAGTATTCAGTGGACTTAGTTGCCTTGTTCCTGTAGACCAGTTTATGTAGGTATAGTGCTTATATTTCTACGTCTTGAATGTGCCACTACACCCAACTGTACATTTTATGTGCCGCTCAGTTCTGCTGAAGGCGCTTACAACGCGGCCAGGGCGTGGCCGGTTTCACCTTCACACTTCTTTGTCACGCCTCCATCACTACAGTCTCTGCTTGCTGTAATGCATGTATTTGCTCCTTATACATCATGCCACAAAAGCCGAGAAAGTGTCGTTACTATTTCCTGGAATTAGAATGAGTGGGATGACAAAGCACATTAACGTGGATTCCTTCTTGACATTTTTTTTTGCACGCTAACCTTTGACCATAAGTCATACTACTGACCTTTCAGCAACGCAAAATTAAAGCTGGAATATCACCTACATCTTCCTCAATATTCTGTACAGTTAACAATAAAACAGCCAAACAAGCTGGCTTGCGACTGTACTTATGTCGGCCTGTCAGTCAACATGCTCTCAAACCAGTATTTGAGAAAGTATATTAGCCTGTAGTCCTGCACAAACTCTGATGGCTGAAATACAATGACCTAAAATCCAACAAAAAAAAATAGTACTGGAATGGTGTTCTCAAAAATTAACTGGAATGACCATAGCCAGAAAAAAATAAATAAACATCGAGCTGCAACATCCATCTACTTCAGAAATGCTTAGCAAATTGTGAGACAACAGAAAATCACGTGTTAAAAATTTCTGTCCGAGATGAAAACAAAAAACAAAAAATAAGTCCCCAGGAAAATATACTCCATCTTACACATTTCCTCTTTTGAACGTTCATCATGAACTGAATTTGACAGAGAATACTATCTAAGCACACAGTGATTATTTATGCTGAACCAAAGGAAACCAAAATTAATTTTTTTATTGTAATATACTTAGTGACTACTGTTGGTTCTTGCAGCACATGCTGAAGCACGCTGAAAAACACCTGCGCCAAAGCCAGACTTCATTCCGAGGCTAACAAGGTGCTAAAACAACTTGCACATAACCTACAAGAAATATGTCAGCCACTCAATACGAGAGAAAGCACCAAGACAAAAATAATGAAAATTACTTGAAAAATTGAAACCAAAAACATGCAGAGCTCAAGGTGACTTGACAAATCTCTTTTAAATGAAAAAAAAAAAAGTTTTGGAAAAGTGCTAAAAAATTGGAGAGAAAATAATACTGCTTAAGCATATTCAAAATGAGGAATCACTGCAATGCAAAATAAAAACTTCCTTAGGGTTCTTGCTGTGATTGTACCGACCATAACTACGTCAATCTCGGAAGAAGATATCGCAAGGTTCTAGCCCTTAGGCAAAACAATATACTATATACAGTTTGTAAGCTGAGTTATCCATGTGCTAATCTTGACAAAGGCTCACAAAAGTGCTCTACAACTGAACTGCAGACATACATGTGTGTGTATGTAAAAAGAGCACCTCATTCCCAAGCTAAACAATTACTCGGCATGCTTAAGGAGAATGCAGGGTTAAAAGGTGAAAATTTAAATACTATTCTGATAAAAACAAAATTTACTGCACTGACATATACCGAGTGTTTCAGTGAACACTTCAAAGAATTCCTAGAAATAGGGAGTTCGAAAAAGGCAGAAAATCTTTTCAGGAACGAACTGCCAGCCATGGAAGACGTCAGTTACTACAGAAAAATCATTCTAAGTACAGTATACCGCTGCGGGTAAGTTGACCTTCTTTTTTCCTGCAAAAGCATTTAATGTGAAATCAGGAGTAGACTTATGCGCAGAGTCAACCTATCTGTGAGGCCTATGATAGTTTCCGCCGAGCCACAGGCAGTCCGCGCCTCATGTTGGTTCCTGCCAGGATATAGCTTCATGTCAAATTTTTTTAAACATCGTTAAAATTTGTGTGCAAATTGGTTCTGCTATGAAAATTTAAACTGTACGCTGTTTACTCAGCTTGCTCACACCAGTGGTTGCTTTCCCTGATGAGCGACAGACCAGGTAGACAGTGCGACAAAAAACTTCCAGTAACCTCCAGAGTGTGCGTAGTGCTGGAATCTGAAACTACAGGGCCACTGGCAGTTCGGTAAGTTCAGTGGTTTGGTTTGCTGCTAGTCAGCCGGCCGATGGAGGGCAGTTACAGGCTTTGATTTCCATTCACCTCCGACTGCTGTCCTTAAGACTGCATTGTTACATGTTTTTAGTACGCTAGCACTATAACCACAAATCTCAGATTTCGCCGATGTTTGTTGGTACAAAGACTCTTTCCAGGTGGGCCACCTAGGTGGCAGCACTATCACAACCTGCGTCTCTTAACCGCTGCACCACTGCACCAAGAGTGTTATGAGGACTACCAGGGATCTAAGCATGTAAAGTAGAGAGTGACCAATTCTGCATATATGGGCATTAACTTAATCCATACGCTTAATGCGGGAGTTTAAGTCCAATTTTTTCGCCAATCTATGTCTGAACCCTTCTTGACCTTGAAAACAGAGCCTCGAACCGAAACCAAAGTGAAAATCGAACCGCTAGCGCACTTAATTCACACTTGACCTAACCACGCTAAATCGTCCGTCATTTTTTGCTTTCAGCTGCGTGTGCCACGAAGCCATCACGCAGAGAGTTAGAGGGGAAGGAGGGGGGGGAGGGGGGGGGGTTACGGGTCGACTTGTATTTAGAATCAACTTTCTTTAATTAGCAAGGGATGGAGTTGGGGGGGTTGACAGACTTGTATTGGAAGTCTACTATATGCGCTAAGAAACAGCAGGCAGCAACTTAACAAAAATTACCTACTTCATTAGCTACTTAACTACTTAATCAAAATATGACTGTGCTGAATACTGCGTGAAGGTAGACAACTTCTACACTAAGATATAAAAAATATCCGAGCAACAATACAATTTCTGCAATCTTGCACAGCATCATTAGTCTCTCTCATCGCTCTAAAACACCTGCTTCAGCTATTTTCCGAAGCTTCATACCTGAGAATCCGACAGAGAGTGGCTAGGTTGACTGAAAGCTGAGCCCAGCCTGAAAACAATGAAAACTGTCAGACAGGTCTAAGGCTAAGTTTCACGACTGCATTGCAGTGACAAATACAAAACAGCTGTTCACAGCAAACTGTACAGCACATCAGCAGTACTAAGACAAAACACTGAGTAGGAAAGAGTAAGTACCATCAGCAGCAAAAGTTTTCGGGATGCATATTCTCAGAAAATTAATTCACTGTAGGGCTATCTCACGTCCTAGTCGATTGGTGCTGTTACCAGCGCACGGAGCCTGCAAGTCCCATCATACTTTCAGAGATTTGAGATCACTGGCCTATGTGCATATATAGCAGTAAGTATATTCCCGTACACTCGCATCCTGTAAACTTTTGCTGCTGATAGTACCATCTCAACATAACTATCAACACATACATAAAGTTTCAATTGCATGCATTTTGAGTAAGTTTTGAAAAGCTTATGTAATATAACTTATGTAATTTATAAAGCTTGTGCACAGAAATAAAAAACGAGTAATAACAAAGCTATGCAACTGCCTAAACCAATGTGCAAATAAAACAATACTGAACAACTAGCAGGAACCAAAATGCATGTGATTAAAATGCCGCTTTCAGTTCCCTGTGAAGCTTGATGCAACAATAACAAAATTTAGTTGGTAGCAAAAGGTGCTCTGGCAATGTGATAGAATATATTGCTTTTCAGGTTGCGTGACTTTGTAATGTGTTTCATTACAGCCTCACAGAAACACCTGCCAGCCTTAGGGTTCTTTACCCGTACTGATCTGTGAACAACAATATCATGCGGCTGTACCATATCAAAGACAGGCAGCATGCCACTATACACGTATGTAGGTAGAGTGCAGTCTAATTACAACAACATAACTATCAGTATGTCTTTTGTAATGATCAGCCAATTTGGAATCTTGAACTTATGCTTATGCATTGTTTTATGAAAAAAAAAAATTATAAGTAGCAAACCACAGGGTTCGCAAACTGGGTTCTGCGCGGCTCTTGGCTTCCTGAGAGTGCTTTCTGGGTTCCTCCCAGCAGCTGAATCCATGCATGCCTCAACCACCAAGCTTCTTTTAACCCCTTTATTTTGGGACTAATCATACTGCAGTTGCCTGAAGACATATACTGAAGTGCTTTTTTGAAAATTCAGGGATTCGAATGTATGCAGCTTGTAGGTAGAGCCCTGCAAGTCTTTTTGCGCCAGCATTTAGACTGGCGACATAATCACAGATTAAAACTGTGATGATGTGCAGGTGACATAGAGATCATAGCTCTGTGCTGTGAGGAGAAGCTCAGGGATGATGTCACAGTGAGTAAGATTTCAGACATCCGGTGTCCTTGCCTACCCTTCTCCATGCCTCGTCGAATGCTGCCAAGTAATGCTCTATGGGCTTGACCTTCAATGGCATTTGGTTTCTTTTTTTGAGCACGCGTTCCTACCTTGAAAATTCAATGTCCTCTCAATATGACATCATGCGCCACTACCTGGCGCTGTGCAGTGCAGAGAACTCTTAATGATCCTGCGGCTTTATATGGTGATTATGTCACCATTTCAAATGGCAGAACAAAAAGATTTTGTGTGCTTCCCCCGCAGGCTTCCCATAATTCGACCCCTTTAAGCTTGTCGAATTCTAAAACCTCTTCAGCTCCCCCTGAAACAAAAACCGTACTAAAAAAAACCCAAACAGTGACAAAAGAGTCTTCAAGAAAGTGAACAATAAAAGAAATAGCTTATAATTTCCATTTAGCTTTCTATATTGCCCGCATGAGGATGATACTTATGCTTCCTTTTGGAAACTTTGCTTCGCTAGGCATAAATTAAAAGCTACCCCTGCTAGTCCAAAACTCTTAGCCTAAGGGTCCATCATCAGACCTAAACTCGAGTACACATGCACCGTCTGGAATCCTCACACAAAACATAATATTGAGGCAGTGAAAATTATCCAGTGAAAATCTGTTGGATCTACCTGCAACAAATATCGTTCTACTGACCCTCCAACCAACCTGACAGCACAACACAACATACAGACACTGCAAACGCAAAGAAAAATGAAAAGATTGAGGTTTCTTTTCTAACTCAAAAGTAAACTCTCCATGAGCTGCCATCCATTTATTAAGCCCATCACAACACGACTAACCAGATATCATCATGGCGAACCACTAACAGCATACAGTGCTAGAATCGATGTTGAACACTAAACCTGTTGACAGATTTGCCTGTCTGGTCGGGTCTGAAGACTTATAATAAACTCTACCACATCTCCAACCACTTTCAGAGTCAGCTCGGCTCCTTCTTCAGGGGTGACTAGGGGCAGTAGCTAGCATCTTTATCCGAAACGTTGCGTTTCAAATTACAGTTTTTGGTTGGAGATATTTTAGAGGGTTGGAGATATTTTAGAGTTTATTATGAGAAACAATGTTTTTAAATACAATTTTTTTTCTGCGTACAATAACTGAATGGAATGAACTCTCCCCTGACGCACTAAACACCATTGGCAAGGCTGCTTACTGAGAGTTGCTATGTTATGTTTCTTGTTGCTGCTATGTGTTTGTACTTGTATGTTTGTTTTATACGATACTTGCTCTGTTCCTTTCCTATATTTCTGCCCCTCTTACTAGAGCCCATTTTAGGGTGTGCAGTATACTGTAAATCAATAAAAAGTAAATAAATAAATATAAAGTAAACAAAAAGTAAACTTACATAGAAAAATATTACTGACTGAGGCAGTTCCTGAGGGGCCACGTGTCTGCATGCTGCTTTCTGCACGCTTATCAAGCGCAACGAGACGGAAGCCACGACACACGGGATTGCCCGGCACCTTCCGAAAGCCACCAAGGCTCCCCCAAGGAGTGGTGCTTTCAAAGCGTATTAGGGACAAAATCTGAGTTGCGAAATTCTACCAACAAAACAATGCTAAGGGCGAATGAAATCCTTGCGGATGCCACTTCGTGGCCTCCATAAGCAGCACGCGTTCCATGTTCATTCCTACGTGTACCAATTGTGGAGGCCACAGTCAACTGCAAAATGGCTCAAAACGTCGCAATGTGGCATCAGTTGCTTCATCATGGCCTGATCACAATGAGGGGCTGATGCCAGGTGCTGTGTTTTTAACTGCATCAGAGACGTGCCAGTGCACGCTAAGCATCTCCATGTCCATGCAGCAGCTCAGCATTAAGGGAAAGTAACTGCCCTCCAATGGGCCTCTGATGCATGTCAGCATGACATCTGTGCCGCACAGCTGGTGTTTTCCCGAGGCTGTCAAGATAAACCAGCAACCTGCTGTGACAGCTGTGCTGGGAAAGAAAGAGTGGGGATAGGAAAGCACGACAACTGCCATGACAGATGAACAAATTGTTAAGAAAAAAGATTTACTGGCAATTCCTACATCTGCACTGTGCCAGCAGTCTAAAGACTAGGTGCCAATTGGTTATATTGCAGCAAAAAAAAAAAAAAAAACACCTGAAATTGGAACTGGTCATACTTAAACACCCAAACCGTAATTTAGAGGTAAAGGTAAGTGACTTCATACATAAAGTAGATAATACCAATCTTTAACAGCAGGCAAAAAGTGAGCGATAACAATGTCTTTTCGAAACAATAAGCAGCTCTCAGAGAAGACACATTTTACAGCTCAGTGTGAGCAATGGATGCATGATTAGAGCAAAATCAATACTCATATGTGTTGGGAGTAGGATATTGTGTGTAGCAGACTGCAAATTCATTATGAATGGAAATGGTCGTGCGTGCACAGTGCCAGCAAGTTACCTAACGTCGTCAATTTCAACACGTGTGGCGCTTTTAGTAGAGCCAAAGTGGCACGAGTATTTGGGTATATAAGAATCGGAATTATCAGTGTTCAGTTATGGCGGAGCAACTGCAACCAAGCTCCGAGCGTTACCGTCCGCCTTGAACCCGATACTCGGGAAAAGTCGCTTGTACTAGCAAAGGCACTGCGAATAAGTAGCTCAGTCAAATTTCCAAATAATAAAAACTTAAAATATCATGAAAATATTAACCAATATTGCAAGCACTTAATGCCTTCACTTCAAAGCCACCCTCCCTTAAAAAACTCGAACAAGGCATTTAAAAATAGGGGGGGGGGGGGGGGGGGGGCTTGTATTCCAAGTTGATTCCCTCTGTTCTAGCCATAGCAGAACTGCAAAAAGCATGTCAACTTCTCTTTCTTATGCTGAAATTGCTTAACGCATATACCCTTTGCGGTGGCTCAGTGGCTTTGGCAACTGTCTGCCAATCCCAGCGTTGTGGGTTCGATCGCAGCGGCGGCCATACTTCAATGGAGGTGAAATAAAAACGCCCGTGTGCTATGCAATGTGAGCACATGTTAAAGAACCCCAAGTGGAATAAAATAAAGAGAGCCCTCCACTACGGCATCCATCATAGCCTCTGCATCACTTCGGAACGTTCAACTCAACAATTTGCTTTTTTTTTTTTCACGCATATATAGAAGAAACATCAACCTGAGCCTTCGACATCCTGCCGAAGCAGACATCGACATCGACGAAGCAGACATCGTTTTGCACCGTCATAGCCGAGCTCATTAGGCAGTCGAAGTTTTATCATCGCATCGAGAAGTAACGCGGTCGTTAGAAGAAGCAAAATCCACAACGTCATCCCGCATGCAGGGACTGGAGTCATGGCTTCAGAATCAAAGGGATGTAGCTGGCGCCATGCCCATGCTAGACAGGGATTGCCAAACCATGGCAAGCCGAGCAAAGGCTGCATAGTGAAGAAGCCACAAACCCAGTGCACACGTCAGCAGCTTATCGCGGACGCTGCTAGCCACGTGTTCCTGTCTTCGCGCTTCATTCTGGCCTGGCAGTAAAGTGAGGAGAGAGTGGACTGGAAAAACTTGCCACCCTGTTTATGCACTGCCTCAAGACATTGAGCGTACTGGAATCTAGGAAGAAATGGCCAGTGCAACCTGCCTTTTATTGCCCCTTCCCTCCTGGCCTTCCTTCCTTTCCGTTCTCTCTCTCCTAATGAGAGAAGGAACGCTGCAGTGGTGGTGGTGGCCCACGGCCACACGTCAGTGTCACCACTCAGTTCCAGCTGGCTACTGTGTTTTTTTTCCACAGATGAACAAGTTAGTGACCTGGAGTGCAAGAATTGCTTCATTAAACAGGTGATTTCACTGCAGTTGTCTTTGCCATAGTGGCACTCAAAATATGAGTGAAAGACAGGGATCTGGCCACAAATTATGACATCCTTAGCACACAGGTCATTTCATAGTAAAAGTTTTTGGTGTAGAGACTTTGGACTACATGTGGGGCTTAATGTCGCAAAGCTGCCCGTGAGATATAAGGAACGCTGAATTGGAAGGCTCCAAACTAATTCAACCACACAGGGTTCTTTCTTTAATGCATGCTGACATCACGCAGCATACAAATGTGTTTACATTTTGCCCCCATCAAAGTGAAACTGCTGTAGGTGGGATCAGAGCAAGGCCCAGCAGCAGAATGCCATAGCCATCATGGTTGGTAGGCATCAGGCTAGCAAGTTAAATCTATCAACCAGTAACCTCTTCCTAAGGGGATGCGTTCAGTGCTCATTGCTCTGCGTTCCTTCGAGTTTGTGCCGCCAATGCTTGGCTTGGCAGCTGACTGTGATGTCATAGGCTGACTGTGATATGTGATAAATGCACACTGAAATGAGATGACAGACTGCCTACCTTTTGGCGCAGGACACCACCTTCCAAAGTAAAGCCAGAAACAGGAGCACCGCTGCTGCAGCAATTAGGGCTGCCACAAAAGAATGAATGAAGCAGGGTGATAGGTTAGGAGGCATCACACTATAACTAAGCAAGTGCACTGCTCTGTCACGAATTAATCCACTCAATTTGTGAACCTTCACCAATTCATGACGCAAATTCAGACATTGCCCCTTTCGCAAAACTTCAATGCCCATTTTTTTTAAGCTTTCACAGAGGCAATGAAAGAACACCGATGATCTCCTGAAGTTCCCAAATAAAATAAGTCACTGTCTTCTTGTGAGTCTTAATGATGAATCATCTGCAAGTTGCAATGCTTTGTTAAAGACAGATGTAAAAGTACAAGCATCACACGACCCCAGCTGTTTCTTCCCAGCAATCTCAGTATCGTTGCTCTTGACAGCAAACATGGCCCACAGAACACAATCCACACTGTCTTCACCTTTTGGTTCACACACACAAAAAAAATGCAAAGAATGCCAACTTCAGGTTCTGGTTGCTCAGTGTAGCCCAAGATATCTTGCTATTGTCCCTCTGATTCCTCTTCTATCTTTATTAGTGATTTGAACAATACTATTAACAGGACAATCAAATGTTATCCAAAGTCTTCCTTAACACTACTACGGTATACCCCTCATAATATGAAGATTGACTCCACCTTGTAGTGTGTCATTTCATGTACCATGCTAGGAATTTCTCGACAATTCTTTGTTTACCTCATTAAAATGGATAATGGCCCCAACAAGACTGCCGCTGGTTCTTCTAACACTCTAAACTTGGTTCTTAATAGCAATCCAGACCTTATTAGCTCCACGACACTCTTACATGGTCTTAGGAACCACTGCTTTGTACAATTTCAGATTAGCATTTACGTACCCACTAGCACAAAAGATACAAAGTAATTAACATTTATCAAGCTTTAACATTTATGAAGTTAGAAAATTCTTTGTGTAGTTCGGGATTTTAGTGGTCATTAATATCGGTAGTATGCTGTAATTTAGTGGCAACACCCAAGGCTAGCAGATGACCAGGCCCACACTCAACCCTTCGTTTTGGAAGAAGCCAGAGCTAAGCTGTACATGAACTGCCTGAAATGACACTGCACGTCCACAACCCTGCTGCGAAATTTCATGAAACTAGTGCAGCTAAATCGAAAAGACCTTATAATATGCGGGAAAGCCAACTTGCGGAATTTCCCATGGGCTCCTGAGGGGGTGCCAAGTCGAGGTGTCACTGACAGGGTGAGTGACTGTGTAAAAATCCTGCCTATTGAATGGTTACATTCTAACCCACACACCTCTGATGTGCACGTAAGTGCGGGCGTGACAACGACAGGGGGGTGGGGGGGGGGTCCCCGTTGCTAGGCCCAAAAAAAACAGCCTGGCCGCACAATTTTCGTTCATGAGCTTCGCCCCCAGCCCACAGTGACGGCGGTTAACGGCCATGCGTTCGCCAGACACCTGAATCCAGCTGCAAGCCATTTTAGGACACCAACTGGGCGTCGCCAGTCATTTTTATTTTTAGGAGCAGCCTCACCCTGCCGATGCCACTGTTAGTTATAGTGAGTTTAATGGTGCAAAAGCAGCTAAGGCTATGCTGCGCCACCGGTGCCAATGTGTGTTGCCCTCGCTTACGTCCATGTTGTCCTTCCAAAACTGTGTGTCTGTCATGGACTTTTTGCTGCTTGTGCAATGACACCACCTTACAAAGCTTCACCGCATTTTCAGCAGTTTCTTTTTGTTGGGGGGGTAGGGAGCATTTTATAACTCGACCTTCGGATAATTCGGATGTTTCTTCCAATCCTCTGAAGTCTGAATTAATCAGATTTTACTACCTGCTATTTTTAGTTGCGTAAAGACGTTTTGGCAGGCTAATTGGTTGTGATGCATCATGAAGTAAACAGCACGTGAGCATTTTTTTGTTTTGTTTTTAATTTGTTCTCGGCACGTGTGTTCAGGGATCTCTCTGATGTCATCTGTGTCTTTATACAAGATGTCACAAAAATAAAACTTCAGTCACTGGCCACCGCTGAGTTCGTTTGGTTCTTTGTCCTACTGCGTGTATTTGCTTTTCTGGCCTGTTCTACTCTTAGTGTACGTCTCAGTTCGTGCTGTTCACTTCATGATGACTTTTGAATTCATGGATTTCATTATTACTCATCTTTAAGACTCCCAGTTCCCCGTGACTTCTTGAAAAATCGCAGATTTAAGCATTTTTCGTGAAACTGCACGCTAGGAGCCACATTTCCTTTTTGTTGTTATGTTCTACTGTTGTTATGGGCATCAGTAGAAATGACGGTATCATGGAAAGATGACCGTTTTATCTTATTTGAAGAAATACAGCACGAGGGGGAGTTTGGAAACTTCGAAGAATTTTAAGAGAACTATTATAATGCAATCTCAAACTGTTCACGCCAATTAAAGTCAATCAACCCCCCCCCCCCAAAAAAAAAAAACACGGACGGCACGCTAAAGTACGGAAGCAGCAGATATGCTGACATTATTTAAGAGGTGACACTTCAGACGTGTGTGCCGCAATTGAGCAAAGCCAAGCCTATGATACTTTAACGCACGCAACCTCCTGCACAGCAGCAGCCGCCGTCCTTACTGGGTGTTTAAAGCTGCCCGGCCCTGAGCCCGTTTGCCTTTCATTGCTTTCCATACTCCAGTCAACTCTTGCAGTGCTTTCTCTTTCTCAAAGACCCGCATTGCCTTCTTTCTATATTCACAGCCCACTTCTCCCTGGCATTTGTTTGCCACGCGATTAGCCCCCACGGTCATTAAAAAGCTGGCTTCACCTAGTGACTCTAAATTCTGCTGGTGAAGGTCACTTTAGCTACGTTAAATGTCTGGAAATCTTGAAAAAAAGAAAACGCATTCACACTGCAGCAATATGTTGGTTCCGAATATTCTGGTGCATTCTGAGGAATCAGTTGACATCTCTGATCGACTTTCATGGATTCCTTGTTCTCAATTTGCGAAATCTAAAATCTTCCGACACAGAAAGTTAGGGGCCTCATTCATTTTGCACGACCACTTTACAGGCTGCTTATTGCTATGCTGTCTAATCTAGCAGTGTACATTTCTGTGCACGTCAAGTCTTTAAGCATGGTGCTGAGTCAGTCTAGTTATGTTTCTTTCGGTTGCAAGGACCACACACTATGTTGGAAAAAATAAGGACAACATTTGCCAGTTTATCTCTTTCTAAAATTTTTTTTCATTTTTTTTTTTCATGCTCAACAGATGTTTGATATTCGAAGACATATTTTCTTCATATTCAAATTTGAAAATTTCAATACTCACACAACCATACTTCAAAGTCTAAACATACACTAAAAGTTACAGACACGGACAGAGTATTTTCTTCACTACAGTCAGTTTGTCTCTGTATATAATGCCAACTCCCAACCAGTGGCAGTGGGATTTGCTGTACCACAAGGGTTACTCAGTGACTGTACTGTCACTTCTATTCACTTATTCACTGATGGCTGTGATAACTAACACTGGCGTTTCACACCTACAAAATAATACAAACAGCCGTCCCCCCGTTGGTGTGAAACACAGTTAATGCACTTCAATACTGAAAAATGCACAGCTATCCACGTATCACATGCTAATTCTCTTCTTGCTAAATATGTTCTCAATAACACTACTTTGGTATCTGTTGCAGCCTGCCAGTAGAATTAAGGTGTGGATATCTGACCTTACATGGAACTGTCATATCAACTACATTACAACAACACAAGCCACACATTACGCTATCTGCATCGGAACTTTTCCGAGTCATCTACTGCAGTCAAACTAACAATGTACAAAACAGTAGTTCATATGCTCATCTATATGGGAGCCTGAACTTCTGACACATCTTCTCTTGAAATAATTTTGAATAACTCTGCATGCTTCATCTTATCCACCTATGACTGCACAAGTGACTTCACATCCACAAAGAAAAAAACCTTTGCAGTTATTTCTTGAACACCACAGAAAGGTACAGCCTTTGTCAGCAGTTTAGAGCCCAGGGGGTTTGCTTCTGGGCCACACTGCTTTGCTCGTAATGCATCCTCAGCGTCCCAAATCTCCTGAAGGTAAGAAGATTTTTGGTCCTGCTCCCCCCGATGCGTAGAACTTCCATTAGTGCTACGGGAGCGCAACAATAGTGCTTCAGAAGCAAACCCCCTGGGCTCTAAACTTTTGACAAAGGCTGTACCTAGACTGTTTACTTCATAAAATCTACCATCATCCCAAACTAGATCCTTAATTCATCCTTTGCCTCTTGTTTCTCGTTGCATAAAGTTCATATTGCCACTAGCAACAGCAACTATTTCTTTTATTTGTTCATCTACATCAGCTTACTGGAACCGCCTTCTACAAGACATGTTAACTAATGACCCTGTTCTTTTACGCGAATCACTAAGACACCATTTTTGTAATAACCTTAATAGTTTTTTTAGACTGCCATCATATTTCTGTTTGTACTTTGTGTTATTCATTCTTTTTACGATGTATTTTTTATTTTCCTTCTCCTCTTCGTAATGCTTATGCAATGTAAGGTATGAAATGAAATGAAACTCAGAGCCCCAAGTGAGAACTTTGCTGTCAGCAGCAAGAATACAACTGCAGAAAGAACAGAATAAGAATTTGCAACTGTGTTATTTGCAGCAGCAACAGCAGCGATAAGTGAAAGCTTTCCTGAGTGTGTAATGAAATAAGCTGACAATCAGTAAACAGTGCAAACAGTAAATTACTAGAATTACAAGAGTTGTAGCCGAATTATCACTCTTTAGCAATAAAGTGTATCAAACAGATATGCTCATAGATCAGGCAACAGGTATAAACAAGCCACAGAGCAAGTAGCTACCATGTCTCTGCTCATGAAAGAGAGCAAGATCACAAAGCGAGAACAAACGGGGTACAATGGCACAGTAACCAAGTTGCTTGGCTGCTTGGCATAAGTTCACCAACACCAATCCCTTCAGTGGCAGCTATGTTTCAATAAGGGACATGAATGCCATGTGCCTAGATTTCAACACATGCTTTCCTCTCACACGCAGCTTAAGTTAATCTCAAGCCGCCCAGGGCCACCTCCATCACGACCTTGCCTCAGTGCCTAAAATCTGCCCCAAATAACACAAACATATGGAAGGCCATGTTCAGTGCCTCAAACCCTGCCCCACTTATGTTCAGAACCAGTCTGGTATTTGCTAATGGTCACTTACGGTAGTAAATGTTGACTGGCTCCTCCATCACCTGCCAGCTGCAATGGCCCTCGCTTGAGACATTCAGCAGATAGAAACCATGCTCGCCAAGGTGTCTGTGATAACTGCAAGTTCACAGAGCACGTGTCAATCCCTCTGTCGGTCAAGAAAGGCACTTGAGAAACTATTACAAAATTACATCTGCATCCAGTGACTACCTATACGAACAATGACTCATTTACTCTTTACATAAAAACGCTGCGGTCATAGCACGACCGCAAAAGAGAAGGCAGTGCAATATGCAACTGCGAAACATCTCCAGACTCATTCATCCCAAGAAATGCTTTGTTCTGTGTTCTTTCAAAACTTGTGAACCATATAAACATAACCTTCTTCATGTCAACAGACATGCTTGTGTAGAACGCGATGCACAAATATGGCAGCTCTGGCACACTGCTTTCTTGAGATAGAGACCTTCGAAGTAGACAAAAAAAATGCTACTTGTGTCAAGTTTGACAAATTTTAGTAAAGAAACTGAGCACAACAAGGCAGAGACTAAGGCATCCATAGTTTCACTCTAAAAATTTTCAAAAATCTATTGTTATTATATTTTAATCTATTCACAACCAAAGTTGGCCAAAACAGCAAATCATGGCATCCACCTTTTCATGATAAAAATTTTCTGCGCTTTGAAAAAAAATTTTGGGGACAAAATCCAATCGCAGAAATCTTTATTCTAGCCATCAGGCAATGACATACAAAAATATCAAGTAAATTTAACAGGCCGACCAGCCACCCTTTGGCTGATTTTATCTGGAACCATCCTTAGGCTGCCAAAATTGTGGTGTACAAAATGATCCAACGGAGTAGAAAAAAAACAAAGCCTTCGGAAGACAGCGAGAAGTAGCATTACAGTATCAGAGACACCAAACTTCTGGACGCGTATCTTTTTCTTTGGAGTGATGCACTGGACAAAGGTATACATGAGTCACGACGTATATATCACCTACAGCAGCTGCATAATTTATAACTGACTTTTTTTATTTCGTGTTGTTTAGGCTCCATGATAGCCATGAAGTAGAAGACAGGTTTAGGTCATGCGAGGCGTGCAAAAACTACAATATCATCACTGCTTGTCCATTTTTTGTCATTTCAACTCTTTAGCACGCTTGCATAAGGGTTGATGTGAATTTAAAGAAGAAAGCAGTGACCATACAGCAGTTTTTATGTGCCTCGGATGATCTGAAAGTGTCTTCTATGTCACAGCCATAGTTTAGCTGTAAACAGCTAAACGAAACAGCATGAGAGAGAAAAAACGCAATTATAAACTATTTACCACTCGTTGGCACCATCCACATGGATGTCTGTTTTTTAATGTTGTGTGCATCATTCTAAAGAAAGAAAACAACTAAAATTTGGTGTCTGTACTCCTTAAACCGTTTCAAGCCTTGAGTTTTTTTGCGCTCATCAAGAATTTTCTTTATCAGTTTAATCAGCTTCTTTGCCAGCCAAGGGATGAAAAAAAAATCAAAAATTAAAGATATAGGGTGCATGTGTGGCTACTGAACAATGGCAGTATGTCCTCATATGAGGACGCCAGGGCCTCGCAGTTGCAATGTTCACGAACATGACAAAGGCTCTTTTGTAGATCTCAATCATCACCATCAGCCTGACTACGCCCACTGCAGGGCAAAGGCCTCTCCCATGTCTCTCCAATTAACCCTGTCCTGTGCCAGTTGCGGCCACTGTATCCCCGCACACTTCTTAATCTCATCCGCCCACCTAACTTTCTGCCGTCCCCTGCTACGCTTGCCGTCTCATGGAATCCACTCCGTTCACCTAAAGGACCAGCGGTTATCTTGCCTTCGCATTACATGCCCTGCCCAAGCCCATTTCTTCTTCCTCTTGATTTCAACCAGAATGTCATTAATCCGCGTTAGTTCCCTCACCCACTCCGCCCGCTTCCGATCTCTTAACGTTACACCTATCATTTTTCTTTCCATAGCTCGCTGCGTTGTCCTTAACTTAAGCTGAACCCTCTTTGTCGATCTCCAGTGGTGCAAATATTTTCATACGACACAGATGATGCCTTGACTAACTTGAGCGCACCTGAAGCTCAAGGCAGCAATTAGAGTGCATGAAAAGCCTTGAAGCAGTTTTCTTTTTGTACCACAAGCGCGGATCTGTATTTCGTTTTTTTTGCAATTGACTCTCAATTTTCCAGACCAACCTTCACGCTTGTGACGTTGTCACTTCTTAGCTGCAAAGGGACAGTGCCAAATCCAGTTGTATCCAACAGTTTCAACCAATCAGCAACCAGAAAAGCTTGCCGTTTTCCCATGATGCACTGGGCAACATGCTGGCCTTCTGCTCTTTCTACGTTGGCAGGCAGTGCCACCTCTTGCACTGCGTCCAGTAAACCAATAGTGAATGAGAGCAAGCCCAGTTTTCAACTCTCCCTTCTTTTACAGCTTGTACTTCTAAATATTTGCCTTTCTCTACTCCTGCTTCCTTTCCTATCTTCACGTCCAATAATTCTGCATGTTTTTGAACTTCTACTTCAGCAAATCTACACTGAGACGTTTCTCCACTGAGAGAAGGATGCAGAGTTCAATTCCGGCACTTTAAATAAAACACCTTTCTAGCTTCACTTGCATGACATGCTAATCCTCGAGCTCCTAAACCCTCCAGTGAGGACCTGTAGAGAATGGTGCACTACATTTATTATTATTGTCGGGGCAAAGATAACTAGTGGGATTTTTGCCTCCAGTAAAGTTGAAAAAAAAAAGGGGGTCAAAACTC
This sequence comes from Amblyomma mixtum, assembly GCF_055824585.1. Lineage (NCBI taxonomy): Eukaryota > Metazoa > Arthropoda > Arachnida > Ixodida > Ixodidae > Amblyomma > Amblyomma mixtum. The sequence continues at coordinate 311,746,846 of NC_143014.1, forward strand.
TCAACACTCTCAAGCAAGTGGTTATGGAACGAAAAATGTCAGATCATGTACACCCCACAAAGCCCTTAGTTTGTGGTATGTTCAGTGATGGGAACGGCCAAGAGCTTATCGGAGCAGGCTTTGTAGCAGGCGAAAACTGAATGTGAAGCAGCTTTTCTGTGTTTTGTAGCAGGGGCACAACTAGCAAGAAAGGTAAAAACGCGAGTACAGAGGGTATTAAACTAACCTGTACCACAAATTAAAAATGACAATGCGCTGCACAAAGATTTGAATGGTGCAGGGTTGCGGGCAGTCGTATGTCATGGTCAGGTCAGTTTTTTTATATACGGCGAAACTGACTTACTGCTTAAAGGACTATAGACGGCTGATTTTAGTTGCATGTTTTTTTTTCTCTGTAATGATGCATAAGGCATTAGAGCACATAGGTCCCCACTTGGTATTCACAACGACAGCTAAATAATTTATAACTGAATTTCTTCTGCCATGCTTGTTTGGTTTCATCAACTAAACGATGGCTGTGACATGAAAGGAGTGTTTAAGTCATGTGAGGAACAAAAAAAAGTGCAATATAACTGCTGATATGTAGTTTTAATTCACTACAGCACTTAAGCCAGCCTGCTTCAAGAACTGGAATGACAACAAATGACACATTAGTGTTTATATTGCAGCTTTTTTTCTTTCAGGTTTTCAGTTTCTTTTTTTTTTTCAGATGTGCAAAATGCACACACAGTGTACAAATATAGTAGGTGGTAAAGCAATACAGGAGGGGGTTGGATTCTGTCAGTCTCACACACCAGAAGGAACCAGAGGCATGCCTGTGCATATCAGGGGGTAGCCTCAGCCACTTCGCATTCACCACAGCTCTTAATTGCTGGCGTAGTATTCTGGCGCAGCCTTGGTGCAGTTTGACCAAAAAACTAACAGACCTCTCCCGGCCTACATCATCAGTGCACGTGTTTCTGGTTCGATGGGTAAAACATAACCCGTACCGAGGAGGCTCTAACCGGGAGAAGAAAGGTTGTAAAATGTCTCAAATCGGGGAACACAGGCTGCAGGGGAGCGCTTGACACCAGGAAAACCGGTTGAGAACCGAAAGTGGACAATTTTGCCCATCAGGCCACACCTTTTTTACGTCACACTGTTCACACCAGGGAGAGGTCTATTTGTAGTAGCATGAAGCAGGTTTAATGCAGTGGTGCAGGTTTGCACAACTGGCACAACACTGTGCCAGCTTCGTTGTCTTTTCAATACCAACAAAAAGCATAAGTGTGAAAAGTGCAGCCAATATAAATAAGAAGGGCCTTACTGAAGCATTTTCAATTTTGCTCTCGATGACCTTCATCAGGCTTCGAAAAAAATCACAGCATGGTTATGAGTTTGTAAAGAAGATGGCCCAATGTTACTTGTGATGATGAAGCAATGGAGACATAACTGATACAATGGAGAGGGATCTTGTATTTGGTAGGTGCCAGGAGATGGGCGAGGTGCTGGGGTCATAGGTAGGAGATCACCAGTGGGTGCCCCGCAGAGCCTCTGGGAATCCTTCAGTCTTGGAGGGTGCCCAGAAGGCTATGCAGACGCCACTAATGCCACGTTTTTTGGAAATGAACTAAGAACAGCTAGCACAGTAAAATACTGCACTCAATGAAATTTTGAAGAAAAAAATGGAGAACTGTTTCACTGATATCACGATACGCACGTGCAGTTGGCCAGGGGCGCCCCGTTATCACGCAACCGCAGCTGCAGCTCTGTCGGGTAGATGCTGCCCAGAACAACACTGAAGTTATGGCGGCTCCGATGGTGACCACGGGGGGGAACTGGCTGGAGTGAGCACTGCACACAACAAGCACGCAAATCTTCGCTCAAACAAGCTGCATTCTTCACTCAAATTTCCATCTCAATTGCATGCACTGTCCTGAAACACTCGCAGGACCACTGTACTTCATTCTAGTTTATTTGCTAACACTGTTCTTTTACAGTGGCAGCTGTTTGAGAGGTGATATTTGGGGTAAGCGGCAGAGTATGCTGCCACCAAAAACTTGACACTCACTGGCCAGCCCATGAGAATATCATCCGCAGCCACTATCAAGAATGTGCCGTCTGCGGTTGTGTGGTCCTGTAACAGCCACATACAGAGGAGGAGGAGGAGGGCAAAGTGCATTTTTCATTAAGCAAATAACAACTCGCCATTAATGCTGCCCCCAATTCATACACTCAAAGAAAAATTTGCTGCGGCTCATAACACGCATTTCAACCACATTAGAGGGACAGTTTACAGAATTTTATCCACCATAATTTCTTTGTAGCAACTGAAAGCTGCATGCCCAAATAGTCAACATAAATCCATCTGCGGGGCTGGGAAACTTGGTGCTATAATTTATAACACAATTTTTCAACATGGGAATGTTGCTTTCTGTTGGGTAGGCAGCATCTGCAAACCCTGACATTACAAATGTGACAATGACAGCTTACCTCCCGAGCAATGAGGAGCGTGACATTAACCGAGGTGCAAAGGTTTACTTAAAGCTAGAATTTGAAGCCCAAAGGTGGTTTAAAAAAAAACTATTAATAAAATAAGGTATGGTATAATATGTGGGGTTTAACATCCCGAAGCTGCACATGGGCTAATGAGAGACACTGGAGTGGAGCGGTCCAGATTAGTTTAGACCACCTGGGGCTCTTTAATGTGCACCGAGATTGCACACCACATGGGCGTTTTTGCATTTCACCTCCACAGAAATGCAGCCAGGATTCGATCCCACGTCATCAGGCTCAGTAGCTGAACATTGCACCCATTGGGCTAATGTGGCAGTTCAATATCAATAAAACAAGACTGGTAATATCACAGACATCCAGCAATGCGTTCTGCTGGTGGCAGCACTGCTGTTAGCATAATAGCGGTCAGCCTTCTGAAAACATTTTAAAAGACGATGAAAAAGCAGGGCTTAGTCACTAGTAGCAATAGAAAAACAAATTAGGCGCCTTAAGTTTTTTCCAACAAAAGTAACTCTCCATATTCCACTCAGCGAACAAAAAACATCTTTAATCACAAACCACAGTGTAGCCACTCACGGCGAGCGGATATGCCACCAGGAGAGTGAAAAAGTTTGAATATCGAATGTTGCTACTGCCGGGTTTGGCCCCTCTTTCTACGTCGATTTAAAATATAAATTACTGCCAGAACCACTAGTAGTACACCTGTGTGTACCACAATAAAAAAGTATAAACCACATTTCTGATGCACTTCACTTGAACACTCCCTCAGACACGGTGACACAGTTTGCTTCCCTGTCCCCCAAAACACCGAATAAATGTCATGCCATCTTGAAAATCCATCTCAATGTGCTCATACACCCACAGGTCACCACCATGATGCTGGTGGCAAATGCTGACTGACAGCTTTCTCCTTGACAGCATTGTTTTAGCAATCTAGGCTGGCCTTCTGAAGCATGATTTCTGAATGAGCGCCTCTGTTAAAAACTTGTCTTCATATGCACCAATCAAAGGAGAAAAAGCTAGCAAGGACTGAAAAACTAAATGCGGGTGTTGTGAGTAACATGCTTGTTGACACATACTTAAGGGTGCAGATCCCAGAGGCGACGCTACACTGCCAAACAGCAGCAACCCGTCCTTTTCAGTAGGAACATCACGGGTTTGAATGAACCGGCGGGAAGATTTTTAAATTCAATTTTCTCGCTGATAAAGACCTCTTTTGCTTCCAGACAAACACCAACATAGTCAGAGAATCAATTTTTACCGAGAACAACAAGAACAGGACGAAGTTGTTGTCAGTGTACCTTTAAATAGGGTACGCTCAACACAACACAAACACAAAATCACTTCACTAGGCAGTGCTGAATCGCTTATACCCTCCGCAAGAATAACCAACCGCTGTGGTTTAGTGGTCAGGGTGCAGAGCTACTGAACTGGAGGACCCAGGTACAATACCGGCCACAGTGGCCGCATTTCAGTGGAGAGAAAAGGCAAAAGGTGCACGTGTGCTGAGTGGTGTCAGTGCACGCTAAAGACCCTGAGGCATTCAAAATTAATCCGGAGCCCCCCTCCACTACAGTGCCTCTTTCTCTCTACCATTTTTGCAGCGAAAGCTACAGTGGCCACGAACTTGCGATTTCGCTGTGGCGGTGCTCCGAGGAGGCACAGAGACCGACCTTGAGCCGTTGCCTAGCAACCGCCGCGCCGCACGCCGGGCGCCGCGCGCTCGCCGCACCATCTGGCATGACATCACACCGCGCGCCTCGCCACCGCCGCCATTTGGTATGACGTCACGCCGCTTGCCTCGTCGCTGTGCTCGCTTTCGTTACGTATATCCTGGCATAGCCGAGCTAAGCCACAGCCAATTCTTTTGCTCCCTTCTCGACAGCGCTGTTGCGGTGTCCACCAGGCAGCAAGACAGTTAATGTGTCTTTCCTTTTCTCAATACAAATTTTCACCTTCTGCAAAATTAGGCACCATCTGCACTGAGTGCTCCATGCATTCTGAAACATGGTGCAGGAGGTGGCTGTTACTAATGGTCTACTTAGTGCAATATCAGATAAATGACATTCTTGTTTGTTGACTCCACACTGACTACCACAATGTATGGCCTCAGAAGTCAAGCTTTTTGTCAATGTACCCAGCCAAAAACTGCCATAAAGTGCATCAGTGAAGAAGGCAGACCACAAATGATTATACCGGCTTAGAATTTAAGTATGAAGAGGTCTCCGGGCCATCCAACACTCAGAAGTGGGACGAAATTCGCCATCTTCAAATCACCAAAGTTTTTTTTAAACCTTAAAACTGCCCAATAATACTTCACCACGATGATGAGCACTGACCGTGGACAAATGCAGATGCAATACCTAAATACACTAGAGTCTGTCCACAAACGTGTTCTGCGAGTAGCCTTAATATAATGGTACTGCATTTCTGGCTCTCACCCTAAATGCATAATGCAGGATGACAAAACATGACACACATGCCTCAGGTCCATGCCCCTTGCCTTTGGGAGTCACCCAATTACTAAGGCCCAGTCAATGCACAGCCCACTACCCCTGCCACATCACCATATTCAATCCGACTGCAGATGCCTCACAACCAGTGGCCTTCACGCTACGGAAGAGCACTTCCTCTTATGCACCAGCAGAGTCCAGAATTCAGGTCAAATGTAAAAAGGTGCATCACATATCCTCTTTTGGGCCACCCAAGTTAACCTGAAAGTGCACCACTGCGTAACCTACAGCAAGTGTTAAGTGTTGCAGGAATATTTTACACTTTTTGTTGTGTTTAATTCCAACTTTTGCTCTTGTAACATGCCTACTGACGTCAATGCGACAAAAGCACTGTGTCTTTGTTTTCCCCTGTAGACGGCATTGCAGAAAACAAACATACAAAAAAGCCGCACAAAAGAAAGGTTAGGCCTGTCGCTACTTCCATCGTGACATATCCAAAAGTGCTACAACCAATGAACAAGGCTTGTTGTTGTAATTGCTAGTGCTCAGTTATGACAAAAATTTTCACTGGGGAAGTCAAAGCACCAAAGAACAATGGCATGATCTTCAACAAGGCCTATTGTTGTATTGTGGACAAAATTCTTTTAGTTGCATGCCACAAATAATGCGCAACCTGGTACCTTACCAACCCTGCGCTGTTCAGGCTACTGAAATCGCCCACCGTCAGTGCAAAAAAAGCGTGCAAAGCTAAAGCCGCTGACAGGATGCTCGAATGTCAGCATTTTCACAGACCCAACTTTCCCAGGCTTTTTCCTAGCATACATAAAAGTGATAAACCACTTCAAGAAAGCATGTCTGTAGATACTTCTTTAGATGTACTACAGCTCCTCAACAGAAGATTCCCCATTAAACAACTTGCGAAAGTAACACCTGGGAATTTCATCAACAAGGTGACCAACTTTAAAAATGAATTATATTCCTTTTTTTTTAAAAAACAAAAGGTGATCTCAGAAAAGCCCTCCACTGTACAAAATCAACCTTGACATGTCTTCAGATCAGCCTAGTGAGATAAACATGGCCATTAACCTTCGACATATCAAACAATACCGTTACACTTACATGATGAATTGCTGACCCTCTTTCCTGCAGCTCAGCATTGCTATCCTTCCTGCGACAACGGTAGCTCAGATTTATCTAAAGGAGAACAAAGGCCGCTACCACTGCTGATAACTGTCCGAGTCACAAAATGGTCTTTCGTAATGACCAAAACCCTTGACTGCCCAAAAACAATTTCTTCTACAATACCACAAAACACCACAAACCACTCAATTTCCACATCTCATGAATTGTGGCCCTTCAGTTCTGACTCATTTCTTGCTGGTGAATTCTCGACGCCTTATCCATGTCATGCGGTTGTGAGTGCATAGCTTGTGCAGCAATATCTGAAAAAGGCACCTGGGTTTCACAAGTCACTGGTGCGAGCAGATGAATGGAGAAAGTGATTGGCCTTATCACACAGATAATGAAACAATGGAATGAATGCCTCAAAAGCACACTGCTCCCTTCAGCTGAGATATGGTGCCGAACTTGCGATGCCAGAGGCGGAAATGTTATTGCACTCAAGTCTGCAAAAGTGCAATTAAATGAAGTGGCAACTCTGCCAGCATAAGCAACCAGTTCCACAGAACTTAAACTGCCTGACCTGTATCCAAATATTTGCTCATGTACAAATGAACTGTGCTGAAATCTGTTTCTCCTACCCAATCAGCCTAGCCACGAACTTGGGCAGGGCAGGTAATGGAAGAGAAATGCAGTAAGAATTGGTTTCGTTTAATGGGATTTAACAACCCAAAGTGACTCAAGTTATGAGGGACGCCGTAGTGGAGGTCCGGATAATTTTGACCAGCTGAGGTTCTTTAAAGTGCCCAGTTCGTTAAAGCCTTAAGCGTTTCACCTCCATCGAAATACGACTGCCATGGCCTGGATCGAGCCTGCGTCTTTCGGGTCAGCAGCTGAGCACCATAACCATCGAGCCTCTGCGACGGGGACGAAATACAGTAAGGTTGGCCAAGAGTTGGATCATGGATGGATCATGGACACAAAATATTTCATGCTGGCAACCCTCTCTCACTCATTAACTCTTTCCTTAACTATTTCCTTACCATGCTTATGCAAACTGTTCAATATGAATGATCACATGAATGGCCCATTCTGCGTGATCCGGGCCCCATGTAGACAAGTAAAGCCCTATAGTATGTAGCAAAAAAACTGTACTTTGGTATCGGATTCGTTTTCTTCATCAGCAGTACGGGGAAATATTTTTAAACTTCTCGTCTCGGGAAGCTTGTCAACACAGAGCAATCATGGCATCCAAGGTAGCCTTTTCATCTCACACTAACCGTGCTCAGCAATGGCGGTGTTCTCGCAACTGCTCCGCCCAGCCTGCACTATCGATAGACAGGTGATGTCTAACTTTCACTTTCACCATTGCTAAGGAGATTCACTGCTTTCCGAGTCTCCCCAAAGGCCCCGGCCGTATTCTGAACGATCCCATGCCGGCAGCAGTGTAGGGGATAGAGTTTTCACCAAGATGGTCCAGGGTCGGCCATGACACTGCACTGTGGAGAAGCCAAAAGCGCTTCACACGTGCTATTTTTTTTTTTAACTGACTGGAAAGTTTAGCATGAAGAGTTCTGTACTTCTGAATGCTAGTTTTCTGACACAACAGTGCATGAAATGCATATCCTGGGTTTTTGATTCTCCCATTTTCCGACTAAATGTATTTAATATATTAGTGAACTTTTGTGCGAGCCTCTCCAATTCTGCCAATTTTTTTTCTTCATAACCAATATATGTCCTGTTTCTTTCTCTGTGTCATTAAACAGCGAGGTCTATTAGTTACACTATGACCTGCTGCAATAAAGTATAATTTTTACATTTATGGGTGAATAAATTTTTACACACACCACCCTGTAATTGCCCGAAAAATGATGCTGCAAACGCTGCACACCCAACAATTCAAAGCTGACTTGAACAAAAGCATGAAATAAATGCTGCCGTACACTCTAGACAAGTCAGCAATATTTATTTCAGCAAGAAGCCCACATTGCACACATTACCAAACAATACAAAACAGAAAGTCACAGCCAAAGGTAGGCATTTAAAGGAAACAGTCCAGCCCAGCAGTAAACAAGCCCATAAGTGGAACTAGAGTACACCAGTCTAGCGGCCGGAAGACAAACACAAGAGGGGTACACAGACAATCATAGATGGAAAGACATGGACTAGTGTTTTCCATTCGTGACTGCCTATGCACCCCTGTACTGTTATGCAATTATGAACCAACTCACCTAAAAACAAGTTCTGTTCACATGATTTAGTGTTCAGCCAGAGCTCACCTTGCACAGTTAGTGTGCCAAGAACAAAATGAGCAGCTTGCTCACCTCAACTATACAGGTATGTTAAAAACAAGACAAAAGTACAGTTATTCTGAAGCCCCCCCCAGTTTAGTTGTTTTATTCTCAACCAGCTGCAAAGTTTTAAAAACAGAGAAGAGACCTGAATGGGCCAGTGTTTCATGCAAAAATAAAGTTGCAGCTGTGGCGGCTGTTGTCTTTTAGGGGCTACAACATACATATTCATGTTACACCAGCGTCCGTCCCCTCATTGAATACTAAAGCCGAGTTAGAAAACTTAGCACTGCGCAGTAAAATTTCCCGTCCATCACTTTTCCATAAGCTTTATCACCATCCTTCCCTTCATGGTGAATTCTTTCAGCCACCACCGGTTATCTTTCCCCGTCGCGATCATTCTTACAAAGTAAAACGCATTAACTGCCAGTCGTCCCATTATGCTTATTCTTTTTTACCCCTCACAATAACCAAATGGAACGCTTTACCATCAGACATTGCCACAGAATCTGACCTAAATAAGTTCCAACACTTTATTCACTCATGTTTCAACAACTGAAAAGTTTTTTTTTTTTTTCAGCGTTCTTTCTTCCGATTTGTCTTCTTTTTATTTTATACTTTTTATTTGTACTAAAGCGCACTTTTTTAGGTGTCGTCTTTTTCTTGCGGTGCTGTTATTTATTCCTCAAATTCTGCTGCTATGTGCATCGCTGCAACTTTTTGTGTATGCCTATTTTTCATTAATATTTGTGATTTTTATCTTATTTTAGAGCATTATTTTAACTTTGAACCAATGCTTAGTACTTACTGCCCCCCCCATGTAATACCCTCAAACGAGGGCCTTTGGGGGTATTTTGAATAAATAAATAAGGCCCCTTGTGATTTGGGTAAAACACCACTTTTTTCCGATTTGTGGCACCTCGAATAAAGCTTCACAAGAACTGCTTTAAATCTGGTCTCTACCTGAAAAATGCTCTCTCAGAATGCATTTTTCTTCCACGAACCACCAAAATGAGCTGTTTAGTAGTCAACAACAATCCTGAACACTTATGAGAAAGGACTCTGCAGTGAATTTTGAAGACTTCACCATCATCACCCATCCAACTTTTAGACTTTGTTATGCAAAGCATGGCTTTACTTGAGTGCAAGGTGGCACACTGCCCATTAAAAGAAAATCCCAGAACATGTGGCGGTCCCGTCTAAACCATGTATTTCTTCCTATTTTTGTCGAAAAAAAAAAAAAACATGGTTCAGCATGTTTTCCTACATAACATTTCTCACCTAAATCCACCTTTGAGAGCACAGGTCTTTGCCTACTTTGCCAACACTGCTCTTATGCCATCGTCATTCTGAATGGCTACAGTGATGTTAGAAGGACGTCTCCACAGAGTATGTGCATGTTATGGCCCCACATATAGAATGGGCAAATAAATGCTACGCATGCAGATCATACACAACGAAAGCTGAGAAAATTTATCGTGAATGAAAATGGGAAACGTGCACATTTCAGAAGCAACCTAGCATTATACCTTGTTTAAGTAGCAAACATTTTCTGTCCCCCCTCAAGACAACAGGTCATGGTTAGAACATGGTTAGAATTGTGGAACAATATCAAAAAAACCTGATCCCTACCTGATGCTGAACTAAAATATTAGCATCCACTTCTTAACACCCAAATTTTGGAAAATGTAAAACTCAAAAACAAAGCACTTTAAATGCAAAACAGACCAATGGACTGTAAAAGTAATAATTACATACAGCACAAAGATTTCAATAAACTCAAGGGCCAGCCTCTATTCACGCTCGGGTCATAACCAAAACATCAATGTCATGTTTGATATAATGCTAGCGCATGATTTGATTCAATTGGTAGATAAGCCAGCTCATGTACATGGTTCGAGCAGTTCTGTTCTATGAAGTCGAGAGTTCGACGAAAACTCGTCTGGTCGGGGTCAAACATATTGACGATGAAGAAGGAACGCCAACCAAAGAAAAAACAAAAAACAAAAACAGCCGAAACGTCTGTTTTTGTTTTTTTCTTTGGTCGGCGTTCCTTTTTCATCGTCAATAAGTTCTGTTCTATATTTGGTAATCATAAAATGTGATATCACTGAATATTCTGAGCAAGTTGAACAGGGGCTCTCTGATCATTACCTAGCAGGTGTTTCCTTTCCTCTTTTATCGTCTAAGAAATGTCAGAATTCTTCGATTAAATTTTATAAAGATTACTCATGTGCCAATGACACCTGCACAGTAGAATGTATGGAAAGCTGTCTGACTGGATTCATTGACACCGACGCCTGTGTCCTGTGCGACCACTTTAAGCTCATGTGCTATTACTGCATTGATAACTTTGTGCCAAACGAGCAAAAGAAAGTCAACAAACAGATGCCATGGATGAGATGTGATATCACACACCAGAAATGCAAAATTAAACGATTATAAAAGCAGCGAGTACAACCAGGCATAATCAATAAATTAGAGAAGAATCCTGAATATTCAGTCCGTGATTCCAAAAATCACTATTTCAGTACGTCTTTACCAAACTTTATAAAAAACGCACCAGAAAAGCTCTGGAATTACATAAACAGAAAAAAGACCACTCTGCCTCGGATATAAGTCAACAGTTCCATAATCAGAGACCAGAGAAACATAGCATAGCATTTTAATACCCATTTTCAAAGAGTCTTTTCAAATTCCAGTTCATGTACCCCTACAGTCACAGTTTCATGACATAGAGGTGAATTCTGTTTCTTACAAAGGGGTATTGTCTATGTAACTGATTTTTAAAAGCAAAAAAACGTGTGGCCCCAATAACATTCCAAACATCTTTCTACGAAGATATGCTGAATCAGTTGGAAAAGTTTCTGTATGTGATGCGTCAAGCATCCTTGTGAACTGGGAAATTGCCAGATGACTAGAAGACCGCCCGAATTGTCCCTCTACCTAAGAAAAGAGAGCATTTCCTGCTATCAGACTATCGCCCCATCTCCTTCATTTCATCTTGCTGTAAATTAATTGAACACGTTATTGCTAATCACATAAATGAATGCCTAAATCAGTGCTCCTTGAAAGAATACAAAGTAAAGCCATAAAATTTATTTACTTATTCTAAATTTTCACCGTTGATTCTCCGTCTGAGCTAATGAAATCTACAGAACCCAACCCCTTGAGGCAAGAAGAAAAAAATATGACAAGAATTTCTTTCCTTGCTCATAAATAACAAATTGGCACTTGATCCCGCATCTTACTTATCAATTTCAGCTACACTCATCACACGTCACCATCATCCCAGTTCACTCACCCCGTACTTTGCTCGAACTGACACATTTAAATTTTCCTTTTTCCCGCGTACCATAAGCGAGTGGAATTAACAGACACAATGACTGACAGTGCATAGTGATTCTGCATGCTTTCTTTTTAGTTGTTCATTTTACTTGTTGCCCTTGGATCTGTAATATGTACTTCTGTATTTGTTTTGCTTGGATCTGTAACATGATCTGCAGTATGAAATAAAAAAATAAATAGAATAAACCGCATATGTCACATCAATTTTATTTGCAACATACTCAAGACTATGTTTATGCAGAATGCACCGTGTAGCAGTTAAAGCCTAAACTATAAAACCGATTTTATTTTTAGGATATGTGCTTACGTGTCATTGGTAAAAGTTTAGTCTATTTATTTGGGCACATATTGCAGTCTACTGAAGACCTAGCAAATGAGTACGTACATACATGATGACAAAGGTACTGCATACAACTCTGGAGCAGAGTAACAAACGGCTCATAGTCGGTAACTGTCAAAAGCGGTCACAAAGTGCGTCACATGTGGCTTTTCGCTACTGATGTTCGAGGTTTCTGACTACTCCCGCGCATGCTGCGACAGTCAGGTAGCACGGACCCTTAACAATAGCCACCCAATTTTGCAAACAATGCGGCAAAAAACAAAACGCTGAAAAGGTGCGGGGATATGCATTCTTTATGCCTATCCCGCCATATACTGCTATATACGGCATGCTCAACGCTCTCACCATATCATAACCGAGAAAAAACCGTGAGGCGCGCTGAAATTGACGACGACGGCTGTTGTGCATCGTTTAAAAAACTGCTGTCATGCTTCATTTCTGTGACAATTCTGCGCTGTCACACACGCTGCAGTTTTCGGAAACGTCGGGAATTTTCCTTTTTTCACACAACATGACCACAAAAAAACATTTACTAGCAAAAGTCGGACAGTAACCACACACGTAACCTCCGCAGTTTTGCGCGACACGGCTTGGGACCCCATGGGAGGTAGTACCACGAACAACTTTCGCCGTGTAGTACGACCAGCGTTTCTGGGTCGTCAGGTCCCAGATCGAGCCAGCCGCGTTCTGACGTTTGGGCCCTGGAAGGGAGCCGTGGGTTTGCTGCCTAGAACCCCGGACACACCACTGCTCTCGCAGGTGCAGAAGGAATGCGATCCTTGCGCTACCCCATCAACGTTTGCAACGCGAGCAGAAAAGGGCACTCGGACGTTTTCGGGAGTATTCGACCCTGCCTGTCCGCTGTCATGAGTCACGGTGGTTCTTGGCAGTCTTCAAAACTATCTTACATAAGTTGACAAAAGGTTGCGAAACACTGCATCGGGGCTTGCCCAGCGGAAGGAAACGAAGAAACAGAAGCTTTCAAGACACAACACGACACAGCAGTTACCATCAGTTTTCAACAGCGTTTTCGGAGCTCCCAATGGTTTCGTGTTTTTACAGCGGCCCCACATCGTTTTCGCGGCCGCAGAAAGTGCGAGTGAAACTCACCCCGTAGCATTCCGACGTCTGCGCGTAGACATCAAGGCGTGGGGTATAAGCGGAGTGAACGGTGAGGCACGCTTGATTGACTTGGAGCTGGTCGCACATGTTTCAAGCTGCGCGCGGCTGACAGTCGTCGGAGAATGCAGAGCAGGGAGTCGGGCCCGCGGCTCTCGCGCACGGCAGGTCACCGAACAGAACAGCTGGAGCACGTGACCAAACGCACGTGACGACCGTTACCGTCGGGCGCGCTCGAAAACGAGACCGTGCGACAACTTCGCGCGCGACGGCCGCGCCTAGCAGGAACACTTTCAACGCTTAAATTTCGCGCTTGAATTAGATAAAATGTTGATCTGATGACTAAAGTAAGCGTGAAAAAAAATGTTCTCGTGCGTTTTCGGGATATCTTTTTTTCTTTTTTGTTATGACGTCATGAAGCCAGTACGGCTTCATGACATTGGCATTGTTCTGACGTATCAGTCGAACGAGCTTGCCGCGAAAAGCGTTCACGTGCACCTTTCTGGCGTCAGTTTACAGTCTAGGAGAATAGAATCCAGCAGGGAACGGTATCACTTTCCTGGCAAGTCCGTAAGTTGCTGCTGTTCAAGTTTGTGGGGGTTAATTCGTATTATGTCTGCCGAGAAGCGTTTAAATTTCCGTCCGTGGCTCCATTCTCGAGGAGTCGCGGAGGATTCGCTCTGTAACGTAGCTTGGGTTTCTGCGTTCGAATTACGTCTACCATGTATACGTTTTGTTTCGCATTCAAAACAACAATATTAGCCAAACCTGGTGGTGGTCCACATGTCATGTCATATCGGCAACTGTCCAACATGAGCGCGCTGTCGCTCTGCGTAAAAGCGATAAGAGCATCAGCGAGCTGATAGCGTTCGTAAGAACCCTGACTGCTCTCTTCATCTGAGAAACGTGTGCCAGCGTAGGCTTTGTTGCGCGTTCGCCGAACGCTGAGCTGTGTGGGCATGCGTCGCTTTTACGGCAGCAAAAACGCGGGGGGTTGTGTCGCGCTGTGGCCGCGTTCGGCGCGATTACGCTCTTGCATGCCCAGTGAGCACGGATTCTGCGAGGGGTGCACGGCCGTCGTGAGAAATGCCCGTGGACTCGTCGTTTGATGTTCAGTGGGTAGTAGCCGGGCCATTTGGTACACGTTTTCTGGCGAAAACAGCGCGTTTCAAATCGGTTGCCCGTTGAACCAGTGCCCTCTTGCGCCTTGCTGTGAGGGCGCGCTTTCGACAAATTGGCGCCATTCATTTACCGCGTGACCGCTCTCAGTTCTGAGCTGACATTTGCGGAATATTTTGGCATGGAACAAAAAAGTTTCGAGCGCTTATCTCCTAGTAGTATATATATAAAAAAAAAAAAAACAGGTGGGGTGGCTTGGCTCACATGTCATTGAAATGTATCCTATTTGTGGAAGGTGGGCGCGCGCTCTTGCTACATGTAATATAACAGTGGAATTTTGTGTCAGCGCTAGGAGAAGTTAGTTTATTCAAACCATTTGGCACGTGTGGCTCCTGCAAGAAGGCAAGTATATATTGGAGTTCCATTGGTGTTAATATTTGAGTCAACACAAACAACTGTGAGTGGAAGGTGCAGGGCCCCTTGGCTTCAAGACCGCCAGGCTTTCGAAACAGCTTTGCAAGTCATGATTATGGGTCGAAGAATTACTACTGGTGTGACCAGGCAGAAGAGTGATTTTTAAGACAGAATGAGTAGTTTGTCAAGTGAGCAGCATTTGTATTGTAAACGTGGAGAGCCAACTCAAATATGGTGTACAGTATGTGTGTAGACGTCCTGTAGCCACAAATTTACCTGAGCCACAGTCACTGGTCTGGTTGCTCAGATAAGCTTGTGGAAGGCAACTTGACTTCCTTGTACAAATGTGTTGTCACAGAAGTGTCTTTTCAGTGCCCCTCTGTTACAAAATCTGTGGGGGAACCCAAAAAGTAGAAATAAAATGTCCTGGCCCATGCCACTATCCCTCTCTTATAGTACTGTATATTTTATGCATCATCTAGCATTCTACACCAAGGTCGGCATGTGGAAGGGGTTCCTAGAGTGGAAGGCTGTCCTCATTGCAATCAATGCAAAAAGAAACAAATGCAACATCAAAACTACTTTTCTGTTGCCATTTTATTCATAAGGATCAAAGAAGAAGAAAGAGGTCACTTTTGAAAGTACTTAACAATAAAGATTGCCTAATATATATTGAGGTATTATTCTAAAATGTTGATGCTGTATAGTAAGGAATGAATTTTCCTTTGTAATTAGCCCATATTTTAGGTGATAAAAATTTATATTTGAGGCAAATTGAGTTGAGTGTAAATAATGAGAGCAGTGCTTTGAAATAGAAACCATGTGTTAGAGATGACAAAAAGAAAGGAGGGGGAACGAGTAAGGACGCTCGACGCACACACAAAATTAGTGAGAATAAGCAATGGATATATTGCTGTTACAACTCAATTCTCGCTCACGCACTTCAATAGGGCTCGCACTGTTCCACGCATGTCTGCTTGCTCGTCACGCTAGCGCACCACACACTCTGCTCTGCGCTTCCCGCCATCCACGCTGATGATTCGACGCACCGCACACTCTCGAAAAACAAACATCACATACGGCGCTGGGAAGAGAGGAAAGAGGATACGCAGACGATGCGGTAGGCACTCGGGACCAACCAGCGCATCTGCCTGTAAATGAATGTAAAGAGTAAGCATGGTCATGTGTGGAATCTTTGGTTGAAAACAAAAGACGAACTGAGAAGAAGCAGCAGATGGGACCCATATCCTGTCTGCCTCTTCACCTGCGCTCGTCTTTCATGCTTTTCCAATTTGTTTTTCATTGAAGGTGTGGATCATCTAACCCAGCTACAAGCTCTGCTCATTGTTTAGTGCATGTTTATTTCTAACCTCTTTTGTCATCCAGTTTGGGGTGCTGTGTTTATATCTTGATGGTGTTCACTGACTGGCTGAGCCCATCGTGGTTCTCAGTGTGGGCGGTATGGCTGCATTATCAAGAATGTGCTTGTGTTGCAGGCCATTTTTGTTTTAAATTGTTAATGTGCTTGGTGTATTAGGTCCAGTTGTGCCTCCCTTCACTAGTATAAACGGAGTGACTCATAGTGACTGCTTATATATATATATATATATATATATATATATATATATATATATATATATTAACGTTTCTGGAATGAAAGGGCATAAAGTTAGTCTTTGAACAATCAAATTTTTGAGAAGCAGTATGGCAGTGTGATGTAGTTAATGCTGGGAGGTTGCTGCGAAGCCATTAACTTTCATAAGTGTTTTTTTTTTTGTCACAATAAGCAGTTGATGTCTATGTGCTTGTTACAAAGAAGTGACCATAATGTTCCCAGGTTCATTCAGCACCTACGGCAGTCTTCTCATCATATTTTCTTGTGTACTGCACACATTTTATTAATGGTCAGATGAATTTGCGATGGTGCGCATGCTCTTCCCTTAGTGGTTTGAGGAAGTGGTTGGAATTATTGGAGCTACATTGCAGCTTCATTGATTGGGTAGCTGAGTCCATTCGAGCAGTAGCTGATGGTGATGTGGTTTCCTTTCAGATTTTGGCAGAAGCACTGGCTCCTGTCGGCCTGCAGATGCCGAGGCGTTTCACGGGCAAGCTTTTTCATTTCCTCTTCACGCACCTGGAGCTGGGGACGTTTGGGGAGCGGCTCCGTTGGCTTGATCGAGAGCAGGGAATTTTCCAGCTACTGTGGAAGCACGGAAACGGCACCTCCCGAACACCCGAAGAGGATGTTGCCCTTTTTATGGTACTTTTCCAGTCAGTGTAGTAGAAGCACATTGAAACTACTGCTCCTCTTTTGAGGAGTCGTGGTTTCAGTGCATTCTGCAAGATTTTGCTTTGTGCCTCTTTGATGAGTAGCAGCGATTCACTAGTGTGTTACTTTACAGTCGACAGTGTGGAGTTTGGTTTGAATGGTGCCTTAGGGGACTGTATGGCTGCTTGCATTTGTGGTCGTTCTTTGCTCAGTGCCACATTTTCCTGGCGATGCCAAGTTTTTATTTCATTCACTTCTGCACTGTCATTGTGTTAATTGACGCGCGCCACAGGCACAATTTTCCCTGCACTCGATGCTGGGAACCTCGGTTCTGAACGGCTTCTCCTGTTGTCCATGTGGCTTGACCTCCCACATGGACATCTTGAAGGCTGTCAGATGCACTGCAGCTTTGGCTGAACTGCGAGCTGCAAAGCTCAGAATACGGGCTGGTGCGGTTCGATGGAAGCGAAATGTAAAAGCACCCGTGTCAGCACACATTAAAGAACCCCCGGTGCATAATAGGGAACCCCTTGAGGGATTAAGCCCTCAAAGTTGCCACCAGTGGCTCAAGCAGTTGAAGTGGTGCTTTAGCAACAATGTGAAGCTAGGGAGGTGTGTGGTGCTACCAAAATGCACGGAATTCAATGCCATCATTTCTTCCTGCATGGTCTCCAGCAGTGTAGACTGAGCTATGGAATTTGCTTTCTCAGAGGCATGACATTTCTGGACGTTTGCTCATGGAGTCACAGCTGCTTTGACTTTGCAGTTACCTAGCAGCTGTGCTCAAAAGCAGAGACGAAAAGTTTGGCTCTCATTCCAGTAAGCAAAAATGTATTTCCAGGCATAATTTTGTTTTTGAGTCTAGCGCAGTTTCAGTTTGAAGTGTTGTTTTGCAGAACTGCGACAAGGTTGAGGTCCTTTTTGTGCCCACCGTGCAAATGGTCTGGCTGCGCTACCACACTTTTCATTGCAGCTGAGCGCCACAACCACATCCGCTTTTCATTGCTGCTCTTTTTCCTTTTTTCCGCTTTGTTCCCCTCCCCATGTGTAGGGTAGCCAACTGGGCATCGCCTGGTTAACCTCCCCACCTTTCCGTCCATTTCTCTCTCTCTCTCTCTCAGCCAGTCAGTGAGCGCTCGAGGTCTGTTGGTCGGTCCCTCAAGGGATTGAAGTTAGAGTGCAACACAACTGATTCAAGGTAGTGCAACTCAGGCCAAGCCTGCACCTGTAAGCAGGTAGAGGGTGTTACAGTTGAAGCCACACTGAGGGTAACACCATCCAAGCTTTATTCTCAGTAAAAATCTATTCTGTGGCTCTTTCTGGCTATGTTGATGTTTGTTTGGCAGCTAAGAATGTACTTATTGCTGAGAGAATTGGATTCAAAACTTTTGTCACTACTCAAGCGAAACTCGTGACACCAGGACCGAAATAGGATTTCACCGCTTGGAAGTGAGTGGCGGTGCAGCCTAGCTTCAGGAATCTGTGCACACACACCGTAGTTTGCTTGTGGGAATGGTCGATGGTAGCAGTTAACACAAACCCATTTAAGGTGAATTCTTCGATAAGGTGAACAAGACGAGAGCATATGGTTGGTTTCCTATTGACTACTCAGTGCAAAAAAAAAATAAAAAATAAAATCCGCTTAGGACGACGAACTATTTCACCCACGGCAACTCCACGCAACAGTACTCGTTGAGCATCCGCAAGGCAATCTCAAGGTAGGCTAGAGGAAAAAAATTGACAGAATGCTTCTGTTGTGACCAAATGTTTAGGGGAATCCCCCAAGGTGGAGTAGATTTGTAATAAGGGAGTAATTACTCATTGGCATCCACCCGAGCGCAGCCATACGGCTACAAAGGAAAGCTATACAGCTTTCTCAGAAACTTGTAGTTAAAGAAAAATTCGTCCTCGCCTTACCATAAGCTTGCCGTCCCGGTTAGCTCAGTTGGTAGAGTGACTGCTCCGGTGAAGCGGTGGTCCCGGGTTCTAACCCCGGACCAGGACGAATTTTTCTTTAACTACGAAGTTTCTGAGAAAGCTGTATAGCTTTCCTTTGTAGTCGTATGGCTGCGCTCGGGTGGACGTCAATGAGTAATTACTCCCTTATTACAATGCTTCTGTTGCAGAAAAACATGCCCCCGCAGGAGAGCTTCTATGCGTCTTTCACTCACTTTTGCAGGGTAGCTTCCCCATGCTTTTATGCGAAGTTGCGGGAGATTGTTCTTGCGGGTGTGGGTAGGGAAGACATGGCACCAGTCTGTGCGTGACACAGTGATCTGACATGCCTTGGCGTCACGCACACATCGTGTGCAGTGTGTTGTCTCCGGTAGATGAAAAGGCGCTTAGCATACCTACTGGGCATGGAAGCTGAGTTTTAAACTGATGTGGTATTTGCAGCATGGATTTTCACTGCACAGCAATCTGAAACGGCCACGTATCGGCTCTGAGTTTGTGTCTCCTGCGGCGGGCGGGCAGATGTGTGGCTCATCTGCTCTGTACTTGACAAAAGCCATGCTGCAGAAAGAGTGGGATAAGATAGAGAGAAAAACGGTGGCGTGCTTTCAGGGCCCTTATCATACGACTAATGAGCTGGGCACTTTCAGTGGGCTTTAAGCCGCTGGGGAAGCACAAAAAAAAAACATGGAAAAACAAAACACAAGTAGTGGTCACTGGAGAAGGTAGAGAAAAGGAGAACTGAAGAAGAGAAACTAAACCAGTGCCGTTTTCAAGAGGTTGATGTGAGATTTTTCATCCGCTGTCTCAGCTCACTTGATATACAGTAAAAACTCGTTGATACTGTTTTTAAAAATTGAGGAAAAAGTGTATTATCTGGGAAAATATATGATCCAAGCCACCTAATTTTGAGAAACATAATGGTTGAATGGGTACGAAGACATTTATTGACTTCACTTCATAAAAATATCTGTTAGCATTTCTTGGCACAAGATCCGAACAGATCCTTTTCTAGTGCTCGCAGAATTCAGTTTGCGTTCACACTGTTTTAAGTGCAGAAGGGACTTTGTAACACACCCGCTTCATCGGCAGCAATGGTGAAAGTGACCAAAACCTCTTCCTTGTTGTTTTTGGTTGCTTTGCCCATTAGCACTTAAGTACTGCAATGAAGCCACCGCGGCGGCTTATTGTCGCGCTGTTCTGCTTTTTAAGGGGGGACACTGGTCTTTGAGACCAAAAAATCGATCTTCAAAAAAATGACATTTGTGGAATCTGCAGCTATTATTTTCCAACTGTACCAATTTTTTCCTTCAAGAAATCAACATTTTGACTGCAATATTCAATTCAGATCATTGTGTTGGCTGAATTTATGCAGGAGCAGACAATTTAATGCCGTGAAAATTTTGGACCTCTGGCTGTCTTAGTATGTCGACATCTCAACATCTAGGACAGATAGAGATGTCATATTGTTTGCTAAGGGAAGCTGAAGGCACAGTGTGTGCAATAGTCGAAGCAGATTTGTTCAATCGCACTTCAAAAATTTATAATTTCACAAAGTTTATCCATGCATTGCATTCACACCTTGAACATTGATGTTCCAAATGGTGTAAAATTACTAATGAGGGTAAAATGGAAAAATGGTTGATTATTGCACTCTGTACTCACCATACTATGTAGCCATGGATTAAAAATGATTTTTATTGAGCAGTTTTTTTTTTTTTGCACAGAGGTACTAATGAATGACTAATTAAAATTAATTATCTTGGGAACCAACTAATTTGTGAGAAAGGTAATTTCATTGTTGAAATCAGAATAAGAAACTGAGCAAGGTGGTTCAGTTTCATTAGGATTGGACTGAAAGTAAGGAAAATAGGTCTAAGACCAGTGTCCCCCCTTAACGGACCCGGCCCACTCTTATGTAAGTGCATCGCTGTAGTTCGTAGATGCTTTGCCATTATGCACTGCAGAGAAACCTCAGCTTTTCTCCTTTTCATGTCGCGTCCCCGCAAAAATGGCTGTCTCGAATGCTAGCATGCCATTTTTATATTTGTTGTTGTTAGTGGTGGTGGTGGTGCTTCGCCTGTTTACATCTACGCATGACAGAGAAGCCACCTTAGCAGGTGATTGCTGCTGCATTTCAGCTTTTCATGTTGCATGCCCTCACCTTTGGCTCACTTGTATGTTTGCGCATGTGTGGTTGGTCAATAAGCATATTATATGACCAGAATTTGTTGAAATTTGAAACGTAGTAGCCGGGAAATCGTGTTATCTGGGAACGTAATAACTGGGAGAAATATACTTGGAAATATAACTGACATTTTTAATATCTGTGATTTTGAGCTTACAAAGTGGGAAATTGTATGAACTTGGAACGTATCAACGAGGTTTTACTGCGTATAATGCTCTCTTTACCTTCATCTTATCACTGACAGGCAATTCTCTTCGTTCTTGTCATGCAGCAGATATTTTGGCGCGTCTGGCCTGCTCATATGCCCTTTTTTGGGGACACTTCTTTTAAGATGGGCAAATTTTCATGGTCCCTTCAAGTTCATCTTAAAGGGAATCTACTTTTGATTTTTACCTTTCCTAGCTTACCAAAGCTCCTCTTTCAGCAGTCAAATTAGCCTCCTTGTAAACACAGGGGTGGAAGTGCTGCGCCAATTGCGCCAAATTGATCTTCTGCGCCAAGCTGCGCCTAAACGGCAATTTACGCCCAATGCAAGTGTACAGAGCAAGTTTAGCCGAGTGTTATTGTCGGCTGGGCAACACTGGGCGCTCGCTACGAAACGGACGCAACCGTATTCGCATCGACAGCTTCGTTAGCTTGTGCTCTTGTGCTTGTCGGCGCAGCTGCCACGAATGGCTTGTACAAGCATGAGTAAAAATAAGTACCTTTAACTATTATCTGGTAATATAACTTCATTGCGGCCGGTATTGTGAACTTACCTCACATAGCAAGCTGTATTTATTGTGCAGAAAACGGGATACCAGGTTCACTTGCATATTTTGTGCACTATTTTCAGTAATTAAGGGCTCCAAAAAGAGACGCGGAGATTTCGCGAACACGTCCTATAAAAAACTCTATGAACATCATAATGCGCATATATGTCCTACATTGTTGCGCATACGTCGACCCCCACTCGCACCTCTCGCTGGTAAAAAAAAAATAAAAAATTCCGTATAGGTCGACGCAACCTCCATCATCGCGGGATGGTATGACGCCGCATGCGCAGCTCTAAGCAATAAACGCGCAGCGGTACAATTGCAGAACCAGTGGAGATAAACGGCGCTAAAACGGCGTCTTTGCGATAGGCCCGGCTGACTAGTGGGAAACCGAACCGCCAGCAGTTCGGTTGTTTAGAATTTCGGACACCTTGTCCTGGAAAGCAACCACCGGCGCGAGTGGGCTGGGTAAACGGCATGCGAATATAATTTTCTTTACCAGAATTTAACAAACGAATTACGAACTCCTTACGAGTGGAGCTGCCAGGAAATGGGTACCAGGCTTTCTGCCCGTCGTGCTTGCACCTCGCACACAGCAGTTATGAAATTGCTTTGACTTGGCCTGGCCAGTTACGTGGTTACGCCTTCACAGTGGTGCGGCCGGCATCCCCTCACTTCTCGCATCTTTCACAGCCATACACGGCAACAAGTTCGCGCCGTTCTTCCACAGCCTGCCTTGCGTGCACCCGTGTGTACGCTGGTGCATTTTTTTTTTCATATATGTTTGAATAATAAATTCTGGGTGTGCATTTAAGCGAGGGCGCAAGTTATGCGAGTAAATAGAGTAAGTTAGCCCCCTCGTTGGTTTGGCTGCGCAATTTTCCGAATTTTTAAAATCCATCGGTTGGCGGGTATTGATTTATTTTGTTTTTGGTTCTGACATAGTATATTCGAGATTCTGCTGCACTGTTTTGATGGTTTGGTTGTGGCTATTAAAAAGTTATGCAGAACTGAAAGGCTTTAAAGTTTACCAAGCAAGTCCTATCGCTTGAATTCTCGGCGCATTATTATGTGACAGAATTAGGCGAACAGTGCAGGTCCTTTTTCCTTATAGCTCTCACTGGAATGATACAATTAAGTGGATTGAGTGGGAGAAATTTTGGTATCAAACCTATTTGTACATTTGTTTCTGTGGGGAGCGAGCTGACACTTGTTGCTGGTTTTGTTTTTAATGTTTATCGGCAATGTCTTTGTATTCTATATGGCAGTAGGTAGTTCTAGTCCACTTTGCTTCTAGTCATTATATTTACTTCAAGCCAATTACCATCTGTGATCCATTTTTCACTTGTTTTCTCTGATACGTTCAGTAGTAAACCAGTCTGAAACAGTTTACCTTAATTGTCTCGGCTAATGGTTTACCACTAGTGTCATAGTCATATACAGTCGACGACCGATTTTTCGGACTCTCTAGGGACCGCGAAAACGACCGAAAAATCGGGCAGTCCGGAAAATCAAATTTCACCGAAAAAATCACTAACTTATCACCAATATGCCGGAGGAAGCGGCAGTTGTATTGCACATATTCTAAAGCTTCTCATGAGTATATTTCACTGCGCGACATACCGTATGAACGTGTATAAGGGCCGCAATTTTTTTTCCAGATTCGAGGGCCAATTTTCAGGGTGCGGCCCATACACGCGACGTGCGAAAAAAAAAATTTTGTAAGTAAAAACACACCAACCAGGGAATGAGCGACATTTATACTACGCTCAATCGTCACTCGCGCACGCTCATCCCAAAAGAAGCCGCGCAGCATGTCTGCTGCGAACGCGTAGCCGTTGTTCCGCGCTTCCATCACATAGCAGCTCTTCTTCCAGTTCGGGAAACTCGCACGGCTTGCCTCGGAAAGCGCGCTTTTTGCAGCTTGTGTTCTCTTTTGGTTGCACCATCATTGGACGCACTTTCTTGGCCACGTCGAATTTTCCGCCCGCCGCACGCTTACCGTGTTCGAGAGCTAACTCCCAGCCGTGTAGCTTAAGGTGCTTGCCTATCGTGCTAAACCTGCGAAGCTCGGCGGCAGCACGCGAAAGCCACAATCGCAACTATTACGGCTGGAGCTAGCGATACTGATGCCGATGTGAATAGCGAAAAATCGCGGCAGGAAAAAAAGTTGATGATGATGATGACGGCCTCGGGCGCCATCCAAGGACGGCACTTAGAAGCTCCTGTGCGCGCGCGCGGCCTCCACGAACGACGCAGCGCTGGAGCAGATCTCGGCGTCCACGGCGCGCGCCGTGGCCGCCGCGATCTCTGGCGGCGCGCCAAAAGCACGCTTTGATCGCGGAGGCCACAGCACATGTGTAGCCTCCACGATCAAGCGCTCCGCGATTTTATTCGCGTTCCGTATTCGGTACGAAAGACTTGGCACAGATGAGTTCCGTGAACTCAGACTGCGGTTCAAGTTCGTGCGGCGGAAGACATTCAAGAACAGTATGAATTCGAAAACACGCGAGCGCAATGTGCCGACTCGCGCAGAATTTCAGCGTCGCAAGTTAAGAGGCTCCCTTTAAGCTTGAATTTCGTTTTGTTTGATCAAGTTTTCGGTCTCTCCTGCAGTTTTATTTAACTCTTTCCTTACCACGGGGAAATTGGCTGTTTTTTGTATGGTTTAGTTACGAATTCTTTGTGCAACAGCTACTAAATGTACAGTGCCATGCGGTACATAAAAGTGAAGGTAAATGAACGTGCTTTCAAGCAGTATTTATTTTTAAGAAATACAAAAAAAATGATTTACATAAAAAAATATTCATGAACAAAAAAAAACAAAAAATGAAAAAAGTTTCTGAGTAAGGAGTAATATCTCTGGCAAAAAATTTTTTACCGAAATTCCAAAATATACAAAATGTGGGTATATCAATAGGCAACATTTCTTTATAAAATGATACCCATACACTCAGTACTCTTTGAGTTAGGGAAAATTACAAGACGCATAGTGAAATATTCAAGTTCTTGATTGGTCCTACTTAAATTTTTTTTTCAAGGAAAAGATTAACTTATAGCACAATACTATATACCAAAACGCGCGTGTTAAATGCACAGTACAAAAGCACATTACGAAAGAAATACAGTAATAACAAAATGGGTAATAAAAATTAGCAATCACAAATAATTAATGAAATTCACTGCAAACTTCCTAAATGAGTAACTCCGACGACGCGACATCGATGTCCGAGTCATCTGTGCTCGATGAGTCTAAAAGATCACTTGCGGGTCGTCGGGATCGAGCAAAACTGCGATCTTTCGAGCGCGCGCGGTTTTGGATGTCGACGCCATCACTCCGCTCAAGTGCGCGTCAACCTTCGCACCCGCGCGCCCTTTAAAAATCGCCGCCACGCGGTAAAAATGTGAACCGTGCAGAAACGGAAACTCTACTTTGTATACAATCACCGAGATGGCGCCACAAGTCCAGGGCGCAGTGGTATTTTTAAAATTCGCGCTCAAAAACTTCGCTCGCCGGCGATCGACGCTAGTGCCGTGGTAAGGAAAGAGTTAATGAGGTTCTACTGTACACATTATATGGCGGCTTAGGTACTGGCGGCGAGTGCGAATGAGGTCCGAAAAATCGAGTGGTCAGTTGCGGTGCATCCGAAATTTCAAGCACTCTTACATATTGGCTCTATGGGCCATGTCGCGGTGCCGTGAAAAAGTCCGAGTAATCAAACATGTCCGAAAAATCAGGCGTCTGAATTTTCGGTCATCGACTGTATATGGTGTTTTTGGATTGAAGTGCTCTGGGTTTGTTTAATACAAATAAAACTATCCCCATTATGTTGTTTTCTTTTTGTTTTTCTAAACTGAAATTAATAATAGCTAATGTACTGTAACTGCTGTTCGTAATGTAATAGCTGCCTCATGTCTTTTTTTTTAACCCTTGCAAATATCTTCAGAACAATTGCAGTCCTTTTAATTAATTCTGGCCTGTGGGATCCGTGATCAACATCTATGCAGTTTTTGGACTAGTTGCAAACAAAATTGCTGTCAGTCGCATTTAAATGTCGCCAGTCTGCTCCAAAAGTGCTCCGAAATAGCCTACAAATTGCTCCAAACCTGCTCCAAAATGGGAATTTTGCTGCTCCACAGCTGCTCCAAAATAAGACTTTTGCTGCTCCCGTGCCTGCTCCAAAAAGCTGGAGCCTGCTTCCACCCCTGTTAAAGGGACACTGAGGAGAAATTGAAATTGGCTTGTATCGACAGAATACCAGCTCCTGATTACAAAAACGCCACTCATACTGACAACAAAGCTCTTGTAACGTAGAAAAGAGCAAGAACCAAAATACAGTATCGCCGCCACAGGCCAAACTCGCAAGTACAAGCGTCATGACGTCATATAACAAAACAGTGTTGCTAGAACCAATGGTTCTAGCAACGCTAGGACACGAGAAGCACAAATCACTGAGGCGCAGCCAATGCATGCGCAAATCTCCTTGACGTCGCCAGATGGCGCCACGTGCCGGGCAGCTACGCGCTCGCCTGAAGCATCGGGACCAATCAGCGCCTGCTCGCCGGCGTTAGGCGGGCTCCCGGTATTCCGCTAGCGGTATCAAGGTACACGGTATGCTAAAGGTGTCTATTTGCGAGAACTTCGTTGACGACTTCGAGAACGAGATCCATCGTAACGCTCGCAAAACGCCGGTGCAAACGTAAGCGAAGCGACTGTAGCGACGGCCGCAATAGCCGATAGATGTCTTCAACGTGCGGCCGGCGGTAGCTTTCTTTTCGGCTGCTGCTAGGCTGCACTGCTGGCCGCCAGAAATCACGGAGTCTGCATCACGTCATGTCACGTCATGTTTCACGTCACTTAGTCCTCTGTCGTCATAGCCGAATCCCAAGTTTGAATCACAGCGGCGGGAAAAACCTTTTCAACTTCGAATCCAAATTTCTTAGAAATAAATGCATTTTTCGCTGCCGGCCAAGTGGCAACAAAGCCATGACATGCCGAACTATCGGATTTTGCTGTAAAAAATATATTAATAGTGCTCTCCTCAGTGTCCCTTTAACAGAATGCGGTAGCCTGTCTGTACAGGCCACCTTCAATTTACCCTCGGTGTACCTCTAAGCACCTTGATGAAAAGTTTCGAGGGACGCCATTTTCCAGCCTCTCAGAAGGGTGATGTTTATATTGTTTACTGTGGCCTAAATTTTCTTCATTGTTGCCTTGAGGTGGTGCAGAAAAAATGTGCTCTGCTGCCGCTAATGTTCAAAGGCCCATGCCACATAGTTGCCAGGTTTGTATGACAAGCCAAGGCGGGAGCCCATTGGGAACAAAAGGGCATGTCTGTGGCAACTGCTTGCTGGTGGCTTGTGGTGACAGCTTGAAGGTATAAATGTGGGACGCTCTCTTGTGTGGAAAGCAGGCAAGCCCTGGCAGGTGTTGCGCATAAATGCTTCCCTGCGTGCATCCTGGCGACCGTAGTTGCAATGGGGCGGTCTGCTGTTGAGGGGGCCAATGGAGCAGTGCATGCAATTCCTCTCTCCATCCAGTTTGCGCTGCCATGTATGTTGAAGCACGTAACCGTCCTGCAGGCCTGGCATCAGGAGAAGAAGCGGCGGAAGCCCTGTGACGGCACAGAAGCAAAGCAGAGGTTTCGGGCAGCAACGAACAAAATGCGGCTGGAATTGGTGAAGAGCTGGCGGGGTATTACGCCCGACAAGAACTTCCAGTTCCGGCGGTTTCCCAAAGACGACCTAGGTAGGGGCTTTTGCTTACGTACAAGTCCAGTCAGCCATTCCCCCCCCCCCCCCCCCCCCAAAAAAAAAAAAAAAAAAAAATTATTGTAAGAAGGAAGTAGTGACGAAAAATTTGCATGATGTAGGTCTGCCATTGTGTCTTCACTGCAGTTGGTTCAGTGCATTGTAGTGTTGGGTTAAGTTCTGTGGGAAGAAAGGGGATTTTCATTTTTTTTTTGCTTCCTTTGTGCGTATGCATGTGTGACCATGCCATTAAGTTATCGGTGCTGTGATGTGCCCTTGATTTTTATCTAACAGCAGCTGTAACAAGCACCTAGGTCATCGTGCCCACCTGGTTATTTTCCAAAATGTGCATGCTGCCTTGAGTGACCATGAAGCCGTCACTAGCAATCTGGGAGCAGTTTTACTCTGATCTTGCAGTTGCCTGCAAAATTGAGTGACCGTCTCTTGCATGCAGTTTTATACATACCAACAAAGCCAACAGTCATTGAAATGAAGGAAAGCAAAGGGAAATTTTTTTTTATCTGTGGTATTGATTGTTGGGAATCTAGAGTAACCACTTAATAATGCTTGCCTTTGCTTCTTTATAACATCAAGGAATGCAATAAGGTTGAAATTACCATTCTGCCTGTCATAGAACTTGAGTTGTAGGGTTTTTAAGTTTCCATTTCAGAAATGGGAGTGCAAATTTTACTTCTCCTTTCTGAAGTGGCAATTTCAGAACCTCTTAACTCTACTCTACTCCACTCTTATGATTGGCTGGATGACATTTTTACTCTTATTGCACTCTTTGATGTCAAGGCAAATCAATAGCATTGCATTTCAGCAAGTTACCTGGCGTAGAATTTCTTAAAAGCTCTCAGCAAAAAGCTTGCAAAGCATATTACATAAATGCACAAGGATTTGTTTTGCATGCAATTGAATGAAAAATTTAGGATTAGTGCACAAAAATACTGTCCCCTGAGGATTTCAGAATCGTGACTTCATTAATAAGTTTTTCTAAGACCAGCTTTCCACCTTGACACAAGCCATGATTTGAAGTAGGTGACAGAAAGTCAATGCTGATGAGTATGTGAACTGTTTTTTACGCACTAGACACGAACAGCCGTAACAGCTTAGTAGGCTACACATAGGATCAGCAATATTTATGCTTGCATGCGTTTTTTTTTTTCGTTTAATGCAAACATTTTTATGTTTTCTCCAGAATACTTGCTTAGGCATGCTGACTTGGATCAAGATGTTCCTTGGTACCGAACTGAGCCCGCACCGTCTGGTGAAGTACATGGTTCTGAGGACATGATTCTTTCAACGATGGAGCCGGAAGAAGGCTTGTTCTCAAGCACAGTGAGTTTTGTAAGGCCTACCAGGCAGGAGCGAACATGGTGTAGCGCTCTTGATCAGTGAAAGCTCGGCAGCTACTTGGAGAAATTCTTTAGCATTAGCAAGATGGTGGCATTCATCATAATCAAGCTCAGTTAAAGGTACATATTGAAGCTACAGTAAAACCCCGTTAATACATAGTTGGAGGGGGCGTGGTAAAAGTGTGCACTATCTGGTAGTGCACGTTAACCGACTAGTAAAAATTTGCCATTATTCACACTCGACGGAAGGAAAATTCAGGCACAGTAAATCTCCCATGAATACACGTACGTACGTGTGCTTTATTTGTTTGCTGCCGTGTAGAAGTCTGTCATTTTCAGTTGCCGCCACAGCGGCCGTGCGGCGACAACAGCAGTCTCAAAAGCAGTGAGACTGGGGGTAAGCTTTTGCATGAGGGCCAACTTGGCGAATGCCCTCATAACCACCAATGCTTGAGCAGCTTCTGCCGCAGTAGGGCTGAAATCTTGTGTTGCCAAGTCGTCGCCGCTGTCCTCGTTCTCAGTGTCCTCATCACCTTGGGGTGGCGTAACAGTGGCAACAATCTCACTGTCCAACTAGCCCGGAGACGTTGCAACCTCGCTGTCGACCTCGCAGAACATTTTGAAGTCAACAGTCTTCGCACCGCCTTGTTGCTCCAACACCTCCAAGTAGGGCGTCACAGTCATCGGCGGGATTGCTGACTTCGGGATCGCTTGCACGCGCTACCAATTTGGCCTACGCGAAGCAATTCTGTTCCGTAACGGGGTCAATCTGCTGCCACAAGAGCGCTAGGAGGTGCACCGCACCTAGCAGATCGATAAAATACATCTTCCCGCTTTCCATCACATTCTGCATAGGAGGTTCTTCTTGTAGTGATGCTTGGCCAAACAAATGCCTTGGTTGAGAGGCTGCACAAAGGCCGTTGTGTTGGGTGGCAAGAAGAGGAGCTTGATTGCGCCCAAGTTTTCCAACCCAAAATGGGAGGATATGTTCTCAAGCACTAGCAGGATTTTTCTTCTTTCTGCCGTGAAACACCTATCCAACAGCCGGATGAATTCTTCAAAAAGCTTGGGAGTCGTCAGGAAGTCATTTACGCTTTTTGGTTACTCCTGTAAATAACGCCTGAGGGTGATCGACCGCCTTTGAAACACCTTGGTTTGGCGTACAGGCACGGTCAAAAGTAAACAGAGCATGCAACTGTCTTCGAATATTTTTTATGCGTCACCTAATTGATGTGGAGGAGAAATTCTAGAGGCCCATGTACTGTGCGATGTCAGTGCACGTTAAAGAACCACTGGTGGTCGAAATTTCCGGAGCCCTCCACTACGGCGTCTCTCATAGCCTGAGTCGCTTTGGGACGTTAAACCCCATAAACCAAACCAAATTTCCAGCAGTGGTACGTGCATGCTGGTAGTGGAGGTTGGTGGGCTTTCTTGTAGACAAACAATGCTTCTTCATTACCAGTGGGGAAGGCGTGATTGCACTTCGAATGCAATAGCGTGCTTCGTTTCCTTATGGCCGTGCCTGTACCTTCCAATCATGAGTGGCAACTTATGGCTTCCTGTCATGTTGACCGCAAAAGCAACCGATATTCTTTCTTTTGCAAGCTTGCCACCGATGCAGTTTTCCCCCTTGAATGTCAGCGTTCTGTTGGGCAGAGGTCGGTAGAAAAGCACTGACTCATCGAAGTGAAGACATCTTCCTCGGCGTAGTTGGCTAACTGTAGTTACAGTAACCCATTTTGCCATTCTTTGGCACTCTCTTTGTCCGCGTGTGCTGCCTCTCCGCACACCACTCTCGAACTTGTATTATAGTGTGCTTTGAACCTAGACAACCAACCGTTACTGCAAGGGAAGTCTTTGCAGTTCAGCTGGGCCACAAACGCTTCCGCTTTTTCGGAGAGAAGGGGCCCAGTGTCTGGCAGGCTTTCTTATCTAGCTTTTTTAAGCTACAGCACCAAAAGCTTTTTCCCTGTCTGGAAAAGCAGATCCCCTCAAGCAGCACCTCTTCATATTCGATGCAGCTGTGCTTTTCAGCTTCTCCCGAGCATTCCAGATGCCACGGACTGTTAAGAGCAAGTCCCACGCACGCGCTAGTGCACTCTTCGTTGTTCCATTTTCAATGAAATGAATAACGTCCAACTTCTCCTTCACTGTCAGTACGCGATACTTCGGTTGAGTAGGTTTCGGCAAAGTGCCGACCGTTCACACACACACTGATGCAGCAGCTGCTTTATGCTTCGCATAGGACCAGCTCGGAACGAAGAATGCCACCACAAACTCGTGTTGATCCCATGCAGCATAATGCGCGTAGTGTGAGGTTGGCGCGAGGTTACATGGTCTGGTTGGACAAAAAGACGCGGGTTCGATCCCGGCCGCGGCAGCTAGAATTTCTTTGGAGGAGAAATTCTAGAGGCCCGTGTACTGTGCGATGTCAGTGCACGTTAAAGAACCCCAGGTGGTCGAAATTTCCGGAGCCCTCCACTATGGCGTATCTCATAGCCTCAGTCGCTTTGGGACGTTAAACCCCATAAACCAAACCAGTGATGGTTACTGCGATATGGCTAGCGACGATATTACTCAATAATGCGTTCGCGCGCAAGAACACAGAAGCAGCCGATGCTTCCTGGGCTCCTCACTGAAATGGCTGCAATGTTGTATCGCCAGTGGTCCGCACATTGATAATTCTTTTTGGAAAGGCGGAAAATGTTTTGCAACACAGCACGGCACCTGCCAAACTGCGAAGGAAAGTATGCATTGAGCGGTAGGCATTTCATGAGCCACTATGTCTTAAGCGATCAGCCAGTACATGGGTTTCAGTGGTGGCTAAGCCAGGGAATTCTCATAACTACATCTTAACCGCAACTACTTGTTAAGCGAGTACGTATTAACGAGGTTTTACTGTAGGGCAGGCTTGTGCGCTGACATCTAGTCAGTGCGATGCGATGGTGGAAAGGTAGGGAGGAAGCAGGAAGGCTGCAGGAAACTGGGGCTCAAGTGCCAAGAATAACAGGGAAAAGCTGCTGGTAGAATTTGTGCAAAGCAAGTGTCTAAGAATCGCTACTTTTTTTTATGAATGTCAAACGGGAAGCAGATGCGAAAGAGCCATAATGGGGAGACTGCAAATGAATTGGGCTTCATGATGGATGCCCATCCTGGCATCGTGCAGAATGTGGAGTTGCTAGGCAGGGCGAGGTGTGGCACTGGTAGGGCTGTAAATGGCCTGCACCCAAACGCTTCATCTGCAGTGGGTGCGTTCTTTGACCTTGTCCCTACTGCCGAAGCATAGTACTATACTGCTACCATAGCACTAGGAGGTCTTCAGGTTAGCCTTGACTTGGAAAGTGAATGGCAGAAGATTGTCGAACACGAAGCAGATAAATGATTTATGAGAGGGAGACTACAGGAGGCCAGAGTTTAGGTCGAGGATGGATATTCTGCTTCAGCTGAGGAAGAAGAGTCGAGCATGGAAACGGGGTAACTGCCTTGTTAATATAATTACGGATTGTTCAATAGAAGCAGGGGTAGGGTAGCTAGGCACTACTGTGCTGGCAAGCTTCACAGGAAACAAAGGACCTTGGTAAGAAATTTATTTATTTATTTATTTATTTATTTATTACCTCAAAGGCCCCGGTTGTGGGGCATTACATGAGGGATGGGCGGATTACATGCAGATTATATAAAGATTACAGAGTACATAAAGATCAGGATACATAAAGATTACTGATTACATAAGGATGGCCTCAATCTTTTTCTTGAAGTCGATGCAGTTGACGATGAGTACGGCTTCCGGCGGCAGACCGTTCCAGTCCCGAGATGATATGACAAAAAAAGAACGGAAATGAGATGTAGTTCTTGCAGCGGGTGGGTATACGGTCTTGATGTGGTTGTTGCGGCTAGAAGTACGATGAGCTGTTGATATGATAGATGATCCTAAAGGTGAATGATAGAACTTGTGGAATAGGCATAGTCGAGATATTTTTCTTCTAGTTTCAAGGTTAGGCAAGGATGCTCTGGATTTTAAAGAGGACACGGTAGTATAGTAAGAGTAGTCACAATAAATAAAACGGATAGCGCGGTTTGGACTTTTTCAAGGATTATAGAAAGGTTAGATTGATGAGGATCCCATACTGCTGATGCGAATTCTAGTTTAGGTCGGACGAATGTTTTATAAGCTAATAATTTGATAGAAGGGGTACCAAAACGAAGATTTTGACGTAGGAAGCCAAGGGTGCGGTTAGCGTCGTTAGCGATGTTCGTGATATGCGAAGACCATGTTAGGGTATGAGTTAAGGTGATGCCAAGATACTTACAGGACAGAACAGATGATACTTCAGAACCGAAAAGAACATATTTTGAGGGAATATGGGATTGCCTGCGATGAAAAGAAATCATACATGTTTTAGTAATAATAAGGGACATTAGCCAATGCTTGCACCAAGTTTCGATTTGGGTTAGATCAGTTTGGAGGGTGTCAGAGTCAGTTCTGCTGGTAATAGGGCGGTAGATTACACAATCGTCGGCAAATAATCGGATGTTCGAGTTGACGTTAGAGACAAGATCGTTAATGTAGATTAGAAAAAGCAAGGGTCCAAGCACTGTGCCTTGTGGTACACCTGAAGTAACGGGGGAAAGAGGTGACGATGATTTGTTAGCGTAGACAAATTGCTCTCTGTTGGTCAAAAAATTTTGTAGCCATTTTAACACCAAGTGGCTAAGGTTAAGACGTGAAAGTTTTAGTAGTAATCTTTTGTGGGGTACCTTATCAAAAGCTTTTTCAAAGTCAAGGAAGAGCGTGTCAACGGGAATGTTTAAGTCAAGATGAGAGCTAAGATCATTAATAAAAACGGCTAGTTGGGTGTCACAGGAAAGTCCTTTTAGGAAGCCGTGTTGGTTAGGATGAAAAAACTTGACCGAAACAAAAAATTTAACGATGTGAGAATAAATAACATGTTCCATGAGTTTTGAACAGATGCTCGTAAGAGAAATAGGGCTTTAGTTTTTACATGAAAACGATGAACCTTTCTTGGGGACTGGAACGATCTTACCGATTTTCCAGTCTTGCAGAAGCACGCCTGATGATAATGACTGTTGAAAAAGATGGCACAAAAGGACACTAACCACGTTTTTAGTATTTTTTAGCACTTTAGAGTTCAAGCCGTCAATGCCAGATGATGATGACACTTTCAATGATTCAATTACAGTGGAACCTCGATTATACGACGTTCAGGGGACCGCGCGAAACCGTCGTATAATCCGGGTGTCGTATAATCGAAAATCAAGCGTGATATTTTTTAATGTCTGAACTTCATCGTCATCTTTTTTTTCCTTTTTTTTTTGGAACACAAATGCAGCACATTTTTGCCGGCAGAGGGCTAGTCTTCAACAAACAAGATAAAATGGCCGTTGAGGCTGCCGTGAACAGCGGGGCAGCGGCTCGCGTGGTTTTCTTGATAGGTGGAAAGATTAAGGCGCACCGGTTATCGACTGGCGAAAGTGTGCCTACCGTATTTACTCGATTCTAAGCACCCCCTTTTTTTCACGATCGGGATGCCCAAAGTGAGAGGGGGTGCTTAGATTCGAAAAATCTAAACTGACCCCCCACCCCCGGGCCCCTTTTCGCGACGAAATCTCGATGAAACGGGCGCGAGAAAAAACATTTTATTTAGGAAACATTCAAAAGGAAAATAGCTGCAGACAGTTCTGTGCCGCCATCTGTCTTGTAGTGTCGGAACGCAGCAACACAAAAAGCGCCGTGGACGCCGCTGTCCTCGCTTCGGCGAGCGCGGCCTCGCCCGCTTATCTGTGCGACGGGCGTCTTATCTTTCCTCTGATCTTTTAACTCTCCTCTATCTGCACTTGGCAGCGGTGGTGGCTTGGCTCGAGCCAGTAGGCAGGCCCATGCAATTTCCTTTTCATCCTTCTCTCAGTCACAACAACACCGCGCAGGCCGCGCCTCCTCGGGACTCCGACTACACAGGCTCGACGAAAAAGAGAGCAAGTGCACTTGGCGGCCTCGGCAACGCTCTCTTCCGTTCAAAAAAGGGGGTGCTTAGATTCGCATGCAAAGTTTTTTTCAGAAATTTTTTTTCAGAAAATAGGGGGGGTGCTTAGATTCGGGGGGTTCTTAGAATCGCGAAAATACGGTACATCCCGGCCTGCGTTTGCTGACGACCTTTTTTGACGGACAGTACGAGCCAGACGTCGTACGAAGCGGGGTCCTTCTAAAATTTGCGTCGTATAACCGAGGTTTTTAATGCATTGCCTCTATGGGGGTTTTGCCGGGACCGCACAAATTTGTCGTAAAATGCGGGTCGTCGCATGACCGGGGGACGTATAATCGAGGTTCCACTGGTTCAATGATTCAACAGAAATGACAGAGCACCAAAGTCGCAAACCTCACATACCAGACAACAGTAGTAGAACTGTCGAAATAATTAACACGGGTAAGGTGGGTAACATGAGGAAGTATAATAGGGAAGGAGAGAGAAAATAAATGGTTTTGATGTAACACCAGGGTCCACTGGTAATGTTGCCAGCACAGCTCTGATGTGCTTATCTTGAGTTTCCTGGCATGTGCAGATATATTGGGATGGTGGAGTGAGCCGGATTATTCATGAAGTAGGGTTACTGTTCAAGCTATAATTTCAAATTTCTGTGACTAATATCTCAGCAAAACTGAAGTACAGTCAAGGCCACTTACAACGAACCTGGCGGTCACGCGGATTTCATTCGTTGTATTTGAAGTTCATAGTAGAATCCCGCTAAGTAAACTTGGATATAGTGAAGTGAAACTTGCAGTCCCATTTCACCATCCATTGGCGGCTGTGCATTTTTTTTATATAGTACAGACATCTTTATGGGGAGATGAGCGTCTTAAAACTAAATTTTTATTTATGGCTAGAATCTGATGAAACTTTGCACAATAATGTATGTTTCTCTGTAGGTTTTAAATATGCGCTCATATTTGAGTTGCTGGTCTTAGATCACACGTTACCTTACAAAGTCTAGAGCATAATTGGATAATTTTTTATGAAAGTTTAATGAATTTTCACATTGCATTTTGCTGCTTTTTAATTACTTTGTAGCAGGATTACATTGTACATCCGAGAGGTAAAACACCACGTTGTTAAGTTTCATGGCGTCGTCCCACCGGTTGTGGCCGCTTACCTGCTCGTAGGAGGCAAGCCAATCCTCCACGTCGTGATCATCGGACCCCCTATAAATGGCTGGGTCCCGTTGTCGGAGAGCGCCAGGGCAAACGACGGGCATAGGCGAAGGGGAAGTTGACTGGCTTGCCTCGGTGGACATAGCTGAAGCGATGGTTCTGCTGTGAAGCTCCAGGACGTTGGCCAAAGGCTGTACCCAGCACCTCCACCAAATTGTAGCAGGATTTCCGGGGAAATAGCTTAAGGATAGCTAGCCAAAATGCCGGTCCAACCTTCGGTCATCAACCCAGCGCTCTCGCGCTGGTGGTGCGGCTCCCGCCGCTGCTCATCTTCCTCTTTACAAAATGAATTGATGGGAACAGAGTTCCCATACACGATGGCATTCTTAGTTTTTCTCTAAAGACATGACATCCTAAAAAATTATGTGAAGTTTTAAAAGTGACAGTACACTAAGAACTGGTACTCTGATAGCGTATACTGGCTATTGTACTCTCTCTAGCAGTAGTTTACTGCGCCCAATTGCCTAGGGAGTAGGGTTGTGCAAATAGTACTTTCTCCAAGCTGAATCGAAAATGAACCATATATTTTTATGAATATTCGCTGCTTGTGAGAAATAGCGAAGCACTGCTTTCACAGATATAGCTATAACTGTTAAAAGGTGTAACACTGATCTCCGTTTGGGGGGGGGAGGTCGCAACACGAAGTCAATGTACCGTATTTACTCGCGTAATAGGCGCACTCGCATAATAGGCGCACCCCTAGTTAGGGCGCGAAAAATCAGATTTTTTTATTTCCGTGCATAATAGGCGCACCCCGAACTTGGCACTGTGATCAATACTGTATTTACACGATTGCAAGCCGACGCCTCGCCACCCCCCGCTTCCCAATCTTTATTTTAACAAAGTTTTTGCTGAACTGACTACTAGTCCCTACTAGTGCTGCTGCCGTCGCTGCTGCTGCGGACCCACAGCACGTACAACGACATCGCATAGAACAGCCGCACACAGTTTTCAGGGATGCTCACTTTAAATGTCTGTTTGGAAAGCTTCATCTCCAGCCGGAAACGTTCCCGACTTAGGCCCGCGAAAACCTCGGCACTTGGAGTCGCGTACGAAAATTTAGGGACGCCGCAGTCGCAACTGCCGCACTTCTCGGCCACGTCGTATTTTCCGACCTGCCGCACGCTTGCCGCGTTCGAGAGCAAACTCCCAGCCGTGTAGCTGTTAAAGGGTCAGTCTACTTACTGAGATGAATGTATAAATAATGGCATATTCTGGTAGTTGGCACCCTATAACATCAATAACGAGGGGTCTGCGCCCGGTTTAGGCAGGAATTTATATTTTATTTCGGCGTTAAAAGTCGCGTAAAAAAGCATGGTGGCGACCCCAAACGTTCATTTTGTTCAAGAAAGTGGTAGTCTTTTTTTGTAGAAGCATAAGTGAATATACTACGTACCATTTGTATGCCTCAATGTCAGAGAAACGCACGTTTTGTTCTAGTAAACTGTAGAAGGCGTACCGCTCGCTTTTTCTGTAAATCACATGAATATTTATAGTTACACGTACGCAAAACGCAGGCACATTCCCACTTTTAGTTCAGCGTATGCTAGCAGAGACGCAAAAATAAACTCAGCCTATAGTGGTGCCATCTGGTCGTCAGGACGGCAACCATTGCTGTAAACAAACAGACTCTCCACTTAAGCCTAGGAGCGGCAGAGTCATCACTCTAATCATTAAAATAAAGCAAAATTATCTCTTATATGTTTTCTTATAGGCGAGATGAGACGAAGCGAAAGACAGGCGCCCCATTTATGGCCAGTGAACGCACTGAAAAAGGCAGCAACAACGAGAATTCAGTCCGAAGCGAGAGGTCCGGCTTCGACGGGCGCCGCCATGTTTGTCGCCACGTTGCGGAAATTCAGATGGTTGCCAGATGAGACTACCGTCTCATACAGATGTGTTCCCACATTAATAAATTCTGTTTTAAAATGTTCTACCGCACTCCTTGGCACCACAGCTGGCTAAACGGTAATTTGAGTAAAGAGCTATCGGTTGCCGCAAAGAAAATATGGTCGATAAAATTCAGTAGACTGACCCTTTAAGGTGCTTGCCCGTCGAGCTAAAAAATCAACGCTCCGCGGCAAAGCCATAAACCACGATAACTATCACGCTACCGCAAATCCCGGCACTTGACAGCAACAACAACAACAAAAAAAAACGAGCTGGAGATGCTGATGGCGATATAGATAGCGAAAGCTCGCGGCGGAGGAAAACGATGATGATGATGATGAGCTTGGCCTTGGGCGGCGTCTGGAAGCTCCTGTGCGCGTGTGTGGCCTCCGCGATCAAGCGCCCGTTGCGCGCAGCCGGAGCCGATCGCGGAGGCCTCGGCGCGTGCATTCCGAAAGTTTCGGTGCGGCCCTTACACGGACCTTTTTTTTTTAACATTTTCTTCGCGAAAACGGGGTGCGGCCCATACACGAGTGCGTTTACGCGGTGTGTTCAATTTTGCGAGTCGAAAAATTTCCGGAAATTTTACCCCGCGTAATAGGCGCACCCCGAACTTTGAGCCGGATTTTCTGGAAAAAAAGTGCGCCTATTATGCGAGTAAATACGGTATTAACTTTATCATTGTCATGTTGTGCACATAGCAAAAGCACCTTTTGCTCTTGATAACGGAAGCTAATAAACTAGCGCCATATCTCAGTGCATGAGACGAGCGAGAGCTATCATGAGGCATGGCCTTCGAGGTCAGGCTTAAAGGCCGGGTTTGCTGAGCCTGCCTGGACCCTGCTGCGTCGTCGAATCTCCATATGTTGACGCGCTCACTCATGAGTGCGCTCATATTGCCTCACTTGAGTGAGTCCCAAAAGGCGCGGGTTCGATCCCGGCTGCGGCGGCCGAATTTCGATGGAGGCAGAATTCTAGGGGCCCGTGTGCTGTGTGATGTCAGTGCACGTTAAAGAACCCCAGGTGGTAGAAATTTCCAGAGCCCTTCACTACGGCGTCCCTCATAGCCTGAGTTGCTTCGGGACGTTAAACCCCAATAAACCAAACCAAGCCTTCTGTCGTTCCCACATTCAATACAGTTCATCTTTGCAGCGACTCCTTGCCGCCCTTAAACAACTTAAGGCTGTTCTACGCACATTCCAGATTGCTGAATCAATTCATCTGCTCTGCGCAAAGTACCCATGTCCTGTGTGCGTGCACTGGATTTGCAGCCATGCTCACGATCCACATAACATTTATGCAGATGCTATAACACACCTTGACATATCAGACGGCCTGCCACCTTCCCCTCTTCTTCCAGATCTGTTCCTGTCCCATGTTTCCGATTCACAAGTTCTGCACCGTCGAACACACGCTTTAATTCCTCCGTGTTTGCACCATCTCCCCCGTAGTCTTACTTGGCAGGAGGAGGTATCCGTGCGCCAGATTTGGTCAGGGGCAGCTCTGACCCCACCTGTCTGTCATCGGTGGCATGATAAAGATCTGCCAGCAACTGACAGGTGCCTTCACCCTGGTGCTACACCAGACATTTGTGATGCGCGGCACTTGTTGTGGATGTGCCCTACGATGGCTCTTGTTAGAAAACGGCTCAGGTGGGCCTGCGGTGGAACTGCGAAGGTGATTATGTGAAGTGGACTATGAACAATATGACTACCTCACCGAAACTGGTCTTCACTGCTTTTAACTCTTGATCTCCTGCATGCCATTCCCCCTTTCTCAATTTATGCCTAATGGCTTGCTTCTCGGAAAAAAAAAAAAGATTGTTTCATGTAGGCAGTCTCTTGCGACTAGTTTCTCACTGACTGCCGCTGCCCCAGTATGTGATGCATTGCGTTCGTCTTAGTTGCATGTTTGTGGTTTGGAGCTTCCTTTGGTAGGTCTATACGACATTCCACTTTTATTTTTGTTTATTTGTTTCGTGAAGATTGGGGACCACCCGGCACATCAACCAATATGAGAGTAGGCCTGGCATGGTGTGCCTTTGTCTGTGCATAATATTGAATTAATAGCACAAAGGGCGACTTTTCACTTCCATTTTCAGTAGAAAAAGTTTCATTGCATTGTCATAAATGCAGTACTTGTGGAGTTTATAGAATTCTGCAGGGTCTTTACAGTGCAAATACCTCCACCAAAGCTGTGCCTGTATGGAAAAACAAGTGTGCTCGGAGTGAAAATGAAAATGGTCTTTTATTCTCCTCTCTTTTCAAATTCCCAGGCGGATTCTACCAGGAGGTCGTATGAACAAGGCCCTCCTCCTCTCTATGCTCCCAAGTTGGGCTCCTTCGGGGAACATGAAGTCAAAGTCTCCCCTGAAGTTCAAAACTCCACTTCTTTTGCTCCCGAGAGAGTGTATTATATCAAAGTTGAGCTGGATGAACCTGTCGTGTCTCCTGAAATTCAAGACTCTGCCGTCTTTACTCCCAAGTTGGCTTCTCCCAGCAAGATGCATGAAGACAGAGCATCTCCTGGATTTCAAGGCAGCCTGGAAAATGTGCCACAGTCTACCTCTTGTCAACAGGTAATATTATGAGCGGTGGAAAAAAAAAAAAAGAAAGAACTGAATTTACTGCTATTTTGTTTTGTGCAGGGTTTGGCCCCTTTGCCATCGGAAATTTTGTACCGTTTTTTAGTTCCATGGGGAATGAAGCTGTGTGTAAGATTCATTTAGCCGTTTAACTTACATTCACATGAAAGCGCTGTAATGCCTTTTTTTTTTTAAACTGGTTCAATATCCTGTTACTGATGGAATGGTTGATATCCTCTTTGTATGTAAATGACTGCTCTTTTCATCAAGTGAAATCAAATCAAAATTTATTAATCTTGATTTGATACATGAGTTATCGTTTCCTGTTCAGCCTAAGCACAGAGTGCTTGTTGGTTGTCTTGGCAGCACGGAGAATCATTGATTGTATACAAAAATTAGCCACTAAACAATGTAGTAAAATTCACTAGTATAAACTTATGATGCGTATTAGCCAAATTATGTACACATATTCAGCAGTCAGACATACAACTTGAGCTAAAGGAGGGAAAAAAAAGGCATCATATTGGCTTGAAATGAGCCATATCAAAACCTCTTACAGAACGTCTGCATGAAAACAAAGCAACATTCAACATGTAAGAGATTAACACTGGTGTATTTGCAAAAGTAATTGCTATTTACATATAGATTTTTGTCATTTTTGTTTTGTTTTGAAATTGCCGAACTCTTCAGTTTCAGTAAATATTGTTGGCACGTAATATCTCCTTATCTTTTTCTCTAATTTGTAAAGCAGCTTGGCTTTATTTATTGTTTTGTCTTCCTTAAGGCAACGCTTTTCTTGACAGGTACTTTGAAGGTGTTTGTAAAATAATGATGTGTGAGCACACTACAGTAGCCGACAGATTTTTCGAACTTCAGTAATACAGACCTGCATGATATTTCGGACTTCGTTGAGGAACCATCGCGCACCTCATAGAAACGTGTGCATATTCACGACCGATATTTATGACTCTGTGGAGTGTGAAAGTTTGATTTTTTTTGGACTAGAATAGATGCCGGCAATACTATGGAGATCGTTCTTTACCAAAAGTTCGTTTTATCAGCCTAATGTAGATGTAAGCGGGCATCGCTGTCACAACCAACTCATTCTTCTCTGCCGTGAAAGGCGCCATCTTGGATTCAAACAGTGGATGGGATGGGCTGGCTTGGATAGGCTTGGCTATTTGTTCTTCACTGTTGCCATTGCAGTTAATGGCACACTGAGCTTTGCCATCAAGGTGGCGTACTGAGAGCATGTGACCGTGTCGAAAATGGGACAGCGTCCGCCACGGAGGTTCTCTCTCTCTCTCTGTCTTTGTGACTGTCGTTGCCCATGGGAACACAGTTCTAGCTTCGCAAAGCGCATGTATTCATTCGCGGCATGAACTGCAGCTGCATCGCACTGTCCGCTTTTATTTAGTTTTTATTCAGTATTCAGTTCAGATTTTTATTCAATATTCCTTTGAAAATAATGTAGTGTTCTCCTGGTACTACAGAATTTCTGCTATTGATGAATGTAAAAACACTAGTAAAACTGTTTCTCATGCTAGGCTGTAGGTTTGCTTACCATGTTGAGTGCTGCATGATCGAAGAGCACTCGTCAAATGCACACTTACTGGCACTTTGAAATTGGATATAAACGCGCACTGTGTTGATTTAGAGGTTCCGCTGGTTTTTTTTCAGCAGCTTTGCAACTCCATTCGCAAAGCAGCGACTGCCCTTGACAATTGCTTTTCAACCGAGGCAACTGTTTGTGACTTGCTTTGCAACAAAAATGGCCTTTGCAACTTGTCTTTGTGAATGCACGCTTTTGTCTTGATCCAATGTAGAACCAGCAGCAGCCAACTGTGTCCCACTCCCAGCAGCGGAGGGTGAGCCACTGCAGCAGCAAAAGCTGGAAGAAAGTGATGCACCAGCGTTGGTTGAGACCCGTTCGGCTCACAACACCTTGTCAACGGTCGAAGTGCTGCTGAATCGCACTGGATGGCTGATTCCACTGTTCAGGGTGAGTTTCTCGAGGCTTAGCTTCAACTGCAGCTTTATTGATCCCTGTAGAGGCTCTTCTGCTGGGCGCTGGTGTGAAAGTGCAGCTCGTTGTCACACTGGGAAGCTGGCGCAGTTCGTAATGTGCTCAGAAGTGGAAGCCTGTGGGTGTTGTGTAGGGCAGTTACAGTGATGTGATTGCTGCACCAAACTGTGCCAGAAGTCAAAACCTGCTACATGCTGCGACATTACGACAAATTATGAGTAATCTGCGCCAAGCCTGTGTCAAAACTCCATATGAACAAAATTGTTATGAACAAATTTTCTTATCAACAAAATTATTTGGCGCCCCTTATGATGTATACTTCTGCATTAGGCAGCAGTTGCAGAAAATGCAATTTTTCCGAGAATCCTTTAGTCTCAGTGTTTGGTTATACTGTATTTACTCGCATAATAGGCACAGTTTGGTCGCGAAAAATCACATTTCTTTATTTCCGCGCATAATAGGCGCACCCCGAATTTGGCACTGTGATCAATACTGTATTTACATGATTGCAATCAGACCCCCCCCCAACCTTTATTTTAACAAAGTTTTTGCTGAACTGACTACTAGTCCTCACTAGTGTTGCTGCCGTCGCAGCTGCTGCGGACCCAAAGCACGTACAACAGCATCGCGTGGAACAGCCGTACACAGTTTTCAGGGATGCTCACTTCTGTTTGGAAAGCTTCATCTCCAGCCAGAAACCTTCCAGACTTAGACCCCCGAGAACCTCGGCGCTAGGCCGAGGCATACGAAAATTTAGGCACGCCGCAGTCGCAACTGCTGGACGCTTCTCGTGTTCGAGAGAAAACTCCCAGCCGTGTAGCTATTAAGGTGCTTGCCCGTCGTGCTAAATTAGCAACACTCGGTAGCAGCACACAAAAGCCACAGCTACTATGAACTAACGCACTACGACAGATCCCAGGCCTTTCACAGCCACAAAAAACTGGAGCTGGTGATGCTGATGCCGATATGGATAGTGAAAGCTCGCAGCGGAGGAAAAAGTTGATAATGATGATGAGCTTGGCCTCGTGCACCATCCGTGGGCGGCACCTGGAAGCTCCTGTGCGCGTGTGTGGCCTCCGCTATCAAGCGCACGTTGCTCACAGCGGGAGCTGATCACTGAGGTCACGTGCGTGCATTTCGAAGGCTATTCCTGTGTGGGTCGCGGAAAGTTTGGGTGCGGCCCTTGCACGGATCTTTTTTTTTTAATTATTCCTTTGGAAAACACTGTGCGGCCCATATGCGGATGCGTTTATGTGGTATGTTTAATTCTGCAAGTTGAAAAATTTCTGGAAATTTTGCCCCGCGTAATAGGTTCACCCCGAACTTTGAGCCAGGTTTTCTGAAAAAAAAAAAAAAGTGCGCCTATTATTTGAGTAAATACGGTATGTGAAGGTGGGCATCATGCTGGCCGGGCGCATTGTTATCCTGCGTAATGAAAAACAGGAGCGAAATAGGCATGCTGCACGCCGGGA
The DNA here is from genome assembly GCF_055824585.1 of Amblyomma mixtum. Classification (NCBI taxonomy): domain Eukaryota; kingdom Metazoa; phylum Arthropoda; class Arachnida; order Ixodida; family Ixodidae; genus Amblyomma; species Amblyomma mixtum. Next base: position 311,791,016 of record NC_143014.1, read on the forward strand.
TTTACTCTGGTCATCCCGTGGCGTGGAGGGAGCTCCGAAAATGTGCATGGCACTGACTTTTACAAACGGTGCCAGCCTTTACTTTGTCTTTGCTCAGCCGAAGTGGGGAAACGGCACTCTGCCACGAAGTTCTCAGTGGCCATCGATTTTAGTGGTCACAGCCATACGAATGACGCTGAAATCGAAACTTTAGAGACTTATGACTGGACTGGATGCGGTGGTGGCACGCATTTCATGCCGCCGCTGCATTCAGTCTGGTTGTTGCAAGGCTATGTGATTCTAGCCCTAGAATAACATTTAAAAAATAGTTTTAGCGTAGCGCGACCCGCGTTGAGCTATCTGTGCATCGGGCAGGTAGCCCTGAGGAGTGCACACCTGCCACTGCGCAGGAGTAGTCTGGGCCCTGCGGAAGCAAATCACTGTAGCAGATCGCGCTGCAGTAAAATTGTCATAACTCTATTCTTTTTACCTGTTACTCACCAATTTTTTTTTTTTTTTTTTTTCAAATATAGTTACTAGGAACAGCCGTATGGTAGCGCGCAATTTTTCGCTGGTTGCACCGAAGAAAAATCTAAAAAAAAAAACCCAACTTATACACTGGAAAGTATGGTATATATCTGCGCTGAACGCTCACTTTGCACCAGAATGCACTTTTGGCTACTGCAAAAGCTGTTTCAAAGTGACTTCGGCCAGTCACATCACTGCAATTAGTATTGCACTAATAGCTTTGATTTGCAGCCTGTATACTTTTACCAGACTTGAAATAGTTGGGTGTATGTGACTGAATAGTGGAATGTAAAATGAGAGGAGAGCAACGAAGAAGCATCATAGTGTCTAGGGATGGAAGAAGGCATATTTCGGAAAGTTCACAAGCCGCACTGCCTGAAAGATTCCACAACATTTTTTTTTTCTTGATGTATTGGGGCTTACTTTTGCTGTTCTGAACAAAGCAGCCATAGCCTGTAGGGCTGGCGGGTTAGCATTGTTAAGCATGAAATATTGTGCAAAAGCATGGTTTTTTGCCGGTGGACACCATGGCCATGTACCTCAAAGCGTGATTGAGGTGTCCACTGACCCAGGAAACCAGCTGCGCCTTTCCTTTCCTCAAAATCAACCGAGTCCAAACCTTCTGCTGCTGTTGAGTAAGGAAAGGCCCATAACTGCCTCATATTGTACCGTACTTACTCGAATCTAGGCTGGTACTTTTTTTAAAAAATCATTTACGAAAGTCGAGGGGTTGGCTTAAATTCAATGTGCGCCGGTAGCAGAAGCAGCGGAATGAGCTTTCCGACTGCGCTGCCAAGTGAATGGCCTTCGCTGGACCCAAGAGCAGGCGACACCACGAGGTGGACAAGGATGTCACTGACTTTATCAAGAAGCAAAGGGAAAGTGCAATGCCCCTGATGACGGAGATAATGCTGGTGGAGGCGAGGGAGATTGCAAATGTTGGAGGCATCGCACAGACCCAGTTGCTGCTGTCATGATTAAAGTTGAAATTGTGGACATGGAAAACGGATCCCAAAATGATGGATTTACACATGAAAACCTCATTGCTGGCTAGCACTGCACTGTAATTGAAGTTTACCTTTGATTGCTTGGCTTGTAATGCACTTAGGTAGCTAGACAGCATAGAGCCCCTCTCCCCCAACTCCACCACCCTAAAACCGATCTTCCACGACCTACCTTGCGTGCACCCGCATGCACGCTGGTGCATTTGTTTTTTTTTTTTTCATATATGTTTGGGTAACAAATTCTGGGTGCGCATTTACGCGAGGGTGGAAGTTATGCGAGTAAATAGGGTAAGTTAGCCCCCTCCTTGTTAGTTACGCTGCAGCAGTTTTTCAAATTTTTGAAATTCACCGGTTGGCGGGCATTGATTCTTTTTTTTTTTTTTCAGTCCTGATATAGTATATTCGAGATTCTGCTGCACTCTAATGACGATTTGGTTGTAGCTATTGTAAAGAGTTATGCAGAAACGAAAGGCTTTAAACTTTACTAAGCAAGTCTTGTCGCTCGAATTCTCAGCGCAGTGTTATGTGACAGAATCAGGCGAACAGGTCCTTTTTCTTTATAGTTCTCACTGGAATGATGCAATTAAGTGGATTGAATGGGACAAATTTTAGTATCAAACCTATTTGTGTACTTGTTTCTGTGGTGAGTGAACTGACACCTGTTGTTGGTGTTGTTGTTAATGTTTTTAATGTTTAACGGCAAGGTCTTTGTATTTTATATGCCAGTAGCTAGTTCGAGTCCACTTTGCTTCTAGTCATTATACTTACTGCAAGCCACTTACCACCTGTGATCCATTTCTCGCTTGTTTTCTCTTATACATCCAGTAGTAAACCAGTCTGAAACAGTTTACCTTAATTGTCTCAGCTAATGCTTTACCACCAGTGTTATAGTCATATATGTGGTGTTTTTGCAATGAAGTGCTCTGGGTTTGTTTAATATAAATAAAACTGTCACCATTATGTTGTTGTCTTCTTTTTTTTCTGCACTGAAATTAATAACAGCTAATGTACTGCAACTACGTTTTGTAGTAGCTGCCGCATGTCTTTTTTTTTTTTTCATGAACCCTAGCAAATATCTTCAGAACAATTGCAGTCCTTTTAATTAATTCTGGCCTGTGGGATCCAAGGTCAATACTTCTGCAGTTTTTGGACTAGTTGCAAAAAAATTGCTTTCAGTCGCTTTTAAATGTCGCCAGTCTGCTCCAAAAGTGCTCTGAAATAGCTTGCAAATTGCTCCAAACCTGCTCCAAAATTGGACTTTTGCTGCTCCAAAGCTGCTCCAAAATAAGACTTGCTGCTCCCGTGCCTGCTCCTAAAAGCTGGAGCCTGCTTCCACCCCTGGGACATAGAAGTGCGGGGAAAGCGCAACTCGGGCTGATTTTGTGGACTCAACGCAATCTAGAAAATGGTCCGAATAATCAGTCTCAAAATTTGTGAACTTCAAAAAAAAAAAAACTCTTTTCAGTAAAGTTGGCATGAGAAGAAATCGTGAATTTTGCCCTGTGTTATGTTGCGCTCACAAGTGATAATATATTGCCTTCCATTTGAGCCAGTCATACTTTTGTTATGTCCACACAGCACATGTCCACACCACATCGCTCGCAAACTCTACTGAGATATACAGCTTCGAAATGTATGATAAGAAACTCTCAGATTATACCTGCGCAACACAAAATGTCAACTGATTAAAAGTGACAGTACGTTTGTTTGCTGGTGGTCTGAGGCTCCTCCTCGGCCCTTGGTGTTTTGTGCTGGGTCTCATCTTCCTGCCTTCTCTCTACAACTGAGTCGGAAAGTTCTTCGAATCTCACAGTGAACTCCAGTAGGTACCATGTATTTGCCATGGCCTACTTTTTGACATTTTTGTGATGAAATTCAGGTATCTTAAAAATTGGGCTATGGAAATTTAAAAAAAAAAGGCAACTGCCACAGAAGTTTGCGCACCTCCAGGTCATTCCTTGAGTCGTGCCACAAAGCAGTCCTGTGCTTTAACTGCAGTGCACACCCATTGTGCTGCTCTGTATTTTGCACAAGACTGGTTGATGCGTGCCGGACAAAGTAAGGAACCCGTTTTGCAGGGGACCAACGACTGGCAGGCATAGGCCTCCTAGAACCCCCACCCCCCCCCCCCCCTCCCACTTCCCCCCTCGGATAACTGCATAGTCCAGAGTTGTGGCGATGCTATTGCTGTCATGTTATCAGCACGATAGCATACTCTCTTTGTAGGGAAAAGAAGCCCATTGTGTTGAAGAAAAGTAGGGCTTGCCCTTGCCTTTCTTTTACCTTGAGTAGCAACAGTTAGGCTTAAAAACTATCATCATGCCCTATCCAAGCTGATCCATCTGCACATTGATTTAATTTGTATTCAAAGTTTCAGCTGATGGTGCAGGGCTCACCTGCATTTAATTTAGTCAAAAAAAAATTGAGCTTTCAGGCTCAATGTAGTATGAAATATTGGTTGTGAAGATGTGCATGTCTCTTCTGAGCAACGCTGGTGCCGTCAGTGTGCTGCACCATATGCGGTGAAAAACAGGTGGCCGCTGCATGATTTCAGTGTCGCCAAAAATGGTGTGATTTTAGTCTCAGTAAAATGCCGAAAAAGACGTCGCATTATTATTTAGGTCAAGTGTTAATTTGAAAATTTTTGTCCCTTTTCTCCAGAACATAGACTGGAGGACATGGAGAAATCGCGCAGGCTGCCCACACTGTGCAGCTGCAATCGTGGTCGGGTCTAGTCGCGACATATTTCTATGCGAGGTGTGGCAGCATTTTTGTGTTCTAGAAAAGTATTGGTTACATTGAGATGGCTGTCGTCAATCTATTTACGTGATGAGCGCACCTCTTGTCGCCATGTTCACCCTAGCTACCCTAGCTGGCTAGCCAAGTCAAATGTGAAGGGTGGAAGTCGGACACGGTCGTATCTATTGGTCCGCACTAGCAGCCTGCACTGGCCACTTCCTGCAGGTGGCTGACCGCCTGATGAGCATATCTAGCACAGCTTGATCGATGGCGAACAGCTGCCAGCCGCCTTCGTCAGTTTTTCACGGGAAAATCGCTTCTTGTGAGTTGGCCTTAAAAAGTGAAAAATCTGTTCGAGACTGTCATCGTTGGCCTAAACTGCAACCATTGCAAAGCAAAGGCCTCTCCCTCTAACCTTCAGCTAAGCCTGTTCTGCACCAGTGGCAACTGTCTTATCCCTGCAAACTTCCTAACCTCATCAGCCCACCTGGGTCTCTGCCATGCTGTGCCACGACCTGCCTACATTTACTTTCTCTTGGAACCCATTCTGTTACCCTGAGGGACCATCGATTATCTTCTCTTCACATTACATGTCCTGCCCATGGTCTTCTTTTTGATTTCAGTTGGTATCATTAACTTGCATTGTTCTTCCGACCCACTCTGCTCCCTTCCTGTTGCGCTATTCATTTCCCATTGATCAACGCCACAATGTCAAAAAAAAAAAAATAGAAACCTTCCTTTATGCTAGCATTGGTTTCAATGTCTTTTAGCTTCCTTAATTTCCACTCGCAAGGTGAGGTTACATGTAACACACGTTTACTTGAAAGTAGAAGGTTGGACAGCTGCCACCACAGCTCAGTTTGTAGAGCAGAATACGCAACATACTTCGGTCGTAGGTTTGGGTCCCACTGGTGGTATGTAGCTGGTTTTTTTTTTTACTCTCTCATCAGTTATCTTACAGCTAAAAAATGGTTACACTACTAAGTTCCCTACACCAGAAATTTTTTTAAAATTACACATTCCTCTAAGCTTTTCCTCATTTTGGTGACTGTTGGCTTTAACTTTCCTTTTTTTTTGCCACCAAGTGTTGTCAATATTTGTTCCTGAGAATGAAACAGAGCTCTATTTTTTTTTTTCCAACTGTCTGAGTGACAGCTTGTAACTGCAATCCTGGCTGTGCTGTAGAAAGCATAAGCTACTTGAATTCCAAATAATATTTGAAAAACAGCAAGTTGCTGAAGAGAAGATTGACCCCGTTCCCTTCACTTCTTGCAGATATTTCTCCATCTGAGTTATGGAAGTGTGGCATAGTTTTTTGAGGTCATACCCTTATCATTCTCTTGTGTTTTACCTTGAGTTTAGTCTCCTCCTGCTGCTTCTGTCTCACTGAGACTTAAAGGTGCACTGAAGAGGAATCTGAACTCGTCTTTTTGCCGCGGGAACTCAATCTGCACGTTCCAAGCATTCTTAGAAACTTCAATTTATTGCCCTTTGTGGCTGATTTTCCTAATTAAATCGAATTAACGTACGGCTCCCTCGTACGGTGGGCGGAGTCGACCAACGCGTGGAGTGCCTTTCAACCAGTCCCGCGGCGGCTTGCCGCTCTGCCATCGGCGGAGTAATACGTAGTAGTCCGTAGAAGCAAATAGTCCGCGCATATTTTTATTTCTGCGGGCTTATTTTGCGGTTATATTATCTGCGAATGAAACTATTTATTCACGGAAACCTAAAAAACAAAATAAAGCGAAAGCAAAGCCTCCACGGAGCTGGCTGCAAGGCACTCCACGTGTTGGTCGACTCCGCCCACCGTACGAGGGAGAATTAAAAAAAGGCGGGAGCCGGACGTTAATTTGATTTAATTAGGAAAATCAGCCACACAGGGCAATAAATCGAAGTTTCTAAGAATGCTCAGAACGTGGAGATCGAGTTCCCGTGGCAAAAAAACGAGTTCAGATTCCTCTTCTGTGCACCTTTAACTATTGCCATTGTGTGCATGCCATATGGTTGTATGCATCTTATGCAGAGCCAGCACCTGCGGAGGAGTTACTACGGTGACACGTGGAGAGCCGGCCAATGCCCCAGCATGAAGGCTCATCACATAAAAGTGTGCGCTGGCGCCTTCAGTCGCCTACCAAGCAGGGACCACACCAAGGGCGCCAAGCCCATGCATTAGTCAAGTGTTTATTTTGGGGCACCAAGCTTGTTAGACACATTAGATATTCATTTAGCTTTGTTGCCATGCAGTTTTGCTGTTCCAAATTGCAGTAGCTACGGTTTTGCTGTTGTAACTTCTAGCAAGGGCTTTGTATGGCGGCAGAGGCCGCTTGGTTCTTGACAGTGTCAGCTGCTCGGCTTTGCCTCATGAGTGTGCTCTTGTAAGGAAACATTACTCTTACTCTGTTAGAAAGGTTACTCTTTGTGCTGCCAGTAGCAGAATGTTGCAGGGCAAACTGTTGCTCACTGAGCTGTACTGTTACAACATAGGCATTGAAAACCTTTTGTCAGGACTTGGCTCACTGAGCTGTATCGTTACACCATGAGGCATTGTAAACCTTTTGTCAGGACTTGGCTCACTGAGCTGTATCGTTACACCATGACGCATTGTAAACCTTTTGTCAGGACTTGGCTCACTGAGCTGTATCGTTACACCATGAGACATTGTAAACCTTTTGTCAGGACTTGGCTCACTGAGCTGTATTGTTACACCTTGAAGCATTGTAAACCTTATGTCAGGACTTTGCTCACTGAGCTGTACTGTTACACTAGAAACATTGAAAGCCTTTTGTCAGGACTTTGCTCACTGAGCTGTATCGTTACACCATAAAACATTCAAAACTTTTTGTCAGGACTTGGCTCACTGAGCTGTATCGTTACACCATGAGGCATTGTAAACCTTTTGTCAGGACTTGGCTCACTGAGCTGTATCGTTACACCATGACGCATTGTAAACCTTTTGTCAGGACTTGGCTCACTGAGCTGTATCGTTACACCATGAGACATTGTAAACCTTTTGTCAGGACTTGGCTCACTGAGCTGTATTGTTACACCTTGAAACATTGAAAGCCTTTTGTCAGGACTTTGCTCACTGAGCTGTATCGTTACACCATAAAACATTCAAAACCTTTTGTCAGGACTTTGCTCACCGAGCTGTATCGTTACGCCATCAGATATTGTAAACCTTTTGTCAGGACTTTGCTCACTGAGCTGTATCGTTACACCATGAGGCATTGTAAACCTTTTGTCAGGACTTTGCTCACTGAGCTGTATCGTTACACCATGAGGCATTGTAAACCTTTTGTCAGGACTTTGCTCACTGAGCTGTATTGTTACACCTTGAAGCATTGTAAACCTTTTGTCAGGACTTTGCTCACTGAGCTGTACCATTACACTAGAAACATTGAAAGCCTTTTGTCAGGACTTTGCTCACTGAGCTGTATCGTTACACCATGAGGCATTGTAAACCTTTTGTCAGGACTTTGCTCACTGAGCTGTATTGTTACACCTTGAAGCATTGTAAACCTTTTGTCAGGACTTTGCTCACTGAGCTGTACCATTACACTAGAAACATTGAAAGCCTTTTGTCAGGACTTTGCTCACTGAGCTGTTTGTTACACCATGAAACATTGAAAATCTTTTGTCAGGACTTTGCTTACTGAGCTGTTTCGTTACACCATGAAACATTGAAAACCTTTTGTCAGGACTTTGCTCACCGAGCTGTATCGTTACGCCATCAGATATTGTAAACCTTTTGTCAGGACTTTGCTCATCGAGCTGTCTCGTTACACCATGAGACAATGTAAACTTTTGTCAGGACTTTGCTCACTGAGCTGTTTCGTTACACCATGAAACATCGAAAGCCTTTTGTCAGGACTTTGCTCACCGAGCTGTATTGTTACGCCATCAGATATTGTAAACCTTTTGTCAGGACATACATCATGCTTGTTCCGAGTGCTCAAGCAGTGAACAGAGCTAACAGCATTCAGGTAATGTTCTTTTACCCACCTGGCTTGTAGGTTCCTCTCTCTCTACTTTTACGTAGTTTTTAGCTTTAGAACCTAGCAACTGCAGAAAAGTTCCACTTTGTTTGCAGGGCAGGGCACCGCTTGAGCACTCGACTCAAGTTTGACGTTAACTGTGCGTGTATGCCTGCCTTTTTTTGTCAAGCAGGAATGCTTTGTTTCCTTTTATTCAGGCACACTTCAGTCAAGCGAAACTGGTGCAAGGCCTAAAATGTATTACTGACCTAGTTTGCTCCTAAACTGAAGGTCTTTAGTTAAAAGTAAGGGTGTTTAAATAACGAAGTTTCTTTTTTAATGAGATGTGGATTGTAGTCTTATACATCTTATCTGCGGTGAAGCTCCACCAGCATTACTGACTGTCGCACACTGTTCCTCTGTGACAAGGAAGTGACCTGTTCTTAAAGGTTGCCTAAAGAAAAAGGTAACCACAGTATGTACTTACAAGCAAAAATTTTGATGCCTCTGGCTTGGTTAACAGAGTGAAACATTAAAAGAATTTTTTTTTTTAATGTTGTGGTTGGTTGTCGCAGTAGTGAGACACAAACAAGTTGCATTTCGACAGATGCCTACCTATTTCTCTTTTAAGGAATGTGAGTTAGATTGTTTGACACTAATGTTGCAGATCCAAAATAGCATGTTAGGACATAATATATGGCCTACATTATAGTCAGTCTGCTGAATTTTATCGGCCATGTGTTTTTGTGGTAATTGAAGGATCTGTATGAATGCATGTTCCTCTATGATGAAGTTTTGGTATGAGAACATTATATTATATAGGTAGCACCTGCGAATTCTGGCACTAGTAGTACAATGCAGTTACTGTCACGGCGATGAGAAGCAGGGCAGTAACACTGTACATAACTTATAATGAAGATATGGTGTAAAAATGGATGTACCTCTAAAAACCATACAACTTTAAGGGCAATGTGATATGGATGAAATACTGCAATATAAGATAGTTACCACTGCTACCATTGGGGATACTGATCATAGCGCCACTATATTGGCATAATGGCAGCATCAGTTGTGCCTCCTGCATTTCTTTAGGACATTTCAAAAGGTAAAGCAGTGCTGAATAGTACAAGGCGTAAGAACTAATTGCAAGAATCAAAAATAAGCTACCTTTTGTTTATTTTGCCAATAATCCTCTGGTGCTGCATTGTATTCACGAGAGTGATATATCCACTTCAGGCCCCAAAGGAATCTGCTTCAAGAAAAAATTATGAAATACATGAAACATATTTGGAAGACACCTTGGAAGTGAATTATAAAAAAAATGTCCCTGCTTTCAAAACAAAGTGGCTGCATGCTCGATGCATGCTGTTTTCGTTTTTTTTGCATTCTGCAGCACTGCTAGCCTGTGCCATGGTCAGGCTAGAGTAAGGTCCCTCTACTGGGTGTTTCAGCTAAAATGTAACAAGTTTTAAAAAAAGACTGAGTGCCCTAGGCGAGTGAAACTAGTCTTGATTTGTCTGCACTTCCTGCACCAGCTCGGAGGTGCAGCACTCTGGCACTCGATTTGCCAGTGCAGCTAGCGCCACCTGCACTTCAGCACTCGATTGGACGTAGTGCTGCACGAGTTCTGCACTTTTGCACTCAGGTTCGTTCGATTTGCCAGCACTACAGTCAGATACAGCTTAAGTCTGCAGTGAAGTTCCGCCCACATTCAGGACCAGCGCACAGAATTCCTCCAGGACAAAAAAGTCTGTTTTCTAAAACTCCTCTTGTCACCTAAGCAAGAAACTAATCACAAGAAAAAGTCATGAGCTCTCAAATTTTGAAACCTGACTTGTTTAATAAAGTCAAACATTAATACCGCTGTCAAGCGCGCAGAAAAAGTGCACTTACGAAGAGTGTCACTTGCTAAAAGTGCACTCCAGCACAGCTAAATGGCGTAACATAAGTGCACTCTCCAAAGTGCGCACTTCAGACTGAGTGCGTTTGCAGAACACACTTTGAGGGCTGAGTGCGAAGCCTCGCCACCAGTGACTTCAAAGACAATAATATGTAGAGTGCATAAAAAGTACTTGCAACTTTATTTTACATGATATAACACTTTCTAGAAAAAAAATTATTAGTTATAGCAACAAAACAAAGGAACGAGATCAGATTAATCAGATGTATAGTGAACTGGAATACTAGTATTCTAGTTCACTATAATCAGATGCAACACACTGCTCGCCGCCATCTTGTTTGTTGTTGAGATTCTGGATAGTCTTGGCTGGTCTTGGCTTTTATATTTTTTTTTTCACCGTTAAAATTGCTGAACCCCGTTTTATTGGCGCTATCATGTTAAGCAATCAGTTATTATGAGCCCGTTTCCATCGACCTCTTGAGAAATTCCGCTCATTTTCTGTCGCCATTTTTCTTTTATTACGAGTGCACTTTGCTTTCCCGTTTAGCACCGCGTAGCCCAAAGTGTCACTCGGGATGCTAAAGCGCACTCGCTTGACAGGGGTATAAAAAGCTGATTTCGCTTACTTTTGTGACTGGCTAGCGGAGTAATACAATGCGCCGCGGATTGTGGCCCAGTGTTAACAACTGCTGTTTTTAAGTTGTATCCAAGGAGGTTATACTAAAAATCCTTGGTTGTATCCTACTATAGTTCTGCAAAGTTCCGTGGCGGTGCCGCGAGCGTGCAGCGCTAGTTTCTGCAGTTCAAGTGCAGCTTGGCACTGCATGGCTGCTTCCGAAACGAATGGTCGAGTACAGGCCCGCGGTCATCTGCTAGCCTTGGCGTCGCCATCAAATTGCAACAGCTGCCAACATCCCGACCCGTGTGAAGAATTTTCAAACAGCACATAGCAGCGAAGTGTTGCCATGCATCAACCTCGGTGCAACCTCGCGGCAGCTAAGCGAAACGCACGTGTGTTCTTTTACTGAACACGACTGAGGTGTGCGCGTGCCGACATGCATGTTAAGCATGCTGCATGCACGTGTTTACTTTTTAGTTAAAATAACCAGCTTGAAGTACTGTTATAACTTTATGGGTAGAGCACGGTGGTCGAGAGATGCAAGTATACTAGTGGGACAAAAGTGGTTTACTCAACGTGGCGGGAGCCGGAGCAACGGAAAACTGCGTTGCAGCACCATCTACAGGCAGCATCTGGGACCGAGACAGCCAATGCGTGACCTTTATTATCAGCAGGCATGTCGCTTGGCTCGTTTCAATGTTTCGTGCTTTTTTAGCTCGCCAAAATGCCGCAGTTTACCGTCGCTACGGCTCCCGCCATGTGGAGTATACCACTTTTGTCCCCGATAGTACGTGCCAGTGAGAGTCGCCGTCCCCACCACTGTCGCCGCCTTCTCGAGTGGCCAGTCACTTTCTATCAGAGTCGGGCCGGTGTGGGGCACTGTCCTCATCGACGAATGGAGTAATTTGAGTATACCCGCCGTTTATCGCGAAGCGCAAGCCGTCGTCTGCTTCCATGGCGGCTGCAGCTGCACTCGACCACTGAGGAGGTGCACAGTTTTCCTGAATTAGACCTGCACAACATCTGCACTTTTTTGAAACGAATAGTGTCGTGCAGACGGCGCCATCTTGCACCGCTGAAACGAGTGGCGAAGTGCAGCACCGCGAGAACCAGTTCACGTAGTGCAGGCAAATCAAACGGGCCTTTCATCTCGTGCAAGATACTTTGCGCACTCTGTAGCAGACGGCTCCGTGGCCATGCTTGTTTTAGTAAGCGGCGTTGAGACCATGGTTGAGACGGCTGCATAGGCGGGCTAGACGCGGCATCTGCAGCATGCTGTCAGTAAACAGCTGAAATGACAGTGCGCGTACGTGTGTGTGTGTATGCGCACGTGTCTGCATGTGTACGCGCGTAAAGGCCGATACACACGACGGTCAGTTCGCCTGCGGCCCGTGCATCACATGTTCATGCGTCACCATATTCAGAAACGCGCTGTCGGCCTGCGGACTAAAGCCCGAGGGGCTACCACGGTCTGGTCAAGCAAGGAAGCTCAAACTGGGCATGCAGCCCAGGTCATTGAGGAATTGGACAAAGGGCCGCATCCGCTTCGCAGAACTTCTGCAGTTCAGTAAAGTTTTAGAGCGCAGCGCCCGTTTCGCGGCGTCGCCGTCGTCCGTTGTAACCAGCACTGGACACCCTTTAAGCTGCGAAAGCAATGGAGCGGGATACTGAAAAAATTTGCGCAGAAAAAACGAGGACAAAGCAAGACGAGACAAGGACCTTTGTCCTCGTTTTTTCTGCGCAAATTTTTTCAGTATGCATATCAACCAACTCGCCCAGCTTTCTGCTCTTCTAAATAGCGGGAGCTTGGAAAGGAGAAAGTAAAAGCGCAACCTCATCCCCTCCTTAGCAACTGGTGCGCCAGTGGGGGGCGCAGCTGCGCATAGCAACCGTGACGTCACACAGTAGCGGTAGAACGAGCACGTCGGCGGTGACAGCTACACCACCGCTTCTTCACTAGACGTCTCGTTGCAATCGAGTGAGTCAGACGCATGGCTCTGAAGCGGCCCAGTGATTCCGCGTCAAGCGGTTAGGGAAAGCGGCAGTGGTTTGACCACAAGGCTTTCGCCAAGCACACTTTAGAATTTCCAAAATGTCTTCGCTATTTTTTTTAGGAAAGGAAATGCGCAGTATCTGTCTCCCACAGCTGCGAAACCAATAGTGCGGGGGCTCGGAAAGCAGAGGGTAAAATTTGTAAATTGGTTTTTGAGGAAAGGAAATGCGCAGTATCTGTCTCACACATCTCGGTGGGAAGCTGAACCAGAGGGAAGGCGCATAACTGCCCTCTTGGAATAGTGGACACCTCAATCGTGCTTTCAGCTACGTGGCAGTATGACAGATGTGCGCTGGATGCTTTAACATTGACAACCTTGTGCCAGAAACGCTGCCACGTGCCGGTGTGGTAGGGTGGGTGGGGACTTTAATGTAGATATAAAGAAAAGCGGAAATTCCTTACCACCTATGCGGGAGAACAACCCGTTCCTCTCGCTCGTAACGGCTCCCACAGCTTCCTTCATGACAATCAAGAACTGTTAGTGGAGTGTTTCTTGAAGAAGGAATATGTGTGAAAAATAAGTTGTCTGTAATTGTACATACATGTCTTGCTCGAATTATTTGCCTCAATCTATCGAAAAGCTGAAACAGCTGATGAGCTGCGCTCAAATTTCGCATTAGGAAGTAATGTAATCGTCTGCAGTTTTTTCCATTCAATCGCAGTCACGGGTCGGGAGGAAATACCAGTTCGACCAGCCTTTCCAAACACTTTAAAATAATCTGGCAACTGTGATGCTGCCCGCAAGTCGTCTGCTCTTTTGGTCCGTCGCGTCCGCTTGACGTCATGGAATCGCAGACCAGTTTTATGCGAAGCATACTACTTTAGCTACCACTTCAGCCCTTCACCGTGGTTATGCGCCTCCAAATCACGTGATACATGACGTCACACCACGTGACACGATGACGTCACGACAGTGGAGAAACGGGGGCCCACCTCGCGCCGTCGCTGTGGTTGTGCGCCTCCAAATCACGTGATACATGACGTCACACCACGTGACACGATGACGTCACGGCAGTGGAGAAACGGGGGCCCACCTCGCGCCGTCGCTGTGGTTGTGCGCCTCCAAATTACGCGACACGATGATGCTTCGCATTCTCCAGGCTTAACCAAGTTAAGCCTCAGCCATTTTTTTAGGGGTGTATGAACACGTAATGCGCGGGCCGCAGGCAAACGGACCGTCGTGTGAATCGGCCCAGGCCAGTTTTTAGTGGCGTATGAGCACGTAATGCATGGGCCGCGGGCGAACGGACCGTCGTGTGAATCGGCGGCTGGCCCGCCTCCGAACAAATGCATGTCACCGCTGCATGCTTCGACGCGTCCATTATCAGTCTGACGACGGCCACTGCAGGACAAAGGCCGCTCCCATATCAAACCTCCAATAAACCCTGTCCTGAAAAGACTTCAATGATGGCATAAAGGTGCAGTATCCTGAATGGTGAGTATACACAGTGCAAGGCACAAGACAATGGTATATTCACCATAGGAGCGACGTGACGGGCTAGGTGGTATTACATTTTCGAAAAAATGGCGCTAGAGTGACAGGACACACGAAAGAGGAGGCCGTGGCCTCTAGCTCCGACCCGGCCTCGCAACTGAGGCTGGTGCAGTGGGCGGAGAAGGTCGCCGTCAGACACGGGCTGCCGGCCACCACCCCACGACCAGGAGCCAGCCCACCTGTGAACTATAACCGCTATAACGTCTCCGCCGATAATAAAGTTTTTCACTGCCATCAGGGCGCTGTATGTCTCCTTCGTGTATGTCCTGTCGCTAGCGCTGTTTTGGAACAAAAAGCTCGCATGCAAACCTAATGGTGAAATGAGCTTGGATTTGACTAACTGGGGGCTCTCCGGAGGTGTGGTCGTGACGTCATACCACGTGACTTGTCGCAGCTGTTGCCGCCGCTCACTCTCGCCGAACCACGTGATTCGCTTTTGCTATAAATAAAGGCCAGCGCTCGCTGCCTAGACACCGCAGAGACATAGATCCAGAACCGCGGTCACCGGGACGAGTTCTACTGAGCATTGGGGGCGCCCTGGTTCAAGCGATCCCTACAAGAGAGAGTGTCACGAAGCCACGTTGGCTAGAGAAAAGTCTCGAAAGTGGGCTCATCGAGTTGATGAAACCAATGAAGAACGGGAGGTACAGCCTTTGTCAAAAGTTTGGAGCCCAGCAGGTTTGCTTCTGAGCCACACTGTATGGTTCGTAATGCATCTCCAGCGCTCCAAATTTCCTGAAGGTAAAAAGATTTCTGGTCCTGCCTTTTCCAATGGGTAGGGCTGCCACGAATGCTTCAGGAGTCCCACTACAAGGCTTAGAAGCAAACCCCCTGGGCTCTAAACTTTTGACAAAAACTGTACATCTGTAGAAGCAGCGGCACAGGCAACGAGGCCATCACCGCAGCAAAACACCTCGCGCGCTATACACTCGTGCTGGGTTTCGGTATCGTCGTCACCTTCCATTCGGGCGGCACAAACAGGTTGGTTGTCCAGAGAAAATTGGGTAACAGTTGCTAGGGTGCCACAATGAACGCTGTATTGAGGCACTCTAACAGTAGAACTGCAGCAGTGTATTGTACATGACGTGCGAGTGTCGGTTATTCTTATGGTTTATTCCTTTAGCGAGAGCAGGTGAGAAGCCCTTTTTTTACGCAGAAGGCTCTTTGTGTTCTTTGTCTGTGCTGTTCTTGCTTAAACATTTGGATCCTTTCCCTACAGCGTATTTATGTAGTTCACACAAACGTTGTCTGCTCAAACCCACGGAGCTCAAAAAGAAGAAGAGCTTTATTTTCCACCAATATAGGAGGATCCCTACTCCCCGCTCCTGGCACACAGGCTCAAGGGGCGGGTGCCGCGGCCTCCGCGACTAAAGACGTACGAAGTTAGTGTTTCTTCGCGGCTTCTGTCACCAGGCGGATGACTTAAGTTGCTGTTCGGCGAGGGACTTTCTTCGCAGCAATGCCTCCCAGGCATCTCTACTTTTGATATTCTTCCTGACGCCTGGGGAGTCGGGGTCCGCAGATTTTACACTTATCATCCGGTCTATCGTCTATTCGCGTGAGGAACAACCAGACTGGATTTGGGAAATTCCCAGCTTACAGGCATCGCCAAGCGACAGCCTCTGTTGCTGTTCGGTCCGGTGGTGGCAGAGACCTTCCAACCTCGATGATTTCAGTGTAGGTTTGCGTGCGCTCATCCAGTCCCCGACAGCCGGGTGGCTCTACGGTTACCTGGAAGTAGAGAGCTCGGGCTAACTCATGTGCCGCCTCATTGCTTGGGACTGATTCGTGTGCGGGGGTCCAGATTATCGTAATTTGATGGTTCAACTCAGAACTTGCTAAAATTTTGTTTGCCTATTTCGAGACCCTTCGTTTGCCAAAATTCCAGAAAGCCATTTTGCTATCGCTAATTATGATCTTTGTTTTCGTTCCAACGCAAGCGGGCGCTATTGCAACTTCCTCAGCTGTATCTATGTTGCGGCTTCTAATGGATGCGGCGGCGACTGGTACGTCACGGCTGTTGACCACCGTGGAGACCAACGTCTCTAGTAATCTAGTAACATTGGTGGAGACTGCCGCCCCCTAGTCTACATAGGCGACTTCCTCATGTTTCTTATTTTCCATGCGCTTCGTAAGCGTCGGGTGCATGTTTTTGGGAAGAGGGGGTAGCTTTCGCGACATTTTAAGGGAATATCTGTTTTGTCGCTCGCACCCCTGTCTGATTGCAGCCCCACCCAACCCAGGATGGTTGTGCCTGTGTTAGAATTCGGCTCAGTCTTTCTAGCAGCGCCATATGCACTGCTTCCACCAATTCAGTCCAATTATAATGCACCCCCATTTCGAGGAGGCGGTCCGTTGAGGTCGTAATGGGAAGCCCCAGCGCCCCCTTTACGCATCGCCTGATAAGTTCGTCTATTCTGTGTTTTTCATCTGTCCTAATGTTCAGATATGGAGCGGCATAGCATACGCGGCTGATAATGTAGGCCTGCATCAGTTTCAGTATGTTCTTTTATGCCCCGACCCGTGCGCGACTCTTCTGAATGTCACAGTTACCTGTGCGGTGTAACTGTCTAGCTTCTTAAAGGGACAGTGAGGAGAACTCTATTAATATATTTTTAAAAGCAAAATCCGATAGTTCGGCATTTCATGGCTTTGTTGCCACTTGGCTGGCAGCGAAAGATGCATTTATTTCTAAAAAATTTGGATTCGAAGTTGGAAAAGTTTTTTCCGCCGCTCTGATTCAAACTTGGGATTCTCTTATGACGACACAGGACTAAGTGACGTGAAACATGACGTGCACATGACGTAACGCAGACTCCGTGATTTCTGGCGGCCAGCAGAGCGGCCTAGCAGCAGCCGAAAAGAAAGCTACCGCTGGCCGCACGTTGAAGGCATCTATCGCCTATTGCGGCCGTCGCTACTGTCGCTTCGTTTACGTTTACACCGGCGTTTTGCCAGCGTTACGATGGATCCCGTTCTCGAAGTCGTCAACGAAGTTATCGCAAATAGACACCTTTAGCATACCGTGAACCTCACTGTTAGCGGAATACCGGGAGCCCGCCTACTGCCGGTGAGCAGGCGCTTATTGGTCCCGATGCTGCAGGCGCGCGCGTAGCTGCCGGGTACGTGGCGCCATCTGGAGACGTCAAGGAGATTTGCGCATGCATTGGCTGCGCCTCAGTGATTCGTGGCTTCTCGTGTCGTAGTGTTGCCATTGGTTCTAGCAACACTGTTTTGTCCTATGACGTCATCACGATTGTACTTGTGTGTTTGGCCTGTGGCGGTGATACCTGTATTTTGGTTCTTGCTCTTTTCTACGTTACAAGAGCTTTGTTGTCAGTATGAGTGGCGTTTTTGTAATCAGGAGCTGGTATTCTGGCGATACAAGCCAACTTCAATTTCTCCTCAGTGTCCCTTTAATTGTTGTATCATTATATCCGTCGGCTTGTAAAAGCCCTAGGATTCTAATCTATTTGACCCTTGGCACTGTTTGTCCGTCCACTGTGATGCTGAGATTTCTTTCGCACTTGCACCTGAGCGCTATTGGATTGTATATAAAGAGTTCAGCTTTGTGGAGAGCATGAGAGGCCGCTCTCGGCCGCATAGGACACGACACTGTCCGCTGTTGCCTGCAAGCGTTCCTCTATGCTCGTGTCGCTGCCCTGGTTGATCCAGAAATTTACGTCGTTCGCGTACATGCATGAATTTCAAATTTTCCACTTTCCAAGAGGAATCTGAACTCGTCTCTTTGCCGCGGGAACTCAGTCTACACGTTCCGAGCATTCTTAGAAACTTCGATTCATTGGCGTGTGTGGCCGATTTCCCTAATTAAACCGAATTAACGTCCGACTCCCGCCTTTGTTTTAATTCTCCTCGTACGGTGGGCGTAGTCGACCAACGCGTGGGGTGCCTTTCACCCAGTTCCGTGGCGGCTGAATACGTAGTAATCTTCGGGCTTCTTTAGCGGCTATATTATCTGCGAATGAAACTATTTATTCACGGAAACATAAAAAAAAACAAAATAAAGCGAAAGCAAAGCCTGTCCTCGCTTCTGTCCTCGCTCTGTCCTCGCTTCGGCGAGCGCGCGGCTTCGGCCGCTTATCTGTTTTTTCAGCAGCGTCCGCTCTGGCGGACGCAGTTGTTGCTGCGACGCGCGTCTTTTCTTTCCTTTTTCTGTTTCCGCCGCCGCGGTGGCTCTGTGGTTATGGTGCTTTGCTGCTGACCCGAAAGACGCGGGTTCGATCCCGGCCACGGCGGCTGGAATTTCTTTGGAGGAGAAATTCTAGAGGCCCGTGTACTGTGCGATGTCAGTGCACGTTAAAGAACCCCAGGTGGTCGAATTTCCGGAGCCCTTCACTACGGCGTCTCTCATAGCCTTAGTCGCTTTGGGACGTTAAACCCCATGAACCGAACCAAACCTTTTTCTCTTTCCTCTGATCTTTTAACTCTAATCTGCACGTGGCAGCGGTGGTGGCATGGCTCGAGCCAGTAGGCAGGCCCGTGCAATTTCCTTTTCATCCTTCTCTCAGTCACAACAACTCGGGGATCTGTCCTCGCTCCGGCGAGCGCGGCTTCGGCCGCTTATCTACTTTTTCAGCAGCGTCCGCTCCGGCGGACGCAGTTGTTGCTGCGACGCGCGTCTTTTCTTTCCTCTGATTCTTTTAACTCTCCTCTATCTGCGTGTGGCAGCGGTGGTGGCTCGGCTGAAGCCAGTTGGCAGGCCCGTGCACTTTCCTTTTCATTCTTCTCTCAGTCGCAACAACAACAACAACAACCGGCCTCTCCTCTATATGCACGCGGCAGCGGTGGTTGCTCGGCTCGAGCCAGTAGGCAGGCCCGTGCAATTTCCTTTTCATCCTTCTCCCAGCCACGTGACTGGGAGAAGGATGAAAAGGAAAAGGAGCCGTTGTTGTTGTTGTACAACAACAACAACGGCTCCTTCGTTATGCCGCCTGATAAACAGAAAGGGAGGCTACGTCGGCTTGACGAAGCCAGGAAACGACAATGGGCTTTGGAGACAGATGAAGAACGCGAACAGCGCCTTGCTAAGCGGCGCGCTCAAGACGCTGCTAGATGGGCGCACCGCGCCTCTATCGAAACCGAATCGTCTACAACCGGTGATGATCCCGAATGTAACGCTATGGATGCTTACGCAACCTACCAGGTTTAACCAAAGCTAAACCCCAGAAATGTTTTCATTACTCTGTTCTAGGTGCTGTTGCACGAGCGCTCGTTTGCGTTAGGTGGTATGCACTTGCACGCAGCCGCGCCGCCGCCGGCTGCCATGATTGAGGTGCACGTAGCAGACGAACTCCTGCTCCGCGAGCACGTTTTCTTCGCGTGTCGCGTTCAGACTGCCGTTTGGAACCCGCGTGCATCGCAGATTTGGCCGGTAGTCGCTGGGCGCGATAGTCGCACGTAACGTCGTAAACGTCCACTTCGACTGAGCAGCTGTGCTTGTTATCGCGCTGCTCGAGCCTGTCGAAGAAACGGGCGCAGGGACGAAAGTTGGTCGCTGGTTTGCTTCCCCACGATTCTGATATATAAGCTCGGATAGCAGTCAATGACGGCAGCGCTTCTGGGAAACCGGAGAGCCGCATATGTAGTTCAGGCACATTCGCGGTGGAAAGATCGGGGACCCAGCACCACTGGACAGCTGCGGCGCGTCTGCGGTTCTCTTTGCATAACTGCGTATACCTACGTAGAGCCGTTGATTTCCGAAATGCACTACATATATGACCTTGATATAATGCTTCGGATTTTAATTTTAGGTTGACCTGCGATATTCTTGCAGCACACCCTAACAAAGCGCAAGACGGCCACAAAAGTTTGCCAAATGTTGAATGAAATGATGTGACCTCGTGTGTTCTCTTATCTTGAAATAGATTCTTGGGACATGCGCTTCGTTTTTGGGTGGAGCCGTGGCCACCCAGGCGGCGTCTTTTTTATCGTGGACGATGTGAAATCTGCGCTTGCGTCGGGGTGATACTGCAAGCTCGCGAGCCGGCGCGGCAACCTTGATCCCTACCAGAACGGCTCACATATTTTAGCACCGTGCGCTGTGCTGTCAGATGCTGACGAGAAAGAGACACGACACTGACGAAACGCAGACTTTCAAGTGTAAGCTAGCAGGTACTCTCGGGAATTTCGTCAACACGGCGAGCACAGTGCAAAAGTGAACTACCTAGTCCAGTTTGCGGCTTTGTGCATGAGCGGCCGTTGTGACAATATGACTACTTTTATGCAGACGAAAGACTGCTCCTGAGCGGTAACAAGGATTAGGACTCCAGAGGACTCCCTTTGCTTCGGCAGAGGATTCCCACACAGGACTTAATCGGCGACAGGCTCGAGCAGCGCGATAACAAGCACAGCTGCTCAGTCGAAGTAGCTTTCGTTTACGACGTAGTTACGTGCGACTATCGCGCCCAGAGACTACCGGCCGAATCTGCGATGCACGCGGGTTCCAAACGGCAGTCTGAACGCGACACGCGAAGAAAACGTGCTCGCGGAGCAGGAGTTCGTCTGCTGCGTGCACCTCATTCATGGCAGCCGGCGGCGGCTCACCGCAGCGCCGCGGCGCGGCTGGGCGCCAGTGCATACCACCTTATACTTTCTTTTTCTTTTGAACGAGTCTCTCCATGATGTTTAGGCATTGCGTCTTCCATAGAGTTTCTTACTAGGGCCATTTCTTTAACCTACACCAGCTACACCAGTGTAGCAAGCGTCCAATACCTCCAATGAAGCTTTGCTACACTGGTGTAGCTGGTGTAGGTTAAAGAAATGACCCTACTATTACCTAGAGGGAAAGCTGCGACCCCTCTATGGGAGTTTGCATGGAGACCCCTCGAGACCACTTCAGCCACCATGGGCGCTCAAAGCATCATGGGGCGGTGAGCTACTTGGTGCGGAACTTCAACTTTTGGCCAAAAAATAATGCAAGAATAAGCGCTATTCGATAATCAATAATGTCCTAACATTCAATATTCTGTCTGTAGATTGCAACAAACGAGCAGAAAAGCATTTAAGTGCAAAGTTCGCCAAAATAAGGCATGGCTAGCTCTCCTATGGGTGAGGTGCGTTTCCGCAGTCAACGCAAAGAGTCATGGGAAAATCGTCTGCTAGCTACTTCCGGTTCCAAATTGCTCAACTGATTGCATGTTTCGCCCTATTCACCGCGTAAGTTGAGATCGTTTATGCGATAAATAACTCTTGGTAATAGTCATTGATTGCATTGAAGCATCGAAAGAGAAGCCCGTACTACGTATCTGCATGACCTGAGCGATGAAATGGACAATCTAGAGAGGTAAGCGTATTTTTTCATGGTTGATATATGCCGGCCTCCGTATAGTCCATGTCTGTTGTGCATATGCGCTGAAGATGATTTCGTGTGCGTTTCGACATGTTTAGCGTACAAGTCATTATACAGCCGTTTTTTGCCGCACTTTGATAAACTGCAATCTGTGCAGCTCATTAGACGCTGCTGGTATTTTCCTGACAGCGTGTACATATAGCCGCCAGTGTGCTAGCAGACGACCCATATATGCCACTGCGCGCGTCTCAGCACATCGCATGGTGCAGTGATAAGTCGCCTTGTCGCCTTTTTGTTATTCCAGATGCAGTGCAGGTGGCATTTCATGTGAGAACACGCAGGAACACGCCGCAAAGGAGAGTAGAGGCGATAGATTACATACGCCATGCTGTGTTGTACGGAGCTGCGTGAATAAAATGAAATGGCTTGCCCGCGTGTTCTGGAGCAGAAATATTTTATCGAGTACTTACTGCTTTCAGTGATCCGTTGGAAATACGCTGCATGAAGTCAAGGTCACCACGTTACTTACTTCAATCGCATGTGTGATTAGCCCTGCGCTGCGCAACATACCATATTAGAGCGAAAAGTGCGTTATGTACCAGGCTCCTTTCGTCACCCTAAAATCGCAACTGCGGCAGGCTACAAGGCGAATCAACTTGCAGGCTGCGCATGAGGCGAAGGTGAATTTCTCTTTCGATGCTTCAGTGCAATCAGTGACTAGTACCAAGAGTTATTTATCGCATAAACGATGTCAACTTACGCGGTGAATAGGGCGAAACATGCAATCTGTTGAACAATTTTGAACCGGAAGTAGCTAGCAGACGATTTTCCCATGACTTTTTGCGTTGACTGCGGAAACGCGCCTCACCCATTGGCCCAGTGATGAACACAACACTACAAAAACTAATATTTTGTAATTAACAGGCGCACATTTAAAAGAAAATATGTTTTAAAAAAAATGTTGTTGCTTAAACACTATAAGAGGTTTTTAATGGCATTTCATAACAGTAAAACCTTTTATTGGCGCCGTGTGTCGTCGCGTTTTCACTACTATGGGTTTTGCACACTGCGTTCGCGCGAAAGTCGTCTGCGCACACACGAACAGCGTTTTCGGGATGAAAGGTCTTAGTAGTGCCACTCCGTGCCCCCCAAAAACTACGACTGTCTCGCAACAAATAGCTCACCGCCCCATGATGCTTTGAGTATATTCTAGGCACTTGAGCGTCCATGGTGGCTGAAGTGCAGCGCCGCCAGATTTCGCTCTAGGTAATAGTAAGAAACTCTATGGCCATAGAGTTTCTTACTATTACCTAGAGGGAAAGCTGGCAGCCCGTCTATGGGAGTTTGCATGGCGACCCCTCGAGACCATAGAGTTTCTTACTATTACCTAGAGGGAAAGCTGGCAGCCCGTCTATGGGAGTTTGCATGGCGACCCCTCGAGACCACTTCAGCCACCATGGGCGCTCAAAGCATCATGGGGCGGTGAGCTACTTGTTGCGGAACTGAAACTTTTGGCCAAAAAATAATAAAAAAATAAGGCTGTTTGATAACTACAAACGTCCTAACATTCAATATCTTGTCTAATGATTGCAACAAACGAGCAGAAAAGCATTTAAGTGCAAAGTTTGCCCAAAATAAGAGACGACTCGCTCTCCTATTGGCCAAGTGGTGAACACTATAAAAACTAATATTTCGTAATTAACAGGCGCGTTTTTAAAAGTAAATATGTTTTCAAAAAAGTTGTTGTTGCTTAACTACTATAAGAGGTTTTTAATGGCATTTCGGAAAAGTGAAACCTTTTATTGGCGTCGTGTGTCGTCGCGTTTTCACTACTATGGGTTTTGCCCACTGCGTTCGCGCGAAAGTCGTCTGCGCACACACGAACAGCGTTTTCGAAATGAAACGTCTTAGTAGTGCCGCTCCGGGTTCCCGAAAAATTACGACTGTTCCGCAACAAGTAGCTCACCGCCCCATGATGCTTTGAGCGTCCATGGTGGCTGAAGTGCAGCGCCGCCAGCTTTCCCTCTAGGTAATAGTAAGAAACTCTATGCTCGAGACCACTTCAGCCACCATGGGCGCTCAAAGCATCATGGGGCGGCATGGAGGAAGGAAAGAATGGGGCGGTGAGCTACTTGTTGTAGAACTGCAACCTTTGGCCAAAAAATAATAGAAAAATTAAGCTGTTTGATAACTACAAACGTCCTAATATTCAATATCTTGTCTAATGATTGCAACAAACGAGCAGAAAAGCATTTAAGTGCAAAGTTTGTCCAAAATAAGAGATGACTAGCTTTCCTATTGGCCAAGTGATGAACACTAAAAAAAGTAATATTGCGTAATTAACAAACGCACTTTTAAAAGTAAATATGTTTAAAAAAAAAATGTTGTTGCTTAGATACTTTAATAGGTTTTTTGATGACATTTCGGGAGAGTAAAACCTTTTATTGGCGTCGTGTGTCGTCGCGTTTTCACTACTATGGCTTTTGCACACTGCGTTCGCGCGAAAGTCGTCTGCGCACACACGGACAGCGTTTTTGGAATGAAACATCTTAGTAATAACACTCCGTGTTCCCGAAAAACTACGACTGTTCCGCAACAAGTAGCTCACCGCCATGCATGCTCACCGCCCCATGATGCTTTGAGCGTCCATGGCGGCTGAAGTGCAGCGCCGCCAGCTTTCCCTCTAGGTAATAGTAAGAAACTCTATGCTCTATGGCGTCTTCCAATCGACACAAACGATTCTAGAGCACTGTACACAGTATTCTAGAGCACTGTAACAGAGTTCAATCCTGGCCACTGTGACCTGACATTAAAAATCTGTACACTGGCGCCCTCTAAAACATGATGTATTGTGAACATGAAAAGATGAAAAACTGAAGGCCTAAGCGTGCATGAGGACTGCCCACCACCGCGAAGTTCAGAGTGCTTCACACAGTTCTCCTTGGCTTCACACTTTGCGCGTAATCAGTTTTAAACTGCTACCGGTGTCTGTCGCGACCCAGCAAGCCAGCAGCTACCGTTGTTCTCGCCTGTGCGGTCACTGACCACTCCACAGAGCGGTTCGGCTCATGACCTGTAACCGGACAGCTGAAACGCATGTGCTGGCGGCGAACTGAGGCAAGTAGTGGGGCCTTAGAGGAGGATATGAGTGGGGTTGCTGTGTAAACACTGCGCTCGAATAGGTTATCCGAATATGAACCACTGAGCCACCACCCGCCGCGGTGGCTCAGTGGTTACGGCGCTCGGCTGCTTAACCGAAAGACGCTGGTTCGATCCCGGCGGCGGCGGCTGAATTTCGATGAAGACGAAATTCTAGAGGCCCGTGTGCTGTGCGATGTCAGTGCACGTTAAAGAACCCCAGGTGGTCGAAATTTCCGGAGCCCTTCACTACGGCGTCTCTCATAGCCTCAGTCGCTTTGGGACGTTAAACACCAATAAACCAAACCAAACCGAATATGAAATGTAGTGTATGGTTGCTCGCAAATGAATGTGAATATGAAAGGTAGCTCCAATATGGAATTTTTCGCACTGTGATTTCTTACTGAACGGGTGAAAAGCGCACCTTTTCCTTTCCAAATAGGCCCTGTCTAGACGGGTAGCACCTATGAGACATTTTGAAGTTCAGTGTAGGAGTAACAACAGAATTTGCTGTCGTGGACCGGCAGACTGTTCTCTAGGTATCATTGCACAGTAATGAAGTGTGTGGCGAATCGAAAGAGCACATTCCTTAGTTCTCGCGAAATAACGCGCTGTCTCGTCGACCAGTTCATCGCGTTGTAACCGCGTATTGCGCCCTAAACGTCCGTGCTGCCAGTGCATTACATAATGTGGCACTTCGCCCGCTTCACTAAATCTGTCCGGGCGTGAGAAATGCGCTTTCTCAAAGTGCTGTTTGCATATTCCATTTCTTTGGAGGAAGAAACGCCTGGCAGGGTAAAAAAAAAAATGGCTTGCCGGTTCGCAGGCTTCTATTGTTGTGGCATCCTCGGTGCTTGAACCGACGCTACCGGCTTTTTTGGTCGGGGCCGCTTTAACCGTGTAACCGCAGCTGGAAAGTGAAGTGTTTAGTACATTATGGCGTTAGTTTTGCTGTGCCACTAACTCTCAGCTCCTACTATTGGTGCTACTCGGCTCCTATGGAAGGTGCCCGCAAACATTAGGACACAGACGCTAGGTGGTTGACAGACAAGTGCTGGATTTCAACTGTGCTTTATTGAAACAAAATGTTGTGGGAGCTGTGTCAGTTGCTGCACTTTCTGTCACACAGAAATACAGGAAAGGACGTTTAATCTGTTCTTAAGGTGTGTTCTGACCGTTCAAGTGTTTAAGAGAATGCCAGTAGGTTTCTTTACTTGCAATTGACTCTTCATGACAGCAACTATGTTTGCTGGATGTTTTTACCCTGGCCAAAGAAAGTGCTGATGCCGCTCGATTCTTATTAATCCAAGCTGGCCAAAAGAGGTGTAGAGTCTGCATGCTCTCAAAAAGACCTGCTTCCATTGCATGGTGCATAGCCTGAAGCACCTTGCCTGCTTGAATTAGTTTGACACAACTATGATAGAGCACAGGCAGCATCCTCAAGTTAAGAGGTTGCTTGGGTGGGGGGGGTGTTCCCCTGGTTGGTCGTGCCGGATGTTGCAGGATCTGTGTGTCAGAGAATGGAGTCCAAAATTTAGCAACCTGAAAACGAAAAACTTTGAATTATTGCCACGCCTACATAAAGTGTTGCACCACATTAAGGTGATGACAGAAAAATGGCATAAATGCTTGGTCTCCGTACTTTGCAAACTGTCTGTCCTGCATGTTTGACATACTGAAGACACAAAACTACGCAGGAAACAGGACACAGAAAAGAAGCAGACAGGACGAGCGTAGTCTACGTTCGTCCTGTCTGCTTCTTTTCTGTGTCCTGTTTCCTGCGTAGTTTTGTGTCTTCAGTATGTCTTACCAACTAGCCTCTCATCACACACTTCTAGACTGCATGTTTGAATTGGAAATGAAGTGACTTGAAAAGTTGAGCTTGTGAATGGCTTTATTGACTCTGACATTGTGCACCAGATTCCGCCGACCTTTGGGAAAGAGCATATAAGCTAGACAAGCAGGTGTGTAAACATGTGAGTGAGAGAACATGATGCATTCCTTGCGGCGAACCAGGCAGGGCCTGTGGGGGTTCATTACCTCGCTTGTAGATGTAAGCTGAGGTTGAGCTGCGTGGCTATACTTGGGAAGGACAAGGTATGAGTGGATAATTTCAGCACTCCGTGTTAAAGGGGCTGTAAAAGGAACTGTAATAAAGTTGAGGTATGCCTGGGATGTTAAACCACGCCTCTTCATGAATATTGTCCAGCAAGAATTTTTTTGATGTGCTTTGATCTGTATTTGAAATTTGAATTTCAGCATCTTCGCGCCTGTCCTTCTTCTCTCGTCACCTTTTGCATGCTGGACGGTCGGCACTCCTCCGCTAGCCCCACCTCATGGAGCGGAGCTTCCTGACCCGCTGGAGCTGCGCGGTTTTTGGCGCAGCCATGATAGATTCATGATGGAAATGTACAGTGCAAAGAAAGGCGAGGACACAAGGAAGACACTTGGGACTGCAAGGCGACTTTGTACATTGCGGCTGATGGTGACATCATAACTGTTGCAGCTTCTTCTGTGCAGGTCCACAGGACTCTGCACCTTCCAGCTAATTCAGAATGTTATCTTTAACAGCGCTTGAAGGTGTTTGGCACCATCTTGTTTTGACCACGTGCCCTATCTGATAATGATGAAGTTAACACGAGGCACTGGCTATGTGCATGGGATGGTGACAGAAGCGACAAACACTACTACGCATTTGTCGGAAACCTTCACCTTAACATGTAGCGCTGTAAAAGAAAAAAAAAGCTGATACCCGTGTATGTGTCTGAGGGGGAAGTCATGCGTTAAATGTTTGCATAGGTCTTTACAGGCAATGTTTAATTCAGTACAAGTCAAGTCATTTTCAGTGTCAGCCACCTTTTTCTTGTGTCTGTGTTCTTATCTTTGCTCCCTGTGCTCCCATAGAAACACAAGAACATCAGTTTCTTGGGAACACAAGCAGCTCCTTATGTCCTTGTGTTCAGTAGGGCTATGCACAGCCTGACATACTTGTTTCCACTCTGTGCATACAGGCACCTCTCTTTGGAATCCACACAAGACTGGACACTGCAACATTGTCCAGTGGTTGCTTAGATCATAAAATCAAGATTCGTTGAATTTTAGTCATCCCAAGTGCCTTGTGTTCCCAAGGCTTTGCAAGTGCGTCTTGTATGACAGGAAGAGGAAGGAGTGTTAGAGTTTCTACTTGCAGGCCTCAGAAATGAGAAGTTTGCCAACGTGGGGCTTAGTGGGAGAGTATGTGCATTGTGTGTAGAGGAGTTGCAGGGTCTAAATGTTGTGGCTGTGGAGAATGCACCGGTTTTTTAATGGGTGCAGCTGCTTAGGCTTCCCAAAGGTAAAATGTATAGGTAAGGTACCAGCTGGTCTTTAAGTTATGTGTGGAGAAAGCAATACTGCACCCATCTGTGGTCTTGCAGTGTTGAGCTGTATGCAGCATTCATTGTCTTGTGCTGCATTTGCATTGGGGCACTTGGTTATTTTCTGAGGGGGAAATTCATGTGTGTGTGGGTTTTGCAGTGGTGCCAGGCCAGAAGAGCAGAAGTTTAACAGCTGCTAGGCGGGCATAAACCAAGGCTGCACAGGCCTCCATAGTGAGAGATGCCAGTGCTGTTGTTACCCTGTAGTGAAATTTCAACACAGATGGAAATGTAGCATTCAGCATAGATGGTGCATTGAAATTGGAGCTTGGTATAAACTTCTGGATTCCTGAGCGTGTTTTTCTGGGAGGGTCATCAATGCCTTGCTGTACAAGTATGCAGCTTGGGTCTCCTGTTGTTTGTCTCTAAGTTGTGATGACAGAACTTTTTGTTAGTCACCATACTTGTATGATTGCAACTCTCAGGGTTGCTGTAAGTAATATCTGGTTTAAGCTGTAACATGCCTCAAGTTCTGCCGTTCAGAACATTTCAGTGAGAGTATGCTGTAAGTTTTTCAAGATTTTTTGCTTGGAAAGTTATTGAAGCGCATTAGGCGGCTGTATTGATGCTCAGTCAGCCATCATCTATTTTTTTCATGACCAGTTTTTGGCCAGCTGTTGTATGCTTGCAAATGAAGCAAATGCAGCAAAAATAGTGTGCCGCAGTGCTTCCTTGCAAACTGACCAAGAAAATAGGGAGTGGGGCTGTGAATGTCAAAACACTATGGAACGTTGATGAGACAGAGCGTATTGCTGTGCTCATTGTCATTACAAGGCTGTTTGGAGGGGTTGTAAGCATTTTGTAAACTGCGCTGCTTATAACCACCTTGCTGCAGATTTTATAGTTGGATACAACACAATAATGCAGTGATGAATGCCCCTTGAGGCCTTCCAACCAGTGGCGTTGACTGATTGTTGTCGCAGGTGATCCGGTTAATCCATAGTTAGTTCCCTTGCTCCTGCCAGCTTCTTGCAGTGCCACGCTAGCAGGGGCAGAGGGATTAACTATGATGTCATGACAATCGGCAGGCAGCATCAGCTGGAGGGTCCGCTTTGAGGGGAATTCGCCACTGCATTTTTGAGTTGCATCCAACTGCAGAGGTTTCACCACTGGCAATTCATAAAGGAGTGCCAGAGCCAGGCTTTCTAATCCCCTGGATCAGAGATGTGAGTTTTGAAATACGGTGATACTGTTACACTTTTCGCTCTTCCTCTTTTTGTTTGTGCACAATATTTTTGTGGAGGTGTGCATGAGGTTGCAGCAAAAATGCGTTAACAGGCTGGTTAACTAATATCTAATAGGTAACTGTATTGTTAGGCTGCTCACTTATTGAGAGGTTTGTAGCTCAGGGTAAGTAATATCCATATCAGTTTTAAGATTTTTGAAAGTTGTATTCTTGTTGCCACTGCAGCGCAAGGAATTTTGGGCCCAATCACAGGTGAAACCGAAAGTGTGTGGCCCACGAGCGTATGTGGCCACTCTACAAACATGCATGCGTTACATGCTGCTTTCACAGTGCCTGAGTGGGAGTGGTGGTAAGGGAGAGAGAACGTGACACGCGCTTTGCCGTGCGACGCGCATTCATAGACGTGGCTGCATGTTCTTGCAGGTATCTGGTTTTGGCTTCACCCATAAACAGGCCCAAAATTCCTTGCGTTGCAGCAGCGATCAGAATCGCATTTTCTGAAATCTAAAAACTGGGATGGATATTACTTGCACTTAGCTACAAACCTTGGAAGTGAGCTGTCTAACAGTAATTTCATGCACACCACTGCTGAAAATACTGTACTGAAACAAGCGCTCGTTCACCTCAAAAAGCCCATTTTTAGAAGCTACAACAGTCTTATATTTTATCCTGCAAGTCGTTTGCAGCACTGTGAAGGCTGCAGTGATCTGAGCCAATCAGAACGGCATGTTCTGTGAAGCTCGTTCCTCTGCACCCCTCACAAAGTGACTGGTGGCTCCATCACTGGGAAGGAAAGAGCACCAGTGTTCAGCTTCTGAGTGCAGGAAACCCTGCGGACTCGGTGGACACCAGTTTATAAATGGCTGTGCACCACTTCGCAGCAGGCCTCCGCAGTGCTGTGTTCGTGCGGACTTTCTCTGTTGATTTAACCAGTGAATGAAGCGCTCGTTGTGCTTTCAAAACATCATCCTGAACTACCTTTTGAGTTGCTACAATAATTGTTTAAAAAACAGTCGCAACACTGCTCAAATATTTGAAGAACTATTTGTTGTCTTCTTTTACCCTGATTGACGAGAGACTCGCTCTACCTTTCACAGTGCTGCAAACGACTTGTGAGATCAATTATTGGTGAAATACTCTGTAGGTGTACTGACTAGTGGCAGGTTCAATCTCTAAGTGTACCTTGAATATCTGGCATGCATAAACATGTTGCATGAATTTAGTGGCGCAAGGGCAGCTTGGACAAAGAGTGCTTTGGCATGCGTTTTCGTCAGCACTTCAAGAGGGGGTTATAAAGGCCTATTTTTCCAAGCATTTTGCCCTAGTGAAGCCGAGCACCAGGGCAGAGGGAAAGCTTGTATCCAATGGAGACCGGTGGGGATCGAGCCCCGCACCTGCCACATACGAGGAGGATGCTCGGGCCCCTAGGCCATTGCTGCTGTCTCAATGTAAAGAAGCTGACATTGAGAACATCAGCACTCTAAACCTGCAGTGGACAGCAGCAGCTTTTTGCAGTGGTTATACTGGGTGTTTCACGCAAGTCTACACAATTTTTGAAAATAGGCTTTCTGAGTTATCCAACATTTGGAGGAACTCCTTTAGCAATCAGCCGTAAAGATCACTCAACACTGTTCATGGAGTGATATTTGATGACGCCCTAAAATATCTAAGTAAGAATGAACTACTGGAAGAACTGAAAGACCAAATTGTTGCTGATGTCTATAGAATAAAAATAATACCAGACAACAAGGAGATAGCAATGAATCACTTTGTCCTCACTTTCGCGTCTAGCATACTTCCCTGACCTTGTGTAGGTAGGCTACACGAAAATCAAACTCCGGGAATACGTACCGAACCCTCGTCGATGCTACAAATTCCAGAGATATGGCCACGGCTCACAGTGCTGCCGGGGCCAACAAACGTGCCAAATGTAGTTCGCATGACTGTCCTGTTGAAAACTGTAAAATTGAACCACGCCTTTGTGTCAACTTTGAGGGTAATCATCCGGCCTACTCACAGTCATGCCCAAGCTCTAAAAAAGAGAAGGAAATAATTACTCAAAAGTAAAAGAACATTACATTCAGAGAAGCGCGAAGGCAACTTTCTTTAGTTCAAAATCCTAGTTATGCCATTGTGGTGCAGCAGGACTTGGCATCACAGCGGTCTTCGGCACCTACCCAGGCCACATTCTGTGAGCCTTGGGTAGGGCCATCTGTGCCCCTTGGTGGAAACAGCTGGCACTGCTCCACCACCCACAAACTTAAGCAGCGAAGTCTAACTCACAAGTGCATGTGCATTCTGCACAATCTTCCAGTGCCTCTGCAGAGGCGATGTTTTGGACACAAGAAGTCAAGGTACGTATTTCTGTGCTGTTGACATCGGGGGTGTGGCGGAACTCCTTGGATAGTCAAAAAAATGACAAGCCCTGAATAATGGGTCCAGAATCATCCTACTTTTTTCTGTATACTTATAAGATGGCATAGATAATACACTGGAGTTGCAGGGTGACTCCCAAATAATTTAAGTGACATAAAAGACATCCTTACTACACAATCTCCTGTTGCCTTCTGCTTGCAAGAAACGTACCTAGGTCTCCAGCACACAGATATACTCGAGAAATATAGTCTTTCACCGCGACTGAGAGCAGGCAAGCTGGCTCTTGGTGGCATTGCCATCGTAAAAAAATGAAATCGCAGCTTGTGAGCTTGTTCTAAGAACAAAAATTGAAGCTGTAGCAGCCACTCTGCTTGCTCATAAGGCTGTTGCAGTGTGCTGCGTATACTTGGAGCTGCATCATAGAGTAACCATTCATGAATTATAAAAACTTGTAGAAGAGCTGCCAGAGTCATCCTTGGTAGTTTAATGCACACTCCAGCTTTTGAGGTAGTGTCAGAACTGACACTGCAACAACCTGTGTTTATTAAACACTGGAGAACCAACCTATTGTTCTACTAGCTCAGGAAAAATGAGCTGATAGTTATCTTTTAGTACACCCTCTATTTTTAAATTTTAAATGGGATGTCCGAGACAACCCATATTCAAGGGATCATCACTAGTAGTAATCAGCTTAACATCTTCGCCGGAAGTCATCTCAACAAAACCACGGCGTTGGAAGCTGTATTTAGTCGGCAGCACTGTTTTGAGAAAAGACCAGCCTAGATAAAATAGTTACCGACACCCTCAGTGTAGTCGAACTAAATGAACATTTCACACTATTATTACTGCTACGCACCAAACTATTCCTCAGTCCTCTGGAGTAGTAAAACAAAATCACAAATATTGGTATACACAAGAATGTAAATAAGTAAAAAAAAAACAGTCTAGGGCATTTTTCATAGGTACCCAGCACAAGAATTTCGTAAATTTTAGGAAGCAAGAGCAAAAGCCCGATATACATGTTGTAGTGCCGAAAAAAACTGACAAAGTTAGGTGTTGTCGATAAACAGCTCAACCACTTCGAAAAAAATGTGGGAGAAGGTTAGAAAGCTAAATGGCAGCTACTCTCCATTCACAGTTCCTCTTCCAACAGCTCCCAGTATGCAGAAAAATATCGAAGAACAGGCAGACATTTTGGGTGAATATTTTTCTGTAGTTTCCAGTTCATAACATTCATCATCATCATCAGCCTGACTACACCCACTGCAAGGCAAAGGCCTCTCCCATGTCTCCAATTAACCCTGCCTTTTGCCAGTTGCGGCCACCATATCCCCGCAAACTTCTTAATCTTATCCGGCCACCTAACTTTCTGCCGCCCCCTGCTAAGTTTGCTTTCTCTTGGAATCCACTCCGTTACCGTTAAGGACCACCGGTTATCTTGCCTTTGCATTACATGCCCTGCCCAAGCCCATTTCTTTCTCTTGATTTCGACTAGGATGTCATTAACCCGCGTGTGTTCCCTGGCCCACTCCGCCCACTTCCGATCTCTTAATGTTACACCTATCATTTTTCTTTCCATGGCTCGTTGCGTTGTCCTTAAGCTGAACCCTCTTTGTTAGCCTCCACGTTTCTGCCCCATAGGTGAGTACCGGTAAGGTACAACTGTTGTAGACTTCCCTCTTGAGGGATATTGGCAAACTGCCATTCATGATCTAAGAGAACCTGCCATATACGCTTCACCCCATTCTTAATCTTCCAGTTATTTCCCTTTCATGATCCGGATCAGCAGTCCTGTTTGTCTCCCTGTGTCCGTGTCTGTTTAGCGCTGTGGCAAGTGAACTGTCACCAACTCGCCCAAGCTTCCATTCTGGCATATAATGCAGATGAACGTGGGACCAAATTTTTTCGTAGCTTTAAATTTTTGCAAATTTTTGTGTTGTGAAATATCCATATATCCAAAGATGACCTTTGCAGCAAGTACCATTTAGTAGAGGGGCTGCACTTACAAGTGGTCTACACAGTTTAGTGTAGCCTAGCATGTAGCAACAGAGGAACTGCACTTTCAGGGAGGTTAAAATGGCTGTCACTTGTATTGAACACACACCCATGCACATGAGAGAGAGAGAGAGGTTGGAAAGATGGGCGCTATGTAAAATGTGAACTTGTGCTTTGAGGACCAAAGAGACCTTTATGCCATTTTTAATGTGAGCATGTGATTATAGCTGTCCGTTAAATTTTTTCATTTAGAAGAAAATCATTTTATAGTGTGATGTCAAGTTTACTATGTCGAGACAAGGTATCAGTAATGTGAAATTTCTGGTGGTTGAATGCACCTTGAAGCCATCTACTGCAGTGTGCTTCATAGCAGAGAACATTACTTTGGCAAATTAATGATAGTGGGTTATTGATTTGTTATGTTCATTTTCTTGCAGGCTATTTTATTATAAAAGGCTTCATTGCAGGAGTAGGCTTAATAAGCATGAAAATGCTTCTCTATTAACAGCCTTTTAGCCTGATGCTAACCTGGTCTGTTTTTATACAGGTAAGCGTTCTTGGCCTCCACCTGGCAGTTTTTGAGTCAGGGGAAAAAAGCACGCGGATCTCGGATGGAGTCTTCACTCTAGGCGTAACACAGTGAGTCGTCAACGAAGCGACGCGGCTGGTAGAAAAGTTTTAAAAAGCAAGGTAACCTCTTTTCTTGCATTTTGGGAAGAATCGTCGAGTTAATTTGATAGATACTGTAGGAGAAACAGTGAGTGGCACTACAGTTCTCAGTTTTGTATCTGCTTCTGTTGGATGCTTAGTGCTGACAGGTGTTGTGCGTATGTTGAAAGCCGGACCTCCAATCTGGCACTGCCCGAAAGATGGCACAGGATCCATGTGCTGATTCACTTTAGATTTTACCCACTTTTGCATCTGCACTCCACTACTATCCTGGATAACAATACAATTCCGTGTATACATTGATGACAACAAAGACCACCAGCATGTTTAAAAGTGCACGCTGAACACATAGCCAGGTATAGCATGTTGCACGCTCGGGCATGTAGGTGGGAGGGTAGGTTGTCCATATTTATCACCTGAGCTGTGAAGAGGAGTTAGGTGAAGGAAAAGACGTGGTAGTAAACAAACCAGAGGCTTACCTGAATGGAATGCAGAGACTGCTATGGGGAGTCTGTGGGAATGCATTTCTTCAGCTGTCACGTCCAGGGGGTGGGGGGGGGGGGTGTAAGTTGTTTTTGTTTAGGATTGTTTTACTTACATGAGTTTAAAGTGACTTCACTGAGGGACTTTGCATGGCAGAAATGCTTGCTCATTTATATAATTTCGTTTAACATTGCTTTCTTGTATTTCTGTGAACCTGTTTGTGGTTTTAATGCCCCTCCTTCACCGTTTTATCATTACCTTACATTTGTGATGTTACATGGGACAGACTTTTGCATGCTCAGTTCCATTTAGTTCAGCAGTGTTTTTCTCATTCCCATGTAGTGATATAGACCAGGGAGTGTGCTCTGAAGGGGAGCGAGCGCTCGCTGAAATTTCAACAATTGTATCCCTGTTCTCCTATGTTGTACTGAAACAATTTTACCTCCTAAAGAAATTAGATTGGCTACCTCATTGCATTAAATGTATGGAAGTCTCGCATTTGTAACCTTCATGTAAAACTATCTCCTGACGCTGCTTGATCTGCACTGTGGTCTGCTGTAGTCTACAAGCATTCTCTGAAGAGAAAATAAATAAAATGGTATACCTGCACAGTTTTCTTCTTTCAGTTTGGTCACAACTGGTCTTCGTTACATATTGTGTTTTGCTTTCATTTCATTGTGATGCATTATTTTCTTATAAGCAGTGTCTGGAGGTTCTTTTTCTTTAACTTTAGCTCTCTGGTGTTTTGTGTCCCTTCTTTTCCCCCTTGTAATATATTCTGTCACTGAGGGCCTTCACGGGTGGTTTTAATGAACATACAAGCACAGGGAATGAATGTGCATGCAAGTTGCTCCTATGTTGCCAAGTTTACCAGCTTCACTAATGTTCATTTCCACTGAAACTGTACTGCTGCCATACTGCATGCACACTTTTTGTTCATGCTGTAATTTTGTCTCTGCTGTGCAGATTGTGAGCAGTGGCATTGAGTCGTTCCTGGGCCAGGACAGTCAAAGCAGGCATGGCCAAGGAGGTGGCCAACACTTTGGAGCAACTGCAAATCTGGCCCCAAGCAAGTACCCTGACTGGTACCCGCATGCATGACAGTGTTCCTGGCATGACCACTGTACCCGCTGAAAATGTGTTTCCGAGGACAGAGAGCATCTCAGTATTGATCCACTCCTGCACCACTGGTAAGTGTGTTCATCTAGTCAGCTATAAAGCTCCACTGGTTTTTATTTCTTGAGAGGTTGACTGTGGCATCATGCATGTTTCACATGGAGGTCAATGTACACTGATGTATCGTGCACAGTCTGTCCAACGGCGAACAGTTGGAGTGGCAGCTGGAAACCTTGTCTGCAGCTTCCACACATTATTTACTGCTACCCATTTGCTGCTACCCAGTAGGAATGCAAAGAGGTGGTTGCACTTGCCCTCTTGCCTGTCATCATCTCGTGCAGGTCTACAGTGACGCCGGCAGAGCAGGGGTGAAGTGTTAGCATCGTGTGATTTTGAAAGCTGCAAATTTTGCTTGCTCTTGGTGCTGAATGCTCAAGTATGAACGTACCATTATGCTGTCAGTGGCAGTGTTGTGAAAAGCATGTTGTTTAACCCTATCATGAATGAATTTTTCTTGGTGGTCTGGGGAATTACCGTATGAACGCGTGTAAGGGGCGCACCACTTTTTTTTCCAGATTCGAAGGCCAGTTTTTGGAGTGCAGCCCATACATGTGATGCGCGCAAAAAAAATTTTTCTTTTAAAGTAAAAACACTGTGGAAGTCACCCCGGAGGTGACCGTGGCCATGTTTATTAGAGGAATGGCCTGGCCAGTGAGGCGATAGCGGCAGAGCAGCGGCGGCAGCGTCCGGCCGAGGCCAAGGTCCCGAGCGTCCTCTCGCGTGCCAGCAACCCTTCGTCCTCTTCAGCATTTTGGTGATGCCGGCCGTGCGGGTTGCTACAGGGCTCTCTCCGTAGACGGTTAGTTGGTATATGTCAAGAGTCGTGCAGGGCGTCCGGAGTACGAAAGCGCGGCTCAGGCAGGTGACTGGCTGAGGTGTAGTGGCTGAACTTTCGGAGGGTGTCGAGGGACGCGTAGTGGTAGTGGAGGGAAATGGGTAGGCCTGTTATGTGGACCCAACGCCGGTGGTTCTGGTGCTAATGGCTGGCGCATGATGGACGGCGAAGCAGAGGGAGCTAGGTGTGCTGCTGGTCGTGAGGTTCGGGTAAGTGGTGCCGGGCGGAGCTGCCTGGTACCAAGGCAGGTGGCCACGGGAGGCGCAGTGAGGTGCAAGGCGGAGCAATGGCTGTGGTGGACTGCAAGTGGCTGCTGGGACGTACTCACAGCCAGCCGTTTACTGATTGGCGTGAACGGGACAAGCGGCCGCACGTGGGGCACCCGTTGCCTCTGTCGCTGATCCGTTCATGGAGGGGAACGCAGGTAAGTAGCGGCAAACGGAGGAGGCCTCAGCACCGTGGCAGCAACCAGGGGCACATCAGCTGGCCTGGTCAGCCCAGGAATCCTCCAAGATGGTGGCTGATGAAGCTGCTGCGTGGGTGGAACCTGAATTTGCTGGGGGCGAGAGGGTGTGGGCGGTGGTCTCTCGGCGCACTTGCGTTGGGTGGCGGCTCAGCCAGTGGTGTCAGGCTTCTTGGAAGATGCTAGCACTGGTGGGGAGTAAGAAGGGCCCACAGCAGTGGCCTGGTTTGGCTTGCCGACAGGTGCTGACACCTGTGTGGGGTCCTTTTCTGCAGCCAGTGGAGGGCGGGTGACAATTGCCATGCTTGGTATTGCTGTCACCGGTGTGGCCTTCTTATCCTGTGTCGTGTGATGTTCAGTGTGGTGCGGACGTTTGGAGGGGCTGGGGTGGTGGCTAGCAGGCATGGTCTTTGCCGAGAGGTCTTGGGAATCAGTGGGCCTTGGCGTCGACGTAGCTACAGGGACCTGTTGAGCTGTTGGCGGTAGTGACGAGGTCGATAGTGATGCTGGAAGCCGCGACACGGCAGCTGCCGCAGAGTCGTCTGTGGCTGCAGGAGGCTCCGGCGACAAGATCCGTGATGCGCAAGGAGGCAGGGCCAAATACGCAGGTAGGACAGTAATGGGAGCAGGCAGTGAGGCAACACTCATGCTGATTCCACCTGGTGTGTTGTGGAGAGGGACGGCCGGGCCGGAGACGCTGGGCAGGAGGTGGCCAGGAGCTGCCAAGGTGGGCAGGGTGCTGATGAAGGCTGTGTGGGCGCAAGCGAGGCTAGTGCAGGGCCAGAGGCAGGCTGCAGCGAAAGTGGGTCTTCTGCATCGTGGAGCGGCAGCAGGACATAGCGGGCACCGAGGGCCGCCAAGATGGCCACTCGCAGCTCATCGTATGGCCGGCAGCCCAAGGCAAAGTAGGTGAGTCGATGCAGAAGGGCGGGCGGGAGGATATTGCAGAGGACTGCGTGTTTGAATGGCTGGATAGTGACGCTGTTCATGTACAGCGCAGCCTCGAACTGAGCAAACCACCTGCCAACACCCTGGGGCCGGAATGCTGGAAGCGGCGGGTCGAAACCTAGGTCCTGCCAATCCGCCATCCTGGAATGCCGCTGGTGAAGAAGGGGCGGTTTGCCAAGTCACCACATCGCATCCTTTTGGTTGCACCATCGTCGGACACACTTTTCAGCCACATCGAATTTCGTACCCACTGCATGCTTGCTGTGGCTGAGAGCAAACTCCCAGCTATGTGGCTATGTGGCAGCACATGCCAGCCACAACTGTGGTGAACTAACATGCTACGACACCTCCCGTGCCTTTGACACTCACAAATAGCTGGAGCTGGTGATACTGATGCCGATATGCATAGCGGAAGCTCGCGACAGAAGAAAAAGTTGACGATGATGATGATGAGCCGCGGCCTCTGGCGCCATCCGTGGGCGGCGCCTGGAAGCTCCTGTGCACGTGCACGGCCTCCGCGATCAAGTGCGCTGTTGCTCGCAGCCGGAGCTGATCGCGGAGGCCATGGCGTATGCATTTAGACGGCTATTCCTGCATGGGTCGTCAAAAGTTCGGGTGCAGCCCTTACACGGATCTTTTTTTCTTCAAATATTTCCTTCAGGAAAACACTGCCGGGTGCGGCCCTTACACGCGCTTATATGGTACTATGTGATTTTTCCACAAGACATGGTCACGAATGTTCACAGTGAAAATTTCATTTTTCGTGCCAATATTCCTGGAAATAAGACTGTGGGAAGTGTCCTTCCCACCATCCAACTTGGACACAAATTTTGCCAAAGTATCTATTTTTATTGAAGTAATAAGAAGAGCTTGATAAAATTTGATATTCCTTTCTTCACACAGAAAAAAATAAAATAAAATCCTACGAACAGTCCTTATTTTCCCATCAAACTGGCTGAAGCAGGGGTCCACACAAAGTGGCACAGCACAGCCTCGGCAGATGTACCGCAGTTGCTTTTTTGCCGCCTTCAGGCTGCAGTGCCGGCATCTTCAGTATGTGCCTCTTTGCTGCGGTGTGTGCGCGACTGTATTGGAGAGGCATACACTATCTGGCATGCGCTGCTTATTTGCCCGACAGCATACCACTGCCTGAGCTGGTTGAGATGATCAGCTCCTCCCATTATTGCATTGTACCATTCGATATGGGCTGGACAAGCTACATCACATTTGCTTCCATTTCTAGTCTTCCCTTGAACAGTAACAGTGTGCTCAGGATTATCTTCTGTAGTAAGCAAGGCGACTGGCATGCTGTCCATCGTTTTCACTGCAGCCACATATCCATTTGTCTCATACTTGGAGCTTCAACTTTTCATGTTTTCTTTTCGCTTCAGCGTTGTTGGCAGATTTTTTCTTGATGGGCAGACATTTCCTGTGGAGTGAATTCCTTCTTGAAATAGGATCTGCATCCATTGCACTGTTCTAAAGAAAGATGTTGTAAAAAGCAACAACGGAACTGCTATGCGCAAAGGAATGTGCAATGCCAAGGACAACACGCTCCGCTGGTCGTGGAGGCCATAGCACGTTTATGTCGTGGGTCGTGAAAAGTGTGGGTGCGGCCCTTACAGGGATCTTTTTTTTTTTTAATGTTTCCTTCAGGAAAATGAAGTGCGGCCCTTATACGTATTTATAAGATGTGTACTGGCCGCAGCCTTCTCCAGTAAACTTGTTAGTTTAGCACTCTTTCCTGTCTGCCTCTTCCTTCCTTGAATGTGCTCGTGCGGCTGAAAATATCCACCATGACATTATTAAAAACTTTGCTCAGTTCAGTTACTTAAAAATACGTTACTTCCTAATGCGAAATTTGAGCGCAGCAAATAAGCTGTTTCACCTTTTCGATAGATTGAGGCAAAGAAATCGAGCAACACATGTATGCGCTATCACAGAATGTATGCGCTATCACAGGTCTAGCCGTGGGAAGGTGGTCACGTATTCGTCGACGTGCCGGGGCCTACGTGAAATAACCGGCGCGTCGGCAACTGAAGAGCACCCTATCCGCCACACAAGAACAGGGGGGGGGGACCCTTTCCTCCTCTTTCTGCATGGCGGCGACGGTGTTCTATGCAGTCACGTTATCTTGACTCTCTAGCGGCGTCAGCGGCATACAGCGTTATCAGTCGGTCGCTGCTAGCGCTGGGGGGATGAAAGGGGGGCGGAGCTGGTTACGAGGCCGACGACGACGCGAAACCCAGGAACGGACGCCAAAGAGCTGTGCTCTAAAAAAAAATTAAGCCCTGGCTCTAGAGAACTGGCAACAGAACTGGCTATCTACGTAGTACGACTTGGATTAATGTGAAAAATGTGGCACAAAATATTTTCACATTTTAACACTAGATGGCGCCACTGGAGCCTGCTATCGTTGCATTCAGGTTGGCATACGATAAACTAAAACGCTCATGCGATATCCACTGTAACATCCCGCTAAATGCTTGCATATAACATGTGTAAGTGCTCAGGCGCTATACTAGAAGTCTCTCATAATCCAGTTTCTGAGTCGACCATGCACCAAACCTTGTAGCCCCTCTTTACTGGCTTCTTGGATATGCATTGTTTTTTGAGATGAGCAACCTTTAAAAGGTATCATTGATTCATCCATGGTAATAAGCTTCGATGGGTCATAGGCTTTGCTGCAGATTTATTTAGGCCGTCTGTGAGGGGCTACAGCCTGTGGAGTTGGTCAAATCCTGGCTCTCCTTTCTTTGCTGCAGTCTGTTTATCATTTACTAAAAGCGCCTCAAGAATTTTTTCCAAAGCCTTTTTCAGTCATCACATTCGAGACATAAGGCACTCCATGAAGAAGATCCAAACTGGTAGCCACCGCGGTGGCTCAGTGGTTATGGTGCTCGGCTGCTGACCCGAAAGACGCGGGTTCGATCCCGGCCGCGGCGGCTAGAATTTCTTTGGAGGAGAAATTCTAGAGGCCCATGTGCTGTGCGATGTCATTGCACATTAAAGAACCCCAGGTGGTTGAAATTTCCGGAGCCCTCCACTACGGCGTCTCTCATAGCCTCAGTCGCTTTGGGACGTTAAACCCGATAAACAAACCAACCGATCCAAACTGGCTTTTACTGGCTTTTACCACATGCTGGCTTTTACCGTCATGTGATCTTTAATACTGCGTTACGCATGCGCTGCACTGGTGGCTGCGGAGCATGTAGACACCAGTAGTGGCTCAACTGAAAGTTTCACTAATGTTCGTTTAGGTTCGGCTCTGTGTTCTCCTCTGTTCTGGTGCCAAGGTCACCTGCAGCACGCCGACAGTGGGTGCTAAAAGCATCTCATGCATTAAAAAGCATGCAGTTCTGAAGAAAATGTAGCGTTCTGAGGCAATACTTATAGGGAAAATAGACTAGCACTATAGCAAAAAAAAAAATGCATCCAAGTGAGAAATGCTTATGCAGCCAGTGGTATCTATAGCAAACAATGCATCCAGAATCTGTAATGACCTGTTTTTTCTCTCTGAATGCTGCAGTTGTGACTCTTTGTTTTGAGCGTGCGAACGTGATGCAGGGAGTCCTCTTTGCCCTGTTCAAAGCTGAGGAAGAGTCCAGTCACAAGTCACATTCAGTGCTTGCATTACCTCAGAAGCTGACGGATATGCAGGCACTTCGCCATTTTCATCATCTTCACATTCCTCGCCTCCTGCCTCTTCTGAAGCAGACTGTGCCATGCAGCAGGTGCGGAAGGAGTTTCTCGTCAATTATTATTTTGTACTCGGCACAGAAGTGGCCATGAATTCGATGAATAGGTCCAAGACCATTTTTGCTTGTCAAGCCCCGGACGGTCACAGATTTTCGCCCGCTTGACTTGACATTTTATACATAGTTTGGGTCATACCTTGAACACAAATACAGTTGAACCTGCATATATCAGATTCACAAAACAACGCCTACATGTTGAATATAACCTGTAATTCGATATAAAAGGAGCAGTAGATTTAACAACGAACTCACTGAGATAGTAAAAAAATGTACCAGTTTCTATGATAGCCACTTACTGCATGCAGATTACAGAGCGAAATAGTCGGGAATTTTTTTGTTTATTGGGGAGGAGGGATAACCGCAAACTTGACAGGACTGAAGATCGAGAAGAGGACAGAAGAGGATCCTGCGTTGCGCCGTTCCTGTGTGAAATTTTCCTTGCTAAGTTTGACCGCAAGCTTCAGCTTCAGCTTGACGCTGCCAACCTTGGTGTTAAAAAAGTTTTCAGATATGTGGATGATTTCTTAGTCCTTTTAAATGTTGACCACGAAGCCTGTCATGACACAGTCGCGGGGGACGTACTCGCGGTTTTCAAGAATAGTTCCCATTCCTTAAACTTCACCCTTGAAAAACAGCAAGATCAGTGCATCCAGTTTTTAGACTTGCAGCTTTCTTTTAGTGCCAATGACCACGTGTGCTGGGCCTACAGGCCGCGTTCAAAAAAGGCCGTGTTACCCTTCTCTTCCTGCCACTCCAAACTAATTAGGAGAGGCATAGCCATGACCTGTATGAGGTCAGCTCTCTTGAAGTCATGCCAGCACAAAGCTGCAGGTAGTTTTCAGAGCCAAGTGGATAAGTTGCTGCAGTCAGGCTTTACACTACCCGTTCTCCAAGCAGTGGCGGAATCTCTGTTGCGGAAACTGCAGAACAAGGTGCGGGGCCAAGAGGAGGCGATCCCTCTGGACAAAAGGCCGCTTGAAGTTGTGCCCTATGTTCACAAGATGGCCCATAACCTCAAGAGGGTGGCAGGTAGGCAAGGCATTCAGATTGCAAGGCATTCAGATTGTTTTTTCAGCCCCTTGCAAGCTATCGCAGCTCTGCGGGCGCGTGGCGGAAGGTAAGCGCAGGGTCGCGTGCACGACGAAGCATGAGCACAGATATGTCAACTGTGCCACTGATGTGGTATACCAGTTCCCGTTGCGATGCGGCAGAGTATACGTTGGCCAGACGGGTCAATGTCTAAACCAGGGGTTCTCAAACTTTTTTGCTTGGAGGAACCCCAAAAGCCTTCAATAAGTTCCAGGGACCCCCCCCCCCTGCTTTCACTTACCAGCAATGTTGTCGAGTGCATTTTTGCAAAGAGAGAGTTGCAAAAGTTAAATGTTATTGCACAGATTAATACAAATACTAATGTGATGCATGGTACTGCTTCCCTTTTAAGAGCAAGTCAAAGCGTGGCTCAGTAGCACTCAGAGCCAGTCTCGTATCAGCTGCCGGGTCAGGGCCGGTGAGGGTTCTCGCGGAACACAAGAAAACAGCCCGCGGAACCCCTGTGTTCCGCGGAACCCAGTTTGAGAACCCCTGGTCTAAACGATAAGCTGCGACAGCACTTCCGCTCCTTGAAACCTGATAATGGCGCAAATCTGCCGAGACACTGCAGGGAATGCGATGGCTGCTACCCACAGTTCAACAAAGCCACCATCATCGGAAGGGGCCAGTCGAGGCTCCAAAGGGAGATTTTAGAAGCGGCACACATGCGCAAACTTGGGCTTGATATGTGTGTGAGTGAGCCTTCCGTGGCGCTTTTAGATAAAGGGACCCGGTTTCTGTTAGACCTGTGACGGGCATTTCTTTGTTTTTTGTTCGTTTCTTGTTCGTTTCGATGTATATCATTAATTATCTTGTGTGTTCCACGTGTCACTATCTCAGTTCCCGTACGCTATGCGCAGATGCAACCTTTGCTGCAACATGTCTTTTTTTCAATAAACTTCAGTTGCTAGTTACCGCTCGTCCTGTCCTCTTCTCGATCTTCAGTCCTGTCAAGTTTGCGGTTATCCCTCCTCTCCAACATGTCTGACCAACTGGCCCAAAGCTTCCCCTTGTTTTTGTTTATCTTCATTGCCACGTAGAGAACACAGTTTTCAATGTTATCGATGGACTTCGTACAGCTGAGACTGCAGCCTTCTATGCACAATAGCGACGAAGCACATTGAAGCACATGAGCTCAGGTTCTCTCAAGCGCTTGTCACAATTCGCATCATTGCTGTCTTGGTTTTTCGCGGCATTGGCAGTGATGCGTATTCGTCAGCAAGCTCTCCCATGGTCTCAACGTTGTTGTCCGTGGAGA
The DNA here is from genome assembly GCF_055824585.1 of Amblyomma mixtum. Classification (NCBI taxonomy): domain Eukaryota; kingdom Metazoa; phylum Arthropoda; class Arachnida; order Ixodida; family Ixodidae; genus Amblyomma; species Amblyomma mixtum. The sequence goes on from NC_143014.1 coordinate 311,835,406, forward strand.
CAAATTTGCCTATGGTTGCTCCATCATAAATAGCGCAAGGCAATTCGGACAACTGGTTCCACAAATGATCAAGACCCACGATGGCTTCGTCGAGCTCACCCGACCAAGCTTCTCTGTTAAAGCAGAGACCAAAATCTCTGAAGCAGTCCTGTATAGTTTCGTTTTTGACATCATTCCACGACTCACTCAGCATAGAGGGAGCACCTAGGAGGTCGATTTTTGGGTCTCTTTCCAGTCGTCAGGTTCTGCAGGAGCCGTTCAGTCCGACATTTCCTACAACCAGCCTTCACTCCAAGGGAAGTGTAATGATACTGAAACTAACACTGCAGCAGTGGGCACAGCCGTTGTCCACGATGAGGCAGACTGTGATTTTGGCCCACGAGGTCTTCTTCGTTCCAAGATTTCTACGCTTCTCGATTAGACCTGTAGGTCACCGGTACTGAAAGCACCTCCTGCAAGCATTGCAGAGACTTGCTTTTTCTGCCAGGTCCCTTCTCAGCAGCCTTGTTCTTCAAAATGGTGCGTGCTTGCTCAGAATCCTGTAAGCTGCGGCGACGTTGGATTTCTTCTCACCTTGTTCAGCTTGCTTGATGATAATCTCCAGTTTTATGGAAAAGGGGAGGTTCTGCTGTTTCGTGGCTGCCATTGTGCACATACAAGCAGCGTAAACCATGTAAAATTTCTAATGGCACCACGATGCACCATACGTGCCAACTGTGTGACAGCAAGAGTGCAACTGGTGCAACGTGCTAAAAACGCATAATCTGATTGGCTGGGTACGTGCTCAGTACCTACGTTGTGGAAAATTCGCATCATCATTGGTGTGCATGCTTCATAGCACCAATAGCACCCGCAGGTTCATGCAGGAAAGCTAACCTCCGGAGGTGTGCCAAAGGAAAGCCAGTTTCTTGAGTCGACCGGAGTTGTCCGAAGTTCGATAGGACCTGCTGGGTAGCTAGCTGCCGGAGATGTGTGAGCGAAAGCCAGCTTCTTGAGTCGCCCTGTGTTGCCTGAAGTTCGATCTGTCGGATGTGACGGCTAATTTTTGTATGTTATATAGCTGTACATTCTCGTATACATTCACGTTGTTGCTTTATGATGCTAATAAATTATTTGACGTAAAGGATAATTTGATTTAACCGAGTTCAGTATAATTGGGTTTGACTGTAGTTGTGGGAGAAAGGCCATAAGGTCATTGTCAACTCGCGCATACGTGCGAGCACATGAACGCCCTAGCTCTATCGGGAATAAAGGTTAATACAAAAATGCACTATGAATAGCAATACTAACCTCATGAAATCTGGCCTGTGCACTCTCTGCTTCTGATACCACTTCATGGAGATGGTGCGCTCATTTTACCAGTCATTGTCACTCCATTGAGCATGTGCTTGAGCAGAGGAAGCCTTTTCGCCTTTGCCTCCAGGGAAAGTTGTTGAGGTCGCCGAGTGGAGACGACCGGGTTCGCATTTATTGAAGCGAGCTGGAGGGACTGCGGTGGCAGCGTCCGGCCGAGTTGAGTCCGACAGCATTCTCTATCTCTCATGCCGGTGCTGCCTCCGTCTCTTCGGCACGTGTCTGGTACGAACCATGCGCGTCAATTCAGGGTCCCCCCTCTAGACGGTCAGCCGTTAAAAGAAAGAAAAATGAAGGAAAGGAGGGTCCGATAAGTTCATGTCAGGGGCCGGGAAGAGCCATCGGATGGAGTGCGTGAGCTCAGGTGGACGAGCCTGGAGGAACTGCGGTGGCAGCGTCCGGCTGAGTCCATAGTCTGACAGCGTTCTCTTATCTCTCGTGCCGGCGCTGCTTCGTTAGGACTCTTCGGCACGCGCTTCTGCTCCTGCTTTTTAAGCTTGCTTCTTATAGCCTGTGGCGTACCAGTTCGTTGCTGTTGTTGAGTGGAACCACATCCTTCATCTTGACTGCTGTCACGAAGGAATTGCCACAAGCAGCAGCAACCAAAAGCCTATCTTCTTTGGTTGTCTTATGGCGGTAGTTGCAAGGTGCGTCATCGATCTGCTCTTCATTTCCCTGAAAGCTTGCATGATCCTATTTACAGTGGCTTGTGTAGTTACCACTGCTCTGGCTATATTCCTCTGAGACATTCTAGCTGTGCATAGCCTTTTGTTGTTCAATGAGGAGTCATTTACGCAGTTTGCATAACACTTGGCAAAAACAGAAATTGTGAAATAAAGCGGCACGCTGGCCGAAAACTGCAGCACTATTAAATTTTCTTCACCAAATTCATAAAAAAAATTCCAAGTGCATGCTACATTTGCCTGAAAATGCGTGCTTTTGTCTGTGCTGTTAGCAGCCGACCAGCGGGAGCAGACATTGCTGGCTAGTGCTCTGCGCACATGCACATACTCTGGTTCATTTCTCAACTGTGGTCCTGCATCGGACATGGAGCAACTGTCTGATTGACATTGTCATGATATTGACCAAAAATTAGAGAGCTGTAGTCATTTTTCTTGCCACATTGTTGTCATGCAGTGAAGCCAACCTAATGAAAGCTGCAGTGGCTTTCGCCTGGCATTCTTTGCTCGCTTCACTGCCGAAGATATTGTGGAAACCAACTGTTCATTAATTTTAGTGAGATTATTCTATTTATAGTGTACTGTTAACAGGTTTACACATTTTACGATAGGCACTGGCTAGTTCCAAAGCACCATTTGCTGTGAAGTAGGTTAGGCCTAGTAACACCTAGTGAGCCAACGTTACTAAATTACCTCTTTCAGTTTGCAAACTCCGACGCCGCGGGTGTCACCCTTCGCTGTACCGCCGAGCGGGGGCGCGCTCGTCGCCATTTGACCGGTCTGACGGCGGGACGGCGGTGCCGGTCAGTGTGAAGTCAACGCAGGCTGCTGGGTGTTTCTTTGTTGCCTTCAATTGTGTTGCGTAGTGATCGCTTTCCCTGTGAGTCTCAGCGAGATCTGTCGACGCAGCTTGTGCCCCGATGTGTGCTTCCGCTGCATCTTATCACAGTAGCGTCCAACGTATAGCGTCCATGCGCTCGATCGACCTGCGTGCTTTGCGGATCGTGCGACGCAGCTTGACTTGTCCGCTCCAAATTCAAGGCAGGAACAGGCTTTCCAAATATTGTCCGGCTGCATTTCATCATCGTTGATCATCGTAAGTGTGTGTATGTCGTATCAGCCTGTGACGGTTCCTAAATGTGAGAAAACATGCCTCGTTGCTTTGTGACTGGTTACCGAAGTGGCTACGATTCTACGAAATCCTCGGCTGAAAAAAGACATTTGCTTAAGCCGCCCACTGACGATGTGCGGCTTCAACGGTGGCGACGGACTACACCCAGGTTGGATAAGGAGCTGACCAGCTCTTGCGCAGTTTGCGACCTGCACTTTCACGGGGAAGATATCGTGAAAGACTTTGTGCATAAAGTTCATGGTGACATAGTTTTCATACCGCGTGACAAGTGGGCTCTTAAGGAAGATGCTGTGCCGCAAATTTTTCCTAATTGCCCCAAGTACTTGTCAAAGCCAGCGCGAAAACGCTGGCTTTGACATTGTGACAAGAATGCACTTTTTCTCGCGAGATTTTAACCATAACTTAGAATGCAAGGAAAAGGTGGCTGTAGCAAACAAAAAAGCGCGTCTCTTGTAATTCTGGCTCTTGAAAACTGGTCCCAGTTCATGTTTGGTGCATTGATTCAATAAATTGTTTTCAGTTTGACTGTAACTTTGTCTTTTGAAAAGAGATTCCTAGTTCATGTTTGGTGTATCGATTCAATAAATCGTTTTTAGTTTGACTTTTGTCATCGTCGTTTTCCTCATTTTATAGCCTTAAAAACGGCGAGCTTTCACTGAAGTAGTTCGGTACCTTGCTTTTAAATAATGTGCATCTTAGCGTTGAGTGCTCTGGAACAAACGAAACCGCAAAGACGTAATTTTATATAGAACTGAATTCAAAAGAAACGCAACGCTATTAATCTTCACAGGTGAATGTTTAGTTGTCCCGCGTAGCACTATGTGGGCATCTCAGCGAAATCTCGTCCATGTGGCATTGCTCTAGTGGCTCAAACGATATTCTATTTGCACAATCGAAATAGTGTTTGCTCGCTATCTCGGAAATAGCTCCCCTTAAACGGAATTGATTGCTGTTAATGCCGTTAACGCCGCGCGCTGGCTCCGTGACGACGCAAGCGGGCATATCAGCGAAATCTCGTCCATGTGGCATCGCTCTAGTGGCTCAAACGATATTCTATTTGCACAATAGAAATAGTGTTTGCTCGCTATCTCGGAAATAGCCCCCCTTAAGTGGAATCGCATTGCTGTTAACGCCGTTGGTTAACGCCGCGCGCTGGCTCCGTGACGACGCTACCGGGCCAATAGCGTCGGAAGCGCCACCTCGTGAGTGGGAACCGAAGGGGGCCACGTTTCGCCGCCGCATCCCGGCGGAGTTTGCAAACTGAAAGAGGTAATCTAGTAACGTTGTAGTGAACAGTGTGCCGCCAGCAGGCTGCACATTGCTGCAAGAAGTGTGTGTCTAGCATGGGTGCAATGTAGTCTTGCTTCCAGGACGCAGATAAGTTTATCTTCTGTTATTTTTTTATATTTTATTTATCAAAACTATTTTGCAATCCCCTTCGAGTTCGATATATCCAGGTTAGACTTCATTGCTGTACCATCTGTTTCTTGTTCTGTTCTGTAGGTTGCTTTATTTTGAGCCACTTCACTCTCACTCTGCCTCCTGACATATTTATGTAAGCTACACTGATGACCTTAATCTTCTTCCTGTGCTCTATTGTACGATTTCACTCTTATTCTTTCCTCGGCTTCATCTCGGTGCTCATGTTTGGACCCTCCAGACAGGTTTTGTGCTCAGCACAGAGGTCTTTACTGTGTAGATTGCGCAAAATGCCCGTCTTCCATCACTAACTCTTTCTGAATGCTTTGAGTTTCCCAAAGAAAAGCTACAGCTCTACTCGCAAGTTGCCATCCTAGTGTTTTTCTCATTATTTAGTTAAAATGGATGCCATCTCATTGAAAACCATTCTTGTGTCCTATCTTTTCATGTTTTGTATTTAGTGATGTCAAGGTCTTTCAGTAGTGCTTTATTGTCATGAAACTTTTTTGTGAATCTATGGGAGAGCTTGGTGCGCTGCCTAGAGCAGCCATATGGCACCGCTGGCATCAGTCGAGCATGTTTTGATGCGCAGCGCAGCGGGAGGCTGCCTACCTGGCTGTGTAGAAAGTAAGGTTTTGTGGTGTGTTTTCTTGTGCTGGAATTTTATCAGGCTCAGTGTCAAGATAGGTGAAAGCGTATGTTTTTGTGAACAAGTGAGCACTGTATGCACTGTCGTTTCCTGTCTGATGCTGAACTGGGGGGGAAAAGTGGAGATGTGCCATCCCCTGAAAAGAAGTTGTTGGCTTCTATTTTGATTGGCCAAACATGCGAGAAACATTTTGATACCATGGACATTCGTAGTGAATGGGGACGTTATGTCACTGTTCAAGCTTAAGTGAGTTGCTCAAGTGGAAGCCTGATGTTGTTCTTAGGGTATTCGAAGGGCTTCCATTATACAGGAAAAGCTCATTTAATTCAAACTTTAAGGGAGTGGAAAAATTGTCCAAATTATCCGAATGTCGAATTATTGAATGACCCCCTGCCCCAAACTGCCAAAAACCGTTCGCTTGAAAGCGAAATTTATTTTTTGTTAACCTGCACAGTTGTCTCCTTTTAAGACAAAAACTGTGTGACAACACCGATTTCTCGCAGTTCAGTCGAATGTTTTAATGCGAGTGGCAGAAACAGAACTGCTTAACAATGGTAAGGGTCTGTGTGGTTTCTTTCAGTGTACAAAAAGGTAACGCTGGAGCTCTTTCTTGTGTGGCGTTGCATGTGAGAGGCTTCACCACAGAAACCGCAAACAGCACGTGACGAACGTGAAGTTTCGGCACGCTGGAAGAACGGAAATACCATGCCGATGGAAGTGACGGAAGCACTAATTGGCGCCAGAGCGGCAACATGCCTTCGAAAAACAAACAAAAGAAGATCAGCAACGAGGCAGTCATCTTACCAAATGGTGTGCGACTTGGCTGGCTTACAGCTCAGAGCCGCCATCGCTGGGGGCTGGCAACGAAGCTCTGAGAATGAAACTTGCCTATCGACGGGAACCTGTTAGCCGTCAACAGGCTTATCTTTGTATGCAGATCAGTGGGGCGCAGGAGAAAATATAGCATGCAATTGAGGCCTGTGGACGAATATTTGGACGAAAGCCTGTTGAGCTCGTCATATCTCGACACGATGCCCCTTTGGGGGCCCATCTGAATTGAACGATGTGAGCTCGCGGCGTCCAAATAAAGGAGCTTCCATTGCCATAGACTTGCATGGGCATTTGGTGGGAGTCCGGCGGTAGTCCAAATTTCTGAATTAACGGGGACTGTGGCAGTGCTGCCTCTCATATGTTTTGGGTTTCGGAATGGAGGGTAGTTTCCAGCCCGGCACTGTTTTCTGGATGATGACAGTAGTGATGCGTATTTTGAAAACTGACTTCAGCGCCATTCCTGGCATGTCTTCCAGAATTAATCGGTGCGTGTACGATTTCACTCCAAAATGACGAGTGTGTGGTGCCATTGACTTGTGTACATTTTTGACGGAAGGGAGCAGGGAGGCTGAATTATCCCAATTTCTGAATTAACTGGGGCCAAATTAACGAGGGTTGACTGTACTTAACCAAGCCCAAACCACTTTCTTAGCCATCAGCAAAGCAACGCCATAGCAGCGGACATTTCGGATAACTCATGACCACAGTACCCAGCCATTAACGACTTGCCACTAAAGTAGCTAATGACGGTGGCCTTAGTGTCAACGCATACTGTATAAACGCGTGTAAGGGCCGCACACGTGTATGGGCCGCACCCTGTTTTCCCGAAGGAAATGTTTAAAAAAAATAGATCCGTGTAAGGGCCACACCCGAACTTTCCACGACCCAGGTGGGAATAGCCTTCTAAATGCACGCATCGTGGCCTCCGCGATCAGCTCCGGCTGTGAGCAAAAGTGCGCTTAATTGCAGAGCGCTTGATCGCAAAGGCCACGCACGCACACAGGAGCTTCCAAGTGCCGTCCATGAATGGCGCCCGAGGCTGCGGCCATCATCATCATCGTAAACTTTTTTCTCCGCCGCGACCTCCCGCTATCCACATCGACATCAGCATCGCCAGCTCCAGCCTTTTCTTGTTTTTGTGGCGTGGTAGCGTGCTCGCTGAAGTTGTGGCTGTGGCTTTCGCGTGCTGCCGCCGAGCTTTGCAGTTTTAGCACGATGGGCAAGCGCCTTAATAGCTACACGGCTGGGAGTTAGCTCTCGAACACGGCAAGCGTGGCAGGAAATTCGACGTAGCTGAGGAGTGCAACCAGAAGGATGCATTGAGAAACGCAAGCTGCATAAGCCCACTTTCCGAGGCAAGCTGTGCGAGTTTCCCGAAATGGAAGAAGAGCTGCTCTCTTATGTGATGGAGGTGCGGAACAACGGCTACACGCTGACTGCGGACATGCTGCGCGGCTTCTCTTGGGATGAGCGTGTACCAGAGCACAGCACCAGCTCAGAGTCTAAATACTCGGCGAGTGACGATTGGAAACAATAAATGCCGCTCATTCCCTGACTGGTGTGTTTTTACTTTAAAATTTTTTTTTTCGCAAATCGTGTGTATGGGCCGCACCCCGAAAAGTGGCCCTCGAATCTGGAAAAAAAAGTGCGGCCCTTACACACGTTTATACGGTATCATGGCTCGGAAGAAGTTTATGCCGGGATGGGGAGAAAACTCTTTCCCAAGCAAGAAATTTTACATAGGCAAACAAAACTGAACCCTATTTTTTAGACAAAAAAGCCCCCGTAAATACATGGTCCAAATGGGATTCTCCCTCAAACCACCTCCTCCAAGAGTGACCCATAAGTCAGCCCCTGCTTGGCCTATACCCATATTCATAACTAATACCAATGGGGTGCAGAGCTTTCTTCATGCCAGATGTGGTTTTTGTTTTAGGAAGGGGCGTGAAACTAAATTTAAAAAACAGCATTTTATTTTTGTCACATCACATGATTATTTTTTACACAGCAATTACAAAATGGTATTGCGAACTCAGACATTTTTTTTTTATACACATCAACACTTCAACATAAAAATTTGCTCCATGTTCATAGACTGATGGGTTGTTGATGTTTTCCTGAAGGCACCGAGTTTCCATAAATTCGGGCTCAGCCCGACAAAAACGTTGCTTCTGCAGCCAAATTGTTCATGCTTTAAATTTGCCACCACGCTGTATTGGGCAAGTTGGATGTAGTTCATCTTGAAGACCAGCCCAAAACAGACAAAGGACCGACAAAAGAGAAGATGACACGGGCACTGTGTAACAGTTGAAGGCTTAATGGAAAAATAGGTGAACACGCTTGAAACTTAAAACAAACAAAAACAGAAAAACACCAAGAATTACACTGCACAGGAAAGGCACTTTTTAAGGAATGCTGTCTCGTTTCTCTGCAAAGCAACAGATGGTTTTGCTACACATGTGCCCGAGTTCTTAGCGATGCAATATGCTTGGAAAATTTCCCTGCCTATCTGGTTACTACTCTTGCATGCTATCGATGTGTTATGCAAGTCCGGCACGCAAGGATGATCTTCATGTTCTTTGCATTCGTAGCACGAGGTTAGAAGAAGGGGATATTTTCCTTGTGAAGGGAATTTTCGCACTCTTTCAATCTGACGTTTCAGCACCTAGCCGTTTGACTATAGCTTTCCGCATTACAAAGGAACCCTACACACCACCCCTTCTTTGCAACTAATGAACTTGTCTGCATGCGACACAGTGCACCTTTGGACCTCCTTTCTGTAAGAGGCCGGTACCAGCTTCTTATTCACTGCAGCAAACACTTTCCAAACTTTATGATTGGCGGAGAACACCACCTGCACATTGTGTCACGCTGCGATCTTTTTTAGATGATGTGAGACACTGTGCAGATACCCAGATGGACACGACCTTCTTTTGTGTCTCTTCCCGGTGCCCCTGAGGGGAAGGCGTAGCCTTTTTTTTCAGCTTTCCCCGGAGTCTTCCCGCCAACCGAGCAAGGTTCTTCTCTTAAATTTGGCACTGCAGGCATACTGAAGTGACTATGAGAACTGCAAAATATTCATATCAGCACACTACTTTTGGCTCTGGAACTCAGCTAAAGTGCCTTAGAACACAGATGTTTCAGGCGTTTTCTGTGGTCTGCTCTATGCTTTCAAAGGATAATGAGGATGAGGAAATTAAGTGTTCCCATGCAGTTTTGTGCTCTACCTATGGCACCACTCACCCACCGTATATAACAATTAAACGCGAATGGGTGTAAATGTCTCCATACTCTCCTATAGAGGGAAATATACGTTAACAGACACAACACTAACTTGAGCTCTCTAGAGATTGCAAAAAAAATTAAATTGTAAACTATAGGACTTAACATCCCTCAGTAACGTGTGAGCTATTAGGAACACCGTAGCAGTGGACACCAGATTAACTTTGACCAGCTGGGGTTCTTTAGGGTCCACGTGCAATGCACAGCAATTGAGGATTTCTGAATTTCTCCTTGACTGAAGTCCTACTGACCTAGCCACATGCCGCGGTAAGGTCGCTGACCCAGTGGTTCAAATTTTAGGAGTAGATAGAACAGCAGCAGGAAAAACGATTTTGCGAAAAGGACTCGAGAAAGAAAAAAACTTGCAAACACAAAGCTAGAAAAATGTGGTACATAGCTTTTCCTTGTTAATATCCTACAAGAATCTGCTCGAGCATTTCGAAAAACAGAACCCAAAGCTATCTGCACCTAGTTTACACATTTTACATCAGTGCATATATCCTCATATGTGCAACCAAGATATGCAATGCACCATTTCCAACTGCAGTTCTCACTCTGTCAGACAAGAAATAATGATCTAATTCTAGACGAAGAAGGATAGGGTTTTCACATAGTTCACCTGAACAGACGTGCGAAAGCATGTGTTAAGCCTGATTGGCTCATGGTTTTGTTTTGCTGGGTCGTCGGCAAGTCTGGCAGATATTAGACTAGGTTAAGCTCTGATCAAGGCTAAGGTGATCCGATCTATTCGCGCCTGGAAGCTGATGAAGATGACGATATGCAGTGCATAGTGCAGGAGTGTGTTGTAGTTTAACACGAGGCGTGATCGGCTGTGCTGATAGAATAGTGCTCTAGAGCACTAACCATCAAAGCTGATTTGTTCGTTTAAAAAACAAAAGTTGGAGATGGAGACTTTTATTCCAGGTCTCACTGCTGGAGAGCTTATTTACAGAAACATGCGCAGACATGCACTTTGCTTTATGTGACAGTAACCAATGGAAGCCAGACAAACAGTCTGGCTACACAGCACTTCAGGTCTTTCATATTTGATGGCGTCACGGACTCTTCATAACTGCCCCCCAAAAAAAACAATTTTGAGGGGCGGGCACAGGGAACTTTCTTTGCTTTCAATAGCTTGAAGCATCACACTGGCATCGAGCGCAGTGCACCATCGAAGCCCTGTATGTAGTTAGAAATTTCACTCCATGAAATTGCTATGCATGCCAAATCTGAGATCCTGCATGATAATTCTTTCACGCCTGTGGAACAGTGGAGAGCTGAGTTAGTCGAGACAGCCTGATGATGACTGTGGCCTTGTCCTTTGAATCAGATGGGGACAGCTGCTGTGGTGCCCAGCCAGAGTACACAAACACATGCACATAGCACACACCACTAGTCACTCCCTACACAGAATGCATGCACACGCATGAACACACACACACATATAGAAAACTGGAACAGGAATGACAGCAGCAGATCGTAAGCTTGGTAGCCATTTCAGTGACTGCTGCCACATGACACCCTCAACCAGTGTTTATAGAGGTGCTCCTTTCATCGTTGGTACACAGCACCCACCATCCAGCAAGATGCTTCTCGATGGTCTCCACTGGGGCTCGGACATTACGTTTGCTGCTGTGATCGCGATCCAGTTCCTCTAGCTGGGTGGGAAATGGAGACCGAAGCGCCTGTAGAATTTGTCATCCGTGGTGGACTAGAAAGGACTTGGCAGGAGAGAGCCAAGTGAGTTTTGTCTGCTTGCCCACACATTCAGAATAGCGTCTGATCAAATCGGCGTCATGGAAGGTAAGGGCAGCCTGTCGGTAACCTTGTGAAGGCCGTAACAGATTTTCAGCGGTCTTATTTTCCAGGGTTAATAGACGATATGCGAAATGCGCAGCGCCATCTCTCGGCGCTCCGAGAACTAAGTCCTCCATGTTGGCACGGTACAGAAAACGAAACCGCTGCCCAGCGTTGGGTTAAAACGGCTGCGCTTCGTTTGAAAAGTAAAATGCCGATGCAGTGTTGCGCTACCGTCTCCACTGTGAAAAGACACTACGATGCGTGCCAGAACTAGGTGCGTTCAAGCTTTTCACTTTTCTATTTTTTTACTCCGTCCCAACGTTTTAGTAACACAAAACGCCATGCGAGGTATCATGTGTCAGCACGCGGATCAGTGCACAGCTTTCGCTTTCTGTGCTGATTTTTGACAACTCTCTCGAGGTGATTTGCGTTTAAATTCAGATAAGGACCACAGCCTTTGTTGTCTCTGATCAAAATTAGAAGCCGATTTCGTGCATTTATCAACTCTCCGGTCGGACGTGAATATATATAGACGCATATTTGAACAACGTAATAGAGAAGGTAATTTTTTTGAGCGGGCCAATCGCTTGTGCCGTGGCGAAATAAGTTCACTCGAAGAACCATATGCCGATTACTGCTTAGTTTTTCCCGTGTTCAGTTAGTTTTAGAAGGGCGAGCAAACTCTCTGGACCATATACGCATATGTTATGCGCGTTAAGGAGTCTGTGAAGCAATACACCCTACGTATAAAAACTGAGGTGCGAATGGTTTATTTCTTGAGGATTCCTATACCTTCGATATCTGCGGCGACGAAAATCTAAAAAAAAAAGAAGCGAATGATATAGCTACTTTATTATGAAGGAGGGACGCATGTCTAAGCTAGAAAGTACGTGCAACAGTGTTCTGAAAACGCTTCAGGCCATCAGATTTTATTATCGTTGTGGCAAGCTCCAACAGCTTGCTTCGCAACAAAGCCATTTGTCCAAGTTTGGGAGTAAGCTGATTAAGTTTCGGAAGCAACCGAACATGCTAATTTCGCCCCTGCACACACAGCTTGACCAGCGTATCGAGTCCGTGCATGCACCTACAGCTGTAACATCTTTCTCTAATCAAGCCGCCGCGGTGGCTCAGTGCTTATCTGAAAAAAAAAAAAGCTGCGTCTTTGCTTACAATATTTTGAATTATATGTGCATGCCTACTTTCCTGTTGTTAATGTCGACTGACTGCGTCTTAAGCACTGCAGGACGCGGTTTCAACGAATTGTGGCGAAAATCAACCGACGCCGGGCTCTGAAACGGTGACGTTGAAAACCGCGGATGCGCATTGCACATTACAGTAAAGGAATCAAATTACGCAGCTGGTCGAGGGTCTTGTGTGATTATACTGCAATACACGAAGCTCCTGGCGTCGGCGCGAACGAAAGTTCGCACTGTCACAGAAGTTTGTCAACACACGTGCGCACTCACCGCAAAATAACCGCTCGCTACCCTACCAGATGAATTCGCGTCCACGTGGGAATAAAATAGCCATGATAATGCGTGATGCTTGAACTGGTGCTTTAATGCGAGCATTAAAACGACAACAGCACACGGTCACGGTTCGACTTTCCAACCCACTTTCGAGTGCCGATTATTGCGATCATCAGCGCCAGACTTCAAGCGAAGCTGAGGATGCGGTAGGAGTAAGCTGGCGCTTATTGAAAGCACCTACATTTAGTCGAAGATCAGCTGTGAAAACAACGCAGCAGCTGAAGCTTGCCTGTTGAAATTCCACTCGCAAGAAGAAAGTACGCATAGCAAACGATGCACCAGCTCGACGAGCTCGACCGCGCCAAGATGGAAACCGGAAGTTGTGGGCGTGGTGTTGCCAGACCGCCAAGCAATTTCGCATATCGTCTATTCTTAATCCGTTGTGTTGGTTCCAGCCAAACAGAAAACCACAGTCTTCTTGGAACTGAGCCGCGGGTTCAGACGAGTTACCACATTCTCGCAGTTGTTTAGCAGAAATCGCAAATCCTTGGGGGGTATTCCACAGGCAGTACTAGATTGTCCGCGGCGGTCGTCATCCATGCCAGTGAACCATTCTGCGACCTAGGCAGCTCTCGCTAGATGCTCGCCGTATAGAATATACGAGTGGCGACGACAGACACCCTTGGCGCAGACCTTTCTTCACTGCGATGGGGCCGATCGAGGACCCGAAGTGCGCGACGACCGTGTTTTCCTCACAGAGACTTAGAATGTCGGCCAGCAGATGCTCCGGAGGCCCCAGGTCCAAGTCTGACAGGGAGGTAAAAACATGGGTAAAAGGACGGCATGGGGTACGCTGTCATACGCTTGCTTGGCATCGAGTATCTCCGTATGGGCGAACTAAATGCCGTCGAACCGACGGTCTGGACGAAATTCAATTCATTTTCTACTGTTCATGGGTGCGAACTCCGCCGCAAGCCATGGCCGCCACCTCGCCTCAACTCATGCGCTTTAAAAACATTTCAACCAAATTTTAAAACAAAACCTAACACTTGTACTATTATAGATGAGTATTTAAGCTGTAACTGAATATTATAAAAAGTTTATGTCGATTTTAAGCGCCCTTTTGTTTAAATTAGTCACGTGGGTATGACGTACTTTCGTGCGTGTCACGAGCGATGTAGTCTGACCGAGTTCAGTTCCGTTAACGTTGGGCACGGCGTCATCCATGCGATCAAGATTTCTTGAAGCTCAAGAAGTCTAAGTTTTAGTATTAGCTTGTCATGTGGAACTTTATCGAAAGCTTCGCTAGAATCAAGAAATGCAGCTTCAATTCGACCATTTTTGTCTAGGCATGAGGCGAGTGAATGTATCACTGTGATCAGTTGGGTAACTGGTGGTAAGCCTTTTCTAAATCCATGTTGAAAATTAGACAGTATTGAGTGTTTATCAAAAAATGTGTGGATGTGATTGGCAATAGTGTGTTCAATTAGTTTAGGATGTCAGATATATTGGACGGTAATTTTCTAACAATGAACGGTCGCCCTTCTTGAATATGGGCACAACTCTGGCTAGCAAGGAACTTAGCAATAGGTCCAGCATATCTTTTCAAAAAAATATGTTTGCAAGGTTATCAGGACCGCATGAAGATTTAGTTTTTAATTTTAATAGCATTGAAACTATGCCAGGGAATGAAATATAATTTGCTTCAGAAGGGTGTAACGTGTTGTTCTTGGATGAACTGATGCTAGGCTTAGAAAATACTCTATGGAAATAATCATTGAAATGACTCTCAATATCCCGGTAGTTAGTAATATCAATGCGAAATTGTGATACGGTTTTTTTTTCTGCTGAAGACGAAGAAGACGCTGCTTGATCTGTTGTTTTTTCAGCTCCGTAATTTGACAAAGTCTTGGCTATTTTCAGCTCCGGCCGGCGGTCCCGGCTGTTCCTGCAGCCACCGCTGCCAGTTCCTGTGACCAGCGCTGCCGGTTCCTGCGGCCGGTCGGCGGTTTTTGGACCGTTTTTACAGCTTGGATCTTCCACCCATTGCCCTGCTGTAGTTGGCCGCGGCGTCTGCCCTCACCGGGAGAACACTCGGTTTGTCCTGCTTGCGGCGCAAGGAGACTCAGGTGGGCCGTTTCATCGTCCTCCCGCGCGCGGTCGTGGTCCTCGCCGGCTCCCTTTTCTGGGGCGCTGGCCTTTTGTGGCCGCATTTTTCGTGACGCTCGGTCTCTGGGTCTCGCGCTGAGGCTTAGCCCTAGCAAGGCAAGGCTCCCCGGTATTCGCAATTCTCCATTGGTTTTTTTTTTAAAAAAGAGGACACTCCATGTGTCAGTGGAACTGTACGAACAGGCTTGGGGTGCGGCCTGATGTCGGTGAATAGAACCGACAACGCGCTTCCTCACCAGAGCAGGATTTGGCCACCCTGGTGTAGTACTTGGCCGCAACCTTCCATGAACAACACAATTAACCCTCGGCCTTCAGTCCTCAGTGGCTGCGGAGCAGCTGATTGGGGTGGTGGTCAGACCTGTGACGCAGCGGAGGGTGCTAAGAATCATTGGCTCCGGACAGGCCGCCATTGGAAACTGAACCTAGCAACGTTTAACGCAAGAACCTTATCCAGTGAGGCTAGCTTAGCAGTGCTGTTTGAGAAATTAGCGGGTATTAATTGGGATGTCATAGGGCTTAGTGAGGTTAGGAGGACTGATGAGGTGTATACAGTACTAAAGGGCGGGCACGTACTCTGCTATTGTGGATTAGCAGAAAGACGTGAACTAGGTGTAGGGTTCCTCATCAATCAGGATATAGCTGGCAACATAGAGGAGTTTTATAGTATTAATGAGAGGGTGGCAGCTATCGTAATTAGGCTTAATAAGAGGTATAAGCTGAAGGTGGTGCAGGCCTAGGCAGGGTTAATTGGAGAGACATGGGAGAGGCTTTGCCCTGCAGTCGGCGTAGTCAGGCTGATGATGATGATGATGAGTTCCAGAACTTTCCAGGCTGTTCAGCAATGAAGTTAATAAAATTAAAAATAAATATCTAACTTTAACTTTTAAAGTTAGTTTTTTTTTTCGGCTCCAACTTCCCTGACAACAGGAGTTGGATGCATGAATACTGGGCAGTATTACCGTAGTTTTCTGTTTTCGCGGGGTGCGAGTTAGATCATGGGGCCCCACGACGCACTTCACCCAATTTTAAGTGAGGTCATTTTCTGATGCTTACGAAAGGTGCGTAGCCCCTTCTGGAGACAACAAAGAGTCATGATGATGAAGTCATTGTTGGTAAGGCCCAAGCTTCTGAGAGCATCAACGCTGGGTTTTGCCCAGCAGCCTGTAAAGGAGAGCGTGGCCATAGTGACAATGATTGGTCTAGTGGAGATCTGTGCTTGAAGGTCTTCTCCAAGTTACTTTGCTCTTTTGGCGCGATGGGCGTCATTGAGGGTGACATTCAACCTCACCACCTGGACATTGATGATGACAGACTAGCCCTTCCTTGTGAGGACCAAGTTGGGAATCGACATCCTGGGGTGGTGTGGAAAACTGAATCAACATGAACATGCCAGTCCTTCTGCATTTTCTTGGCTAAGTAGTTGAGAACCACGTTACGGCGGTGCTGGCAGACATGTTGAGCGCGGTATGGTCTTCATTGCGTTCAGTGCAGCGCAGAGGTGGATGTACTTTGAGAAACGCTTGACTGAAACACATCCTTTATTAAAAGCACTCACGAGCACATTGCTCGAGGCATCTCTGTGGGCATATATGTGGCCACATAGTTACTTACGGCAGTCGATCGAGGCGAGTGCCGATTCTGTCGTCGCCAGCTGTTGTACAGCTTGATCCTCGGGCCTTCTGCCACATATGCTTAAATTATCTGAGAGGTACCGTAGGCATGTATCTCCTCGCGTTTGGCTCATTAAAGAGATAAAAAATCTCCCAGCGCTGATGATGCAAGCACACGCTGTACGTGAGGCACCGACACGCAGGGCTTGATTGTAGTGCCTTTCATTCCAGTGCCAGTTCTCTGCAGTAAAGTTGTATTATTACAGATACGATACGCAGCCAAATTTGTACAGTACACCCGCTTGTTTTAGATTAACGTTCAACAAGCTGATATGCGCTTTTGTCGAGATTACCGTATTTACTCGCATAATCCTCGCACTTTTTTTCACAGAAAATCGGTGCGAAGTTAGGGGGTGCGATAATTACGCGGGGAAAATTTTTGAACAATGCTTTGGAGTGCTGAAAGCAAATGTAAATAGGCTGTGAACCGGGGTTCTCAAGCCAGCTATTGTAAATTTAACCAAAACTTCAATTGCAAGCAGGACTTACGTTTGTAATAAAACCACAGAGACGACAAACACTAGCTGCAGAAACACTTTATTTGCGAAGGCTGGCCGCCCGCAACATCACCATCACTCAGAGTCCGCGGAGTCCACGTCGACATTGCCATCGCTATCGCTGGTCGCTGCTTCGTCGGCTTCCTTAGCTTCACCCTCTTCATCTTCGTCCCACACCAAGTGGTCTTCTGTCGCGTCCAGGGCGTTGGAAATGCCAGTTTTCTTGAAACTCTTCACGACCACGTCAGCGCCAATCATGCTCCATGCATCTGCTACCCAGCTGCACAGCAGCTCCACAGATGGCCTCTTTATCTTGCCACCCGGCGTAAGAGCGTGTTGGCCTTCGGCCATCCATTCTGCATACAGCCTCCGAACGTTATCTTTGAACGGCTTGTTCAAAGACACGTCCAGAGGCTGCAGCATCGATGTGAGGCCACCTGGTATTACTGCGATGTCCGTACGCAATTCCGTCAACTTCGCGCGAACAGAGTCCATGAGGTGACCGCGGAAGCTATCAAGAACGAGAAGCGACGGACAAAGAAGTGCTCCCGGTCGCCGTGCCCACACCGTCTTCAACCAGTCGATCATCAATTCTGCCGTCATCCAACCTTTCTCTTGCACCCGCACGTGTATTCCGGAGGGCAGCTTTCCTTTTGGCAGGGTTTTCCGCTTAAAAATCACATATGGTGGTAGCTTCCGCCCGTCCGCAGTCACGCCTAGCATGACCGTGCATCGTTGTTTTTCGGCACCAGTCGTCCTTATGTGCACAGACCGCGCACCTGTCTGCTCCACTGTAGTGCTGCTCGGCATATCAAAATTGAGGGGCGTTTGGTCCGCGTTTCCGATATGGGAGAGCAAGAAGTTTTTTTCCAGCCGAATTCGTATCACGAAGCGATGGAAGTCCACAATCTTGTCTTCATAGGCTGCAGGTAGCTGCTGGCAAAGCGCCGTCCGCCTCCTGAGCGAAAGTCCATTGCGCCGCATGAACCGCGTGGCCCCACCCGTTACTTGCCTGGAAATCTTGCGCCGAGATGCCTTCTTTCCTTGCAATTACGCGCGCCTGGTTCCGCATCAGCTCTATTGACACGGCGCACCCATCCGCCCGTAGAGCCTTAATGTAGTCCAGGAGTGCAGTTTCAACCCCAGGAAACTTTCCCGTCTTCGGACCACGGAAGGCACGCCGAGTCTTGCTGGTTGCCTTGAGCTTGTCGTGCTGCCGTCTCCAGTAGCGGACACAAAACTCGTTGACTCCGAAGTGTCTGCTGGCAGCGCGGTTGCCGTGCTCCAAAGCGTACTCGACAGCTTTTAGCTTAAAGGCAGCGGTGTAGCTTGCATATCGCCCCATGGCAAAGCGGCACCGAGAGCACGGTGACAAAAGTAGCACGCACTGAGCGAGGCCTACGAAAGTCTTCGCAAAATGGCAGGACTATGCGCGGAACTCTGGAGAACGTGCGGCGGTACCAGCGGAACAAAACTGACGAAACACCTTCTCGCCTTCTCGCTCTCTTGAATGTTTTTATGTAGCCCAAAGATTCCGCTTTGCTTTGAAGTAATCATTTTCTTTCCTATCTGAGCTGTAGTTGTCTTAGGCTGTAGCTGGGTCATCCGCTCCTTTGTATCTGTTAGTCCTTTTATCATTAGTTTGGTAATGCTATATTTTGATAGTGCATGCACTTTTCCTTAGTTCTGTCGAGTGATGTTGGGGATGCGATGATTATGCGAGGAAAAAAAAAATTCCAATTTTCGATAGGCAATGTGGGGGGTGCGAGCATTATGCGAGTGTGAGCATTATGCGAGTAAATACGGTATGCGTGCATTCCTTGCCTGCAGCAAAAGCCGGCGGCCGATAGACTGCATCTGAACGGAACATATCCCGATTCCTTTCTGATTACAGCTTACAGGAAGCAGTTCACGACCGTAGCAGAGTCATGCAGGGTCGATCGTCTGTGGTCATACCAGTCATACTTACTGCGTAGTAAACAAACACGCGATAATCCGAGAGTATGGCGTGTCGTTTGATAAGCAACGCACGGGCAGTTTTTCCCTCCAATGAGGTGTCGACTGAAACACATTAGATTGCTCGTTGCATGCTTTTGAGGATTTCTCAAAGCTTACACAGCACACTGTGCACCGAAGGCACATGCTTGCATTGTCGTCGCTGATGTATACGGGTGCGAGCACAATCAGCTGTTCGTTCTGCAGTCTGTGGCAGCCCTCAATACCTTCAGGTCGTTGTTTTTGATCCCAAGCAGCCTATTTCTGCCGTACGCGTGTGTAGCAATGAGAGACAGCCGAACGCAAAGCTATGGGGCTACGGAGAGCATCTGCCCTCCGTGATCCGCGTCTTGTTTGCCGCCGTGATTGCCGGTGGCTGGTTCCGGTGGCCGCCAACCCATGTGACCATGATGCGATTTCCTGTCAGAAGCGAACTTTCTGGCAGCCAGTGGGCTGCCTGAGCACAGTAAATCGAAGAGGCCCATTGATGGCAATTGCAGCTGAGCCCCTGGTTGTTTTCGCCACACAGTGTCCAGCCAGTCAGCATTAATGCTTCATTTATCCAACCTTACATTACATTTACCATCCTTACTTTATCTATCCATACATGGCTGTGAATGCGTCCTTGCACCTTCACTTTTGGCAACGTCTTGCTCTTGAAAACGACGAAGGGAGGTAGCTTTCGCCCATCAGTGGTCATGCCAGCATCACTGTGCATCTTTGTCTTTCAAAGCCGGTTGTTTTTACTGTGACAGGTGTGGCCCCTTGGGTAGTATGTCAAATGTCAGCGGCATTTCATCTGCATTCCCAATCTGTGACATAATGAAGTTTTCTGTCCTGCCCAGTGCAATCACGAAATGGTGAAATGCCATCACCTTTTGTCCATAGTCCACGGGAAAACACTGGCAGAGGGTCATCCTTCGTCCCAGTGACAGGCTATGGCGTCTCATAAAACGCATAACCCACCCTCTCGGGAAAACACTGGCAGAGGGCCATCCTTCACCTCATTGGCAGGCTATGGCGTCTCATGAAACGCATAACCCACCCTCTGCTTGCCTTGAATGTTGCAGCAGGGACCTCTATTCAGTGTGCAATTCTTGCCTTGAATTGAAGCATCTCGCATGACACGACAATACCGGAAGACAGATGCTCCCGAACATACTGTAAGAGTCCCACTTAAACGGTGGCATATCTTCCTTGCTTGGGTCCCCGAAACGCTTGCCTTCTCAGGTGTGCATTTGTCAGCTCAGACTTCTGCTTTCGTACAGTTCCTGTTTTCCTCGGCAAACTGTATCACTTAGGAAGTTTCATACATGTACAGTCTTTGTCAAAAGTAACCAGGCTGCATCGTTTGCTACTAGCTCGTACAGTAGAGCCCTTATAGCTTCCCTGAAGCTGAACTGGTCGTTATAGGTAAGGACTGGGGGTCTTCTTACCTTCCAACACCTTTCGATATTTAGGAAAGCCACAAGGGCTGGACTATACAGGCTAGAAGCAAAGCATGCAGCCTGGTTAGTTTTGACAAAGACTGTACCAAATAGCGTGTATATTTTCTTCAGATCGACACTTATGGGTCTTGAAATCATTGTTGAGCCAAGAGCTATGTCCTTGATGCCAGCGGGTTGGAGACAACTGATAGCTTCTTTGGAGTCAATAACAAGATAGTCGGGATGAGGTGGCAGAGTGGAAGAAGGTGGGAGGCTGGGAACCTCTGTAACTCTGGCAGCTACTACTAGAGTGAGGGCATCCTGATATGGTTTCTTGTGCCTTTCCAAGGCAATAGCAGTAGCTGAGCACGAGGTGAATTTCTTGTGTAGCTCTTCAAAGATGTTCTTCACATAACCAAACTTGGCTTCAACTTGGGCTAGCGTGATCACGTCAGATTCACTCCAGCGGCAGTGGGATTAAACAGGAAGGCGATCTTCAAGGTTGCTGACTGGATGGACATGATCATGAGCTAAGATAAGACCTTGGGCCTGTCAGCCTGCTGGGCCACTTGCTTTGTTGACTTAGAACACAGCCTTTGATACCATTGTTGGCATCATGCTTTCTCAATGGCCTGACTTGATCACTGGAATGGATGTCTTGAAGTCGGTCCACAACAGAGTGCATGGGGCCCGAGACCATCTCCAGGCGTGCCAGAGATTCATATTCTTTATCCGTTCATCTTCCTTGTGTAGGTCTGACATAAGAGGCAGATCTTGAGGGCTCTGCAGGTTGTAGACTGGCCGCAGGAAGAAGAGCTTCGGCATCAGAAGTTGCAGGATCAAGTCCGAGTCTAGAAATTGAAGCAGTAAGCAGGTGGATTGGTGCTAGGAGAGTTGGCTGGGTTGCATTTAAGAGTTTGGACTGAAATAGCATGAGGATCCATAGCGCACAAAATTGAAGGGACATGACACTACACAACACAACACTACCCACTAGCCCGAACCCTTACCCTTCTATGAAATAGCGTGTCGGCGAGAATAAAGGTAGTTTGGCAGCCAAATACAAGCGGATTGAGCCTGCGTTCACTCCGTCCGCTGCATCGAGTCTGCCCCATGCATGCAGAGTTGCAGCTTTCCCTCGTAACTTGGATGCTTGGGAGGACAGTATGGTGGACCTTCGCGCAACTCTAGGAACTTGTACAGTATCTCCGAATCTGCATCGCTCTGCAGCACCTCCTCGCGACTTTGAGGAGGCGCCGCTTCTTTGATTTGCGGCGAAATCTGGATCGGACATCCTCGCATAGCACCTCTGGTCTTTGAATTAACCGGGCTAGTGCACGTTGCCGTTTCGAATCCAGCAGTTTTGGCTGAGTAGCGCAAGTAGATGAGCTGTGTCAACTAAAGGTGCTGGCAACAGGGTTCGGCCTTGTAACAGACGTGATAGCGCTGAACGATAACCATTGGATGAATGACGCATTCAAAGACTTTTATATGAGCATGTTCGTGGACTACTCTCATAGAGCGTCCTTTTGTGCCTACAAGTCCAGTGCGTTGTTTTTCCCCAAGTTGTGTGGCGAACCCATTCGGGTCTCAAGTGCTGAACGTGCATAATCAACCTGTTCACTTACCCCAGAGTATTCATGCCTATACTCTTGAGCAAGCACTGGTTCTTAGTGGTCGTAGTTTTCAGAAAATCTTGAGACTGCCGTGAACGAAATCTTCGGTACGCCACACCCAAAGGCCAACTACGTCGACCTGGTGAGGGAGTGGCTTGAGGTGGAGAGTTCACATAAGCTCAAGTTAGGTATTAGCTGGGATGACGGGAGTGCATTGTTACAGCCTTTGCCACAGCGTAAGAATGCGGGTGACTGGCATGTTCCCCTTCTAGTTTCCCGAGTCCATCTCCTGTAATTGACCCTCCAGTTCATACAGCACAGTTGACGACCTCTCTATCTTGAAGCTCTTCACAGCAATGACAGGGCAGCAGCCGAGGAGTGCAGCCAGGCATTGTTGATTTGAAAGGCGTCACCGCCAGCTAGGATGGGGTTGCAAGTCGATCAGCTCTGTGACTTAAAGCTCTTCACAGCAAATTCTGGGGAGGAGCCAAGAACTGCAGACTAGTACGTTGATTTGAAAAGTGCCACCACTGGCGAGACTTGAGCCGGTGGTGTCGCACCAAATGTAAGCAGCCTCCTTATATCACTGCCATAGAAAAAATAAGTAAGGGTTCTGGCGGAAGTGGTTCAGCTGTTACTTGAGGCTCTTTACAATGAAGCTTGAAGAGCAGCCGGGAGGTGAAGAGTGATATATTGATTTAAAAGGTGCCACTGCCGGCGGAGAGTTGTGACTGAAAGCAGGAGTCACCAACGGGCATTCCTAAGAAGTTCACAGCTCCCGAGGTCTCCGCAGTGATACAAGCTGAAGTGTAGCCAGCATTGAAGCCGCACCCGTAAGGCGTGATGGCAACAGGATTCAGCCTTATAGTTAGCGTGCAGACATGATAGCACTGAACGAGAACCATTAGTTAATGACGCAGTCAAGCACCTTTATATGAGTCTGCCTAAAGGGTTCCTTGGAGCGTACACGTTAAATGCTGTTTTTCTCCAAATTGTGTCGGGCACATCACACGGGTCTGAAGTGGCGAATGCTTAAAATCGACTCGTTCAGTTAACAGAGAGTATTTGTGCCTATACTCATCAGCAAGCATTGGTTCTTAGCGGTCGTAATTTTCAGGAGGCCTCAGACTGCCCTACATGACACCTTTGATACGTGATACGTGAAGGCCAACTGCATTTACCTGATGAGGGATTACTTTGATGTAGAAAGGTCACATAAGCACAAGTATGGCAATAACTGGGATGATTGGATGGTTATCGTGGCGAGATATGCCGCAGCGTAAGAATGTGAGCGACTGGCACGTTCCCCTGGCAGTTTGCCGAGCCAATCTCCTGTAATGCACCATTGTAGTTCACACAGCCGAATGGACAACCTCTCTAACTTGAAGCTCTTCGCAGCAGATCCCAGAGAGAAACGGACAGATGCAGACTGGTACGTTTATTCTAAAGGTGTCACAGGCGGCGAGACTTGTGACCGTGGTGTCACAGCAAACGAAAGCGGCTTCCTTATTTCACTGGAGAAGAACGCAGAAATAAGGGCGGTGGCGCAAGTGGACGAGCTCTGTGACTGGAAGCAGCGCCTTACGGCAAAGCCAGGTGAACAGCCGAGAACTGCAGACTATTATCCGCTGCGTTTGCTTCCTGGAACAAAAAGCACGCTGTTAGCAAGATGAACGATGGTTAACTCTTTGAAAGTCTGCTATTTTTTCACAAAATAATATAAAAAACGGCTGTGGTGTATACATATAAACCACAAAAAAATAGTATAAAACAAATTCCATCAAAATCAAACTGGTACTTTATTGAAAAAAAGTGGGACACACATGTCCCGCTGACCCATGAGTGTCTTTTCAAAAGTGGGAAAATATTGTCCCACTGACTGTTGCAGGCACCATCTTGTGATTACTTCTGCGTGTTTTTGGCATGAAACGGTCTATAACATGTGGTGCAGAGGGGCACTTCACAAGTTGGGCAGAGGAACTTTGTGCACACGTCGTTGCCAGCAGTAGAACACCACCTGCACCTGCGTTTCTTGGGAACCGCCATAGGGTTGTGGTCTGTTCCCACAAACCTCACCTCATCGCATACACCAACCATTTTTTGGCCATTTTTTTTGTCCTTCTGCTGTTGATAAGGTTGAGTACTGTTGCTCTTCCTGAATATTTACCCATTTATCAGGAGACGGCCGAGAACGAGGCGAAAATACATGTAGGAAATATATCACTGCTTGCTGTGAGCTGAATAATTGCATTTACGATTGCTGCATCAAAAAGAAAATAGAAAATTCTGTACCGTAATGTCTTTGAGCGCCTGTGGGTGTGGTAGGAATTACGCTTCTGATCAAATTTGTTGACAGCATTTATCCACCAGTTGTAATCCACAATTGTCTTTGGGCATGTGACACCGATGGATGATCCATTGGACAATTTGTGTGACACCACCTCAGTGTCTTGAGGATCATGAAAATTTGACAGCACATGAACGTTCTTTGTATCACGCCACTGATAAGCTGTAACTGGGCCTTTCGACCTCCATATGTACTCACCCTTCTTCAGCTTATTGTCTTTTTTCATTTCCTTGGGGAGATTTTTCCTGTTGATCCGCACAGTCCCCACTGCAAGGGTGCTCTTGTTTGCAAGGCCCTCCATCAGTCTCGTAGAAGTGAAATAATTATCAAAATAATGTTGACTTCCAGGCTGTACGCTGTTGGAAAGCGAGAGGACTACATGTTCTCCGAGAACCAGGTCCGATGGTCGATTTGTGTTCTTTCCTTCGTAGACTTGAAATTCTACCAGTTACCCGGTCTGAGAATCTGCCCTGCACCACATTTTGTAGCCCCTTTTTATGGGCTTGAGTGGCAAGTATTGCTTCATGGTGGATCTTCCTTTGCAGGGAATCACGCTTCCATCAGTAGCTTGATGGGATGAGGGGGTATATTCAGCTTGAAAAGATTTGTTGAAGGCATCAATGAGCGGATGTACCTTGACAAGTCTGTCATAGCCCTCTTCCCCTCGTTTTTTTTTTATTGCTCCTGTCATTCATGTGCAGGCTGTTCATGATTGTCTGAAGTCGCCTCAACGTCATCACTTGCGATATTTCAGGGTTATCCCACTGAACACATTGCCATGTTTCAGTCGTCTCCAAGTAATCTCGGAAAGATGTCCAACCAATCTTGAAGTTATTCTAAATGAACCTTGAGACAGTTCTTACAAGATATTTCTAGATACCTTTCAGACATTTCGTAAATGTCCTCTAGCTCAGCTAACGCTCCACCTATTTGAGCTAAAAGATGTTTTTAGAGGACGATTCGTAGCTACTTTAATGGTAACTTCTAGACGCCCAGAAAAGCTCTTCAAACCTCTTCAAGTCATCTATTTCTTGCCTAGTAAAATGCTAGTTTAATCTGTACATTGTCTTGAAATATCTTGTAAGGTATCTCACAGATGTCTAAAAGGCTACTACCACCAGACATCTGAAAACTGCTTTGAAGCTTCCTAAAGCCGTCAGTTCTACGGCTACTGGAAGCTATCTTGATCTTAAAATGTCTTATGCACACACGCATGAGACTGCTCCAGAACGTCGAGGGCTTGCTGCCCTCTGTGCGGCAGGGCTTGCTCATGCAGGAGTGTTCTCTTTGATTAAAATGCAGGCACAAGCAGTAGAATTTCATACACTCGCAGGAAGTGTTGAAAGCGTGTGTATACACTTTCATCGAGTGATGAAATAAATCATAATGCTAATAAATGGCAGTGACTAAGCCCAGTTCTGCAGAACTGTAAAACTGCCAGTCGCATGCTTCATGGCACACAGCTGCATCTGCACGAAGAAGCCAGTAGAGAAAGGGTTTTCAAAGTCAAGATTGTGTTTATTCACATATATAAAAATTACAAATCTAAAATGTCTAACTTTGACATGGGTTGCTTCCTGCTTGACTAGAAAGGACGAGGTTTGGCAGCAGGCCGAGGTGGAACTTACGGGTTGATGGGTTGCTTCCTGCAAAGAGAATTAGCAATCTTACCCACTGAATGAATGACAAATTTAAAGCAATCCAACTTCAATAACAGTGCAATGTTTTAATGAAAATACGTCTGAAATTTGGTTTCCTTCATGTCATTCATCTCTTGCACTGAATGCATTACATGGAAACATTAAGGTAGGTATGTAGCATGTAGCCCAGTTCTGCAGAGTACACAAATGAAACCAACAGGTGCGAAAACCAAGAAAAGGGGAACATTGTTTCATTTTAGTGGGGGAAGGGCAAGTACTGATTAAAGTAAAATTTAGGGTAATCATTAGTGCAAGCTCGCGACCTCTGCATGTCGTGTATGATGCTCCATGAGCTAAGCTACAAACAATGAAATTCTTTCCGTTCACTTTCACAGGTAGAGAAGCCAAAGAGTCTGGCCAGCAATGCTATCCTGTGTACTGTTGTACCAAATTGCACATATGAAATATGGATGAAGATGGAGAGCCCCAGCTCTGTGAAAACAGTCTTGCCCTATCCATGGCATCAAGACATATAAGAAGGCTCTAACTGTGCCGTGAGCAGACAAGAAACTGAGGTGAAGGGGTTGTCTGTATATAGTATTTGGAAAACAAGTCAGTGGCCCTGGTTTCAACTTAATTTCCTAATACAGGAATGCCGCCGCGGTGGCTCAGCGGTTATGGTGCTCGGCTGCTGAC
Source organism: Amblyomma mixtum (assembly GCF_055824585.1). Taxonomy (NCBI): domain Eukaryota; kingdom Metazoa; phylum Arthropoda; class Arachnida; order Ixodida; family Ixodidae; genus Amblyomma; species Amblyomma mixtum. The sequence continues at coordinate 311,862,078 of NC_143014.1, forward strand.
CCGAAAGACGCGGGTTCGATCCCGGCCGCGGCGGCTAGAATTTCTTTGGAGGAGAAATTCTAGAGGCCCGTGTACTGTGCGATGTCAGTGCACGTTAAAGAACCCCAGGTGGTCGAAATTTCCGGAGCCCTCCACGGCGTCTCTCATAGCCTTAGTCGCTTTGGGACGTTAAACCCCATAAACCAAACCAAACCTAATACAGGAATGTGCTATGCTTTAATAAGGAGCTGAATGCAGCTTTAAAGCGCTTCAAAACCTGAAGCTATAAAACTGCGAAACAATATTAGCAAAGCACAAACTGATGGGCGAGTTGGTTGTACATGATATGATTGAAACAGCGCAAGGCCGAAGGCCAAAGAAGAGAGCGGAATCGCTGTGTTGTCCATTTCCTCCTTTCTTCCGCTCTCTTCTTTGGCCTCCGGCCTTGCGCTGTTTCAATCATATCATATCAGCAATTTCTTTACTTGAATACTTCAAGCTTTACCATAGCACTTCTATCTTGTGACTCACATTTTTCCTGAATCGCCTTTTTCTGCATACTTGCCAACCACTGAGAGCATTTTTACTTATTTCCAGATCTTGCTCTTAAAAATTAATTAAAACACCTCCTGGACCTTGGGTACAACATGAACAATCCTAATGAGCCCAACCCCTCTTCTTGTCTGCTAGTTACACATAGCTAGGAAATTTAAGCAAGCAAAACGTATAGAAGGCTCCCAAGACAGCTACAGGCTGAACTGACTTGAACTGGAGTGGCATGGAAAAATGCAAGATGGCCATCACATTAGGAACAGGGCTTAGGAAACCATTCTGAGACTTTGGCATGTGAAGCACAGGAAAGAGCCGTTTTCGTGGCGGCCAGCAAAGTACAAAAGTATGGGACGTATAGTACTACTTCTGCTGCAGACAGTACAACACACAGGAGCCAGCTGCGCTCGGGAAAACTGCATTGCAACAACATTGCCTGGCCACATCTGGAGCCAAGACAGCTGATGGGGGACCCTTTTATCTGCAGGCATGTCAGATGACCCACTTTGATCAGTCGGGCTTCTGTGCGGCGAAATGCCGAACAGTGCTGCATGAGAACCGAACCGGTGGTGCACCTTTATTTTTATTTCCCTGCATTACGCAGTCAAAATAAGACAGCCAGCAAATGCTAGCCAGCTGTTCCTGGCAAAGCACTATAACTCCAAGAAGCTTTTATCTATTTTCTTTTTGACGGTCTTGTGTGCAAAAAACAATTATGCTAGCGATATTGCAGTATGGTGAATGCCGATTGCCTACTGTATCTCACTCATGCAATCAAAACAGGAACATGAAAAGGCACCACCTGCAGGGCTGTTATAGTGTCGGGGCATTTAAGCTGAAAGGTGCATGCTTCCTTGAACGCAGCTAACTTGAGTGTCAATAAAAAGGGTCCCAAACTTGCTGTGGCAACACCAGACGTGCGATGGCTCAATAATACAGTTTTGCCTCACTTTGCTGGCAGCTGTGTGGTGTGTACCACTTTTGCTCCCGACAGCACACAAACTTTGTATTCCATGGAAAAACTAAGGAACCAACTAAACCCCTATATTATTTTCCGTGAACTTCAGGAAAACCTGAGAGTTCATAAATACACCCGCATGTCTGTCACTTATATGAAGCTATTATCATACAATATAGCTTTATGTATAAACTTTATAACAGGCAGCCAATATTCAAGATGTGTACTGCCGCCTAGCAAAAGCGCAGCGAAACAATTTTCCTTGAGCTTACAAAGACTTCGGATAGATGGCAGCACTTGACCGTTGAGCTGATTACGACGGGTGTTTGCGGAGAAATTTTTTTCTGCTGAAGGAAAAGCGGGAAGTATGTGTCCCGCTGATGCACAAAGGGTAATTCACCTGAGACAAAGAAATTCTCCTCCATTCAGCACACTCTCGGTAAATATTTGCGAGTTCTCATTGTACAGAATTGTTTACAAAGCCGCTTAATGGGTTAAGAACAGATTCTACAAAGCAGCTTAAAGTGTTAAGTGCAGAGAAGTTAGTCCAATTATGGTGCTGGCAAAGCACAGCTGATGAATCTTGCATTAGGTTAATAGATTAATAGAGTGTTTTCCTGAGTTCTGTGGATTTAAGCATGCTCTGCGTAGAGTTGAAGGATTATATAGCGTTAAGAAGTATGCTTCATGCACAATCTTTCTTCTTGTTACTGCACTCTGCTTTGTCCATCCATCCATCCCAAAAGAAACATTCGCGGATGTTTGGATTTTGTCTTCACTTTTGCTGAGCACACCTTGGTAAAGTTTGTAAATATTCGCAAAGCTCTTTTTTGCAGCTGCCTTAGTGGTTGAAGAATCAGGTAAGGGCACTGATCCCGTATGTTATCTAGAGGAGGAATCATAACTAACATCCCCCCTCCCGGGCACATCCCTACGGCCACCTTATTACTGAAGAAAAAAAAAATTTCAGAAGATTCCTTGGCACTTCTTGATCGAACAACACATTTTCATATCACTCTCAAGGGCTCGAACTTACTACCAGTGCGAGAGATTGGTGGAGACGGCAAATGTTCAGAGAATAGGTGCGCCCTTTGGGTGACAATTACTGCTATTCTCGGCACTGCATAGTGGTTTCTTAACTACGTGACACATTAAAATGTGAAACAAAAAGCTCCCATGACTCAAAACTAGAACACCAAAGGAGCTTCGTTCCTCTTGAGCGCAGCCCGCGCTCGAAGAAGCAACTTGAGAGGCCACTCTTTGCAGTTACACTTGAAGGCATGCAGAACTTCGGTTTCGGAGAACAGGGATTCATTGACGCCCAGCTGGACATTAGAATTCAAAGGAGCTTTGATGGGTGCTGATTCTTCACCTTAGATGGGATTGTATGTAGCGTGGAGATCAGCGATTGCATAGCCACCAGGTTTGCCTCCTAGCAAAAGGTGGTCACCAAGGGCTTTTGCACCTAAGGCATAGAGCCGTTGGTGTTCTTCACACCGTGCTCTTGGTGAGTGCTGGCTGTGGTTTTCTTTTTCTTCAGGAGACGGGGGCTGGCTTTGCTGCTTAGGAAGTTACACACGTGTGCCGAATAGCTTTTATATTTCCTTCAGATCAACGACACTTATGGGGCTTGAAATCATTGATGAGGAAAGAGCTATGTTATTGGTACCAGTGGCTTGGAAACAAATGATAGCTTCTTTGAAGTCAATAACAAGATTTTCGGGACGAGGTGGCAGAGTGGAAGAAGGTGGGAAGCTGGGAACCTCTGTAACTCTGGCAGCTACTGCTAGAGTGAGGGCATCCTGATATGGTTTCTTGTGCGTTTCCAGGGAATTAGCAGTAGCTGAGCACGAGGTGAATTTCTTGTGTAGCTCTTCAAAGATGTTCTTCACATAACCAAGCTTGGCTTCAACTTGGGCTAGCGGGATCACGTCAGATTCACTCCAGCGGCAGTGGGATTAAACAGGAAGGCGATCTTCAAGGTTGCTGACTGGATGGACATCTTCATTAGCTAGGATAAGACCTTGGGCCTGTCAGCCTGCTGGGCCACTTGCTTTGTTGACTCGGAACACGGCCTTTGATACCATTGTTGGCATCATGCTTTCTCAATGACCTGACTTGATCACTGGAATGGATGTCTTGAAGTCAATCCACAACAGAGTGCATGGGACCCGAGACCATCTCCAGGCATGCCAGAGATTCATATTCTTTATCCGTTCATCTTCCTTGTGTAGGTCTGACATAAGAGGCAGATCTTGAGGGCTCTGCAGGTTGTAGACTGGCCGCAGGAAGAAGAGCTTCGGCATCAGAAGCTGCAGGATCAAGTCCGAGTCTAGAAATTGAAGCAGTAAGCAGGTGGATTGGTGCCAGGAGAGTTGGCTGGGTTGCATTTAGGAGTTTGGACTGAAATAGCATGAGGATCCATAGCGCACAAAATTGAAGGGACACAACACTACACAACACAACAACACCCACTAGCCTGAACCCTTACCCTTCTATGAAATAGCGTGTTGGCGAGAATAAAGCTAGTTTGGCAGCCAAATACAAGTGGATTGAGCTTGCGTTCACTCCGTCCGCTGCATCGAGTCTGCCCCATGCATACAGAGTTGCAGCTTTCTCTCGTAACTTGGATGCTTGGGAGGACAGTATGGCGGACCTTCGCGTAACTCTAGGAACTTGTACAGTACCTCCGAATCTGCATCGCTCTGCAGCACCTCCTCGCGACTTTGAGGAGGCGCCGCTTCATTGATTTGCGGTGAAATCTGGATCAGACATCCTCGCATAGCACCTCTGGTCTTTGAATTAACCGGGCTAGTGCACGTTGTGGCTTTGAATTCAGCAGTTTTGGCTGTGTGGTGCAAGTGGATGAGCTGTCAATTAAAGGTGCTGGCAACAGGGTTCGGCCTTGTAACAGACGTGATAGCACTGAGTGATAACCATTGGATGAATGACGCATTCAAAGACTTTTATATGAGCATGTTCGTGGACTACTCTCATAGAGCGTCCTTTTGTGCCTACAAGTCCAGTGCGTTGTTTTTCCCCAAGTTGTGTGGCGAACCCATTCGGGTCTCAAGTGCTGAACGTGCATAATCAACCTGTTCACTTACCCCAGAGTATTCATGCCTATACTCTTGAGCAAGCACTGGTTCTTGGTGGTCGTAGTTTTCAGAAAATCTTGAGACTGCCGTGAACGAAATCTTCGGTACGCCACACCCAAAGGCCAACTACGTCGACCTGGTGAGGGAGTGGCTAGAGGTGGAGAGTTCACATAAGCTCAAGTGAAGTATTAGCTGGGATGATGGGAGTGCATCGTTGTGACATTTGCCACAGTGTAAGAATGTGAGTTACCGGCATGTACCCCTTTTAGTTTCCCAAGTCCATCTCCCATAATGGACCCTTCCAGTTTGTATAGCAAAGTTGATGTCCTCTCTATCTTGAAGCTCTTCACAGTGACTACAGGGCAGTAGCCAAGGAGTGCAGCCAGGTATATTGATTTGAAAGGTGTCACCACCAGCTAGGGTGGGTTTGCAAGTCGATCAGCTCTGTGACTTGAAGCTCTTCACAGTGAATCCTCGTCAGGAGCCGAGAACTGTAGTCTACTACGTTGATTTTAAAAGTGGCACTCATAAGGTGCCTTGTCTACAACCTGAGTCCAGGCCCGATCTATTCTTGTGCTTCCTCAAAAAGAAAGGAAGCTTTGAATCATAAAGACATGAGCTGTCCTTGCTGCATTTGAAGCGTTGCTGGCAGTGCCAACAATTGCACCGCCCTTATAATCAAAAAATGCTTGTAGATGGATCTCAGCTATCATGAGAACCACAGACTTCTCATCATCCTTCATTGCAACCGCGGGCTCCTTCGCACACAGTAGGAAAGAAACATCCTACTGCTCAGCTGCTGGATTTACAACATATGAATTCTCAGACACGTCTGGTCATGGTCTCATGCGACCATGTCAAACCTCCCTTGTTCCTTAATTACCTATGAGCATGAGTATAGGTGGTAAATAAGAGGCTCGAAAATACCAACAGCTGTAAGAGTAGCGGTGTGACTTGCTCAAAAGGAGAAAGAGTTTTTTTTAAAGTGGTCAAAGTTTCTTGATGATCTTCGTGGCTGCTGTCGGGTGGATGTCAGTGTGTAATTACTCCCTTATTATATATCTAGATTATGTGTAAGGCAATATATGATATTACCATAGGGAAGGAGCATCAGATTGTGGCCCTGAGCATATCCCAGCATAATGGCTTTGTAAACAGTTTCCTCATTAACAAAAAATTCAGGGCATTTGCTTGGGATTACAAATCAAGAGGCAAAAAAGCAAGGATTGAATCTGGCTTTACAATTCAATCGGGAAATGCCAACTTTTATATTTCAAAGAAAAACTCAAGCATTGCTGCAAGTTGTGTGCTCTGCTACTGCTACAGTGTACTCAAAGTGATAAAACCTACTTTTCTTTGAGTACAGACACTTCATTTATGTGTTTAAAGGGAAGGCCTCATCCTCGTCAAAAAAGTAGGGAATATTCCCAACTGTTCCAAGAGGTGCATCCCGGGGAATCCTCTCACCGTCTTCTACAGATTCTTGAAGTGTGCTTTGGCCAAACCCCCACCATCCAATTCATGCCGTCTTGAACATACTCAGACCTGAGGTATTGTTACGTGGCGGCCAGCCGAAGAATGAGGCGTGATGAACGATAGACAAGAGATGATTTAATGGCTGCTGGCCTAGCGCAAGTGCTTCTTCAGATGCCACTGCAGCTCTGTCTTCTTCGTCGCATTACCTGGGGCCACCGAGCGATCGTCCTGATCGTAAATAGAAGACATCGATGAACTGAAGCGCGATGCGGTGATGGGTTTCAAGGACAGAAGAGAAATGGAAAGGAGGTGAAGTGGTGGCCGCCACGGTGGATGAGACGATAGGCGAATGAGTCCCAGTCCACGAAGCATCCGGGCCGTATGGTGCCAGGAACTGACGGCCGAGGTCCTTGGACACACCGAACGGCAGGGGCAGGGGGGCAGTGTCCTCAAGTGTGGGCAGGGTCTTGGGTTGGTCGGGTCATTCTGGTTGCAGTAACGTCCACGAAGCATCTGGGCTGTAGGGTGCCAGGAACTGACGGCCGAGGTCCTTGGACGCACCGAACGGCAGGGGCAGGGGGGCAGTGTCCTCAAGTGTGGGCAGGGTCTTGGGTTGGTCGGGTCATTCTGGTCGCAGTAACGTCGGCAGTTCATCATGTCTTGTGGCCTGGGCGGGGGACGGGGCTGGGGTGAGCGGCGAGGGCGGTTCATGTTGGGCAGGCTAGGGCACGGCCGGGCGGGGCGGACCAGGTACTCCATGGCCGACGTCCACGGCAGGCGCAGGACGCCGAAGCTCTGGGACCAGGATGGCAATGAAGAGACACCCCGCACCTCACACCAAATGTTACGGGGCGGCCAGCCGAAGAATGAGGCGTGATGAACGATGGACAAGAGATGATTTAATGGCCACTGGTCTAGCGCAAGCGCTTCGTCCCGCGCCACTGCCAGCTTCGTCTTCTTCGTTACAGTATGAAACAACAAATGGGGAACGTTCTGCTAATTTAAAAGTAAGAAGGAGACAAAGAACATTGAACTGGGTGTCAGTGTGTTTTTCATGGAATACCTGAATAATATTTGAGGAATGAAAACAATGAAGTAAGTGACCAGTGATAATACTATGGCGCTTTGTTGGCGTAATTTTGCTCAATTCTTCCTGAATTTGTGTGGCATTCAACAGCAACACTTCTCCTATCAATCTTGCTACAAGAAATGTGGCAAATTTCATTGTCCGTCCCAGTTACTCGCTATCTGAGAAATTAAAAGAATGAAGCAATTGTTTAGTGATCATGCTGAGGTAGAGAAATATGTCCACGGCATCACTATTTATTTATTTATTTATTTATTTATCATCATACCCACAGCGCCATTGGCTGGCATTACAGTGGGGGGGTAGAAGAAAAAGTACACAAATGCCACCGCGTGCAGGTGGTTACAAAAAAAAAAGATAACAATGAGATAGAAAGAACACGGAATTATTATACACAAAAAAAAATGTCACAGCATGGAAGAAAATGAATCATTTGATAATATGGACACTACTTCCTCAGGCAGCTTGTTCCATTCCGAAACCGTTTTGGGGAAAAAAGACATTTTAAAAAGGTCAGTCCGGCACCTGTATTCTTTAACTTTAAGTGAATTATCTCTACGTAAAGACACGTAATCAGGGTTGGCTATATATTTGGTTCTGTCTATTCCAGTTCTAGAATGAAATATATTATGAAATAATTTTAAACGCAGTACTTTCCTACGTTTTTGAAGTGAGTCCCAACCCAAAGATTTTTTCGCGCTCGTTACACTAAAATATCGCCCATAGTTATTGAAAACAAAACGAACGGCCAAATTCTGAACTCTTTCTAGCTTTTGAACGTCAAGCAAGGTTTTCGGATCCCAGACAGTGCAAGCATACTCAAGTATGCTTCTAACGTTTGTATTATACAGCAGTTCTTTAGTCTTTAAAGGGAAAAGTTTAGCGTTACGTCGCAGGAAACCTAAAACACGACAGGCTTTGGCAGTAACGAAATGCACGTGACGATGCCAAGACATTGAACTTGTTAAATATACACCAAGATATTTAAATTCCAACACTGAAAGCAGTCTGCTATTATTTATGTTATAAGTGAAAATATGGGGAACCTTCTTTTTAGTGAAACACATATGTACAGATTTTTGTAAGTTAATATGCATTCTCCAGTTCTCACACCACTGGGCCACTTTACACAAATCCTGTTGTAATGCATCGCAGTCACTTTGATCGTTAATAATTCTATACAATACACAATCGTCCGCAAAAAGACGCATGTATGAAGAAATACCTGAAAAGATGTCATTCATGTAAATTATGAACAGTAATGGGCCCAAGACGGATCCCTGAGGCACCCCTGATGTTACAGCCACCTCATGCGATTGTTTCCCGTTGACAACAACACATTGACGCCTAACGCTCAAATATTCTTTTATCCACCTAATAACGTTCTCATTTATGTTGTACCAGTATAATTTTTGTATTAATAAGGAATGTGATACAACGTCAAAGGCCTTCTTAAAATCTAGAAAAATACAGTCAACAGAATATCCCTTATCTAAAGCACTTGACAGGTCATGTACAAATTCGGTAAGCTGGGTGACACACGAGTAACCACTGCGAAAGCCATGTTGATTAGTATTTAATAATGAATGTATACTAAGATGATTCATAATACTAGTATAAAACACATGCTCTAAAACTTTGCATAATACACTGGTCAAGGACACTGGTCGATAATTTGAAACAACATTCCTAGGTCCCGATTTATGTATAGGTACAACATTAGCAAGCCTCCATTCATCAGGCAAGTGCAGGCTAATTCGTATCTTTGTCACAGAGGAAGCGTATGTGTATTTGGTGTGATTATCTATAACCACTCTATGGGTTTCTTGGGCAAGCAGCATATCTGGGGCCAACAACTGGGGCCAATATCTTGGGCCAGTGGGCATCCTTAGCTAACTACGGAGTGTGAAACAAGAATTATTTACAGGTTCAGCATTCTGTCCACCAGCCACTTTTACACTCCACAGTGAACAAACAGGATTTTGACAAAAACCACAAAGTGCTGTCTAAATTTTCTCTCTGTGGTATATACGTCGCGGGAACGCAGACGGTACAAAAGCCTGGTGCCGTGGTTGAGCTCCTCACGTTGTTGAAGGGCAGTTTGCACCCATCAACATCACTGGTGCCATTTTCTTTGGTGCGTCCTGTTGCTGTCATTGGTGCATGGCCAGAAGGGAGTTTTTTTTGGTTTTTGGTTTTTGTGGAAAGGAAATGGCACAGTATCTGTCTCACATATCGGTGGATACCTGAACCGCACCGTAACCTAAGTGGTAAAGGAGGGATTGAGAGAAGAAAAAAAAGAAAGGTGCCGTAGGAGAGGGTTTCGGAATAATTTCGACCACCTGGGGATCCTTAATGGGCATGGACATCGCACAGGACACCTGCGCCTTTTGCGCTTCGCCTCCATTGAGCTGCGGCTGCCATAAGTGAGTTTGTATGAAGAATCGGTAGGATTTCCTCTTCTGCATTGCTCATTCCACACAGCTGGCATCTTGAACATGCAACCAAGCTACGAGGATCCACACCAAGCATATGGCTGCAGTGGAGAAAATGCGTGCAAGAATGTGAGCTTGTTTGGGCTCCAGCATTAACGTTGTGAAATTTTGGTATTATCAGGGCTTAATGAGAGCTTGGAGGCCTGCAAGTATTAATGACAGGAGATTTCCACGGTGGTGGATTTCACTTGCTGTTGCCGCTGAATGCCCAAGCGTGAACGAGCCAGAAGTCTCCATGTCGGACGAGCGAGATGTGTTTAGCGGTGAGCTTTTTTGCTTGCATCAAGGCTTTTGGACGGTTGACCCAACCACGGGTGCGCTCCCAAAGTGCTCAGAGCCTTGACGCGGTGGATACCAGCTGTGCTAGTCGGAAAATCCTGCCTTTTACCCATGGCAGAAGCCCTGGGCAGGTGTGCCGGTTTTTAAGGTTTGATGCAGCTTAAGTCCTAGTTACTTTGGCCAGTCGTTGCTTCTGGCTTTGAGAGAGACAGAGGGTCAACCGCAGAAGCGTGCATACCTCGTCTGATTCTCCACAGTGAAAAGGTGAAACAAAACATTATGATGAGCTGTTATAGGGAGAGCTGCTGTGCTGAAGTTTTGACGTATAATTTTCACGTGGTAGTGACAGTGGTGTAGACAACAGATAAACTGACTTATGTGGTGCGGAAGCAAACTCTTCATTGGTCTAGCTTTCACCCACAAAGAATTGGGCACTCGGTGGCAGTGAAGCAACAAATGTGTTCGGTGGTCATCGAGTAACAGAATCGCCGCCACTCTCAGTTTAACACTGACGAAGCTTTGAGATGAGGCATGAAAATGATGTCCATTTCTAGCTGCGTTATGGAACCAGAAATTCTTCCAGCTAGAAGAATTTTTTCCATAATCCAGGTGAAATTGAAAAAAATTTCATCTCAAAGAGAAGCATTTCTAGTTTAATATTCCAGCTGCAAATGCGTGCATACCTCGTCTGATTCTCCACAGTGAAAAGGTGAAACCAAACATTATGATGAGCTGTTATAGGGAGAGATGCTGTGCTGAAGTTTTGACGTATAATTTTCACGTGGTAGTGACAGTGGTGTAGACAACAGATAAACTGACTTATGTGGTGCGGAAGCAAACTCTTCATTAGTCTAGCTTTCACCCACAAAGAATTGGGCACTCGGTGGCAGTGATAGCAACAAATGTGTTTGGTGGTCATTGAGTAACAGAATCGCCGCTACTCTCAGTTAACACTGACGAAGCTTTGAGATGAGGCATGAAAATGAAAATGATGTCCATTTCTAGCTGCATTATGGAACCAGAAATTCTTCCAGCTAGAAGAATTTTTTCCATAATCCAGATGAAATTGAAAAAAATTTCATCTCAAAGAGAAGCATTTCTAGTTTAATATTCCAGCTGCAAATGCGAATATTCCGGCTGGAAAAGTCACTCAGAAGACAGCTTTCTTCGCTAGAATTTCATGATTTTCAGCTGGAAAAGATTTCAATTTTTAGCAGGACGTTGGTAGTTTTAAGCCAGAAAAAAACACCTACACCAGCTAGAAGGCTATAATTTCTAGCTGGAACTTTGTTGTTTTTAGGTCTTGTTGAAGCTGGCCAAGACTAGTTTTCACTGGCATATTTCATGAAGATGGGACAGTGACTCTTTCACTGTGAAGGTTCAAAATGTATATCTTCGATTACAGCAGCTTTGCCAGTTTCTTCTTGTTACCTTGTCTTCCTGGTGAGTGGGTGTGTGCATTTGTTTTCTCTTCTGCTTTGCCAACCTCCGCTTGATGCTTTGAATTTTTTTGCTGAGTGTCTGCATGACATTTTGTGATGCAGAAGCAGTGTCGACACCGTTTTCTTTGCCCCAGTGGTCCAGGCAGCCTGTAAGGAAACTGCATTGTGTCACAAATAATGTAAGTGGTCAATAATTCGTTATTACTAGAGTAAGAGCTTTGGAAAAAAGCTTACCATATACAGAATCCAGCTGCTCTAGAGTCAGCTGCTTCGATGGCTTTTCAGCGCTGCCCATCTGCATTGGTGCCTTGGCTAGCGTTTCAAGGCCACAAATGGCTTGCGCTGCATATCTCGCCATAGTAGCGGGTTTTTTCTTTTTGAAAGCTTTTCTAGCCTTTTCTTTTGTTGTATATATATATATATATATATGTATATATATATATATATATATATATATATATATATATATATATATATATATATATATATATGGTATATGTTACGGGACAGCGGGCCCGCGCAGAGAAAGGCACACAGGAACGCAGGATACCCGGACACAACCGGCCGTGGCGATTCTCTTTCGTTCTCTCTATCTCAGGCCAGTGCCGCGCGCTCTCCCCTCGCGCTCGAACCGCGCCTGTTCTTTATTCGTATAGTGCAGCGCGCTCTTGGTCAGAGTAGGTCGTATGCCATAACAATGTATATATATATGCTATTAAAAAAGTAGAACTATGAAGATAAATGCATGAAAGAATGCTTTTGGCAAAAAGCAGATACTTGCAATGAGGCTTAAGGTGAAAGGTGACTGGAGCGTTTAGAAACTTCGACCGAAGCTTTCAACTCTCAACAGCACAACTCACCCAGCAGCAGCGTTCGAAAAATCCTGTCTTGACGCAGGTTTCTGAGAGACCGAAGGGCATACGGCCGTCGGGAGTCACAAAAGCCGTCCTTTCCGCATCATCAGGGTGAACAGGCACCTGCCAGTAGCCCGAGAGCAGATCCAGGGTGGAAAAATAACGGGCCCCCTTCAGGCGGTCAAGTGCATCATCGATGTGGGGCAGCAGGTACACGTCAAGACGAGTAATTGCATTTAGCTTGCGATAATCAACGCAGAAGCGGAGTGTTCCATCCTTCTTGCGCACGAGGACGACAGGAGAGGACCAAGGGCTACAAGAAGGGGCAATGATTCCCTGGTCAAGCATGTCTCATATGTACTGCTAGATGACTCTCTGTTCGGCTGGCGCGACACGGCGAGGTTGGTGATGAATGGGCCCACGGTTTTCGGTATTGATCCGGTGTTAGGCCAAGGAAGTGCACACGAGTTGGCTACCCGCCCCATCAGTGCTGGTATCGCCGTTTCAATTCTTCGCCCGAAAAAATTATATTCGTGCCGGAATGCCAAATGAAGCAGGTGTGTTTCTTCCGCAGTGGCTTAAGTAGCGCTTGGACGAAGCGTTGGTACTCACGGTCCCATGCAGAAAGCGTGGAAGGTCATTCTCGGAACACGGGTCCTTGCTTTTAACTCGTTCCAAGCAGCCCGTTGCAGCTTGTCAGTCATTTGGCTTCTAGGTGGGCTCCCACCTAGGCAGTCTCTGTTTATCCACGGTTTACCAGCTTTCCGTGGCTTGGCTTGGCCTGGCCTGGCGGTGAATCTTGGAAGCGTCGGTATTTCGCATGGCAGTTTCTTCAGCGATGCCATAGGAGTCGGTCGGTCGGTGGGACAGGTGATAAGGTGCACAGCAGTGATCGACGATTCCGCTGCTGCTCTGCAGCTGGTTGTTGCAGGCCGAAAACCACGAGTCATGTTTTCTACGCTTTTGAGCTTATAACAGGAAATACATATATAAAGAACCAGCACCGTTACGCTGGGCAAGAACGCTGGCTGTCAGTAAATACGAAACCACACGCGTCCGTGCGGACGTTTCGCGTTCGCGCCACGGAACGGAGGAGCAGAAGTTAACAGAAATAACATAAACAACATAAACAAAGCGGCGCAGGAGCGTTCGCTGCGAAGCCCGCGTAGCAAGTGTTGGAGTCTCCGACGCCAAAGGTAGCGGCTACCTGCCCCGTCCATGCTGGTATCGCCGTTTGAATTCTTCGCCCGAAAAAATTATATTCGTGCCGGAATGCCAAATGAAGCAGACGTATTTCTTCCGCAGTGGCCTAAGTAGCGCTTGGACGAAGCGTTGGTACTCACGGTCCCATGCAGAAAGTGTCGAAGGTCATTCTCGGAACACGGGTCCTTGCTTTCGACCAACCCGTTGCAAGCAACCCGTTGCAGCTTGTCAGTCAGTTGGCTTCTAGGTGGGCTCCCACCTAGGCAGTCTGTGTTGATCCACGGTTTTCGAGCTTTCCTTGGCTTGGCTTGGCCTGGCGGTGAAGCTTGGAAGTGTCGGTATTGCTTCTGGTAGTTTCTTCAGCGATGCCAAAGCAGTCGGTTGGTCGGTGGGACAGGTGATAAGGTGCGCAGCAGTGATCGACGATTCCGCTGCTGCTCTGCAGCTGGTTGTTGCAGGCCGAAAACCACGAGTCTTGTTTTCTTTGCTTATGAGCTTATAACAGGAAGTTCATATATAAAGTACCAGCACCGGTACGCTGGACAAGAACGCTGGCTGTCAGTAAATACGAAACCACCCGCGTCCGCGTGGACGTTTCGCACCACGGAACGGAGGGGCAGAAGTCAACAGAAATAACATAAACAACATAAACAAAGCGGCGCAGGAGGGTTCACTGCGAAGCCCGCGTAGCAAGTGTTGGAGTCTCCGACGCCAAAGGTAGCGGCTACCTGCCCCGTCCATGCTGGTATCGCATTGAATCTGGCTTTACAATTCAATCGGGAAATGCCAACTTTTATATGTCAAAGAAAAACTCAAGCATTGCTGCAAGTTGTGTGCTCTGCTACTGCTACAGTGTACTCAAAGGGATAAAACCTACTTTTCTTTGAGTACAGGCACTTCATTTATGTGTTTAAAGGGAAGGCCTCATCCTCGTAAAAAAAGTAGGGAATATTCCCAACTGTTCCAAGAGGTGCATCCCGGGGAATCCTCTCACCGTCTTCTACAGATTCTTGAAGTGTGCTTTGGCCGAACCCCCACCATCCAATTCATGCCGTCTTGAACATACTCAGATCTGAGGTATTGTTACGTGGCGGCCAGCCGAATAATGAGGCGTGATGAACGGTAGACAAGAGATGATTTAATGGCCGCTGGCCTAGCGCAAGTGCTTCTTCAGACGCCACAGCAGCTGTCTTTTTCGTCGCATTACCCGGGGCCACCGAGCGATCGTCCTGATCGTAAATAGAAGACATCGATGAACTGAAGCGCGATGCGGTGATGGGTTTCAAGGACAGAAGAGAAATGGCAAGGAAGTGAAGTGCTGGCCGCCACGCTGGATGAGACGATAGGCGAATGAGTCCCAGTCCACGAAGCATCTGGGCCGTAGGGTGCCAGGAGCTGACGGCCGAGGTCCTTGGACGCACCGAATGGCAGGGGCAAGGGGGTGGTGTCCTCAAGTGTGGGCAGGGTCTTGGGTTGGTCGGGTCATTCTGGTCGCAGTAACGTCGGCAGTTCATCATGTCTTGTGGCCTGGGCGGGGGACGGGGCTGGGGTGAGCGGCGAGGGCGGTTCAGGTCGGGCAGGCTAGGGCACGGCCGGGCGGGGCGGACAGGTACTCATGGCCGACGTCCACGGCAGGCGCAGGACGCCGAAGCTCTGGGACCAGGATGGCGATGAAGAGACACCCCGCACCTCACACCAAATGTTACGGGGCGGCCAGCCGAAGAATGAGGCGTGATGAACGATGGACAAGAGATGATTTAATGGCCACTCGTCTAGCGCAGGCGCTTCGTCCCGCGCCACTGCCAGCTTCGTCTTCTTCGTTACAGTATGAAACAACAAATGGGGAACATTCTGCTAATTTAAAAGTAAGAAGGAGACAAAGAACATTGAACTGGGTGTCAGTGTGTTTTTCATGGAACACCTGAATAATATTTGAGGGATGAAAACAATGAAGTAGGTGACCAGTGATAATACTATGGCGCTTTGTTGGCGTAATTTTGCTCAATTCTTCCTGAATTTGTGTGGCATTCAACAGCAACACTTCTATCAATCTTGCTACAAGAAATGTGACAAATTTCATCGTCCGTCCCAGTTACTCGCTATCTGAGAAATTAAAAGAATGAAGCAATTGTTTAGTGATCATGCTGAGGTACGGAAATGTGTCCACGGCATCACTAATTCGTATCTTTGTCACAGAGGAAGCGTATGTGTATTTGGTGTGATTATCCATAAACACTGTATGGGTTTCTTGGGCAAGCAGCATATCTGGGGCCAACAACTGGGGCCAATATCTTGGGCCAGTGGGCATCCTTAGCATAACTACGGAGTGCAAAACAAGAATTATTTACAGGTTCAGCATTCTGTCCACTAGCCACTTTTTACACTCCACAGTGAACAAACAGGATTTTGACAAAAACCACAAAGTGCTGTCTAAATTTTCTCTCTGTGGTCGCGGGAACGCAGACGGTACAAAAGCCTGGTGCCGTGGTTGAGCTGCTCACGTTGTTGAAGGGCAGGTTGCACCCATCAACATCACTGGTGCCATTTTCTTTGGTGCGTCCTGTTGCTGTCATTGGTGCATGGCCAGAAGGGAGTTTTTTTTGGTTTTTGGTTTTTGTGGAAAGGAAATGGCACAGTATCTGTCTCACATATCGGTGGATACCTGAACCGCACCGTAACCTAAGGGGTAAAGGAGGGATTGAGAGAAGAAAAAAAAGAAAGGTGCCGTAGGAGAGGGTTTCGGAATAATTTCGACCACCTGGGGATCCTTAATGGGCATGGACATCGCACAGGACACCTGCGCCTTTTGCGCTTCGCCTCCATTGAGCTGCGGCTGCCATAAGTGAGTTTGTATGAAGAATCGGTAGGATTTCCTCTTCTGCATTGCTCATTCCACACAGCTGGCATCTTGAACATGCAAACCAGCTACGAGGATCCACACCAAGCATATGGCTGCAGTGGAGAAAATGCGTGCAAGAATGTGAGCTTGTTTGGGCTCCAGCATTAACGTTGTGAAATTTTGGTATTATCAGGTCTTAATGAGAGCTTGGAGGCCTGCAAGTATTAATGACAGGAGATTTCCACGGTGGTGGATTTCACTTGCTGTTGCCGCTGAATGCCCAAGCGTGAACGAGCCAGAAGTCTCCATGTCGGACGAGCGAGATGTGTTTAGCGGTGAGCTTTTTTGCTTGCATCCAAGCGTGAGGCTTTTGGACGGTTGACCCAGCCACGGGTGCGCTCCCAAAGTGCTCAGAGCCTTGACGCGGTGGATACCAGCTGTGCTAGTCGGAAAATCCTGCCTTTTACCCATGGCAGAAGCCCTGGGCAGGTGTGCCGGTTTTTAAGGTTTGATGCAGCTTAAGTCCTAGTTACTTTGGCCAGTGGTTGCTTCTGGCTTTGAGAGAGACAGAGGGTCAACCGCAGAAGCGTGCATACCTCGTCTGATTCTCCACAGTGAAAAGGTGAAACAAAACATTATGATGAGCTGTTATAGGGAGAGCTGCTGTGCTGAAGTTTTGACGTATAATTTTCACGTGGTAGTGACAGTGGTGTAGACAACAGATAAACTGACTTATGTGGTGCGGAAGCAAACTCTTCATTGGTCTAGCTTTCACCCACAAAGAATTGGGCACTCGGTGGCAGTGAAGCAACAAATGTGTTTGGTGGTCATCGAGTAACAGAATCGCCGCCACTCTCAGTTTAACACTGACGAAGCTTTGAGATGAGGCATGAAAATGAAAATGATGTCCATTTCTAGCTGCGGTATGGAACCAGAAATTCTTCCAGCTGGAAGAATTTTTTCCATATTCCAGGTGAAATTGAAAAAAATTTCATCTCAAAGAGAAGCATTTCTAGTTTAATATTCCAGCTGCAAATGCGAATATTCCGGCTGGAAAAGTCACTCAGGAGACAGCTTTCTTAGCTAGAATTTCATGATTTTCAGCTGGAAAAGATTTCAATTTTTAGCAGGACGTTGGTAGTTTTAAGCCAGAAAAAACCACCTACACCAGCTAGAAGGCTATAATATCTAGCTGGAACTTTGTTGTTTTTAGGTCTTGTTGAAGCTGGCCAAGACTAGTTTTCACTGGCATATTTCATGAAGATGGGACAGTGACTCTTTCACTGTGAAGGTTCAAAATGTATATCTTCGATTACAGCAGCTTTACCAGTTTCTTCTTGTTACCTTGTCTTCCTGGTGAGTGGGTGTGTGCATTTGTTTTCTCTTCTGCTTTACCAACCTCCGCTTGATGCTTTGAATTTTTTTGCTGAGTGTCTGCATGACACTTTGTGATGCAGAAGCAGTGTCGACACCGTTTTCTTTGCCCCAGTGGTCCAGGCAGCCTGTAAGGAAACTGCATTGTGTCACAAATAATGTAAGTGGTCAATAGTTCGTTATTACTAGAGTAAGAGCTTTGGAAAAAAGCTTACCATATACAGAATCCAGCTGCTCTAGAGTCAGCTGCTTCGATGGCTTTTCAGCGCTGCCCATCTGCATTGGTGCCTTGGCTAGCGTTTCAAGGCCACAAATGGCTTGCGCTGCATATCTCGCCATAGTAGCGGGTTTTTTCTTTTTGAAAGCTTTTCTAGCCTTTTCTTTTGTTGTATATATATATATATATTTATATATATATATATGGTATATGTTACGGGACAGCGGGCCCGCGCAGAGAAAGGCACACAGGAACGCAGGAGACCCGGACACAACCGGCCGTGGCGATTCTCTTTCGTTCTCTCTATCTCAGGCTAGTGCCGCGCGCTCTCCCCTCGCGCTCGCACCGCGCCTGTTCTTTATTCGTATAGTGCAGCGCGCTCTTGGTCAGAGTAGGTCGTATGCCATAACAATGTATATATATATGCTATTAAAAAAGTAGAACTATGAAGATAAATGCATGAAAGAATGCTTTTGGCAAAAAGCAGATACTTGCAATGAGGCTTAAGGTGAAAGGTGGCTGGAGCGTTTAGAAACTTCGACCGAAGCTTTCAACTCTCAACAGCACAACTCACCCAGCAGCAGCGTTCGAAAAATCCTGTCTTGACGCAGGTTTCTGAGAGACCGAAGGGCATACGGCCGTCGGGAGTCACAAAAGCCGTCCTTTCCGCATCATCAGGGTGAACAGGCACCTGCCAGTAGCCCGAGAGCAGATCCAGGGTGGAAAAATAACGGGCCCCCTTCAGGCGGTCAAGTGCATCATCGATGTGGGGCAGCAGGTACACGTCAAGACGAGTAATTGCATTTAGCTTGCGATAATCAACGCAGAAGCGGAGTGTTCCATCCTTCTTGCGCACGAGGACGACAGGGGAGGACCAAGGGCTACAAGAAGGGGCAATGATTCCCTGGTCAAGCATGTCTCATATGTACTGCTGGATGACTCTCCGTTCGGCTGGCGCGACACGGCGAGGTTGGTGATGAATGGGCCCACGGTTTTCGGTATTGATCCGGTGTTAGGCCAAGGAAGTGCACACGAGTTGGCTACCCGCCCCATCAATGCTGGTGTCGCCGTTTCAATTCTTCGCCCGAAAAAATTATATTCGTGCCGCAATGCCAAATGAAGCAGGTGTATTTCTTCCGCAGTGGCTTAAGTAGCGCTTGGACGAAGCGTTGGTACTCACGGTCCCATGCAGAAAGCGTGGAAGGTCATTCTCGGAACACGGGTCCTTGCTTTTAACTCGTTCCAAGCAACCCGTTGCAGCTTGTCAGTCATTTGCCTTCTAGGTGGGCTCCAACCTAGGCAGTCTCTGTTTATCCACGGTTTACCAGCTTTCCTTGGCTTGGCTTGGCCTGGCCTGGCGGTGAAGCTTGGAAGCGTCGGTATTGCGCATGGCAGTTTCTTCAGCGATGCCATAGCAGTCGGTCGGTCGGTGGGACAGGTGATAAGGTGCATAGCAGTGATCGACGGTTCCGCTGCTGCTCTGCAGCTGGTTGTTGCAGGCCGAAAACCACGAGTCTTGTTTTCTACGCTTGTGAGCTTATAACAGGAAATTCATATATAAAGAACCAGCACCGGTACGCTGGGCAAGAACGCTGGCTGTCAGTAAATACGAAACCACAGGCGTCCGTGCGGACGTTTCGCGTTCGCGCCACGGAACGGAGGAGCAGAAGTCAAGAGAAATAACATAAACAACATAAACAAAGCGGCGCAGGAGCGTTCGCTGCGAAGCCCGCGTAGCAAGTGTTGGAGTCTCCGACGCCAAAGGTAGCGGCTACCTGGCCCGTCCATGCTGGTATCGCATTGAATCTGGCTTTACAATTCAATCGGGAAATGCCAACTTTTACATGTCAAAGAAAAACTCAAGCATTGCTGCAAGTTGTGTGCTCTGCTACTGCTACAGTGTACTCAAAGTGATAAAACCTACTTTTCTTTGAGTACAGGCACTTCATTTATGTGTTTAAAGGGAAGGCCTCATCCTCGTCAAAAAAGTAGGGAATATTCCCAACTGTTCCAAGAGGTGCATCCCGGGGAATCCTCTCACCGTCTTCTACAGATTCTTGAAGTGTGCTTTGGCCGAACCCCCACCATCCAATTCATGCCGTCTTGAACATACTCAGATCTGAGGTATTGTTACGTGGCGGCCAGCCGAATAATGAGGCGTGATTAACGATTGACAAGAGATGATTTAATGGCCGCTGGCCTAGCGCAAGTGCTTCTTCAGACGCCACAGCAGCTCTGTCTTTTTCGTCGCATTACCCGGGGCCACCGAGCGATTGTCCTGATCGTAAATAGAAGACATCGATGAACTGAAGCGCGATGCGGTGATGGGTTTCAAGGACAGAAGAGAAATGGCAAGGAGGTGAAGTGCTGGCCGCCACGCTGGATGAGACGATAGGTGAATGAGTCCCAGTCCACGAAGCATCTGGGCCGTAGGGTGCCAGGAGCTGACGGCCGAGGTCCTTGGACGCACCGAACGGCAGGGGCAGGGGGGCGGTGTCCTCAAGTGTGGGCAGGGTCTTGGGTTGGTCGGGTCATTCTGGTCGCAGTAACGTCGGCAGTTCATCATGTCTTGTGGCCTGGGCGGGGGACGGGGCTGGGGTGAGCGGCGAGGGCGGTTCAGGTCGGGCAGGCTAGGGCACGGCCGGGCGGGGCGGACCAGGTACTCATGGCCGACGTCCACGGCAGGCGCAGGACGCCGAAGCTCTGGGACCAGGATGGCGATGAAGAGACACCCCGCACCTCACACCAAATGTTACGGGGCGGTCAGCCGAAGAATGAGGCGTGATGAACGATGGACAAGAGATGATTTAATGGCCACTCGTCTAGCGCAATCGCTTCGTCCCGCACCACTGCCAGCTTCGTCTTCTTCGTTACAGTATGAAACAACAAATGGGGAACATTCTGCTAATTTAAAAGTAAGAAGGAGACTAAGAACATTGAACTGGGTGTCAGTGTGTTTTTCATGGAACACCTGAATAATATTTGAGGGATGAAAACAATGAAGTAGGTGACCAGTGATAATACTATGGCGCTTTGTTGGCGTAATTTTGCTCAATTCTTCCTGAATTTGTGTGGCATTCAACAGCAACACTTCTCCTATCAATCTTGCTACAAGAAATGTGACAAATTTCATCGTCCGTCCCAGTTACTCGCTATCTGAGAAATTAAAAGAATGAAGCAATGGTTTAGTGATCATGCTGAGGTACGGAAATGTGTCCACGGCATCACTAATTCGTATCTTTGTCACAGAGGAAGCGTATGTGTATTTGGTGTGATTATCTATAAACACTCTATGGGTTTCTTGGGCAAGCAGCATATCTGGGGCCAACAACTGGGGCCAATATCTTGGGCCAGTGGGCATCCTTAGCTAACTACGGAGTGCGAAACAAGAATTATTTACAGGTTCAGCATTCTGTCCACCAGCCACTTTTACACTCCACAGTGAACAAACAGGATTTTGACAAAAACCACAAGGGCTGTCTAAATTTTCTCTCTGTGGTATATACGTCGCGGGAACGCAGACGGTACAAAAGCCTGGTGCCGTGGTTGAGCTCCTCACGTTGTTGAAGGGCAGTTTGCACCCATCAACATCACTGGTGCCATTTTCTTTGGCGCGTCCTGTTGCTGTCATTGGTGCATGGCCAGAAGGGAGTTTTTTTTGGTTTTTGGTTTTTGTGGAAAGGAAATGGCACAGTATCTGTCTCACATATCGGTGGATACCTGAACCGCTCCGTAACCTAAGGGGTAAAGGAGGGATTGAGAGAAGAAAAAAAAGAAAGGTGCCGTAGGAGAGGGTTTCGGAATAATTTCGACCACCTGGGGATCCTTAATGGGCATGGACATCGCACAGGACACCTGCGCCTTTTGCGCTTCGCCTCCATTGAGCTGCGGCTGCCATAAGTGAGTTTGTATGAAGAATCGGTAGGATTTCCTCTTCTACATTGCTCATTCCACACAGCTGGCATCTTGAACATGCAAACCAGCTACGAGGATCCACACCAAGCATATGGCTGCAGTGGAGAAAATGCGTGCAAGAATGTGAGCTTGTTTGGGCTCCAGCATTAACGTTGTGAAATTTTGGTATTATCAGGTCTTAATGAGAGCTTGGAGGCCTGCAAGTATTAATGACAGGAGATTTCCACGGTGGTGGATTTCACTTGCTGTTGCCGCTGAATGCCCAAGCGTGAACGAGCCAGAAGTCTCCATGTCGAACGAGCGAGATGTGTTTAGCGGTGAGCTTTTTTGCTTGCATCCAAGCGTGAGGCTTTTGGACGGTTGACCCAACCACGGGTGCGCTCCCAAAGTGCTCAGAGCCTTGACGCGGTGGATACCAGCTGTGCTAGTCGGAAAATCCTGCCTTTTACCCATGGCAGAAGCCCTGGGCAGGTGTGCCGGTTTTTAAGGTTTGATGCAGCTTAAGTCCTAGTTACTTTGGCCAGTGGTTGCTTCTGGCTTTGAGAGAGACAGAGGGTCAACCGCAGAAGCGTGCATACCTCGTCTGATTCTCCACAGTGAAAAGGTGAAACAAAACAGTATGATGAGCTGTTATAGGGAGAGCTGCTGTGCTGAAGTTTTGACGTATAATTTTCATGTGGTAGTGACAGTGGTGTAGACAACAGATAAACTGACTTATGTGGTGCGGAAGCAAACTCTTCATTGGTCTAGCTTTCACCCACAAAGAATTGGGCACTCGGTGGCAGTGAAGCAACAAATGTGTTTGGTGGTCATCGAGTAACAGAATCGCCGCCACTCTCAGTTTAACACTGACGAAGCTTTGAGATGAGGCATGAAAATGAAAATGATGTCCATTTCTAGCTGCGTTATGGAACCAGAAATTCTTCCAGCTAGAAGAATTTTTTCCATAATCCAGATGAAATTGAAAAAAATTTCATCTCAGAGAGAAGCATTTCTAGTTTAATATTCCAGCTGCAAATGCGAATATTCCGGCTGGAAAAGTCACTCAGAAGACAGCTTTCTTAGCTAGAATTTCATGATTTTCAGCTGGAAAAGATTTCAATTTTTAGCAGGACGTTGGTAGTTTTAAGCCAGAAAAAAACACCTACACCAGCTAGAAGGCTATAATTTCTAGCTGGAACTTTGTTGTTTTTAGGTCTTGTTGAAGCTGGCCAAGACTAGTTTTCACTGGCATATTTCATGAAGATGGGACAGTGACTCTTTCACTGTGAAGGTTCAAAATGGATATCTTCGATTACAGCAGCTTTACCAGTTTCTTCTTGTTACCTTGTCTTCCTGGTGAGTGGGTGTGTGCATTTGTTTTCTCTTCTGCTTTACCAACCTCCGCTTGATGCTTTGAATTTTTTTGCTGAGTGTCTGCATGACACTTTGTGATGCAGAAGCAGTGTCGACACCGTTTTCTTTGCCCCAGTGGTCCAGGCAGCCTGTAAGGAAACTGCATTGTGTCACAAATAATGTAAGTGGTCAATAATTCGGAAGTGCACACGAGTTGGCTACCCGCCCCATCAGTGCAAAGGTGAAACCGCCCCATTAGTCTAGCTTTCACCCACAAAGAATTGGGCACTCGGTGGCAGTGATAGCAACAAATGTGTTTGGTGGTCATTGAGTAACAGAATCGCCGCTACTCTCAGTTTAACACTGACGAAGCTTTGAGATGAGGCATGAAAATGAAAATGATGTCCATTTCTAGCTGCATTATGGAACCAGAAATTCTTCCAGCTAGAAGAATTTTTTCCATAATCCAGATGAAATTGAAAAAAATTTCATCTCAAAGAGAAGCATTTCTAGTTTAATATTCCAGCTGCAAATGCGAATATTCCGGCTGGAAAAGTCACTCAGAAGACAGCTTTCTTAGCTAGAATTTCATGATTTTCAGCTGGAAAAGATTTCAATTTTTAGCAGGACGTTGGTAGTTTTAAGCCAGAAAAAAACACCTACACCAGCTAGAAGGCTATAATTTCTAGCTGGAACTTTGTTGTTTTTAGGTCTTGTTGAAGCTGGCCAAGACTAGTTTTCACTGGCATATTTCATGAAGATGGGACAGTGACTCTTTCACTGTGAAGGTTCAAAATGTATATCTTCGATTACAGCAGCTTTACCAGTTTCTTCTTGTTACCTTGTCTTCCTGGTGAGTGGGTGTGTGCATTTGTTTTCTCTTCTGCTTTACCAACCTCCGCTTGATGCTTTGAATTTTTTTGCCGAGTGTCTGCATGACACTTTGTGATGCAGAAGCAGTGTCGACACCGTTTTCTTTGCCCCAGTGGTCCAGGCAGCCTGTAAGGAAACTGCATTGTGTCACAAATAATGTAAGTGGTCAATAATTCGGAAGTGCACACGAGTTGGCTACCCGCCCCATCAGTGCAAAGGTGAAGCCGCCCCATTAGTCTAGCTTTCACCCACAAAGAATTGGGCACTCGGTGGCAGTGATAGCAACAAATGTGTTTGGTGGTCATTGAGTAACAGAATCGCCGCTACTCTCAGTTTAACACTGACGAAGTTTTGATATGAGGCATGATAATGAAAATGATGTCCATTTCTAGCTGCATTATGGAACCAGAAATTCTTCCAGCTAGAAGAATTTTTTCCATAATCTAGATGAAATTGAAAAAAATTTCATCTCAAAGAGAAGCATTTCTAGTTTAATATTCCAGCTGCAAATGCGAATATTCCGGCTGGAAAAGTCACTCAGAAGACAGCTTTCTTAGCTAGAATTTCATGATTTTCAGCTGGAAAAGATTTCAATTTTTAGCAGGACGTTGGTAGTTTTAAGCCAGAAAAAAACACCTACACCAGCTAGAAGGCTATAATTTCTAGCTGGAACTTTGTTGTTTTTAGGTCTTGTTGAAGCTGGCCAAGACTAGTTTTCACTGGCA
The DNA here is from genome assembly GCF_055824585.1 of Amblyomma mixtum. Classification (NCBI taxonomy): domain Eukaryota; kingdom Metazoa; phylum Arthropoda; class Arachnida; order Ixodida; family Ixodidae; genus Amblyomma; species Amblyomma mixtum. The sequence continues at coordinate 311,886,776 of NC_143014.1, forward strand.
TATTTCATGAAGATGGGACAGTGACTCTTTCACTGTGAAGGTTCAAAATGTATATCTTCGATTACAGCAGCTTTACCAGTTTCTTCTTGTTACCTTGTCTTCCTGGTGAGTGGGTGTGTGCATTTGTTTTCTCTTCTGCTTTACCAACCTCCGCTTGATGCTTTGAATTTTTTTGCCGAGTGTCTGCATGACACTTTGTGATGCAGAAGCAGTGTCGACACCGTTTTCTTTGCCCCAGTGGTCCAGGCAGCCTGTAAGGAAACTGCATTGTGTCACAAATAATGTAAGTGGTCAATAATTCGGAAGTGCACACGAGTTGGCTACCCGCCCCATCAGTGCAAAGGTGAAACCGCCCCATTAGTCTAGCTTTCACCCACAAAGAATTGGGCACTCGGTGGCAGTGATAGCAACAAATGTGTTTGGTGGTCATTGAGTAACAGAATCGCCGCTACTCTCAGTTTAACACTGACGAAGTTTTGATATGAGGCATGATAATGAAAATGATGTCCATTTCTAGCTGCATTATGGAACCAGAAATTCTTCCAGCTAGAAGAATTTTTTCCATAATCTAGATGAAATTGAAAAAAATTTCATCTCAAAGAGAAGCATTTCTAGTTTAATATTCCAGCTGCAAATGCGAATATTCCGGCTGGAAAAGTCACTCAGAAGACAGCTTTCTTAGCTAGAATTTCATGATTTTCAGCTGGAAAAGATTTCAATTTTTAGCAGGACGTTGGTAGTTTTAAGCCAGAAAAAATCACCTACACCAGCTAGAAGGCTATAATTTCTAGCTGGAACTTTGTTGTTTTTAGGTCTTGTTGAAGCTGGCCAAGACTAGTTTTCACTGGCATATTTCATGAAGATGGGACAGTGACTCTTTCACTGTGAAGGTTCAAAATGTATATCTTCGATTACAGCAGCTTTACCAGTTTCTTCTTGTTACCTTGTCTTCCTGGTGAGTGGGTGTGTGCATTTGTTTTCTCTTCTGCTTTACCAACCTCCGCTTGATGCTTTGAATTTTTTGCCGAGTGTCTGCATGACACTTTGTGATGCAGAAGCAGTGTCGACACCGTTTTCTTTGCCCCAGTGGTCCAGGCAGCCTGTAAGGAAACTGCATTGTGTCACAATTGGCTACCCGCCCCATCAGTGCAAAGGTGAAACCGCCCCATTAGTCTAGCTTTCACCCACAAAGAATTGGGCACTCGGTGGCAGTGATAGCAACAAATGTGTTTGGTGGTCATTGAGTAACAGAATCGCCGCTACTCTCAGTTTAACACTGACGAAGCTTTGAGATGAGGCATGAAAATGAAAATGATGTCCATTTCTAGCTGCATTATGGAACCAGAACTTCTTCCAGCTAGAAGAATTTTTCCATAATCCAGATGAAATTGAAAAAAATTTCATCTCAAAGAGAAGCATTTCTAGTTTAATATTCCAGCTGCAAATGCGAATATTCCGGCTGGAAAAGTCACTCAGAAGACAGCTTTCTTAGCTAGAATTTCATGATTTTCAGCTGGAAAAGATTTCAATTTTTAGCAGGACGTTGGTAGTTTTAAGCCAGAAAAAAACACCTACACCAGCTAGAAGGCTATAATTTCTAGCTGGAACTTTGTTGTTTTTAGGTCTTGTTGAAGCTGGCCAAGACTAGTTTTCACTGGCATATTTCATGAAGATGGGACAGTGACTCTTTCACTGTGAAGGTTCAAAATGTATATCTTCGATTACAGCAGCTTTACCAGTTTCTTCTTGTTACCTTGTCTTCCTGGTGAGTGGGTGTGTGCATTTGTTTTCTCTTCTGCTTTACCAACCTCCGCTTGATGCTTTGAATTTTTTTTGCTGAGTGTCTGCATGACACTTTGTGATGCAGAAGCAGTGTCGACACCGTTTTCTTTGCCCCAGTGGTCCAGGCAGCCTGTAAGGAAACTGCATTGTGTCACAATTGGCTACCCGCCCCATCAGTGCAAAGGTGAAACCGCCCCATTAGTCTAGCTTTCACCCACAAAGAATTGGGCACTCGGTGGCAGTGATAGCAACAAATGTGTTTGGTGGTCATTGAGTAACAGAATCGCCGCTACTCTCAGTTTAACACTGACGAAGCTTTGAGATGAGGCATGAAAATGAAAATGATGTCCATTTCTAGCTGCATTATGGAACCAGAAATTCTTCCAGCTAGAATTTTTTCCATAATCCAGATGAAATTGAAAAAAATTTCATCTCAAAGAGAAGCATTTCTAGTTTAATATTCCAGCTGCAAATGCGAATATTCCGGCTGGAAAAGTCACTCAGAAGACAGCTTTCTTAGCTAGAATTTCATGATTTTCAGCTGGAAAAGATTTCAATTTTTAGCAGGACGTTGGTAGTTTTAAGCCAGAAAAAAACACCTACACCAGCTAGAAGGCTATAATTTCTAGCTGGAACTTTGTTGTTTTTAGGTCTTGTTGAAGCTGGCCAAGACTAGTTTTCACTGGCATATTTCATGAAGATGGGACAGTGACTCTTTCACTGTGAAGGTTCAAAATGTATATCTTCGATTACAGCAGCTTTACCAGTTTCTTCTTGTTACCTTGTCTTCCTGGTGAGTGGGTGTGTGCATTTGTTTTCTCTTCTGCTTTACCAACCTCCGCTTGATGCTTTGAATTTTTTTGCTGAGTGTCTGCATGACACTTTGTGATGCAGAAGCAGTGTCGACACCGTTTTCTTTGCCCCAGTGGTCCAGGCAGGCTGTAAGGAAACTGCATTGTGTCACAAATAATGTAAGTGGTCAATAATTCGGAAGTGCACACGAGTTGGCTACCCGCCCCATCAGTGCAAAGGTGGCTACTCGCCCCATCAGTGCAAAGGCGAAACCGCCCCATTAGTCTAGCTTTCACCCACAAAGAATTGGGCACTCGGTGGCAGTGATAGCAGCAAATGTGTTTGGTGGTCATTGAGTAACAGAATCGCCGCTACTCTCAGTTTAACACTGACGAAGCTTTGAGATGAGGCATGAAAATGAAAATGATGTCCATTTCTAGCTGCATTATGGAACCAGAAATTCTTCCAGCTAGAAGAATTTTTTCCATAATCCAGATGAAATTGAAAAAAATTTCATCTCAAAGAGAAGCATTTCTAGTTTAATATTCCAGCTGCAAATGCGAATATTCCGGCTGGAAAAGTCACTCAGAAGACAGCTTTCTTAGCTAGAATTTCATGATTTTCAGCTGGAAAAGATTTCAATTTTTAGCAGGACGTTGGTAGTTTTAAGCCAGAAAAAAACACCTACACCAGCTAGAAGGCTATAATTTCTAGCTGGAACTTTGTTGTTTTTAGGTCTTGTTGAAGCTGGCCAAGACTAGTTTTCACTGGCATATTTCATGAAGATGGGACAGTGACTCTTTCACTGTGAAGGTTCAAAATGTATATCTTCGATTACAGCAGCTTTACCAGTTTCTTCTTGTTACCTTGTCTTCCTGGTGAGTGGGTGTGTGCATTTGTTTTCTCTTCTGCTTTACCAACCTCCGCTTGATGCTTTGAATTTTTTTGCTGAGTGTCTGCATGACACTTTGTGATGCAGAAGCAGTGTCGACACCGTTTTCTTTGCCCCAGTGGTCCAGGCAGCCTGTAAGGAAACTGCATTGTGTCACAAATAATGTAAGTGGTCAATAATTCCGAAGTGCACACGAGTTGGCTACCCGCCCCATCAGTGCAAAGGTGAAACCGCCCCATTAGTCTAGCTTTCACCCACAAAGAATTGGGCACTCGGTGGCAGTGATAGCAACAAATGTGTTTGGTGGTCATTGAGTAACAGAATCGCCGCTACTCTCAGTTTAACACTGACGAAGCTTTGAGATGAGGCATGAAAATGAAAATGATGTCCATTTCTAGCTGCATTATGGAACCAGAAATTCTTCCAGCTAGAAGAATTTTTCCATAATCCAGATGAAATTGAAAAAAATTTCATCTCAAAGAGAAGCATTTCTAGTTTAATATTCCAGCTGCAAATGCGAATATTCCGGCTGGAAAAGTCACTCAGAAGACAGCTTTCTTAGCTAGAATTTCATGATTTTCAGCTGGAAAAGATTTCAATTTTTAGCAGGACGTTGGTAGTTTTAAGCCAGAAAAAAACACCTACACCAGCTAGAAGGCTATAATTTCTAGCTGGAACTTTGTTGTTTTTAGGTCTTGTTGAAGGACAGTGACTCTTTCACTGTGAAGGTTCAAAATGTATATCTTCGATTACAGCAGCTTTACCAGTTTCTTCTTGTTACCTTGTCTTCCTGGTGAGTGGGTGTGTGCATTTGTTTTCTCTTCTGCTTTACCAACCTCCGCTTGATGCTTTGAATTTTTTTGCTGAGTGTCTGCATGACACTTTGTGATGCAGAAGCAGTGTCGACACCGTTTTCTTTGCCCCAGTGGTCCAGGCAGCCTGTAAGGAAACTGCATTGTGTCACAAATAATGTAAGTGGTCAATAATTCGGAAGTGCATACGAGTTGGCTACCCGCCCCATCAGTGCAAAGGTGAAACCGCCCCATTAGTCTAGCTTTCACCCACAAAGAATTGGGCACTCGGTGGCAGTGATAGCAACAAATGTGTTTGGTGGTCATTGAGTAACAGAATCGCCGCTACTCTCAGTTTAACACTGACGAAGCTTTGAGATGAGGCATGAAAATGAAAATGATGTCCATTTCTAGCTGCATTATGGCACCAGAAATTCTTCCAGCTAGAAGAATTTTTTCCATAATCCAGATGAAATTGAAAAAAATTTCATGTCAAAGAGAAGCATTTCTAGTTTAATATTCCAGCTGCAAATGCGAATATTCCGGCTGGAAAAGTCACTCAGAAGAAAGCTTTCTTAGCTAGAATTTCATGATTTTCAGCTGGAAAAGATTTCAATTTTTAGCAGGACGTTGGTAGTTTTAAGCCAGAAAAAAACACCTACACCAGCTAGAAGGCTATAATTTCTAGCTGGAACGTTGTTGTTTTTAGGTCTTGTTGAAGCTGGCCAAGACTAGTTTTCACTGGCATATTTCATGAAGATGGGACAGTGACTCTTTCACTGTGAAGGTTCAAAATGTATATCTTCGATTACAGCAGCTTTACCAGTTTCTTCTTGTTACCTTGTCTTCCTGGTGAGTGGGTGTGTGCATTTGTTTTCTCTTCTGCTTTACCAACCTCCGCTTGATGCTTTGAATTTTTTTTGCTGAGTGTCTGCATGACACTTTGTGATGCAGAAGCAGTGTCGACACCGTTTTCTTTGCCCCAGTGGTCCAGGCAGCCTGTAAGGAAACTGCATTGTGTCACAAATAATGTAAGTGGTCAATAATTCGGAAGTGCACACGAGTTGGCTACCCGCCCCATCAGTGCAAAGGTGAAACCGTCCCATTAGTCTAGCTTTCACCCACAAAGAATTGGGCACTCGGTGGCAGTGATAGCAACAAATGTGTTTGGTGGTCATTGAGTAACAGAATCGCCGCTACTCTCAGTTTAACACTGACGAAGCTTTGAGATGAGGCATGAAAATGAAAATTATGTCCATTTCTAGCTGCATTATGGCACCAGAAATTCTTCCAGCTAGAAGAATTTTTTCCATAATCCAGATGAAATTGAAAAAAATTTCATCTCAAAGAGAAGCATTTCTAGTTTAATATTCCAGCTGCAAATGCGAATATTCCGGCTGGAAAAGTCACTCAGAAGACAGCTTTCTTAGCTAGAATTTCATGATTTTCAGCTGGAAAAGATTTCAATTTTTAGCAGGACGTTGGTAGTTTTAAGCCAGAAAAAAACACCTACACCAGCTAGAAGGCTATAATTTCTAGCTGGAACTTTGTTGTTTTTAGGTCTTGTTGAAGCTGGCCAAGACTAGTTTTCACTGGCATATTTCATGAAGATGGGACAGTGACTCTTTCACTGTGAAGGTTCAAAATGTATATCTTCGATTACAGCAGCTTTACCAGTTTCTTCTTGTTACCTTGTCTTCCTGGTGAGTGGGTGTGTGCATTTGTTTTCTCTTCTGCTTTACCAACCTCCGCTTGATGCTTTGAATTTTTTTTGCTGAGTGTCTGCATGACACTTTGTGATGCAGAAGCAGTGTCGACACCGTTTTCTTTGCCCCAGTGGTCCAGGCAGCCTGTAAGGAAACTGCATTGTGTCACAATTGGCTACCCGCCCCATCAGTGCAAAGGTGAAACCGCCCCATTAGTCTAGCTTTCACCCACAAAGAATTGGGCACTCGGTGGCAGTGATAGCAACAAATGTGTTTGGTGGTCATTGAGTAACAGAATCGCCGCTACTCTCAGTTTAACACTGACGAAGCTTTGAGATGAGGCATGAAAATGAAAATGATGTCCATTTCTAGCTGCATTATGGAACCAGAAATTCTTCCAGCTAGAAGAATTTTTCCATAATCCAGATGAAATTGAAAAAAATTTCATCTCAAAGAGAAGCATTTCTAGTTTAATATTCCAGCTGCAAATGCGAATATTCCGGCTGGAAAAGTCACTCAGAAGACAGCTTTCTTAGCTAGAATTTCATGATTTTCAGCTGGAAAAGATTTCAATTTTTAGCAGGACGTTGGTAGTTTTAAGCCAGAAAAAAACACCTACACCAGCTAGAAGGCTATAATTTCTAGCTGGAACTTTGTTGTTTTTAGGTCTTGTTGAAGCTGGCCAAGACTAGTTTTCACTGGCATATTTCATGAAGATGGGACAGTGACTCTTTCACTGTGAAGGTTCAAAATGTATATCTTCGATTACAGCAGCTTTACCAGTTTCTTCTTGTTACCTTGTCTTCCTGGTGAGTGGGTGTGTGCATTTGTTTTCTCTTCTGCTTTACCAACCTCCGCTTGATGCTTTGAATTTTTTTGCTGAGTGTCTGCATGACACTTTGTGATGCAGAAGCAGTGTCGACACCGTTTTCTTTGCCCCAGTGGTCCAGGCAGCCTGTAAGGAAACTGCATTGTGTCACAAATAATGTAAGTGGTCAATAATTCGGAAGTGCATACGAGTTGGCTACCCGCCCCATCAGTGCAAAGGTGAAACCGCCCCATTAGTCTAGCTTTCACCCACAAAGATTTGGGCACTCGGTGGCAGTGATAGCAACAAATGTGTTTGGTGGTCATTGAGTAACAGAATCGCCGCTACTCTCAGTTTAACACTGACGAAGCTTTGAGATGAGGCATGAAAATGAAAATGATGTCCATTTCTAGCTGCATTATGGCACCAGAAATTCTTCCAGCTAGAAGAATTTTTTCCATAATCCAGATGAAATTGAAAAAAATTTCATCTCAAAGAGAAGCATTTCTAGTTTAATATTCCAGCTGCAAATGCGAATATTCCGGCTGGAAAAGTCACTCAGAAGACAGCTTTCTTAGCTAGAATTTCATGATTTTCAGCTGGAAAAGATTTCAATTTTTAGCAGGACGTTGGTAGTTTTAAGCCAGAAAAAAACACCTACACCAGCTAGAAGGCTATAATTTCTAGCTGGAACTTTGTTGTTTTTAGGTCTTGTTGAAGCTGGCCAAGACTAGTTTTCACTGGCATATTTCATGAAGATGGGACAGTGACTCTTTCACTGTGAAGGTTCAAAATGTATATCTTCGATTACAGCAGCTTTACCAGTTTCTTCTTGTTACCTTGTCTTCCTGGTGAGTGGGTGTGTGCATTTGTTTTCTCTTCTGCTTTACCAACCTCCGCTTGATGCTTTGAATTTTTTTTGCTGAGTGTCTGCATGACACTTTGTGATGCAGAAGCAGTGTCGACACCGTTTTCTTTGCCCCAGTGGTCCAGGCAGCCTGTAAGGAAACTGCATTGTGTCACAATTGGCTACCCGCCCCATCAGTGCAAAGGTGAAACCGCCCCATTAGTCTAGCTTTCACCCACAAAGAATTGGGCACTCGGTGGCAGTGATAGCAACAAATGTGTTTGGTGGTCATTGAGTAACAGAATCGCCGCTACTCTCAGTTTAACACTGACGAAGCTTTGAGATGAGGCATGAAAATGAAAATGATGTCCATTTCTAGCTGCATTATGGAACCAGAAATTCTTCCAGCTAGAAGAATTTTTCCATAATCCAGATGAAATTGAAAAAAATTTCATCTCAAAGAGAAGCATTTCTAGTTTAATATTCCAGCTGCAAATGCGAATATTCCGGCTGGAAAAGTCACTCAGAAGACAGCTTTCTTAGCTAGAATTTCATGATTTTCAGCTGGAAAAGATTTCAATTTTTAGCAGGACGTTGGTAGTTTTAAGCCAGAAAAAAACACCTACACCAGCTAGAAGGCTATAATTTCTAGCTGGAACTTTGTTGTTTTTAGGTCTTGTTGAAGCTGGCCAAGACTAGTTTTCACTGGCATATTTCATGAAGATGGGACAGTGACTCTTTCACTGTGAAGGTTCAAAATGTATATCTTCGATTACAGCAGCTTTACCAGTTTCTTCTTGTTACCTTGTCTTCCTGGTGAGTGGGTGTGTGCATTTGTTTTCTCTTCTGCTTTACCAACCTCCGCTTGATGCTTTGAATTTTTTTGCTGAGTGTCTGCATGACACTTTGTGATGCAGAAGCAGTGTCGACACCGTTTTCTTTGCCCCAGTGGTCCAGGCAGCCTGTAAGGAAACTGCATTGTGTCACAAATAATGTAAGTGGTCAATAATTCGGAAGTGCATACGAGTTGGCTACCCGCCCCATCAGTGCAAAGGTGAAACCGCCCCATTAGTCTAGCTTTCACCCACAAAGAATTGGGCACTCGGTGGCAGTGATAGCAACAAATGTGTTTGGTGGTCATTGAGTAACAGAATCGCCGCTACTCTCAGTTTAACACTGACGAAGCTTTGAGATGAGGCATGAAAATGAAAATGATGTCCATTTCTAGCTGCATTATGGCACCAGAAATTCTTCCAGCTAGAAGAATTTTTTCCATAATCCAGATGAAATTGAAAAAAATTTCATGTCAAAGAGAAGCGTTTCTAGTTTAATATTCCAGCTGCAAATGCGAATATTCCGGCTGGAAAAGTCACTCAGAAGAAAGCTTTCTTAGCTAGAATTTCATGATTTTCAGCTGGAAAAGATTTCAATTTTTAGCAGGACGTTGGTAGTTTTAAGCCAGAAAAAAACACCTACACCAGCTAGAAGGCTATAATTTCTAGCTGGAACTTTGTTGTTTTTAGGTCTTGTTGAAGCTGGCCAAGACTAGTTTTCACTGGCATATTTCATGAAGATGGGACAGTGACTCTTTCACTGTGAAGGTTCAAAATGTATATCTTCGATTACAGCAGCTTTACCAGTTTCTTCTTGTTACCTTGTCTTCCTGGTGAGTGGGTGTGTGCATTTGTTTTCTCTTCTGCTTTACCAACCTCCGCTTGATGCTTTGAATTTTTTTGCTGAGTGTCTGCATGACACTTTGTGATGCAGAAGCAGTGTCGACACCGTTTTCTTTGCCCCAGTGGTCCAGGCAGCCTGTAAGGAAACTGCATTGTGTCACAAATAATGTAAGTGGTCAATAATTCGGAAGTGCATACGAGTTGGCTACCCGCCCCATCAGTGCAAAGGTGAAACCGCCCCATTAGTCTAGCTTTCACCCACAAAGAATTGGGCACTCGGTGGCAGTGATAGCAACAAATGTGTTTGGTGGTCATTGAGTAACAGAATCGCCGCTACTCTCAGTTTAACACTGACGAAGCTTTGAGGTGAGGCATGAAAATGAAAATGATGTCCATTTCTAGCTGCATTATGGCACCAGAAATTCTTCCAGCTAGAAGAATTTTTTCCATAATCCAGATGAAATTGAAAAAAATTTCATGTCAAAGAGAAGCATTTCTAGTTTAATATTCCAGCTGCAAATGCGAATATTCCGGCTGGAAAAGTCACTCAGAAGACAGCTTTCTTAGCTAGAATTTCATGATTTTCAGCTGGAAAAGATTTCAATTTTTAGCAGGACGTTGGTAGTTTTAAGCCAGAAAAAAACACCTACACCAGCTAGAAGGCTATAATTTCTAGCTGGAACTTTGTTGTTTTTAGGTCTTGTTGAAGCTGGCCAAGACTAGTTTTCACTGGCATATTTCATGAAGATGGGACAGTGACTCTTTCACTGTGAAGGTTCAAAATGTATATCTTCGATTACAGCAGCTTTACCAGTTTCTTCTTGTTACCTTGTCTTCCTGGTGAGTGGGTGTGTGCATTTGTTTTCTCTTCTGCTTTACCAACCTCCGCTTGATGCTTTGAATTTTTTTGCTGAGTGTCTGCATGACACTTTGTGATGCAGAAGCAGTGTCGACACCGTTTTCTTTGCCCCAGTGGTCCAGGCAGCCTGTAAGGAAACTGCATTGTGTCACAAATAATGTAAGTGGTCAATAATTCCGAAGTGCACACGAGTTGGCTACCCGCCCCATCAGTG